>NC_080788.1:56939167-57613167 GCF_028018385.1 Neofelis nebulosa
CACACAATTCCCCGGGACCAGGAGCTTTTCCTTCCTTTAAGGTATGACTCTTTTTCCTCTTGATGTTTTGCCATTAGAAAAAAAAAGAAAAAGAAAAAGAAAACTATTTAACAAACCACTACCAAATCAATCTAAAGGTTAGCATTCTTTTTATTTCAGTGCTCCTTCTTAATGGGCAAAAATTGATTGATTAGCTCACCTAGAACATTCTTAGCCTTAGGGCAGAAAGAGTGCTTTGTACACAACAGTGGACTGGATTTTAAAAAGAAAAAGAAAATCCACATTCAAGAATACAGGAAAGTTCAAAAAGGGAAGGAAATAGAAAAAGCAAGTTCTGAAAGTGTATTAAAATTCTTATATAAATAAATATATATATATATATATATATATATTCTCATATATATATATGGCATGTATGTGTATATACACACACACACAGACAATGGAATATTAACCATAAAAAGAAATGAGATCTTGCTATTTGTTTTGGTTTTTTATTAATATTAAATTTATTGTCAAATTGGTTTCCATGCAACACCCAGTCCTCATCCCAACAGGTGCCCTCCTCAATGCCCATCAGATCTTGCTATTTGTGACAACATGGATGGACCTAGAGGATATTACACTAAATGGAATAATTCAGATGTAGAAATATCAAATGATTTCACTTATATGCGGAATCTAAAATATAAAACAAACAAACAAACACACACAAAAAGCAAACAGACTTAAATACAGAGAACAAATTGGTGGTTGACAGAGGAGAAGGGGGTGGGGGACAGATGAAATAGATAAGGGGGATTAAAAGGTACAGACTTCTAGCTATAAACTAAATAAGTTATAGAGTTGAAAAGTAGAGCATAGGGAATATAGCCAATAATATTGTAATAACATTGTATGGTAATAGTGACTACATTTATTATGGTGAACACTGAGTAATGTGTAGAATTATTGAATCAATGTTATATACCTGAAAGTAATATAACATTGTATGTCAATTATGCTTTAATAAAAAATGACTGACATTAACTAAGATATTATATCTGAAACATTTATTTAAAGTACAAAAACAAAAAATGATATATGGTGTTAGGGTCAAAATAGTGGTTATTTGGGTGATGGGAGGGGATGGCTAGAAGGTAGCACAGGTGTGGGAATTTCTAAGTTGTTGGCTATAGGAGTGTCTTCAGTTTGAGAAAATTCATTAAGCTGAATATTTATAATATGGTTTTATGTGTGAATATTATATTTGAGTAAAACAATTCTCTAATGTGAAAAAAATGATATTCCATCTTAAAATACACATGCAATGAATTTTAAGTTTGAAAAAAATAGTATTTAATATATAAGTACAACTTGTACATTATTTGCAGATGTTTTTCCTTCTCCTTTATGATTTCCAGATATCTGACCTGCCCTAAACATTATTATGCTTTGGTTATCTATAAATCACTGAAAAAGGAGAAAGTTTATGGAATATAGACACTAATTAATGTGGTCCTTATTCATTGTTTAACTCCAGGTAAAGTCATTGAGTCCTTGAAGTTTACAGTTGGAAGGACTTCAGAAAAAAAATTAGCCCAATCATTTCATTTTTTCAGGTGAAGCAGCTTTTATGCAGGAAGGTTAACTAACTTCAGGATTATTTTACAAAAGGGGTGATGTGAAAGATTAATGGAAAATTTTAACTGTGATCTTAAATAATTCCCAGGTGTCTGCTTAATTTTTACCCCTTCTCAGTTCAGATAGAAATATCCACAAAAAGACCTATGTAAGTAAATACAATTAATCATAATCAATCATGTACTGTCTTGCATTTGCTTCAAACCAAAATAGTGAAATGGACACATGGCATCCTGCTGGTTCTAATTTTCCATCAATTCATGAAACACTTCATGCTTTCCTTGTGACAACACAAACCCTTCAGCTTCCTAGCATAATTAATGTTATGAAAGGCACTCATGTGTCCATAGACGTGCCATGAAGTTCCTGATACACATAGTTTACATAAATGATAATAAACATATTATTAACACTTTTTATCAGCCTCAGGACGTCACTTCCTTTATCAATAAATGTTAGATTCAGACTAGATGATATATAGGAATCTAACAGAATGATATAATTAAGCTAAAACAAAAGGACTAGTATAAAGATGCCAACTTTAAATTTAAAACACATATAAAAATGTTGAAAACTGATTATCTCTCCTACGGCCATCATTTCACTGAAAAGGAAAACTTTAACACTAAAAGCATAGGAAGCACCTAATTTCAAAATAAAGACCACTTTTAACTTGAAAGAAAAACTTAGTAAAATATTGTATTATCCTTAAGTTTCCCATAGTGCTATAGATTCATAATAACTTGGTCACAAACCAGTGGTGGTCTATGAACTACCTTTTGGGAGCCACTGCTCTGAAATTCTTCTACAAAGAACTTAAGGACAGTATTCTCCTGGGTTTATTTGATACAATGCTCATCCCCTGAGATGCTTCTAAATAAAGGATTTCCTGGTTTTAGAACAAAAGGGTGTGGTGGTGGTTATGGGTGCCTCACAGTATAACCCCCTTCCATAAATTCTTAGTGAAAAATATTACAGATTTAGAGTTCTCTTGAAATAAGGCAAAATGTTAACTTAATTTCATCTATCATTTAAAAAATTATTTACCCCAGGAAACACAGTACCTGTGTTTCATTCTGCAAAACTAGTGTTCTGCAGACAAGCATTCTATGATTTTCCCACAATCAGCTCCACATCCTGACATGCCAGTTATAGCTAACAGGCCCACCATTCTGCCATTCCCTAATGGTAATGCCGGAGGAATCTTTGACCTACACTCAAGAAATACTGGTGAAGTGAACTGGGGGTGAGCCAACACTGCAGGTGGCACCACAAGGCCAGTCCAGAATCAAGTCCTGGAGGAAGGTAGGTCTTCATAAGTGGGATGGTGCTCTCCCACCCCTATCAGGGCAAGCCATGTCTTCCAGGTCTTCTTTCTTCCCGATAATTTTGGGAAGTTCAGCTGCGTGTAAGGAGACCAAAATAACATTGGCTTAAACAACATAACTTCTGTTTTTCTCTGGTATATACAATTACATTGTTCTGTGCAGTGGTTCTCAAAATGCGGCCCCAGGGAAGGACACCAGCATCACCTGGGAACTTGTTAGAAATGCCATTTTTTTCCTTTATAAAAAAAGTTTATGTATTTATTTTGAGAGCAGGGGAGTGGCAGAGAGGGAAAGAGAGAGAATCCTAAGCAGGCTGTGCTGTCAGTGCAGAACCCAACATGGGGCTCAAACTCATGAACTGTGAGATCATGACTGGAGCCAAAATTGGAAGTTGGACGCTCAACCGACTGAGCCACCCAGGCGCCCTGAAATGCAAATTTTTGAGATGCTTGCCTTAACTACTTAGAGGCTTGTCAAGCCCTCTGGGTGATTCTGATACAAAACTTCTAGAACCACTGGTTCAGAAATAGGCCTGGTAGAATGAGGACTCTGTACCAAGGGGTCTTCCAGGAACCCAGGCTCCTTCTCTCTCAATGCTTCATTCACTGTACCCTAAGATGATTCCATTGTACACATTAACCCAAATGACTTGTTACCATGATGCCTGTGCTTTCTTCCTCAGGAAGCATTTTTCCAAAGCAGGCTCCTCCTCTGAGTTCTCCAGTCATGGGTCTGTTTCAGGCCCCATCAGCTGTACCCGGACTCCTGCAGTAGCCTCCTAATTACCTCTGTCCCGCCTACTGATTCTCTTCAACCTAGTCTACCCCCACCTAACTAGAAGAATTACTAATTTTTTTTATGTGACCTTTGTCTCTCACTAGACCATCATCTGATTCCCCAGTGGCAAAGCTTAAACTCTTAAACTCTGCAATCCCTCATCCGGACACTTTCTGGATTTCAGTTACGGTAAACACCATTTCCAGAACAGACCACATTGTTTTGTCCTCCACACCTTTGCGCACACTATTCCCCTTGCTTAGAATGCCTGTGTTAGAACTCCTACATACACACACACACACACACACACACACACACACACACCCTCAGACACACTTTTTCCAACCTTATTTTTCATTTGAAAAACACCCAGGCGTTCCTCAAAATCTAACCTACACACCACTCTTGTTGGGTCTCTTGCAACTTCCCCAAGCCTGGCTCCTTGCTTCCCTGTGCTCTCATTGTAGGTATTCCTATTCTAGAATACTCATCAAATTGTATTGTAATTTTCTGTGTACACATCTGCCTCCCACATTAGATGGGAAGCTTCTTGGAAGCAGGCACTGTTACCTATTCAATAAACATTAAATGTCCACTTTGTGTTGGGAAGTTCATATCCTAAAGTGTAGAGCTTAGGACAGTGTCAGGGTCCAATGGGTTCCAAATAACAGCAGATTCAAAGCACAAATGAATGAATGTTTTCTGTAAATTCTCTCACTGATTTAATGATTGTAATTAACACCTATTTACAGTATACCTGTGGATGTCCCTGAGAAACATGTAAGTATCTCACTTGTTAGTAACATGTTGGGTTTGGTAACTTCAGAAATGGGGAAGTATTTTCAGAGTAAGTACTGGCCTTTGAAAAGCAAAAGATGGAGAAGGAGGGGAATGAGAATCCCCCCTGGGATCAGGGCAAAAGAAGTGAAATTTCTACACTCAAGGCAAGGAATATGTTTGTACCTGGGAAAATTGGGCAAAATGAGTCCTATAACGATTTCAGCTTTACAGAGAAACAAATATTATCCTTCCAAGTTTGTACGACTTAACGGCACCTGTCCCTCTTGCTGAGCAGGAGATGGTGAGTTATGTTGTCTATGCACTGATGAATTTAAATTTCCTCAGGCATAATTGACTGTGATGTCACTTCACCTTGAAATCATTTCTTTCAATTTTTTGAAAGAAAGGAGAATGTCCTAACATTTGAAGCTTTTCTTCTGATTATTTAAAAAATGAAAGTCTTTTCAGGCAATTGTCCAAATCCAAGAGCTTAAATTAAAATGCTCATTTTCCAAATTTCTCATGTAACTCCTATTTGGATTGAGAATATAGATCTTCTCTTGAATAACCATGGGACAAAGAGGAATGAATACTTCTGAAATTCCAGACTGAGTTAGAATCAAGGACACTTATCAGAGATGAGAAGTAGTCCTGTGGGTCTCAGGAAGAGGCATATAGGCAAGTCAATCTTTTCATGATCTGTCCTGTGCCAAGACCTAGCTTCTTGTTTATTCCATCACTGAATGCTTTCTGGAAGGTTATGTTCATTATGGTACTTTGTCACTAATCTGATAAGAAAAACAATTAATGTGATTGCCAACATTGTCACTTTTCTTAATGAACCAGGCAATATATACATATGCAGTTTTGATGCATAATTGTGGGATGTAAAGTATTATGGACTACATTTACAATTTGTCAATTACAAAGCTACTATACAATGCACATAAAAAATGCTACAATCTTTTCATAATTTTCATGAAGGGCCCTTCTAGATGCAAATTTTTATTTATGTAATTTTCATAGGATGCAATTTGACGTAGTCTCCATCTCCTAAGTAAGGGGTTTGTTGTAAACACTCTATTTAGCTTGCAAGTACCATTCAGTTAAATGACTAATCACAGAAACTCAGTCCATGATCATTGACAAAAATGGTCACACTTACAGCTGAAATTAACACTGAGTAAAATAGATCTGTCTTTCACCCACACCCAGGAAGTCATTCACAGCAAAATGGCTCAACCATGACTTCCAAGTTTGTATGAGATACAATTAATCTGTGCTGTCTGAGTCAGAAAAAAAAATGCATACTTCAGTCTTGTTTTCCCACTCCAAGTACAGTTGAATGCAATGAAGGGGTATTGGTCCACAACAGGGCAGGGCATTCTCTAAATGTGTTTAGATAAGATGTGCAAACTCTTTTTCACATTTTTCTTACCCACTAACCCTTCTCTTATGGCCTACCAAATATAAAGGTATTGATTTTTAATGAAATGTACTTATGAAACAATGATCATATTTTCCCAGCTCCCATTACCTTGATTTCAGAAATAACATCTAGTTCACGTTTGGGATTCACATTATAGCTAGAAGACTCAGAAAATATCAGCAAGAATGCCAGACAGTGGGCAATAATTGCTCCCCCATGGATTTCACTCCTACCCCTGCACAGTTTATTATTTTATACTGACTAGTGTTGGGGTCTTTTGTCCTATTTTTACTACAGTTAAGTCTCTTTCCTGTTCTGTTTTCTACTGTGGCTCTCTCAAAAAGTCACTGTCCCCAGGTTCTCTCTCTTCTACATTTCTTATCAGTGTCAGTAGATAATCTTGCTTCTTCAAACCCAGAGACAGTAGAAGTCAATACATGGGGGCTCTCAACATCCTGAAACTTCCATACATCCACATCGCAATCTTTATTCACACATTTATGTGTCTCTACCCATCCTCCCCTGCTTCTCTCCTGATACAATGAAAGAGGTATTTCTCCTACCATCTAAAGCTTTCAACTTTTAGTACATCTTTCCGTCAATATCTCCAATCAAAAAACAAATGAAAACTTTCTATCAACCTTTTTAGTCCTTGTAAGTCACACTTCTTTAAAGAATTGCCTCCAATCCTCATTCTGTGTTAGCCAGTCCATAAAAAGGACCCTACAACAAACGATTTCTCCTGGTATTCATGTCACTGTGTAGTTTCCTCTCTGTGAAGCTGAGAAGGACTTAGAACTTACTTTTTGGCTAGAAGAATGCAAAAAAGTTATATCATGTGACTTCTGAGGGTAGGTCAAAAGAAGTTTTGCACTTCTCACCTGGATCTCCTGTAACACTTGCTCTTAGGGAAGCTAGATGCCATATAAAGAGTCTAATCAACACGAGATTACTGTACTATTTCAAAACCCAAACTGGCTATGTGGAGAGGTGGAGTGGAGAAAGAGAACGATATCCATCCAGCCCCCAGCAGTTCCTATCATCCCAGGTGAGGCATCCCCTGTGAGTGAAGGAAGTCCTCTTAGACATTTAGCCCAATAGAACCTTCAGATGACTGCAGTTCCAGTCAAGATCTGTCTGCAATTGTAGGAGAGAGATCCTGTATTAGTTTGTATTAGTTTCCTAGGAATACTGTAACAAAGTACCACAGATTGCATAACTTAGAATAGCAGAAATTTATTCTCTCACAGTTCTGAAGGCTAGAAGTCTGAAATTAAGTGTAAGCAGGGCCATACTCCCTCTGAGACTCTGCAAAGAATCCTTCCTTGCCTTTTCCTAGCTTCTGATGGTGGCCATCAATCTTTGGCATTCCTTGGATTACAGCTGCATTGATTCATTCTCTGCCTCTGTCATCACACGGCATTGCCCCTGTGTGTTTCTTTCCTCTTATAAGAATGTCAATCGTATTGGATTAAAACCCACTCTACTCCAGGATGACCTCATCTTAACTATATCTATAAAGACCTTATTTCTAAGTAAGGTCACATTTTGAGGTACTTAGGATTAGGACTTCAATGTATGTTTTTGAGGGACACAATTCAGCTCATAACAGACCTCAATCTAGATCCCTCCAGCTGAACCCAGCCAACCCACAAAACCATGAGAGATAACAATAAATTGTGGTTTAAACCATTAAGTTTTAGGGTGGTGTGTCCCATAGCAATGGATAACCAAAATGCCTTTCTTTACAGAAATCATTTCAACTTACTGCAATCTGGCTTCTGCCAACACATTCTACTGACAAGGTCACAGTGACCTCCTTGGTTTTAACTCAAGGGACAGAGGTACCATTTCAGAAAGATGACATGGCCTATACATCTACTTCCCTTCCTCCCTGTAGTCCATCAAAATGACCAAAGCAATTGGGATATAAGAATAAATTCATCAAATCCCTGAAAAACAAAGAAAGGTGACATCAACAGACAGAAATTTGAAGCATTTCCTAGACTGAAAGCAGACAGAATTGGAAAGAAGATGCAAAAACACAGCCAGGGAACCCATAGCTCAATAGGCCAAGCAGAAGGCCTCTGAAATGGTGACACTTGCAGTCTCCTCAGAGCCCAGGGAAGAAACCAGGCTCTGAGTCGGCAAGATCAGAAGGCTTTGCCAGGAAGCAGGATGAGAAGCCTCTCCTCTTTGTCACTCCCCCCATGAAGAACAGACATGCTCCTTCTTCATGTACAGTAGTTACAAAAATAAAGTGGGAGCTTTCCTTGGGGGTCTCCTACCTTGGGGGTTGGAATCAGAGGGGCAAGAGGCAGTGTCCGCAATAAAGGCAGAACTCCACAGACAGGGAGAAAACAAATTCGAGAGGGGGCCAACAGCTTAACACAGGGGCAGGAGCCAATAAAGTGCTTCCTCTCATCCACTTACCCTTTCCTGCAGCCACAATCCAGGCAGGTGTGGTGCCCTCTGCTGTCCAGCCACCCTCACACCCTGAAGGAAACTTGCCCTGAGGGGACCCTCATGTGATTAAGTCAGCCTATTCACTCATGATATCATTTCACTCCTGATAGTGCAGAACTGTTTCAGAATGAGAGACACTTTTAATTCTGTGTTTCCCAACTTGGGCACTATTGACATTTGGGTCCAGACAATTCTTTGTTGTGGGATCTGTCTTGTGCATTGTAGGATGTAGGGCAAGGAACATTCTTATCTTCTACCCACAAGATGCCATTCAGTATGCCTCCACCACCCCCTCCCTGGGTTGTGACAACCAAAAATGTCTGTAGACATTGCCAAATTGCCTCCTTTGAGAATCAGTTCACGACTGACAAACCCCCTCTCTGGCTCTCTGCTTATTCCTAGGACACCATAAAAGTCCATCCTTTAAGGAAATACTGGTCAGGTCGAATTGTAACTGCCTTCTCAGCTCCTGCTCCCACTCTCTAAATTCTTCCAGGGACTTGACTTTCCTTCACAGACAGAGCCACGATAGAGGCATAGACTTGCAGACAACATCCAGATGTTGGTCTTCACACAGCACTTGCAAATGCCTGCGAGGGAAGCTCTCGGCACTCTTAAACATGTGATTTGTGGTTTCAAATACGTGCAGTTCTTGTGCTAGCTCAAAACTTCTCCCTGAGTAAAGACCTGATGGAGCCCAAGGAGCATGGCTTACAAAAGAGGAAAGGTAGGAGTGGGAGGTTGAAAGGCTGGTACCAGAGATTCGACTCCTGAGAAGTGAAGTCAGTGGTGGGCATAAAGTATTCTCTGAAGGGTTGGGGTAGAGAAGAAAAAGGGCTAAAATTCTGCCCCTAGACAGCAGGCCTTGCTGAAATTTCATTTGAGCTAAATGCCAGGAAAGACGAGCCTCACCCACACTCCTGGAGATGAAGGGTAAGGTGGAAGGACTCCTGGAGAGTGAGAAAAGAAACTTCACTGGGGTCATGGCCAGAGTCTGTAGGGGGATCCTTCTGGCAGGCCAACTCCCACTAGCGGGATTGGGAGTGTGTGTTGGGGGAGGGGCAGGTGTAAGGAGAAGAGGCCCCTTCAACTTGGTGTTTCCATAGGCAGCGGGGGAATTTCCTCATTAGTTAGGCATTCAGTTATCTTTCTTTAGAGTTTTCCTATGAAAGTCAATGCACACGTGTAACCTTCCAGTGGCTCTTTCCAGAAGTAACACATCTGTCCAGGTGAATCAATGTTGTCAGCTCAACTCTCATTAACTGTAACAGCAAGCTCACTGCCATGCACACGGAGAAGGGGAAAGTGATCCAGGCATTTTACAATTTACCAAGATGTCAAAGTGGTACCTCTTAAAAAAACTGTTATTGCTTCACAGGAGAGGTCAGCTAACTCTAAGCCCACCATCTATTTTTGTAAATAAAATTTTATGGGAACACAGCCACACTCACATCATCTTTGGCTGCTTACAATGGCAGAATAGATTATTCTAGATTCTGGAAAGTCTGACGTATTAACTATCTTGCTCTTTACATAAAAAGCTTGCCAACGCAGCTCCAGGGTATTGAAGGCCCATTTGTTTTTAATATTCCATCCAGTTGCCTGCTTTTCTTCTCTGTGCTTTAGCTGTACTTAAATAGAATGTGAAGTTTTCAATATAAGACTAATAGTTTTTGTAGAAGACCTATTTAGATTTCCTTACTTTAAAAAAAAATTAGTGCTTTCCAGAAAGGTCTGGAACGCGGCAGCACGGTGTAGTGTGGACCTGCAGGTCTGCAGGGATGTAAAGTGGAATGAAGAAAGATGAGACAAGGAGTGTCTGGATGGGAGGACTGAACACAAGGTGATGGTTCTTTGTAAACCCAGGAAGAGTCACATGGCCTGGGGTCAAGGCAGGATGGAGGGAGCTTTGTCTCCCAGGACTCTTCTCCATTCCCAGCCATCCTGGTTTTTTTTCCAGGTTTGCTCCTTTCATGGGCCCAAGGCTCCCCCAGCTGGGGGACGGGGCTTCTTCCCTGGTCACCTATCCAGGAATGCCAAAGCCCTGTCTTCCTGTCTGTTGCTCCTATTTTGTGATCGTCCTCTGTTCTTCCCTTCCTCGCCCTCAAACTCAGATCCCCTGGAGATTACCACCTCCAGCTTACCCCTCTGGCAGCTTTCCCAGCCCACTGGAAGTACCCTGGGGAGAAGAGAATGAACATAAACACAGGCAGGTCTTGTAAAAAACCTGTCAGATTTCATTTTGAAAATCTCACCCTGCATTTAAATAACAGTTCTAGCACAAAACAAGTAGCAAAACAGAGTTTTCTTTGCAAATTGATGGCTAAGGGGCAGGGGGGGGGGCGCTTGTGAATGCATCTGTTCTGTAGGAATTTTGTTGAAGAAAATTCAGTTGAATTCAGTGAAGCACTGTTACTATGAGCCAGCTGCTGGCGCATGCGGGAGGCTTTGCTCATAGAACTCCAATTTAAAATAGTGTTGATTTAAAAGTAGTTTAACCTTCCCAAAGTAAAATCTTGTTTATACAATGACTGGCCATCAGAACATGTGGATAATACGACCGCTTTGTATTTATTTGCATTTGTGTAATATTTCACAACATATAAAGCACTTTCACAGAGATGACCCTATTTCGTCTTGCAAGCCAATCTGGGAGGTAGGTAACATGCTATTCCTGTGGCAACGTAAGTGAATGAAGACTCAGTGAGGTTCACTGCCTTATGATAAGAAGAGCACACTAACTGAGGCTTTGATTGCTGAGTTCTTGGAATTTTCTCTAGCATTCTTGCTGTGTTTTCTAAATTAGATGCTGGTTCTTATCTCATCATGGGCCCCTGTCACTTCTTGCAAGAGGCCCCTGAATTCTTATGCCCACTATGCACTGTCTATACAATAAATAAAGGATACACCACAGACACATCTAAAGAAGCCACAATAAATCGCATATAATTAACGCATTTAAAAGGCACCTTTTGTCATTTTTACATACAACAGATATTAAAGGTAAGTATCTTTTTTTTTTTTAATTATAGAAAGAGTTGCTCATCTAAAAATGCTGAGAAACAATAAACAAACAAGGTTTACTGAAGTGAGTACTGCCAGGTTTTGGGGAACCACAGGAAGCTTGGGTAGGGATATAATCCTGAATAAATGGTTTCCCTTGGTCCCATCATTTTGCCAAAAAGTCAATTAATTATAATAACACCATATAGAGAGGTTGTGTGCCTAGAATTAGGGCTCTAGTCTGGACAAGGATAGATCCTGAGTAAGGTTCTAAACTTTTCTCAACCTGAGAACATATAAATTAGTATTTACTTTACAAAGTTGCTGTAGGGATTGAATGGGATAATTAATTTTTATAAATTACTTAGCACAGTACGTGACACACAGTAATTGGTGGATAAATTTTTGTTATTGTTATCAATAGTACTGTTGATAGAAATAATCTAGGTTTGGCCTCTCTCCTACCTCAGTCAGTACTTTCCCATTTCTGTGAAAAGATGCTTCATGGCTGATGCATTGGATGCTTGCCGAAACCTGTTATAGGAAAGGTGGTCTGTCTTTCTCTTATTTCTTGCCAGATAGTGTTCTTGCCTCTGTTAAGCTCGCAACAAGCCCCAGGCAATATTACCTTTTCAAGATGAGGACACACTCCCACATCTGGGCTGTCAGAGAGAATTTGGGGCATGTGAGCCATTTAAGTGAATCAGACCTGACAAATCCGATTTACAGATTAAAATAATGTTGTGATATTTACCAAAAGTATATATAGCAAGTTAAGACACCTCTGATAGACAGACATTGATTGCCTGTTTTAATCAGCTGGTATAATTTAGCTTCCACCAGAAGCAAAATGTTCAGGAAAGGTAAATCTGATCATAAATAATTCCCATTTTGATGCATTTGAAAAAGAAGTAAGACCTTTGTTCTGGGTTTGGTACAAGGTGACACGTCTACTACATGATGCGAGGTCACATCAGGTTTCATTGGGGCGTTAGGAGAAGATCGGACTTGACATAAACAGCTGCCAAACAAAGCGTTAAAGCAATTTCACCAGGTGCTGGTGTATTTAGATAGACGGAGAGAATATTGAGACACTGCCAGCTGAATCTCTGACACTTCTGCGACTTTATCAATATTACTTCATCAATATCCCCAACATTTCCTAGCAGAATCAAGAATCATAGCCTTGAAGGAGACTGCAAGAAGTTACTTCATCAAGAAACCCTGGAGCAAGGTGATTGCTTAAGAGAAGCAGGGCCTGGCTTTCAAACTTTATTTGTTGAATGAATGAAAAAAAAAATTCTCTTCACCTCCCAACCCCAGAAGGATGCTTAGCCCTGGGGTTGAAAGAGGGGCTGAAGAGTCTGGAGCAGACCCAAGGGTTTAAAGCCCTATCCACTTACTTATTATTTATACCCTGCCTGCTTCTAAAAAAGATTTGAGGCAGCTTACAACAAAAGATACCAGCAATAAAGAGTCTTATCCTCAGTCATCCCTTGCAGGGTTTTATCATCACTTTCATGATCAACAAAAACGAGTATTAAATGGCTATTTGCATGGGATGCTATGCCAGGGGCTGAATAAATCAGGCAGAGCCAGGCTCTGACCTCTATAAATTTCCATCCGTTCAGTTTTTGTTCATTCATTCTTTTGACAAATATTTATTCAACACATTCTACATGTAAGTGCTGTTAGGCAGTGTGGGGGTGGCAAAAATGAATCACAGATGGATACTGCCCTGCCCTCAAGAAGTTTACAGACTGGCGTAAGGGACCTTGAACAAGGGCAGGTGATAGCGATGTATGTCTGGATAAGACACAAACCTAAACTCTCCCATATCGGGCAGAAGGGATCAGTGATGTGGGCAAGTTGCAGAGAAGTGTGGTCAAAGGACGTCAGAGGAGGCTGCGTCTACTCCTCGTGTGTCCTAAGGAGACCCTAGCTGAAGCAGATCAGGCTACTGGCAAAGCTATGTAGGAGAACTCAGACTTCCCAGACATTTCTTTGTCCTCCTGGCACTCTCTCCATCCTCTCCCCCCTCCTTCCCTTCCCATCTGGACACCCTAAGCCCTAATGCTGTCACAGCTGCCTAGCTTCCCAGAAGACTGGCACGTCATCTTAGTGACATATTCTGGGATACAAATGCCCATTTCTGTAGGACTCTGCTCTCTGTTAGCTATCGACAACAGTATGGATACAGAGCCCTTATCTCCACCAAGAGAAAAATAATTAGCCACTGTGTTGCCAAGCCACGCCTAGGACTATCTGATTTTAAAAGAGGACCAAAGTAAGTAATCTTCACAAAATACATGGCTCCTTGCTGACATGAGAGCTTTCTGGGTGTCCTCAAATCCAGGATCCAAACAACTTCCAGCCCTGTGTATCTAGAAGGCAAGGAGTCCCTAGAGAAGACATCCTTGAAGGGTTTACCAGCAGCAGATCTGCTAGCTCCTGAGCTAGACTGTTACGGTGGAGAAAGAACCTCTTTAGCTACAGCCTTTCATTCCTCAGAGCAGTTCTTAAACCTTAGTTTTTATAGAAGCTTACAAAAGTGCAGATTCCAAGGCTCCATCCTTAGCAACTGTTTCTTCAGAAGTTCTGGAGTGAGTCCTGGAATTTGAATTTTTAGTAAGCAACACAACAGCCTCTGAGGAATGCTCTTAGGGCCACCCTAGAGCTATACTGCCAAAAGGACATACATTCTAGGAGAAGGTCTAGAAGTACAGGTGTCTGTCTTATTCATAGATGAACTCCTAGCACTTGAAGGGGATACAGCTCAGATTCTACATTCAATAAACATGTATTGATTTATGTAATGAATGGAGACCTGTCCTCTCTCCTGGTACCCTGTGTGAGTAAAGGGCTTGGTAATATTTTTTTAGTGAATAATAGCTTTGGAAAAGCTATAAAGGTATAGCAGTGACTGCGTAAAGGACTCCGGATTATGTAGATGTGAAATGAGGCAATAGAGAACTTGGAGAATGAGGTTTAGGAGTTGAAAGTAAGTAATCACATGTGGATCTTGCCATAGCCTCAAGGAGTTGACAGGCTGAGGGTGAGGGGCAGGATTGGAAAGAAACTCTTTGAAGCTTAGCCTGAGACTCACAGCTCTGCTTAGCATCTCACCATTCACCTTCCCCTCACTAGGCTTCTACAGAAAAGAAAGTCCTGAATGAGGAGCAGTGACTGGCCGAAAGAAGGCAGAACAAGGAAGAAAAAGCAGTGCGGGGAGCTCAAGGCTGTAGGGTGGTGCACACAGGTGACACCTCCCCTTACCCACAGCGGATATTGAGCACTCTCTTAACACCACACCCTAGAGGCAGTTGCCTGTTTTGCTTCGTGTAGAATGAAACCCCAAACAGGCTGCTTTTGACCAAAGCATTTACCCTGTGGCATTTAGCCTATTGTCTGGTTAAATTTATTCTTTTATCTTCTGACTGACTTTGATAAAAAAAAACAAGTGTCACTCCATCTAAGAAGACAAATCCTGTAACTTCTTTCTTTTTTTTTTTTTTTTTAAAATTTTTTTTTTTTCAACGTTTTTTATTTATTTTTGGGACAGAGAGAGACAGAGCATGAACGGGGGAGGGGCAGAGAAAGAGGGAGACACAGAATCGGAAACAGGCTCCAGGCTCCGAGCCATCAGCCCAGAGCCCGACGCGGGGCTCGAACTCACAGACCGCGAGATCGTGACCTGGCTGAAGTCGGACGCTTAACCGACTGCGCCACCCAGGCGCCCCTCCTGTAACTTCTTTCAATGACTCATTGCTAGGCCTTGTAATCTACTGTCAGGGAATTCTCATGCCTCCTGTCTGATGTCACTTAGCAGAACAGAGAGAACAATCCACATACCCACTGACTGCATCATTAGACTTCGTAAGAGCGCTACTCCGGCCAGGCAGATCTGGGCTCCGGCAGCTGCTCTGAGCAGAACTGGCTGCCTTACAAATCTTGCTAACATCTATGATGGCTTAGTTGACATTTTGTCTGGTCTATTTTCCTTGTACCAGTGGAAAGAAACAGGATACCAGGCAGAGCCCGGTTAAACTGGACTTCTTCCCACTATCATCATGCTTGAGGAAGCAATTGATGGATTCGGAATCTGTTTTTGGACAATCTGAGAAAAATTTCCAATCGATATCTTCTTCCTCAGTGTTCAAATGAAGGACTCATCTGTAGATTGCTGCATATGTATTCTATGCCCATCAGAAAGATAGAAGACCTAGGTTCTGGCTTGGGATGTAACCTTGTATAAGAAGTGTAAACTCTCCAGACTTCATATTCATCTGTAAACGGAGTGGGCTCCGCTCTCAGTAGTGAAAAAAAATCTCCTAATGGCTCTTCATCACACTTAAAATTCCGATGACTTACAATATCTATAGGATTTGAGGCCCAGCTACTGTTCCCACCTCTCTGTTTTGTGCACCTGCCTTCTTTGTTCCTCCAGCACTCCAAGCACACACAGAGGTGTGCGTCCTGCTTTGGGACACACACCTCTGCACACATCCCCTCCCTCAAATTCCCCTCCAGGTCCCACCTCTCCACATGAAATTCTGTTGCCCCAGATTTTTGCATGACTGGCCCCTTGTTGTTATTCAGATGTCAGTTCATATGTGACCTTTCCAGAGAGCTTTCCATGGCCACTCAATCTCATTTCCTGATTTAATTTTTTTTTTTTTTTGCAAAGCACTTACCACTACCTGGAATTACCTTGTTTATTTGGTAGTGTGCTTGTTTGCAAATAGTTCTGCCATAACGTCACTTATGTGTTCCTAAAAATCACTGCTACCTGCATTGTACAATGTGAACCACAGGGTATTATGGCAAAAATGGGGTTGTGGGCCCAATACTCAAAAACTTCATCAGTGACACATTAAAAAAAGATGAAAACAATAAAAATAGTAATGTGGTGTTATTTATGTTAAATGTTCAAGATATACACATACACTGCAGTAAATATGTCACGTTACCTTGAAAAAGACTTGAGGTTTGCCTGTGGAAGGAGGCATGGGGAGAGCTGCAGCTTGTGAGTTCTTGTGAAGTGCTGGAAGGGGGTGATGTGAAGCCAGATGGACAGCTGAAATGCCAGAAGTGGCTCATAACACACTCAGAAAACCGAGGTGGCTGGCAGATGTCTGAGGTGGGTGCACACACCCATTTGGCATATTCCTATCCTATGTGACTCAGTTGAGCTTGCTGTGGTCTTCTGTGTTTCAATATTTCCCATAGATGAAATCATGCATAGGCAAACATGAAATTCACATGGTGCTGAAACTGTTCCCTTATATGTCATTAGCGTTGGAATAAATTCACATTTTCCAATTGAGCATTAATAGGAGATCTGATGGCATTTGCTTGCTCCGCTCACTAGAATTTAAGCTCCACATGATCAGAGAACTTTCCTGTTTCATTCATTGCTATACTCCTGTATCTTAAACACCTGGCACATAGTAGGTTTTCAGCTGGTATTTGCTGCATTCAGCAAGTGAATGAATGAATGAATGAATGAATGAATAGCTCTTCTTTTGACTTTCTTCTTTCCCCACCGACCAGAGTACTCTTTCAAGGGTTACAGTTATTCTCATCAGTGTGGGGGTTGCTCTTGGTGAGAAGGTAATAATAGGATGACGGGAATTTCAAAATTGCTGTGTTGGGGCAAATGTTCTTTGAAGACAAATGCAAAAATGAAAACAAAAACAAAACCCAAACTACTGCAAATTATTATGATAGCCACCCAGGTCCTTCAACTTTTGTAGTCATGGAAGATCTCTAACATTCCTTGTGTGCATTGCAAATACATATTTCTAGTTATGGATTGTCCTGAAGAGTCTGTGCAGAACTATGGATGAAGGAAGGCAGAAATACCACCACACAGAGCCCTGTGTTATGTGGAAAGCCTCCTGCAATTCATTTCATCAGGAGTGAAGGAAGACTCAAGTCTAACTGTAAGTAGGCTAAATTTTCTGGGAAATTCTAGCTTCTGTCTCTCCTCTCCATACAAGTATGTCTGAGACCTAAAATCTAATCACTCTTCGACTAAGTCAGAGGACAGAATTAGAAGTGGCTTTGAAAGGTCATCCCGGACAGGTGGGTTATGTCATATTCCTAAAGGGTTTGAAAACTGTTTGAATTTCACAGAAATGGTCTAGCACTACTAAGTGAAAGGTCAAATCAGAAAGTCCCAAAAGAGCTAAGGAATGTTCTTTCTTCCAAATTCTCTCTGATTTAAATTCTGAACCTAAGAAAATGTGCCTGAAAATGCAAATGTTGTGATTGACTTGCTTTAGTTTATCAGGCAAAATAGAGAATATTTTGTTATGATTCTTTACTTCCTCAGTAACTGCTCAATCTTATGGAGAGTTGAGTGGAGTGGCAAAGTAATTACATGGTGAGTACCATATATTTACGATTATTTATGTTTTCTAGATTGGAGTACAGGGTAATTATTTTTGGTCTTATTAAGTGCAAATTACCAAGTAGTCTTCAGGAACATGTAATTACTATGTACTGTAGTCACATGCCACTTATCAAGCAAAATGAATGCAGTCAAAATTTTATTTAATACAAGCAAAATGATGCATGTGGTTTTATGAAGCAAAGTACAGGGACCTGACTTCCTGTCTTGGGAGAGCAAATAGAAGCAGCCCTTCTAAACTTAGGGCTCTTCCTCAATGAACTAGATCAACATTTCTCAAAGATTGGTGCTCATTACGAATACAAATGTCTGAAGCCCCAACCCAGACATAAAGAGTCCTAGGAGGCGAGGCCATAGAGTCTGTGTCCTAGCAAGTCCCCGAGGTGTTTTATGTGCTCTCTGCTATGGGAGAGCATCTTCCTGCCATTCGCAAAATACTCTGAGCAGCAGGGTCACCTCTACCCATAACAGGTGGGAAAAATGGGGTCCCAGATGGCACAAATTTTTCTGTTTTTTCACTAAGTGGCTAGTTTGTGTTACTGTACTTTGACATGTATCTTTAATCTCACTTGTGAGGATACAGAAGTCTTGTATGTTGATATTCCCTGTGAGTTTATATTATGCATAGACCATCTACATTCAATTTAGCTTAGATCTCTTAGATTTTAGTGAACACACGCAGACACAAACATACACAAAATCTGAAGGACAGAAGTACGAGGAAGGGCCAGAGGCTAAATAGTGATTTACCTCCTGGTCTCAACAAGGGCAAACTTCATTCAACATTTTATTTCCTGGACACTTACTCTATGTGACATAATTTTACTTTCTATACCCATTTATTCAATAATTCTTATTTCCTTAATTGGTCAGCAGAGTGGTTAAGGGCACAGGATCTGGAGTCAGGGGACTCCAGTCCCACCCTTTATTAGTTAGGAAACCATGGGTGTTGTGGTCTGAATGTCTGTGTGCCCCCCAAATTCTTATGTTGAAATCCTACCCCCAAAGGTGATGGTATAAGTAGGTGGGGCCTTTGGGAGGTGATGAGGTCATGGGGCTAGAGCCACCATGAATGGGGTTAGTGCCTCTCTTAAAGAGACCCCAAAGAGCTCCTTCTACCATGTGTCCATACAGCTAAAAGTCTGTGCCTCGGTAGAGGTCCCTCACCTGACCATGTTGCCATGCTGATGTCAGACATCTGGCCTTTAGGACTGTGCAAAATTAATTTTTCTTGTTCATAAGACACCCAGTCTGTGGTATTTGGTTACAGCAGCCTGCATAGACAAAGACAAGGTGCAAGTTACCTCTGTGGTTCACTCTCTTCATTGTAAATTAGGGAAAATCATGTCTGCCTTAGAGGGTTCCTTTGCAGAAAAAGAACATAATGCATGCCAAGTGCTTAAAACACTGCCACCATCTATAAAAGTCTCAAAAATGTAGCTGCTATTGTTGTATTAAACATGAAAATACTGCGTTCAGATATTTAGCACTTGTACTTTATTGGACCTAATCTGAAAAGAAAAATCACTAAGACAATTTTACACACATCTTCCTTCTCACATTTAAAAACTCCAACCACACTGACAGGCAAGAGGATAACATGCTTTGTCCTTGCAAGGCAGGGAAAAGGTTAACTTTTTGACTTCAAGAGAAGCCAGCTGGAGAAGCAGACTGTCTGCTAATGGTAAGGGAGGGGAAACAAGAACTAATTTTAGCCATCATTCCTCAATCACTGTCCAGTTCCTCTTACACTCCTCCCTGCCTGCCCCCATCCTTTCTGGACTGTGAGGCATAAGACTGTTTCTCCAGGGCACCTTCGGTCCCAGGACTGGGGAGGGATATAATCCTATGGCCTCCCACTGCCTCTTCCAGTGAGTTGGAAATGCTTATGTTCCAGCTTAAAAAAACATCCTAAACACCGTAAATATCAGCTTTCTATCACTTGTAAATGATGTCTGTCTTTTTCTCAGAAACACTCTCATAACCATGTGCCTTTCCTGCCATCTTTTGCTGAAAATTACTTGTTCAAAAATGTGAAGCATTGCTGTGGAAAAATTTGAGCAAGTCCAGATACACTTTAACTCAGTCTTATAGTAAACAAGAATGAGGAAAGCAAAGATTAATGATGATTGTTAGGGTGAACATATATGCTTGTATAACTTTGTTCACCCTTATTGCTGAAGTGAAAATATCAAGGGAAAAGGGGAGAAAATTATGCAAGTAAATATTATATTTCATGGGACTTTCTGCTATAAAGATTGTGAAATATACATATATATATGTATGCAAACATTTCTCACTTACTAACATTTATAATTAAGGCACAACTTCTTATTAAACAAAAATCCTAGCTTGGGGATTAGAAGCATAAACAGAAACATAATTAATACTTTTGCTGACAGCAGGTTTCTTCTGTGAGTAAGAGCAAGCATTCCACGTGTGCATAAATACAGAGATGTATTTCTGTAAGTGCACAACATACATGAACATAAAATATGATCACAGGCAATGAGAGCTCAGAAACAAAAGGGAGCATCTACCTGCTCAGATCTGAGAACCACACAGGGCTCATGTTGTTCTGGATTGATAAGCAGTGCAGAAAAGGCTTGGATGGCATAGTCTGGACACGGAGAGAATGAAAAAGGGTTAGTCCTTTTCACCACGTCTGAGAAAACCCTGCCTAAAAGTATTCTGCTACTTCTAGCCCAGGCCCAAGGAGCAAACATCTGAATAAAAGAAACCTCAGAATCACAAAGGCTCTTCTAATTTGATCCTATGTTTGCCAGCAGAACCAGAGCCCCGGTGACCTCTGGCCCAGGAGGCAGGGTGTTCTCTGTTGTCAAGTGGCCTCTGAGCTGATCAGACCACCCTGCCCTCCTTCCCCCTGCACTGATCAACATCTTCATTTTGATCAACACCTAAGGGCTTGCCTTGGCACCTGGTCCTGCATTAGCCCCCATCTGCATGGATTTGCCCCTTGGCCTCCTTTACCTGTGATGACAAGATATGCTGAATTCAGCTGCATTTCGACCAGAGTCTTAACAAACCATTTTAGTTTTTCTTTATTTCAGTTCTGTATCTCCACTACTCTGCATTCTAAAGATGCTCTGCATCTAGCATAAGTTCCACACTAGATGCTAAACATTACAAAAGGTGGGTTTCTGCTAAAATTAAAATAAATAAAGATAATAAGTTGATGCCTGAATTTTTAAATTTTTTTTAACATTTATTTTTTTTTGAAAGACAGAGAGACAGAGCACTAGTGGGGGAGGAGCAGGGAGAGAGAGGGAGACACAGAATCTGAAGCAGGCTCCAGGTTCTGAATTGTCAGCACAGTGCCCGATGCGGGGCTCGAACCCACGAACCGTGATATCATGACCTGAGCTGAAGTCAGACGTGTAACTGACTGAGCTACCCAGGAGCCCCGATGTCAGAATGTTTTTTTAATAAATCATGGTCAATTAGTAATGCTTTTAGAAACTTATAGCTTAAAGGACTATTGTGAATCATTTGGTCACATAAAAATTTTGTGATGAAAATATTTCATTTGGCTAAATCCAGAATTGTCTCTATCATGTCTCCTTATCAAGCAAGGCTGGAAAAACTGAAAGACAGAAAAGATGGTATATATTTACTTAAATAATACAGAGTACCTACAACATGTTCCTTTCTGTTAATTTTTAAACCTGCGTGTTCCTCATTCTGCTTCTATACTTACAAAGGTGAGGCTCCACAATGTTTACTGATTTCTTTATGAGATCTCCTGGATGCTACCTCAGGGCTCTTACTGCTAGAGCACCCACATCGTGTACTAGCCAGCCTCCAGTCACCTGCACCTCCCTGTGCCTTCTAGCCTGGATCCCTTTAGCCCACCCCACATCCAGGCTTTGCAGACACTTCTGCTAAGATAGTCTTGACTCTCTTACTGATGTTACTTCCACTTCCACACCGTCCAGCAGCTTTACAATATTTCAGAAAAACTACGTGCTGGGAGAATGCTGTGCATACTCTGATCCTCTTTCAGTACCATCAAAAGAATCAAGAGATAGAGTGGAATAGATTACTACATAATTGATATGGTTAATTTGTTTCAATGAATGAAATGATAGTTGTGTCCACAGTGCCCTTGTTTCCATCGGCTCAGTGACTTGATCACCAGATCTGCTTTCACTTCATAGGTATAACTAGCAAACTACATTTGAAAGTCTTCTCATTCAATAAACATTCTGGATCATATTTTTAATGTTATGCTTGCTTGTCAAGATGCTAAGACTTTTTGGGGACTTTACAATCTTAACCAAGGTTCAGCCAAAACTAAAATTGATCAATCCTTTCCAGGGTAGGTCAGTGTTTTCAGATCCAACTAATACCAAACAAAAACTACTCTTTCCATATTGACCATTCCTACTCTGGTGGAAAAACTGGGGGACACCAGAGCCCTGAAGACAAGATCGGTCTCTATCCAGAAGAACTTAGGTCTTACTCAATAATTGTTTCATTGTACATCAGCCTGCAAAATCCATCCAGTTCTTGCTTAATGATTAAGATAATTAGCAAGCACAGAGCTCTAATGTGTGCTAGGCTTCATGTGTATCGCCTCACCAATTCACAAAAGCCTGACTGGATACGTACTATTATTCTTATTAAAAATAATGAGTCCAGGGATTTAAATACATTAACACTTCCTGAAAAAGCAACAGTACGTATTCTGTGTTTATGGTTCTCTTGTATTGAAAGAAACAGTTGTGTGTGCCTATGTGTTTGCATGTCTATATATGTGAATGCATGTGATTTGATGCTTAATGTGTTACAAGAGAACTGCCTATTTCTGACTGCAGTTACCTAGGAAAGCAGAAGAGAAGGTGGTAGGTATCCTCCAGATAGATGGTGGCAGAGGTGGACTCATAAAGGAAGAGCTAGGCTCTATCACAGCCTCTGTGATCAATATTAAACTGCCATCTAAAATCAAATCTTTTTTCAAAACACTAACAATCTAAGTAAAATAATTATAAATGTACAAAATATTTTCCACATGCTTTTTTGTATGCTTTGTCACAATACTAAGTTCTAAATGTAGCAAAAATAATAGTACACAAATAATTTATTTCTAAAGTAATCAAGGCTTAAATGTCTTTTAAAAATTAAAAATGACCTATAAATCTCATTTAATATACATCAGGTCAGAGAAAACTAGCTACTATCACAGATATGTTTTAAGAAAATTTTGGATCTGAGCCTGGGTGTCTCAGTAAATTAAGCCTCCGACTCTGGATTTTGGCTTTGGTCATAATCTCGCAGTTCATGAGTTCGAACCCTGCTTTGGAACCCACACTGACAGCGTAGAGCCTGCTTGGGATTCTCTCTCTCCTTCTCTTTGGCCCTCCCTGCCCCCCCCCCCAGTTTTTCTCTCCCCCTTTCAAAATAAGTAAATAAACTTTAAAAGAGGGGGGGAAAAAAGAACATTTTATGTTTAGTCATTCCCTGGAGATGACATCTAATCCTGAGATTACTGTTAGTACAATAACCCCATGGTCTTTACTTTCAGAAACACATACTGCCACGTGATCAAGGAGGGGTTTCTTAAACTGAAATTTTCAACCTCATCTAGTGTCAAAGTGATGCTGTTCTAAACCAATGAGAATGTGTAATTTGGCTTCTGTTTCTATAATACCTTGAACTAAATATTGGATAGGAAATTTAGCTCCAACCAGAAAATAATAGGTTTTGTTTTTCAAGGACTTTTTGCTAGAAGAACAAATCATATTTTTTGTAAGTTCCTGGTAAGGATAAACTAAAGGATGTATATGTATACACACACACACACACACATGCACATGCATGCACACACACATACACACACACACACACACTTGTGCAATCTCAGATGCCCAATTTTCATAATTTAACCAACATTTGGGCAATTTCCTATTCCTTACCAAAAAATGATCTTACAAAACTTTAATATTTGTGGTCCCGTGAACATTATCCATTGAGGTCTATGGAACTCGAAATACGCCTAACCACAGCTGTTAAGTGAAACTATTTAACAGAATATTTTCTGCAATGCTTTTTCAGGAAACCATCCCGGCCACAAAATAGTTCTCAGCATTAGATATTTGGCTTTCTTAAACCCAGATTAAAGATCAGTGATGGTTCTGGGATGCTTTTAAACCACTCTGTAATTGTAAATAGTTAATCAGATTCATTAATCAAAATTCAAAGACCTACACTTTGACTTAATGTACTGCTCTGAACTTGAGAATTCTCTAATCAGACAGCAGAGCATCTGTAATTGGCATTCTCAAGGTCAGTGGCCGTGGCCACAACTTGTATAAATTCTAGGGACATTAACCTCTGAAAATATCCTTTGTTTTATTTTCAAGTGCTTTCATCCAAATTGGGCTCAGAATTTTTTTTTTCTATTCCAGTTACAGAGTGAGTATAGCTACGCTCTTAATATTGGGCTCAAATATATTTTAATAAGTGGGCTAAAGAGTGATTGTCCATGAGAAATGAACTTATTGACTCTGTCAATTAAAAGAAAAAAGTCATGGTTAATGTGCAAGATAAAGGTGTGAGGCATAGCTTGCACACAGGCAAGAGGGGAGGGGGCATGGGAAGGAGTTCAGATGAAGTTTGTTGTTTTGTACCATTTTGGATTGTACATGGTCCAATATTTATGTCAGCTTTTGGATCTGTTCATGGAGTCAAAAACTCCCCAGACCTAGATGTATATTTGGTAGAGCACAGAAGCATCTGCACCTCGATGACTTCTTTCAGAGTAGTGTAACATTGAGCCTTTACCATAGCATCAGACCACTACATCACCACTGCTCCCCAGACCTCTTCCACCAACTAAAACATTAGGTTGGTCCTTGCTGGGTCTTTCAGCCACTGCTTAATCATGGGGACTGTGCAGTATGAGAAGAACTATAGAGCACCCCAATTTATCTTCCATCAAGGGACAGCCTCCTGGACTCAGAAGTAAACTGAGTATGCCTTTACTGGTGGGGGGGAAGATGACCAGATGCGGCCAGGGCTGTAACCACAGGGTTGTGAAGCACTGGGGCTGACCAGTGGATCCCTGAAAAAAGAGGAAATGATTAAATTAGAGGTCTAATCCTTAGGATGTGCAGAGCCTTAGGGAACTCTCAGGAGTCAAGTGGTACCTTATTTTCTTTTTTTTTCAGCCTAACATATGCTAAAAAATGGAGAAAAGCCAAGATGAAATTTCACCAATCATTGAATATTTAAATGTTTAAATCTAAACAGAACAATGACAACAAAACACTAAACACACAAAACAATCCATGTAATGGTACTGTTCAAAAGGTAATTATAGGATTTACAACAAATGTATCATTATAGAATTCACTACAAGCAGTTTGACTGGTAATGGTCACAATTTAAGTTCAGGTCTGAACTCCTTATTTTAACTCAGTCAGTACACCACCCCCCGACTTACATATTATCTCACTTGAAGATGATATCTAAAGCCTGATCCAGGGGCATAAGGGCCCTACGGGAGATAGCAGGGCATGCAGCTTGGAGCCAGCCATAAGGCTTTATGGATACACAGTCAAATAGACCTACCCTATGACCCAGCAATAGCACTGCTGGGAATTTACCCTAGGGATACAGGAGTACTGATGCATAGGGGCACTTGTACCCCAATGTTTATAGCAGCACTCTCAACAATAGCCAAATTATGGAAAGAGCCTAAATGTCCATCAACTGATGAATGGATAAAGAAATTGTGGTTTATATACACAATGGAGTACTACGTGGCAATGAGAAAGAATGAAATATGTCCCTTTGTAGCAACGTGGATGGAACTGGAGAGTGTGATGCTAAGTGAAATAAGCCATACAGAGAAAGCCAGATACCATATGTTTTCACTCTTATGTGGATCCTGAGAAACTTAACAGAAACCCATGAGGGAGGGGAAGGAAAAAAAAGAGGTTAGAGTGGGAGAGAGCCAAAGCATAAGAGACTCTTAAAAACTGAGAACAAACTGAGGGTTGATGGGGGGTGGGAGGGAGGGGAGGGTGGGTGATAGGTATTGAGGAGGTGCTCATCACCTTTTGGGATGAGCACTGGGTGTTGTATGGAAACCAATTTGACAATAAATTTCATATATTGAAAAACAAAGACACCGTAAGTGACTGCTGGGTCATTGGAGGGGAGATAGGGTAGGCAGCAAAGGGCTCTGAAATTTCTTGATATTAAAAAAAGAGGATTTGCACCAAAAAGAAAAAAAAAAAGAAGAATAAAACCACAGAGAAATACTGCTCCGGGTCAGCAATTTTCAAATCTTGGTAAAAACATCTACCATGAGGTAATTTTTATTAAAGTATTGATTCATTAATTTACTAAAGTATTAATGTGTGTGTATATTTCCCTTGTTGCACCCCTCTCCTCTATTCCAAGAAGGTGGCCAGCTTCTGTGCTTTTGTAAAAGTGGAGGTAATTGATCCTGCTACAAGGAAAATGTGTTTAGGGGAGTCCTCAAGTATCAGGGACCTCTTGGAACCTACAAGGTATCTTGCAGTGGTGTCTGGTCCTCTGAGGCAAATTGCTGCATGGTCCCCTCAGGTGGCTAGAGTCAAACACATGGTCTGTAGTCACTGTAGATGTCCTGTTCTCCAGGTTGTTCAGGATCCACTGAGCCACTTCAGTGTTCATATCAGTTTGTATGAAAAGCGTATCAGAAATGACCACGTGTACTGTAGGCCAGAGGGTCCCTCAAAATGTCCTGCCTTGCATAAGACCCATAGAACCTTCCATGATCCTGTGGGATAAAGGGCAAGGTAGACGGGAGAGCCACTAACAGACACTGAATTTCTTATCTGCCAGGTGGAATGGAGTTACAGAATCAAATCAGATTTAATTTAATTTAATTTTAAAAAATAATATACATTTCTTACACCTCCACATGATGATTAACGATGTATACTTATGAAAAACTATATAATTTTTATTTAAGGGAAGACTTATTTGGAAGCCCAACATGAAAAGAGGTAAAAATTGAAGCTTTTTCAAATTGAAACAGGTCATGAGGAGGCCTGAAACTCTGCATTCCTGTTTACCCTATAAATAGTTCCTAAGAGGAGACACAGATGCCTTTGGATTCCATGACGTTCTCTGGAGTTCTGTGGAGCACAGTTTGAAAACTGAGATTGCACTTAGTGAGCATTAGTGAAGAACTGGTAATGGTGATGACAACATTACTAATGAAGAGGACACATTGCTCTGCAGTTTAAAAAGCACTTTTACGTATGTTATATCACTTAATGTCTGCAAGTAGATGAAGTATATACCCTAATTCTTATGATGAAGCAACTTGCTCTGGGCACAGAATCCGTAAATTCAGTGCCTTTTTGTTGTTGTTGGTGGTATCTTTTAATTTGATAAAACAAAAACACAAAAAAAGTACTGAGGACACATAACAAACAACTTATATTCTTATAACCCGAAATGAGGAAGTATTAACTTTTGTCATAGCTACTTGAGATGTCATTGTTTAGGAAATATAAAATTACACACAAAGAGCTCCCATGTGTTTTCCTCCTTAGCCTCAAATATTTTATCCGCAGAAGAACCAGTACAATTAATGTCATATAGGTCAGATTCTTATTCTATTTGTAAGTGATACAAAGAATTGCTTTGTAAGTTTTAATTTATAAAGATCCTTCTCCCTGGAAAACTTGCATTGCCATTTGACATTAGATCATTTTACTGCTATTTAATAATATCACATAATTTGATTCCACTATAATTTAGTTATGCTTTCTCCGAATGATGGGCATTCGAGTGGTTTCTAACTGTACACTGTTATAAACATTGCTAAAGAGACCAACATGGCCATAACTGAAATACTTTCTCTAGAGGAGACAATGTTAGTTTACAGGGCATGAGCATAAGTTTTACAAGATATTGCCACTTTGGTCTCTAAGTTACATTCCTACCAGCAGTATGAAAATTTGGATATACCTATGTTCTCATCAAAATTGGAACTGGCCTGTTTTTTAAATTTTAAAAATTGAATGGAGGTTAAATAATATCACATTATTTGTTTAATTAGGATTTCTCTCTATTAATGAAATTGAACATTTTTCATATGATTATTAGCCATGTGGATTTCCACTTCTACACGCCACCTATTTAAAATTTTTGTAGATTTCTTAGTTGGTTATGTTTTTCTTAGTGATTTCTTCCATGCCATACCATAGCCACTATAAATATTGGTGGCAGAATAATTCCAAACAGCAAGTTTCAGCTTCCAACAATGATCTCATCCTACAGGGTAGATGGAAGCTGATATTTTCACACCTTGTCCCTAAAAGGAAAAGGGGAGGCCTGTTGTTTTTCTTTTCCCTGATTTTGTTCTTTTCTCAAACAAAAACATCCTCCATTCTCTAGCAGAGCTCAGGTTTTTGTCAGTACTAGAGCACTAGGCTTTATGCACACTAGCATGTCACAGGCACTGTATGAAGCACTTTCCATACATTAGCCCTGGGGGAGGTATTTATCACCATCACTTTTCAGATGTGGAAACTCAGACTCAGGAAGGTTAAATGACTTGCTCAAAGTCATACAGTGTAAATGGTGCAGTCCAGATTTGAGCCAGGTGTCTGATCTCAAACAGGCACCCATTTAGTATGAAAGCAAAATGACCTGCCATAAAAGCTCTTGAGAAGGCCTCTGTGCTTTCCTTCAATTTGGAAAGCCCCAGGCACATGCTCTTTCCTTGTCCCTGCACATGTGGGAGCTTGACTTGGGCTCTGAGTCCTTGATGCAAGCACATTTTGCAATTCACTAACATGTAGACTGGCCTAAGGCACACTCTGTTCACGTGAACGCACTCTAGCTTTACCCCCTCATTTTCTCTTCCTCTTCCCCATTAACTACTTCATACCCTTTCCATTCATGACTGCTGGCAAGAAGGGAACTCTTTTGAAGTCACTTCTGGCTCCCAAACCTGTAAACTTCTGGGTTCACAAGAGGTAGAAGATGTTCCCAAAGTCTTTAGATCTCTCTCTTACTCAGTGTAGCCTGAGGTGGGTGCATGATGAGGTTAGCAGAGCAGGTGGAAACCCAAACACTCACAACTAAAGATTTGGGAATGTCCTATGTCTCCTGTGAACCCAGAAACTCACAGATTTTAGAGCTGGAAGTGACCTCAAAAGATCACTTCATCCAGCCATCTGCCTTTGTCAGGTGTCAGACATTATCTCAATTTTGATGATGAGGTAACTGGGACTCTGTGATATTACATGACCAAGCCAAAGTCATGTGCTGAGGAAGTGACTATAAAGGATTGAAGCCATGGTTTAATAAGCCACTTCTTTTATTACACATTAGAGTATTTCACTGTGGGCTTTGAGATATTTTTAAAAATATTTAAACTTTATAAATTGAAAACTGAGAAAAAATATGAGTAGTGACAGGGTTGATGGTCAACAAAGGGGGGGGAGAAGGTCTCAAAGGGAAGTGGAGGGATGAAGACAAATTTTGCTCACTTCCTGGTTTGCACTGGATAAAATCTATTTTGTATTTCCAGTGCTACTTTTATGGAATTTTACAATGATGGAGGCAGGAAAAAAGAAAAAGAAGAGAGCAATACATAATACACTACTTGTTGTCTCATTTAATTTCTCCCTCCAAAATGTATGAAGAAGAACAGGTCCCACATCTTTTATCTAAAATCCTTATAGATGTCTCCCAGATTCAGAATTGTTCAGATTTCAGAAAGGCAATCCACGTATCATAAATTACAAAACATTTCCAATAGCATCTGGGATAACATCCTGTAATCAAATACATTTGTATTTATTCAGCCAAAATATGAATATTCTCATTAAGTGGGATTAAACGAAGACTATAAATAGCCTCTCATTGGTTCAAGTAAGGTTTTTCAGCCAACCAAGTTCAGATCAGGTCAGGTTTTGACATCAAATGAATTATTTAAAAAGCTCTGTTTTGAGAGATTTCTGGAATTTGAAATTGCAGATAAGGGGTTGGGGATCTACATTAATATCCTGTACTATTTTCATATCACAAATGAAGAAATAGAGGCTTAGAGTTTAAGTAATTGCCTAAGTTCCCACAGTTCCATGCCAGAAGTGGGACTGGACACCAAAGCCCTCAACACCACCCTCTCTTCTCATTCCTGCATCCAAGGGAGGGAGTTTCTTCTCTCAAAGAGATGGAGGGAAAGCTTATACAAACACAGGCAGGCTGATACTTGTGTTTTGTATTTTTACTATAGTCCAGGAGGGCTTGAACAGCATTATGTACAAGGTAAACAAACTAAAGGCCTATGAACAAATGAATGCCAAAGCTTACAAATGAGCACAAAAGAGACGGTTTGGAGATGCAGAGAGGTAGGGTCTGGCTTCTCTGAATTCACAATTAAGATGGTGGTCAGAACTTCTCAAAGGAGGTATGACAAAGGAGATGTTGTTCATGGATTTATATTTACAAAATTGAGAAGCTTCTACCTGTCAATTATTTTCTTTGCCAAGGAGGGTGAAGAAAGAAGGAAATTCCCTACCTACTGCCACAAGGACATCGGTCAAAGAGTCATCATTGGTTGGGAAGGGTGCACACTGTGTGGATCTTTATGATGGTAAATGACATGCAAATATGATAATGTTATTAATTCTATGAATGTTGGTTAAGCATTCCAAATACCATTATGGTGCTAGAACCTACGGGGAATACCAAAATAAGTAAACTTATTTAATGTTTTCATAATGTCCTCAAGAGGAAGAGACGGATGAAGAGATAAGGCACACAAAGACATAATTTTAATACAAAGTAGAGAATGAATACAGTCAGAAGAAATCAATAAATAAAGTGCTGTGGGAGCTAAAAATATGGTCATCTGACCAAAAAGTTCAGGAAGAGCTTTGGAGATGACTAGAGAAGGGGTAGTATTGGAGAGGATTGGATGTATGGAGGAAGGCATTTCAGATGGAAGGGACATAATGAATCAACGCTACTGGGTGTTTTATCTTCTGGGATTCCTTATTAGAAAACTATCTATATGCCTATATTTGTAATCCATATTTATGTAATCTTCATTTTTAATCTCTCTTCTCTAATTCCCATTATGTAATCCTTATTTATTTCCCTAATTCTTCAAATTTTTTTTCTTCATTATTTAATCGTCTTCAAGACTTTGTGATTCAATTATTTTTAGTAAATTTATAAAGTGGAGCAACCATCATCACCACTCAGTTTTAGAACACTTATATCACCTAGCAATATTTTTTGAGCTCATTTATAGTCAGTTCTTGCTCCTACCCTTAGCTGAGGCAATCACTGATCTGCTATTTAGAAATTTTCCCTTTCTGAAAAGATGAACTAAATGAAATCGTACATTATGTAGTCTTTTGCATCTGGCATCTGTCTCTTAAAGTTTTTGAGGTTCACTCATGCTGTAACAAATATAAGTAGTTCATTCTGTGGCTTTTGAATCATATTTCATTACATGGATATGCCACACCGTGATTACATATTCACCAGCTGATGGACACTTGTATAGCTTCCAATTGTTGGCTATTAGGAGTAATGCTATAAATATTCTCAAGTTTCTGTTTGGATATATGTTTTAATTTCTCTTAGATTACTAAATCTACTAAGATTTCTTGATTTTATGGAAACTTTACATTTAAGCTTTTAGGAAACTGCCAAATTGTTTCCAAAATGGTTGTATCATTTCTCATTCCTGCTAGTAACCATGAGGGTTTATGTTTTTCCACTTCCTTTCCAACACTTGGCATTGTCTATCGTTTTTATTATAGTCATTCTAGTGTGTAATTCATTGTGATTTAAATTTGTATTATCTGAATGATTAATGATATTGAGCACTGTCTCATGTGCTTACAGGCCATACGTGTGTCAATTTTGATAGGTCTATACAACTCTTATCAAATGTATAATTTGCAATTTTCCCCCTAGTCCTTGCCTTGGCTTTTCATTTTCTTAAAGGTGTCCTTTGAAACACAAAAATCATTAATTTTAATGAATACAATTTATCTTTTTTTATGGATCTTGCTTTTAGTGTTGAATCTAAGAAGATATTGATTAATCTAAGATAGTGGAAAGTTTCTATGTTTTCTTCTAGAAGTTTTATGGTTTGAGTTCTTCCACTTAGGTCTATGATGCATTTTGAGTTAGGTTTTTAGAATGGTGTGATGTGGGGCGCCTGGGTGGCTCAGTTGGTTAAGCATCCGACTTGAGCTCAGGTCATGATCTCACGGTCCGTGAGTTCAAGCCCTGCGTCAGGCTCTGGGCTGATGGCTCAGAGCCTGCTTCCGATTCTGTGTCTCCCTCTCTATCTGCCCCTCCCCCATTCATGTTCTGTCTCTGTCTCAAAAATAAATAAACATTAAAAAAGGTTTAGAATGGTGTGATGTAAGAATCCAAATTTACTTTATTTTTATTATTATTATTATTTTTTTGCAAATGGATACCAAATTGTCCAAGTACTGATTGTTAAAAAGACGATGTCTTCTCTTTTGAATTACCTTGATATTGTTGAAAAACAGTTGTTCATGTGTGTGGACTCTCTACTTTGTCCCACTGAGTTGTCTACTTTCATGCCAATATTACACTATATTGATTATTGTAGCTTTATAAAATACTTTCAAATAAGGCAGTATCAGTGCTCTTTGTTCTTTTTTTAATATTATTTGGCCATTCTTTTTGAATTTTAGAACTTAGATCCTTTGAATTTTAGAATTCATTTATCAATTTCTATTAAAAAAGTATTTCACAACACCGTGGAAAGAATGGGAGGGTATTATGAAATAAGTCAGTCAGAGAAAGACAGGTATCATATGTTTCCACTCATATGTGGAACTTGAGAAACTTAACAGAAAACCATGGAGGAAGGGAAGGGGAAAAATAGTTTCAAACAGGGAGGGAGGCAAACCATAGGAGACTCTTAAATACAGAGAACAAACTGAAGGTTGATGGGGGACAGGGGAAAGGGGAAAATGGGTGTTGGGCATTGAGGAGTGCCCTTGCTGGGATGAGCACTGGGTATTGTATGTAAGCAATGAGTTATGGCAATCTACCCCCCAAGCCAAGAGCTCACTGTATACACTGTATGTTAACTAACTTGACGATAAATTATATATTTTTTAAAAAAGCATTCAGGACTTATTACAAGAAAACAAATGAGGCCTTCTGGGATTTTGAAAGGGATTTCATTAAATCTATAGATCAATTTGGGAAGATTTGGTATCATAAAAATATTGTCTTCAAATCCATAGACATAAAATATTTCTCCATCTATTTATATCTTCTTTAAATTTCTCAGCAACTCCATGTAGTTTTTACTGTATAAACCTAGTACTTCTTATGTTACATTTATTCATAGTTGATTTTATTATTGTTATGCTTTTGCAAATGAAATTATTCAGTTTTATCTTTACTGGTATATACATAAAATTGATTTTTATATATTGGCTTTGTATCCTGTGATCTTGTCAAGCTCATTTATTCATTCTAGAATGTTTTATTCTTGGCTAGATACAGCATGTAGTACAATGTTGAATGGAAGTATCATGAATGACTATCTTTGACTTGGTCCTGATTTTAGGGAGGAAAACATTTAGTCTTTCAGCGTGAGGTATAAGGTTAGCTAGAGATTTTCATAAATGTCATTGATCATACTGAGGACATTTTCTTCTATTCCTAGTTTATTTAGAGTTTTTATTATCAGTAAGTGTTGGATTATGTCAATGACTTTTCTGCATCTAGTGAAATCATCATGTAGTTTTTATCCTTCAGTCTACTAATATGAGGTAGCATGTTAATCTATTTTTGAATGTTAACTAAACATACTTTCCTGGGATAACTCAGATATGAGTGTAAATCTTTTTTTATTTTATGTTTTGTGGAATTCAAGTACTTTTGATAAGGACCTTTGCATCTATGTATGCTCCTCTTTGTCTCTAGTAATATTTCTTGTCTTAGAGTCTGTTTTATCTGCTATTAATATAGCCACTCAAGCTTTGTTACCATTTGCATGGTGTATTTTTTCTATCCTTTACTTTCAACTATTTCTCTTCAAACTGAAAGTATGCCTCTTGTATACAGCATATACTTCCTTTTTTATCAGTCTGATTATCTCTGCCTTTTGAGTGAGGTGTTTAGTCTACTCAGAATTACTGTAATTATTAATATGATTGCATTTACACTTGCCAGTTTGCTATTTGTTTTCTATTTGTTGCGTGTCCCTTTGTTCCTCTATTTTTCCCTTGCTTTCTTCTTTTAACTAAATATATTTTTGGTGTACTATTTTAATTACTTTGTTGTTATATATACTTTTTCTTAGTGGTTGCTCCAGGGATTATAACATGCCTCTTAACTCATCACAATATACTCCAGAAAAATACCAACTTAGTTCTGGTAAACTATAGAAACTTCATTCCGATATAGTCCTCTTTTGTGTTATTTTGTGCTATTTTGTCTTATATTTCACATCTGTATATGTTATAGATCCAACAGCATAATGTTTTAATTATTGATTTTACAATATTACCTATGTAAAAGAAATTAGAAAAAAGTGAAAAATACATTTATAGAATCTTTCATATTTGCCCACTTTTAACATTTTGTGTACTTGTCAGTTCTTCAGATTTTTGTTACTGTCTGCTATCATTCCTTTCAGCCTGTTTGACTTTCTTTAGTATTTATTGTGAGGCATATCTTTTAGTAACTAATTCTTTTAGTCTTTGTTTATCTAGAAATATCTTTATTTCACCTTCATTTTTGCAGAATGCTTTTCCTGGAGAAAGAAAATATGATTGGCAAGAATTTTTTTCTTTCAGTTTTAGGTATCAGTCCACTAACTTCCTGGATTCAACTGTTTCTGATGATAAATCAGCTGTTAATCATTCCCCGATATGTGATGAGTCCTTTCTTTCTTACTGCTTTAAAATTTTTCTCTTTTCCTTTGATTATAAACAATCTAAAATGTGTCTAGATGTGGATCATTTTGATTTTTCTAAATGAGATTCATGGATCTTTTTAGACCTATAGATTAATATTTTTATTAAATTCGGGGAAACTGCCAAATCATTTCTTCAAATATTTTTTTTATGTTCTGTATTAGTTTCCTGGGCTACTTTAATGACATGCCACAAACTGGGTGGTTTAAACAACAGAAATGTATTGTCTCTCAATTCTGGAGGCTGGAAGTCTGAAATCAAAGTGTTAGCATTTTGTTCCTTCTTAGAGACGTGAGAGAGAAATTGTTCCATGACTCTCTCCTATCTTCTGGTAGAAACGGGCTTTTGTGTCACCACATTGTCTTCCTTCTGTGCAAGTCTTTCTCTGTGTCCAAATTTCCCCTTTTTAGAAGAGTGCCAGTCATAATGCATTAAGGCCCACCCTAATGACTTCATCTTAACTGTATCTTCATTCAAACTCCTTCGTTTCACATAACATCACATCACAGGTGGTGGGAGTTAGGACTTTTTGGAAGACACAATTCAATCCATAACACTCCCCTTTTGCTCTCTCCTGTCCTCTGATATAGTAGTTACATGTATGATGGTATGCTTGATGCTATGCTATAAGTCTCTGAGGCTCTGTTCATTTTTCTTCAGTATTTTTCTCTCTTTTTCAGACTGGGTAATCTCTATTGATTTATCTTCAAGTTCACATTTTTTTTTCCTTCTTTCATCTCAGATCTGCTCTTGAGGTCTCTAGTGAAATTTTTTAATTCATATATTGTAATTTTTGACTCTAGAGTTCCCTTTTGGTCCCCTTTTATAATTTCTATCTTTTTGTTGAAATTCTCTATTTGTTGAGCTGTTGTCATCATGCATTTCTTTTGTTGTTTAGACATAGATTCCTTTAATTTGTTGAGCTTATTAATAAAAGCTTTTTTGAAGATTTTGTCAGCTAACTCTAACATCTGGGGATAATCAGGGAAGTTCTTATTGACTGCCTTCCCCCCCCGAATATTGGTCAAACTTCCTTGTTTCTTTACATGTTTTGGAATTTTCGATGAATACAGTTTACATAATCTACCGTAGTAATCTAAATTTGTGAACCCTGTCTCCCCTGCAAGTTATAGCTGTTGCTGTCCCTATTCAATGTTTTCATTTGTTTTGTATTTATTTTTAGGCCAGCTTCCTAGGTATCATCCCTTTGTCTGCATCATTTAGTGTTCAGGTAAAGACAGGTCAGAAGTTATGCTCAAACACCTTGAGCCAATAAGGCTTCCACTCTCTGCTAATGGATGTGGGTATAGGCTGGGGAGTACATTTAAATTTCAGGCCATTCTCAAATTCATCCTCCCTTTTTCTTCCTTCCAGGCTCTCTTCTATGTGTGTGTGTTACACCAATCAGGAATGTCTGAATGGCTTCAGTCTGTACCAGTCTTTCCTGCACATTGCCCTTTTATGACAGTCTAGTGCATAGCTTGGCCCAGGCAGGACTGCAACCTCAGGCTAGTGGAGCCTCTGGGAATCCATAGTGGAGTCCCTATTGGCTTGCTATTAAGTTGACCATTTTAACTGTCAATGCTCCAACATAGGTGAGCATTCTACTGCATGAGTAGCAAGGCTGATGGTTTATCATGAGCTAACAGGACTGAGACATGGAAGAAGCCACTGACAAGAACACTAAAGACATATATTAATACTAACTGAAATTCAGTATTTTTCAAGAATAAATACTTCTTAATACATTGTATGCCTTTGGCTTATTTTCAGAGCACTTAATGGTGGTATCTGATTTTTTTGTCAAGTATTATAGTTTCTTTAGGGGAGAGAGTTACCCATACTTTCATGATTGGAGAGAATCTCTAATTTCAGGAGTTTTTTTTATCATCTTGTCTTTGATTTCTTCAGCACTGTGCACTGACTCTTTGCTGTGTCCTTACAATGATAATTTTCTCAAATGTTTTTGGTCCTAGCAGCTTGGGAGGTAGACTCACCAATGCTGAAGATAGCTGAACCAAACAAAATGGACAGAACCTTCATTTCTAATCTCTTACTTTATCTTAGAAAATAACAAGCTTTTCAAACACCCATGAGTTTTTTCCCATCAATTAGCACTCTCTGAAATGTATTATCTTCCCTTTTCATACCAATTGCTGTTCTCAGACTCTGCTCAAGATTATCCTCCTTTATAAAGTCATTTCTAATTACTTCAACCTCCTCCAACTTCCCTTTTCTTTGAAGTCATTGGTTCTTATTTTTGCCATTATTTTTGGAAATTACACAGATCCTATCTTATATTCTTCTCCTAAGTATTCTTTTATGCACTATTCTTTCTTATCTCCCCAGGGAGATCACATTTATTGAAGGTAGAAGCAAAGCTATTATTTTGCATGTCCCATAGATTTTACTGCAATCCTATATATAACTAGTGCACAATTTAGAGTTGGTAGGTTGAACTGAATATGATCAAGTGAATGGTTGCCTAATTGGTGATCATGTCGTATACTTTTAGAAATGCTGAAATCATAAAAAGCTGTTTTATACTCCTTCACACGATGCGAGTCTCTGCATGCCTAAGCCACCCAACTTTTCAAAGTCTAGATAAAATACCTCCTTCATGAAGTCTTTCCTGATTCCCTTTTTTCTGAATTGGCAATATATCCTGTACTTTGCCCGTGGTGTTTGTCACTCTTTCTACATCACAGCTTTATGTACATGCCCTTTTCTCTTAGCTATGAGCATCCACTTCAGGCAAGGATTTATCTCTGTAACCTTACTGGTAGAATGTCCTGGTATAAAATTAACTTGGTACTTGTACAGTAAATAAATAAATAATGAGGGAGGCTCAATCTTGGCTTTATAAATTGTACTCAGTTTATAGAATATAGTAGTTGAATATAGAAAGTGTGTCTTGTGAAGTCATAGGAGGTCAGCACAGGAAAAGAACTTACGGATGGTCTAAAATAGTTCCTTTTCAGATGGAATCACTGGAGTCTAGTTAAGTAAAATGACTTGATTCAGCAAATTAGTAACTGAGGTCTCTGGATGGCTGATGAGGTTGTTTCACATGTTTTTACCCTGTCTTCCCTCAGGGATGCAGAATGAAACTGTGGCTTTGTGCACATTACGAGCAACTCTTGGCTTCATCAGAATTCCAAGTGTCACTTCGTGCTTCTCTTTATGTCAATGGATTTATATTCAAATCCTTTCACCACCAAAAGTAGGACTGGCCTTGTATTCACTGTAGGGTAACAAATTAATGGGCCCATTCTAACAGCAGAGTTACCAGGTCTAGCAACCAAGGCATTGCCTTTGATGAAAAGATGTTAATAGACCCCAATGTATTGACTGGCCCTTAACAAGGAAGTAAATTCAAAACTAACAAGAAAATGTAAACCTGATGTGATTTCCCTAACCAAAACAGAGAGCAAATAGACCCCACTCTCTGTGAAGTGTACAGCTACTAAACTTTAATGACAATATCAGTTCTGCTTGATGAGGGCAAAAGTAAGTCGTCAGTTCATCTATTATAAAGATTGGAATTCAGGCTGATTTCACTGCACTTGGCAGGTGGCCGAGCATTAATGAGCTAATGCGGGCCATATTCTAGCTGTACTTAATGAAGGCAGCACGCAAGACATCAACTTCAAGCGAAAAGCTTATATACCTAACTGGTTCAGGCGGAACAGCAGAACGTTGTCTTTACCAGATTGCTCATGTTTAAGAGCATGTTAACCTCAAATTAGAGAAATAGTAAAATCACAATTGTAGGCTCTTCAAATTAAGTTGGTAGCGGTCAAATCTATGCTTTCATTTTAATAAAGCAAGGGTACTTTGGGAAAGGTCACTGACAGAGTATGACAGACACCCCCATAGTTAGACACTTTCCTCCTGTGCTTTTAAAACAACCCATGCTTACATCTTATAATAATCTATTGTAGAATTTTTCCTAATTCCCTACCCATTCTGCCCCTCTGCACCATGCTGATTCTTCCTATAGCACACGAGAATACTATAACTAGAGATAACTGTTTTCACTGATAATGTATTATTATGCCAGGCCCTCTACTAGATACCTCACACTGTCTCATTTAATCACAGCAAATCTTTTCATTGTAAGCATTGTTACATGCATTTTAGAGATGAAATGCCCAAGACTTAGAGAAATTAACTGACTTGTTCAGGATCACATAGGCAGTAAGGAGTAAAGACAGGTTTGAACACCCAACAGTCTGCACGCCAACATAATTTCATATTTTCATCCTTGATTTTGACTTTGTGCACCCAAAAGACATCATTTCCAGTTACCAGTCTCCATCTTCTTTGTCCTAACCTTGGGGAAAAGAAGCTTGCAGCCCTTGCCCTAGAGGACTTTCATTTGGGAAAAGGGGCTCCATAATAGAAAATAACAAGGAAAAGGGGCTTTGTATAATTTTTCTCAGTCTTGTATGCATGCCAAAAATATCTTTGGGGAGCCATCCATGGTATACTTCTATAGTGTGACCTATAGACAATAACAACAAAAATTTCAGGAAAGCCAAGGAATCTTTTATTACTGTATGATATACACAATGCCAGGGTGTCCCACACATAACAGGTGAGCAATATACACAAATATGACATTTTTGATAAGAAAGTATTATCACAAAAAATCACTTCTTGGTCTATTTCATATGATCTTTGTCTATTCATTATGCATGGTTATAATGTTAAGTGGAAAAAGCATAGAATAAAATCTTACCCATGCTATGATTACCAGAAGAAAAAAATTATGAGTGAATGTTGAAAATAACTGGAAGGGAGTACAAAATGGAAGCAACACTTTGTTGGTGTGGCAGAACTGTGGGATTATTTTCTTCTTCTGTGTTGATTCCTACTAAAGCCATGATGGTGTTGTTTATGCAATACATAATTTTTAAAAGTATAACTGTGAATATCAATTAAAATATGTAAGGTGTGTGCCAACACCATCAGGAAGCATAAACGTGGCATTTCTATTTCTGCTGGAATTCTGGCTTCTAATGAGATCTTTATCCTTGTCACAAAATACAATCAACTCCCAACTAACTGTGTTAATGGAAGGAAGTGCTGATGAGGGCTGGCTAAACACGTGGATGCCAAGGGACCCAGGGCATCCTACCAGTTGCTGCACTGGAAGCCATTCTGTTGTCTCTGGGCCTGAGAGCTTGATAGACATGGTCCTGTAGCTCGCTTCTAAATAATCTACACTGACTACCATGAAAGCATCTATACTCAAGAGTTCCTTAACAGAATTTGACCCCAAATGCTGTTGTCACTATGACATCATGTTATTTGATAATGCACAACAGCAGTGCAAGGTCTAAGCACTAGGCTTTCAAAGTATTGCCCCAGAGTAGCAACTCTGGGGGCTTGTTAGAAATGCAAATACTCCCACCCCTAAGTCTTTCAAATCAGAAACTCTGGGAAGTGGGCCCACAAGCCTTCCAGGTGATTCTGACGATTAGTGCATTTTGAGAACCCCTGCACTAAACATATCCTACTTTGTCCCTTCCCTGCATTTGCCAAAGGGTCTAATATTTTACTTTTTTCAGGGCTGATCACTTAGTTCACATAACTCATTTACTATTTCAGGTTAAAAAAGAAAAGTTATTTAAACACAAATGTGTTGCATAAAAAGGGTGGTGTTTTAAAATGCTGTATGCCATTAATATGTTAGATTGAATTAATTTATTAGTTTGCCTTGGGAAAAAAAACAGATTCTTAGGGTTTGGGAGTTTAACTGGAGAGCAGTTATGAGAAGATGAAATGACTGTGGGGTAGGAGAAGTTATGACAGAGGTAGTTTGGGGTGCACAGTTTTAGCACGTTCTTTTTTTAAATATAATTTATTGTCAAGTTAGCTCACATACAGAGTACACAGTGTGCTCTTGGCTTTGGGAGCAGATTCCCATAATTCATGACTTACATACAATGTTGAGTGTTCATCCCAACAAACGCCCTCCTCAATGCCCATCACCCATTTTCCCCTTCCCCTGCCCCCCCATGAGCCCTCAGTTTGTTCCCTGTATTTAGGAGTCTTTTATGGTTTGACTCCTTCTCAGTTTGTAGCTACTTTTTTCCCTACCCTTCCCCCATGATCTTCTGTTAAGTTTCTCAAATTCCTCATATGAGTGAAACCATAGGATATCTGTCTTTCTCTGACTGACTTATTTCACTTAGCATAACACTCTCCAGTTCCATCCATGTTGCTGCAAATGGCAAGATTTCATTCTTTTTCATTGACTAGTAGTATTCCATACACACCAGATCTTCTTTATCTGTTCATCAGTTGATGGACATTTGGGCTCTTTCCACACTTTGGCTATTGTCGACAGTGCTGCTATAAACATTGGGGTGCATGTGCCCCTGTGAATCAGCACTCCTGAATCCTTTGGATAAATACCTAGTAGTGTGGTTGCTGGGTCATAGGGTAGTCCTATTTTTAACTTTTTGATAAACTCCACACTTTCCAGAGCAGCTGCGCCAGTTTGCATTCCCACCAACAGTGCGAGAGGGTTCCCGTTTCTCCACATCCTCGCCATCATCTGTAGTTTCCTGAGGCGTTCATTTTAGCCACTCTGACTGGTGTGAAGAGGAAAAGATGCTCAACATTGCTCATCATCAGGGAAATACAAATCAGGACATTCTTGAAAGGGAGAAATAAATCCAGGTCCCGCATACAAAGCTTACCAACCTTTTAGACTACTCAGACCAGCATCCCATGCATTCAAATCAGTTCAATGTCCTCCTTGGGGAATGGTTCCCTTCTACCTCCCGTTATTGTAAAAGGTGGGTGTATCCATTCTCTGAACATATATTAGGGATTTAGTATTTAAAACAGGCCTGCGTGGAAGCTTCAATTCTTGTCCAGAAACATTACCTTCTTATAAGATGCAAAGCCATTTTCACTCAGAGCAAAAATAATGTGCAGCTCCAATCTTGTTTTCACGTATAATTATGAATCATTTATCCTGGCTTGAGCCCTGCTGAGCGTGGTTCCATCCTAGGATAACCATAATCCCCCTGAGAACATAGACCTTCTTGCTTTAGCTCTTCCCCACTGAGGGCTTATTAGAGAAAATACACAGAAGCTACATGACCAAAACAAAACCTTTACCTGAGACGATCAAAGATGTTACCTACAGCAGGCGACATACAACAGAGGACCTCAGGGTGTGTGCACCCTTCACGTAATGCCACCATTCAGTATCTGTGTGTCACTTTGCATTTGGCTGCACAGCCACTTGCCTTGCTAAAAATGAGCAGTAGGATGATAGAAGAGTGAAAACATAAAGCTGCTCCCTTGGGCATTAAAAGAACAGTGAATCCTGAAGTTAACATATATTTGCTGTCTAGGTAGGGCCAGGACCAGCCTTAGGTGGATTTACCCTTTGGCAAAGTTGGTTTTCTGCCATTGCCACACCTTCTTGTCCCCAGATTGTATCTCCTTTTTCAGAGTGCCAACCATTCATTTTCTCGCACTACACCGACTGACCAAACGACGCGTCTTCATGTAGCTGACATTCACACCTTGTTCCTGCTCTTTTCCTGGCTAACTATGTGCAGTCTTCTACTCTTTTCTCATGACTAAGTAGAGAAGCTGGGCAGCATAATGATTATGAATATGGGCTTTTGAGCTAGAGTGCCTGTGTTCAAATTTCATCTCCACCACCCAGCAGCTGTGTGGCCTCGGGCAAGTAATTCAACCCTCCTGTTTGTCAAAGTTCTCATCAAAATGTGACATTACAGCTACCTCATGGGGTGGTCAGAGAGGGTTAAATGAGCTAATACTTAGAGATACCCTGCACACAGTATGTGTTTATATGGAAGTTTGTTTCCTTCCCCATGCTATTCTATATTTTGTCACACCCCTGTCTTCCTCCTTAGGTCACCCTCATTTGTCACCTTTCCTCCTAAAATGGGTTGCTAAGAGCACAGTGCACAGGGACATGCCCCCTGGGATGGTTTTCTCCGGGGCCTTATATTTTTCTTAGAACATATAGATCTTTATATTTAACCCATTTTTTGTAATGCAGTTTGGGAAAGCCCCTCAGATGCAATCTATTCATTTACAAACATTTTGCCATTCTTTTGCCTTCTTATCAAACGACACTGAAATATGCTTCTTTGGATGATGGGAAGAATATAGAATAATATGCTTTAGCCTCACACACAGTTGATTGAAGCCTGGTTTGCACCCCAAACATAGCTTCGGCTTCATTTCTAATCATGGTCTTCTTACCCCTATGATGTTCTCTCTTTCAAGTCCAATATTCACTGGTGCAATACATTAGTAGCTTTAAAATATCTTTTTTGGGGGCAGGGAATACAAGCTATTAGCAGGGCTATAACACGTCAGCTAAAAGGAAAAGGGTGATAGGCGTGGGTGTGGGCAAAAGGTGTTCTATGCAACCCCACTGGGACATCATCACTTTAGAAAACAATTTTACAGTCATATAGTTAAATTAACTGGTAGTTAGAGGCAATTATGTGATAAAGTAAAAATATTTATGTTCTTTAGAGCTCCAAAACTGTCATTTGAAGTGTGACAAATTTTTAAGTAATTTCACCTGCAACTTTTGAAAGATTAGTTCTGTGACTAAGGGCATAAAATTGAAACAGGTTGCCACTGTGAAATAAAATCAAACCTATCTCCCCCTTGTAATTTTCCTTGAATTTAGTGCTCACGAATGTCTAACAGTCATAGTTCTCATGCTTAAAATATATATTTTCTAAACAACCACAATTTGAAATTTAAGATTTAAAAATGCCATCTTTCTGGGGCACCTGAGTGGCTCAGTGGGTTGAGCATCCAACTCTAAATTTCTGCTCAGGTCACGATCTCACAGTTCGCCAACAATGTAGAGTCTGCTTGGGATTCTCTCTCTCCCTCTCACTATTCCCCTCCCCTACTTGTGCGCACTCTCTCTTCATAAATAAACTTAAAAGTAAATAAGTAAAAATGTCATCTTTCCAAAAGAAACCCAAAATAAGGTGTGCACGTGCACATGCATACACACTTTTGTTGTATACATACACAGTTCTCAGTCCCCTGCCTTATCTTTTTTTTTTGCCACTTTTTTTGATGGTAAGCAGAAGCTTACACTTTCTCCTCTTATTCTTGTTAAAAGGTACACTGGAAGCCGTGAGCCATTAAAAAAAAAGAAATTACCTACTATCATATCTTCTACATAGCTATTTTATGATTGCTCATTACCGTTTTTGTCTCTGCTTATGTACATTTACATTTTTACACAATTGCAACTATAGGGTATAGACAATATTGTGTTTTTCCTCAATACTTTATATTGTGCATTTTTAGTGTTGTTAGTCTCCATGACCATCATTTTAACAAGCTGCCAAATATTCTTTTGAATGACTACATCATAATTCATTTTACGATTCTTCTATTGTGGGGCACTTCAATGGTTTCTAGTATTTCACTATTGTGCATAGTGCTGCGATGAACATTTTTATGCTATGGCTTTCTCTTTCTTTTATTCTATTTCTCTGGGCTAGAGTCCCACTAGTGGGATAAAAGGTTAAAATGTATGCACTTTTTACTTTGGAAGATCTTGACGCCTAAGGTCAAATTGCTTTTCAAAGTACTTTATCAATTTACATGAACTCTAGCAATATATAAGTTCATCTATACCTCTGTGTATTTCAATATCATAGCAACATGTTTATTTATATTCATAGCAAGTGATATTATAGATAATTATAAGTCATTTACTGTGTCTCCTAATCTTTGGCCTTGGTGGAAGGCCTTTTGCTCCTGCAGCTTTCATGGGTGTTACTAGCACAGTATTCAAATGCAAGTACACACAGGAACACACACATACACAGCCCCAGATTTCAGACCAGCAGTGAGATAGGAGTCAGATATTTGCCCTCATATAATATTGGAAGTACAAAGATGCAAAGGAAAATGAAATGTAGTATGTGGTGTTTGGTCTCCAGGCTTTCTCATTTTCTTCTCACCTCTTCTCTGCACCACTTAACTGTCCTAAACTCTAGCTCCTGTCAAGACTGTGTTCTCTTTCATTCATGGCAGGACACCAGCCTTTGTGTATTGCTCTTGGTCCAGATTCTAACTACCTCTGAATGTCACCATGAGAATATGTATATATTCAGTCCATCCCTCCCCGCAACCACAAACTGCTCCCAGTCATGTGCACAAAGGGCTGTCCGTGGAGCTAAGCACGGAGCAGGCCCCTGGACTACAGAACAGCACAGGGGATAAACGTGCTCCTGGGTGGCCAAGCAATGGATGAGCTTGCTAGGCTCCCACCCATACAGATCATGAGTGATAGTCATCTAATCATGAGAGACTGGAACAGAGCCAGTACCTCATTTCATATGGGTCACTCACGGGCCACAGGAGATAGAAATAAGTTTGAATCAATGCAGTCAAAAGGTGAAAACTTCCATATAACTAGAGGTGTAAGGAGCAAAGCTTACTGATACCTTGAATTGTTCTCGCTCTCATAAAACGTTATAGCGTTCACCTTTCATATATGATGCTTCGAGTCTAATTTTTATTATAATATTATGGATAATGCATGCTATTAGAGAAAATGTGCACCTTTGAAAATGATAATGCTATATTTACCTTTACATTTTCTTGCACATAGAATTCTTCCCCAATTGGGGGAAATTTCTCCTTGGGACAGCAATCACAAGTATCAGCTTTTCGGAGTTCATAGGGCATCAGGTTCCCAGCCACAAGAGACCGAGATAACAGGCACCATGTACCTCTGGAATAATTCTTGCAAATGACCTTCGAGGGTAACCTGAGCTTGAAAAAAGAACTGCTCTATACCCCTTTGTTCAATATGATGCTCTCTTGTCCACTGCAGCTTAGAATTGGACCCACACAGACGGGTGGGTGGGCTTAGCCACTGGACCAGCTCATCAGTGCAGATGAATTCAATCACGGAGGTACTCAAGAGCACACTCCCAGATTCTTTTGCTAAAGTTTGGTTCTCACATTAGGAATACATTATATATCCTATTAAAAAGGTGCTGTCTCTATAAAGATCTATATACAAAATTAACTGCAAGTAGGAGCAAATAGCATTGAGCTGTTTTTCACTTAATGGAAAGAAGTGAGGAAGAACATGATATCTGAGTATGACTCTCTTTTACCTCTCCTGCTTGGCCTGCAGTGATAGAGTACTGGAGTTTTGTTTTACTCCACACAACCAATATCAAAGAATGGACCCAGAAAAGATGACTGGCCATTCTTCTGCCAGATCAAAACTTTAAAACTTGGAAGGAAAGAAACCCTAGCTCAAAAAGTTATTTTTTTCAATCGCTTATGCTTACTTTCATTTTTAGCTTCCTATGATATAAAAGTAAAATCTCTTGAAGAGTTATAAAGTACCATAACATCATGTTCTATATTCTCTCAAACAGGCCAGCACTTGGGCAGCAACACCTCTCTTCTCTCTCCTTAATGAGAACTTAGATTGCCCATTGAGCACTTTGAGGATGAAAGAAGGGAACACTAAGTGGGAGATCCAGACTTCAATGACCTTTGTCATATTGCCTGTGCAACTTTAGGCAAGTATTGGGACTTTAATAAAAGGAGTAGACTCTCACAAGTGAATGTCATTTGCCCAGGTCGATAGTGAGGAAAGATCCACATTTCATACTTCTGGAACTTCTTTAATTTTCTTAAAGTTAAAAGATCTGGGGTGGGAGAGAGGAAAGGTTATATAAATTAGTATTGTAAGTGTTCATAATCATAATTTTTGTTTCAATAACTCTAAAACTGATACAGTTTTCTAAAACTGACCCATAGTTGGATACAGCTGTGCTATTTGGTTGCATAGGAGTGAATTTATTTCCTTGTGCATAAAACCCACAGTGAGGGGTGCCAAGGTGGCTCAGTGAGTTGAATGTCCGACTCTTGGTTTTGGCTCAGGTCATGGCTCAGGTCATGTAGGATCCAGCCCTGTGTCAGGCTTTACACTGAGCATGGAGCGTGCTTAAGGTTCTCTCTTTCTGGAGATCCTGGGTGGCTCAGTCAGCTAAGTGTCTGACTTTTAGTTTTGGCTCAGGTCATGATCTCAGTTTCATGAGTTTGAGCCCTACATCGGGCTCTGTGCTGGCAGTGCAGAGCCTGCTTGGAATTCTCTCTCCCTCTGTCTCTGCCCCTCCCCCCTCAGGCTGTCTCTGTCTCTCCCAAAATAAAGAAATAAACTTAAAAAAAAAAAAGATTCTCTCTCTCTCTTCCTCTGCCCCTCTCCCTGTCTCTCCCTCTTTCTCAAAAAGAAAAAACAAAATACATTAAAAAAACACACAGTCAAAAATCTGTTGACATTCTAGATTTTAAAAAATTGTATTTAAAACATTTCTTCCATTTCCTATAAAAAGGGACTAATTGATCCCCCCCCCACCCCCACCCTATAATAGCTCTATGACATGGAATAGCACTGTAGTCACAGAGAACTGGACATCTCCATAGACTCATTACAGTGTGGCTTCATGCCCTGATAGGAGTTTCATAGGAAGTAAGCAGACTTCTGGGGAAAGAAAAAGACCCTCGAGGGTGCCAACACCTTGTTGCCAGAAGGTTGGGAATCTTCTTTTCCTGTGCACTGCTGGCACAAAGTTTCCTAGGTTTCCATTAACAGGGAAGCCAGGCCTTCCATCCCTGCTCCCGGAGGTGATCGCAGGTCTTCTGGTCATGTGTTTTCTTTGCTAGCTGCTATGGGAAAAAGTATATGGTCGGCTTCTTAGGGGCTGGGAAATACCCCGTGATCCACTTAGCTAAGTGAATACATATATTTTCAGCCCCAAGGGTCGGATGGGTTGATTCACATCAAAGTGTAATGATCTTCGGCAGCATGTACTTATAATTCATAAGGTGACTTGGAAAGCATGAATGCTGTGCTTCATGCTCCACGGCTGGTGCTGTTAATAATTTGGTGATAATGATGACATTATAAATAATAATAATAATAATAATAATAATAATAATAATAATAGTAAGAGACAAAAGTTCTCCCAAGAAAGTCCATTATAATTTAATTGGATCGTACTTTCCTATATTTTTCTAAATGTTTACAATACACACGTGTACTTTTAGGTTCAGAAAAAATTATACACTTATGTGTATGTGTATAATCATTACATAAATATGTACGTATACATATGGGTATGTGAGATATATATGTATATATCCACACTGAAGGGGATTCTCTTATTCTGTCAACCATGTTTTGGGGGCACAATGTGCTGTCCTGAGAGCATTCATGCTGCTTTGAAGAATGTCCAAATGGCAACTGGCATGACTCTGGAGAGTTCCGTGAAGGCTTCCCTGAGAGGGGAATGGCTCTCTCCATATTTTTGAACATGTGCAAATTCCCTTGCCTACACTTTGTATACTTCCCCATTTCTGTGTTTGCTTCCAGAAGGGAAAGGGCCAAGAAAGAGCTGAACTTGTTCCAGAGGGAGGTGTTTCTGGCAGGTGTGAGGATTTGAAGATAATAAAAACATGTAGCAACCAGCAGTCCCCTCAGCTGAGCAGCAGCTGCCTCTCTACGCTACCCGCTAAAGCCTGCTTTGGAAGTGTTCTTGGCTTCAGACACTAAGCGGACCCACTTCTGTGTTTCCCACCATTTGATCTTCTTACTGCTTAGCCCATCACTGGGGATTCCCAGCTACTAAATTAGGAAAGTTTGAAAAGCTCTTCATTTCAACCGGTTCCCATCAAGTATGCTAGGCAGAGCACATTGTTTTATCGTAAGCACATAATTTTCCTCAAAGAGCTTGTGGCAAATAAAAGGACACAGATTAAAACTGAATCAAAGGAAAGAATATCAGCAGTTATGTATTTTTGGGGAAAAGAAGGTTTCACCTCAGAGGTGGGAAATTCCAGAATTTTCTGTTTCAGGACTAAACTCAGCACAAATGTAGGTAAAAAAAAAAAAAAATGGAGTCTTCTTTTCTTCTTTATATGGTTAATGTGGGTAAGAGCCACAGTGAGCTGAAACTGACTTCATTTTGATTGCTTTCGTGCAGGTAGGAGATGGATGTTAATAATGCTTCAGACATACATTTTTATAAGGGTTTTAAAGGCCTTAGGCCAACGTGGCTGGGTTTTTTTCAAAAAGATTTCCTTTATGCTCTTTGCACGTTTTTGAGCTTCAAACTAAGATTCTATGAGCCAGCTATTTTCAAGTGCAGATAACAACATGATTGAAACAAATCTCTATTAGAGAAGAACAAAGATGGATGAACACATTTTCTTCCATTTTATTGGGACTTACCAAATGTTGAAAGTTAAAAAAAATAGTCAAAAACCAATATAGCACAGAAACAGGAGCAGTGCTGGAATATTTGATGTGTAAAATAAAAACAAAAGCAAAAATACTGTATCAAAGAAATTAGTAGTAAAGTTGGAAAACAAGGCATTTTTCTCTGTAGGAAGGTCTTTCTTAAGCTTTGGGCTATATAAAACTAAGCCGTGAATATTAATTTAACCCCACAATTTTCCTGTGATTAGTGGTAGTGGTGTTATTGTTAATGTTTCTGGAAGGATATAAGGGGTTTCTATGGTATGAAAGTTTATAAACTGGTGAATTTTGAGATGGGTAGAGTATTTTCATCACTTTCTGCCTATATTCAAGGCTATCTTGTCCTAATATAAACAGGATTCCCCAGAAATAATAATAATCCTTACAAGTAGTATTTATATATGTATAATTTGATTTACATGTAAAAATAGTATCATTTCACAAGTGCACATAAAGTTAGAGATATTTCTGTGTGTGTATTTTTATAAGCAATGATCCCCACCCCCCACCCCCCACCCCGCCCCACCATTGACCCTCCCCAGAGCAGGCTAAGCTGGGAAGAGGCTATTTCTGTCAGCTAGAATGTCTGGCTCTTGAGGCACAAAGTACTAGACAGAACTGGGTTGTAACATGGAGTGATGGGGTCAAGGTCACAGGCTGCATAGCAATTAGCTTTGTACAGATGATACAACTGTGTCCTAGGGGTACAGATGCCCCTTGGTCATCTGATTGGGAGCTGTGTATGGTTGATCTCAAAAGAAATCCAAGTGTGAATGGTCCAGTATGATCAGTTGTATCCACTGAGATCACACAAAATGCATATGCTCCACCACAACAGGTTTCTCCTCCATGGCTACAAGGGCTGTGTCCTAAATGTAAAGGGTTGGTGGGGGATGGGTTCTGTGGCATTATTTTCTAGGTCATCCACATTGGAACATGCTATGTACTGAGAGGGAATCCATTTCAAAATACTTACAACTGTAATACACTTAAAGATATATAGCTATATCTATCCAATATGGTTTTATGGGCTAGATTTCATTAGTTAGGAAGGCAAGCCAGTGAAGTTAAAAAAAGCTCAGCTTTGTAGTCAGACAAATGTAAATTAGAATCCCAACTCCATACTACTTTCTATAACCTTGGGAAAGTTAAATAATTTACAGAGGCTCAGTTTCCCAAACCATAAAATGGAATTTGTTTGATATCTATCTTTTCCCCATTTGGGTTTAGTGATACTCCAAATTTCTCTTTGTCATTCCTCACAGTGTTTTCCAGCTCTTTCCATTTACAGGGTTTTGGAGTTTTAAGTTTCTTTAAATGAAAACTTCCTATGCGAGTTCATAACAACTCTGAAAACTCCTCTCTCCTCCTAGCAGGGTGAGCTCTAACCTCCTCCACTCCCAGCACTACACACATGTAGTTATGTGCACATGTGTGTATGTGTTGGAGATGACAGCTCCAGGCAGCGCTTATCTCCATGCCTCTACACTTTTCCACCTTCAGTTGGGTACAGCTTTCCGCTTGCTTCCTCTCATGTGGCCCAGCACTGTTGCCATATTGGGAGGGGAAGAAAAAAATGAGGGAAAAGTGTTAGGAAAAGGTGGTGTCATGGGCTAAGGACAGAAAACAACATCTGAACTAGAACAAGATAGGATGTCCTCAAGTGTCGACTCCAGGGCGCTCTCTCTCTCTATATATATAGTCTCCTAGTTCTTTCATAAAATATAAAAAAAGGGATACTATGAGTATACATTAAAATTGATCACACATACTTAAATCTTAGAAGCTAGATTTTGAGTAACCTATTTGTGGACATGCAAAGTAAAAGAAGACTATATAATTCAATTCAGAAACTGACAAACTGGGAATATATGTTGATATTCTGAGCTAATAACTATTAATATCAAGAAAGTGTGATGTCTTGTTACTACCCTGCGGTAAGACTGATGTTGCATGAGGCAAATTCTAATCCGATCAGGTATTATATGCTGAGGAATATTTCTTTCATGACAGACCACCAACAACCTTTGTTATTGATCATCCAATCCAGCATAGGAATTGGTAGATAGAGTACAAATCGTTAAGTGTCCACTGTATTCAACCAGTGATGAATAACTTAGCAACCTATTTTAATTTACCTTAATTTGCAATTCAATTGGTTACATATTTTCCCCCAAAGTGTTAATCAATTTTCAATCAAAGAAGATTGAAGTGTCACCCTGGGTCAATTCAGAGTCCAAAAGGATTATTTATTTTAGGAATAAAATCTCAACTCTTTGGTATATGTTTACATTTTCCTGGAAAGTGCCAAGCTATAGATTTGTTCACTTACTGACCCACTTGTATAAGTAAAAGTCCACATCCTCTTTCCCTACCCCGTTCCATCTTGCAAAGAAACCAATCATGTATAATAATTTCCCAATATGGCAGCTGTAGATAAATCTATAATTTTAATGACAACTTGCCCTTTTTTTCCAGGTTTAGATTTTCCCCTATAGTTGTCTTTAAAAAGTGTCTGTCTATTTGTTGATTGACACAACCATTCAGATCACTTACAGGATTGGTGATCTAAATCCTTAAGACAAAAATACTTGCTTTAGGCTCTAGCTGTATTAAAGACGGTCAACAAACAAACAAACAAACAAACAAAACCACAAATCTCCTTGCCCATATGCCTCTCTCTTTCTGTCTGATTCTACTGGCTCTCCTGAAGCTGATGCCCATGTCACTAGAGCCATGTATGTGATCACCCCACCCTATTCTGTATTTCCAAAATCCTCCATATTCTAGAAAAACACCTGGCTCCTTTTTCCATCAAAGTTTAACCATCCTGAGTTCCATTTTCCCAGGAGTTCTTGGATGACAAGTACTAATCTCAATTATTTGATCTCACGGGTAATGGGCTATGGTGGCTTGATATACTAATGCTTCAATATTATAAAATAACAAGCTCCATAAGAGAAAGACCAAGATATTTTAATTTCCTTTTGAGTCCAAACTTGCCAGCACGGTGAATGACAAATAGTACTCAATTTTGAGCCCATAATAAGTATTCAATAGCTATTGTTGAATCAAAGAATAAGGATACTTATTTATATTCTAACAAGGTTTTTCAAAATTTTAACCCAAAGAGGTTTATAATGATGGTGTTACCAAAACTCAGAGGGGTTTGAGTGTTACCAAACACTTCAAAGGATTATTTTGGGATTAAGATACTCCAGAAGGTATGCTAAATGCTGAATGTTATTGGGTACCTGATCTACCACAGGTAAGGTTAATAAAACTAATTTCATAAAAATAGATTTTTTAAGATACCTAGTAACATCCATTTAGCAGGCATTAAAATGTTCTAACTGAGTTTAAAATATATAACTTTGAGCCTAAGTTGTTTTGTTTGGATGATTCTAGTGCTCAAGATTATGAAAATAATTTCTTTATTTACTTGGATGCTTCTGATCAACCATAGTGTTCTGAATACTGCAAGACAAGCCTATTAATGAACTACAGTTTCTTTGTTTAGGTAACTCACTTCTTTCTCTGGTCTGGCCAATTCCTCATTGTCTTATCTCTCATATAAAACATTTTAGTTTTATTTTTACTCTTTGAAAGAAAGCTGTCCCCACCCAATTTAGCATTGTGAAAGTATCCAGAATCAACTTTAGTAGGTTAGCATCCTATCATAGAGTCATAGGACTGAAATAATCCCCCCAACAGTAATATAATTCCAGAACTGGAAAAAAACACTAGAGATCATTTAGTCCAAGCCCTTTAGTTTAAAAAAAAAAAAAAACAGATTTGATTTAATAAGTTGTTGCAAGTTTAGACTAAAATGTAGGCCCTGTAATTCTTATTCCAGGATTCTTCTATACCATGAAGTTTCATCGTTAGTCATGGAATCATTAACCCATTTGAGACCCCTTTTATTACACATCTATAATGTGACAGATACTGCTAAAGCACTGATGATGCAGAGATACAAGACAGTGCTAGAGTGACAATACTTACTGCCCTGTCCCTGCCCTCAGGGCGCTCACATTCTAATGACTACAATAGATGTCTAAAGAGGTAACTGCCAGCAGTGTAAACTTATAGGCCTTGTGGAAACGTGTAGCAGGGCACGTAAGTCAACCTGAAGCCGGGGCAGGCACCTGAACTATGGTTCCTCTTCAAAGTTCCATCACTACATGGAATCATTTCTGAAAAGAACATCTGACTTATTCGTCATGTTTCCCCAGAGTCACATTTGCGCTTTTGTGACAGTCTAGTGATCTGCTTTATGTAATATTGACTATACCCAGCAGAAAAAATTGGCTAAAAACAGCAAAACCCCCAAACACCTTAGAAAAAAAGAGAATAACACTTCTTTAAGCAAACAGTATTCTAATTTTTTCGATGGATAAGAAAGAAAAGTAGGAATGCCAAAACGTCTAGCTTGGTAAGATGTTAAGCCAAAATAGCTCACATGTTCAATGGTGTCATTACTAGTGAGCTGCACACAGGATCAACCAATCCTTGTAAATCACCAGGATTCACAAGGGCTAGGGTCTACAAACTGCAAGTGCAGAATCAGGAATAAGATGCATTTCCACCGTCAGCTGAAAGGGAGTAGAGCTATAGAAGAAAGGAGATTCTATGGGTGGTGACTTGTTGGTAGTTCAAGAAACCGTATAAACTCTCCAGAATTTATATATTCCAGATACCACAGGATTGGCTTTTGTGTAATCAGTTCGTCAACAAAAATATTCTTGTCATATCATTGGGTTATTTTGCTTTGGAAAGAAATGTTTCTTGAATATTATAAGTGAAAGTCAGAAGAAAATAAAAGTATAATATTATAGGAACTTATGATTGGCTGATTATTACAGCCATAAACTGACGTGCACCTGCAGTTAAGTTCTGTGATTGGTCTTCATGAGGATTTCATTGGCAGTCAATGTCTTCATTTTTCTTGTTATAACAGCAACTTCAGTCTGTATATATGCATATATAACAGTTTTTTAAGGGAATGTGAAAATGTTTCGAAGGGTCTTTTTAAAAATCAAATAAGCAGCTGCAAATGGGGAAATAACCATTCCAACTCTGTTTGGGAAACAGCTCTGATCACTCAGGGTATTCAGCAACTGCACAGGGAACTTATTTAGAACAGCTCTGAATATACCATGAAAACCAGCCCTAAGCTAATTCGTCTGATTGTACTCTTGGCAGCTCTTTTCGGATTGCTAACACTTTGCAGCTGTAAAAATAAAACAAAAACACCCTTGAAATAAGTTAGGTGCATATATGAAAAGCACAGCTGGGCTACTCCCCTAGATCATCTGCAGTTATAAGATTCATTTTTTGAATGCTATTTTGCAAAGGGGAAGACCATGGCCATCTCTGAAGAAAAGCCAAAATTGCAAAGAGGATTCATTCATAGTTCTTTTTTCCCCTCTATACCTTTCTCTCCTATGTCTCTGGAACCATTTTACTTAGCTCCATGGAAATTGCTGTTAGACACATCAGTTTTGGCCAAGTCCACACAAAAACCAAATAGAGATCAAGCAATTTTTGGAGCCTCAGAATAACAGAGAATCTGGATGATTCTGGGCATGAAATGTCTTTATTTACTATCAGGATTCTTTCATCTCAAATTCTTTGGATAACTGTTTATATTCATATGGTCTTCATAGGAACACTTTTAGAAGTTATAGGAATCAAATTATCCTGTTGACTTTTTTAGTGTAATGGAGCTAAAATATCTTTCTGGAAAACTTTCTGCCCACCTCCAGGAGTCTGCCTAATATCACTTTCAGAACGAAATGCTTGAATATTCCTTATTTGCAATTTTCTTTGTTGCACATAAATTTTCTGTCATGTTCCAAAGTCAGAAAGCTCCCTGAGGGAGGGGTCTACATCTCTTATTAAACACAGCGTCCTTGCAAAATGTTCATCAAAAGTTGATCAAGTCATTAAAATTCCTCCATGGTTCCCTTTTATCTTTGCCATAAATCTTGAACTTACACTTGATTTTTACTTCCTGTTCGGTCTTATCTCCTGCATTCTATTCCATCAGTTTTCTTCTCCATCAATAAATGAATTAGTCACCTCTACATTTGCTCACACTTGTTGCTTTTGATGTTTGGAATATGCTCTCCATTTCTGTCTGGGAGGCTCCATTTGTTCTTCCCATTCATTATGACTTGCCTTTGGAAGCCTTCTTCAACATCCCCAGGGCAGCCTTACATGTCCTCTTCTTAGCTCTTCCTGAGCATAATGTGAATTATTTCATTATAGGATTGATCATATTGCTGCTCAATGAGATAGAACGCTCCCTGGGTCCAGAGCCTTGTCTTCTCATTCTTGTATTCAGAAGTGATATACAGGCATTGACCAGTTAGGACACCAGTTACACATCCAGTTCATCTGTGAGTAGCCTATGCTGGCTGAGTGTAGCCTGCCTGCGTTGCCAGCAGCAGCAGCTACCATACACTCATTCACCATTTATTGAACACATTGAGAGATTTCATGGATTAAAGAATAAATGAATGGATGAACGAATGTTTCTTTTTCAATGTGAGTTCATGGAATAACTTACTAACTTGTCTGTTGGTGGCAAAGGATGATTTTCTAATTTTGAAATATTCTCTCACATTCAGAGGTCACTGACCATAAGGAAACCTGGAAATAAAGTTTCTGGACATTTTATTCAGACCCTGTGTAGGGTGGATCTTTCTAAGCTACAGGCAAATCTCATTTATATGTGGGTGGATTCTCTGAATTATGGTTTATTCACAATAAACCATGTTTTAAAGTTCTTATTAAGAATTAGCACCTACTCTAAATTAATTAAGTGTTCACGGTGTGGCTTCATTACATGGTTTGAAGTGTTGTGAATCCCCAGAGCACCAGACACATCCATATTCAAATGTAAGTTCAAAATAAAATTTAAAAAGCACATTATAGAGCTAAATGTAAAAACTTTTTGGACCATGCTCCTACTCATTTCTTACAGGAGTAGAGTCCTTCCAGTTCTTCAAAGTACATTCTCATGCATTTTATGAGGCTAGGTAAGCTGGTATCATTCCCTTTTACAGATGAGTAAACAGGAACCAATAAACAGGGTAAGTAGTTCACCTAGGGAAATGCAACTCAATAATGACAAAAAGGTCCCAGATCCACTGTCTCCTGGATCAGACCGAGACTCATGTCTTCTGTCTGGTATCTTTTTGCTACATTTCTCTGTAGTTGCACCTGTGTTTTCAACCATGCTAAGCACACAGTCAAGAATTGTGCTTCCCTCCTCTCTTCCTGTTTCCATGTTTACTCCCTTGGTATAAAACTGAGCCCAGGGTTTTATGGTGAATGGGCTTTGTCTCAGAGGCATTTAAAATTACGTTATTATAATATTATTAATCTTTTGATTACATGAGCTCACTTCATTTGAGAATAAATTCACAATGTTTTAATTGTCACCAGGGTGTGTGGTAGCTAGTGATATAGTTGTAAGCAGATGTCAGTAGAAATTTTCAAGGCAGTACCAGGTGATGACAAGCATATCACAATATAGAAACTACTGAAATAAAATTTTTATGTTCTAAATAATCTGGCTAGCTCATGAAATTCAGCAAAGTAGGGTATTTCTTGCAATATGCTTTCTAACACCTTGTCCAGGAAAGGCATGGTTACCAATTTCTCTGAAGCTTAAGTCATAGCTTGAACATTTTCACTAAAAAGAGGATTTTTCAGGATTCTTAGCTTATTGTTCCTTTTCTTAATTTTATCCCCTAAGGTTTAAGTAGATCTTCTTGATACCAGGGAAATTATTTCTTTTCTTCCTCTGGGTTTATATTTTATGTATGGCTGTTGAAGGTGTGTCTATGCTGTCTTTCTCTTTAAATAATTGAGTTTTCTAAAACCGTATTGTTTGCTAGTATTTTGCCATATATCAGTGTGCTGACACAAAATAATAATTTTATTTATTTTTAATGTTTATTTATTTTTGATAGAGGCAGAGTGTGAGTGGGGGAGGGACAGAGAGAGAGAGAGAGAGAGAGAGAGAGAGAGAGAGAGAGAAACAGAATCCAAAGCAGGATCCAGGCTCCGAGCTGTTAGCACAGAGCTTGACAAGTGCTCAAACCCATGAACCATGAGGTCTTGACCTGAACCGAAGTCCAACGCTTAACTGACTGAGCCACCCAGGTGCCCCACAAAATAATAATTTTAGTAGATTTTATGACAATTGGAACATCCTGAAAAAGTGTTTGTTATTAAGCTCAATAAAAAAGAACTTCTCTATTAGAGTATTAAGTTTGCCTGACCTGAGCCTATTCATTGTTGTTTTAAACAACCATACTCTCTCATATATTATGATAAATATCCATAGCTATTGTGCTTACCTCACACACCAATCAACAAACCAGTGAATTCTGGTGCAGATAATTAGTTTGACTCTAAAAGAGACTTTGGCTAAGCTGTTGGCTTTCTTTTCTGAAGTTGGCATAATTCAAGTTCACTCCTTGGATTTGGTTTGAATTCGAAGCCAAAGAGCTATAGAATATCTGTGACTACTCTACCTCTGAACTTGCCTGATATGCTCCCGGGTACTATGGAAATTAGAATGGAAAGTGAGACATATTGCAAAAGCCTCTAACCATTCTAGGACAACTCTCAAGTTCTTCAAATTTTTTTAAAAAAAATTTTAGTGTTTATTTATTCTTGAGAGAGAGAGACAGAGCATGAGCATGAGCAGGAGAGGGGCAAAGCACAAGACGGACACAGAATCTGAAGCAGACTCCGCACTGTGAGCTGCCAGCACAGAACCCGATGCAGGGCCCAAACTCGTGTCCCTTCAAGCTGTGAGATCATGACCCAAACCAAGTCGGACACTTAACCGATTGAGTCACCCAGGCGCCCCATCAAGTTCTTCAAATTTTTTATGGTAAATATGAATGACGAGTCATGTGTTAGATGTGGGAGAGACAGTATGAGCCAACACAGACACATTTTATATGCCCCAGTGACTCAGATACAAATGGAACAACCATATTATTCAGATAATCATACTAAAAAAGAAAATTACATCTATGGCAGGTGTTTCCAAAGAGAGAAATATGATTTGATGAAAGTATATAAACAGATTTTATCTAAATAGAAGTAACTGATAACAAATTTGAGTTATCTATTGTAGAAACTCAAGAAGGGTTGAGAGGACTGGTATAAAGAGCTGAGAGCTCAGGACAAGTGGAAAATAATATGTAATGTATAGAAAGACATAGGACAGAGAGAAAAGAAAGGGTGAGGAAGAAAGGAAAGACAGGGATGAGAGATATAAAAAACGTACAGTTGACAGAACTTTTCACAATAGACTTCAAGATCTAGATGTATAGACCATATGGGATTTGTTGAGATGATGGTGATAGGAACCAGCTAAGATTTATAAAAGAGAAGGAATGAGAACAGAGATGGATGTGTAGCAACATCAGAATCAGGAGGGATCTTGATAGAAAGAGAAATGAGGGAATAGAAATCTGAACTGTTGACTGTATTCAGAATGTTCCTGGTCTTGAGAAATCAGAAAATATGTTGTTATATCAAATTACTATAATTTTTGAGAAAATATCTCATCATGCTTGCCCTTCTACCTCTCTGATCTCTGATCACATCTCCTCAGTCTCCCTACGTGGACTCCAATTCTATATTTGCTCTCAAGCTTTGGTCTTCCATCCTGGCTTCTTTCTTAAAAAATTTTTTTAATGTTCATTTTATTTTATTAATTTTTTAAATATTTATTTATTTTTGAGAGACAGAGAGAGACAGCATGAGCAGGGGAGGGGCAGAGAGAGATGAAGACACAGAATCTGAAGCAGGCTCCAGGCTCCAGGCTCTGTCAGCACAGAGCCTGACACGGGGCTCAAACTCACAAGCCGTGAGATCATGACCTGAGCCAAAGTCGGATGCTTAACCAACTGAGCCACCCAGGGGCCCCCCCATCCTGGGGGATCTGAATCACCCCCTTGAAGAGCACATAATCTCATATCTCATGACCACAGCCATATCATTGACTTTCAAACCTACTCCTCCAACCCTGACTGCTTTCCTGCACAACACATATTTTAAATTTGGATAATCTGTTGTCAACCCCAACTCCACATATCTCAAACCAAACAAACTATACCTCTCCCCTCTCTACAGAATCTCTAGCCTAGCATAAAAGCCATGTATTGTTTCAGATACAAAGGCAGAAACCCTTGAAGCATGCTTTGGTCTTCCTTGACTGCTTCCCTTCCTTGCACCTCCGTAGCCAGTCTACCACCAAATCTCACAATTTATCCTGTGATATAACTCTCAAGTTTGCCCCATTTCTTATTCCAGTTGCCAACATCCCGGTCCAGGCCCATGTAGCTTAATGCCTGACCCATAGCAGAGCCTTTTATCTGTTCTCCTAGGCTCCAGGGATTTCTTCCCTCCAGTTTATTCTAGAAACATCTGTGTAACATTCCATAAATAAATTTTAAACATCTTTCTCCATTTTAAGAATTTACAAGGGTTCCACAATACTTTACAATATCTAATCTAAACTCTTCCTCACTGCCTCTATCTCAAGCTGGGCTAACCTCTACCTTCTACCTTGTACTTTAATTTGCCATGTTTCCTGACCAAGAAACATTCTTCCCTACCCTAACCAATACAGATTTTTTTAAAATATAGATCTACTTTGCTGTTTTATAATCTGTGTAAACCCATGCCTACTGTATTTGTCAAGCTTTACTCTCCATTATTAATATTGTGAATATAAGAATGTTTGTTTTTCTTCCTTTCCAAACATAAAATTAATTCATATTTATTGTGATTTTCTAAATTATGTACTACCTCTAAGAAGTTGTAGTAACCGACATTCACTATTGAAAGTCACAGGCTATACTCTTCTAAGATGCTTTTTATACCACTTGGTCCTTTCTGACTTCTATATCTAAATGCTTACAGATGCATCACACTGATACTTTCTTAATTAAATGCTTCATGCACTGCTATTTAAATATATCATGAAGAGTCTTTAACTTAGGCAAGTTGTAACAGTTTGAATTATTTTTATTCTTTATAAAAATTAAGATATTTGATAGTGAAATCAAAATAGTTCCAAGTAATTCCCTACTAGACCTGAGGAATGAATATAAAATTGATAACATAATTTTCAAAAAAGTAAATATTTTATAAAATAAAGGAACAGAAATTTTTTTTAAAGTATGCATTACTTGCACATGGAACAATTATTCCCTAAATATTCAAAGATGGCTCATCTGAGTTGGGTCCCTTTCTTCATCTTCTTCTTCTTTTTTTTTTTTTTTTTCATGTTCCCAGCCTTCTCAGTGATTACTGCTTTGTAGAAGAATATTGTCTTTGGAAACTGTGGATTTTATTGCTAGTAACCTAAATACATTCTGATTGGCTTCATTATAATAGATGTGGAATAGCTGATTGTGTTTTGTTCTTGACTACATTTTGTTTTCTCACTATTCATAATCAATATTGATCCTGGAAAAGACATCTTGGGACCAATAATGAGACACACTCTCCACATGAAGACAATGGACCTTGTTACTGATTTGTGCACACTTAATAGGTTCTTCCAAATTGTCCCTCAGTGATAGAAAGTCATTTGGTCTGAGTCTGGAATCCAACTGTACAATCCGACAACTGTGACCGAGCTTGCATTGGCTAAGAGAGAGGAAACAGAATTCTCGGAGTGTAATCCACCACAAGCCTTCCTGTACCTCAGTCAAAATTAATATCCCTTTCCTCTGAGCCTTCACAGAAGTTTGCACATCTTCATAACAAAATACCTGGAAAGAGCTCCTTGAAATCAGGGATATCTTATTTATTTCTGTATTCCCCAAATCCACCATAGAACTATGTTCATAGGAGGTCTTACATAATTGTTCCATTGAATTGAACACAAAGAACAGCTTTATACACCCCAGACATTAGCATTTCAAGTAACCATGCCATTCTAAATAATGAATTAATCTTCCCAAAGCATAGCTGAAAATTTTTTCATAGTTCCCAACCAAGTAAAATCCAGATATGCAATTCAAGACTCCTCATGACCTGAATCTGATCCACTTTTTCCTGCCTCACTGACCACTACTCTTTATGAAGGCAACACAGACAAAACTACCCACTGTTCCCTGTAACCACCCCAATTTTTCTAACATTGTTTTCCCTTAGCTGAATATTCATTCAAGCTTTATATATCTAAATCCAGTGACCACCTGAATGTCCCTTTTATAAGGTTTTTTTCTTCAAACACTCTCCCTCTTTGCCCACATACCTTAATCCCTATGAACTGGAGATTAATTGCTCTCTTTTGAAAACTCCCATGCTGTTCATCAGTGTCTGCATTTTTTATACTTATATCACATTCTATCTAGTTTTAAGTAGTTTTTATAGCTGTCTTAACTTTCTTTAGGGTAGTGGCCTATTTGATTTATCGTTTACTTCTCCAAGGTACCTATTATTTATGCATAGCAAGCGCTTAAAAATGTATTTGTTGAATTGCTAATAGAATGGTTTCCCAGAATCAAGAAATACTGAGATCCTCTGCCTTATTTTAGGGACACGGATTAGGGTCTGTATAATAAAGTGGTAAATATCATGGACTTTGAAGCAAAGTGACTCAGTCTGTATCCCATCTCTGCTTCTTCCTAGCTAGTGAACTTGAGCAAGTTACTTGACCCTGTCTGCCTACATGTTCTTACCTGTGGAATGGGGTAACGTTCATATCTACTGCATAGGGTTTGCAATTTAATGAGTAACATATATTTTAAAAACTTACAATAGTACCTGGTACATAGTAGGTATCACATAAGCATTAGCTCAACCCCTCAGAGCAGTTTTCTCAGATTCTATTACTAATTTTCTGAAAGGTCATTCCCTTTCATCTCACTGGTTTCCTGTCACATTTTTTCCTTTCATCCCTCTCATTTGCCTGATCCTGAATTATCTGCTGTTGAAAGATTTCCCCCCCCCCCCCACCCCTGGAGCTGTTATATTCCTTATTAAGTTTATTTCTAGTTTTCCTGAGTTTAATATTACAAATAGCTTCATTTACATTTATTATGCATAGGCTAATGTCCATGTATCAAACAAATTGGTAGATCTGTAATATGCAGATGAATGGGTTTTTTATCAGTATGTCAGAGAGAGATAAGGAGACAATACTGTGGTGGAAATAGTATTATAAAAGGAATTTGTGTATGTGTATCCAGGTAGGGGGAGTGAGATAGAGTAAAAACTCAGACTAGGTGAAAAACTAACTTTCCACATAGGAAACTTCTTCAAGTATCAGAAATATTCAAAGCATTACATGGTTTCCTCAACAGTAAAATGCTGTAAGCCCAAACAACTTGTTTACATGAGCATTTGGTTATGACAGTCAACACATTAACAAATATTTAATATAATGTTATTAATGTTAGTAACTATTCTATTTCTTTTTAGTGGAAATTATATTGTTATGCTGCTTTAGCATTCAATTTTAAGGAATAAATACTTGTTGGTTTGGATTCATTTTCGCTGTTGACATCGTATAGGTGGACACAGACTTAGTACATATCTACATTCTGCTCTCTGCCCTGCTCCCTCTTTAGGTAATAAGCACCCTGACAATCTGTGTCACAAAGAACTACATGACTTTGGATTTATTTCATATGTGATGAAAAAATGACAAATGCACATGCATCTCAGTTAAAATTAACATGTCAGTACATTTTCCAGTAAAAGTTTTAAAAACACTTATATTACTCACAAATCTGACACAATTCTGCCATTTTGAATTTTGAGTCTTTTATTCAGTTAGAGCAGTCATAGCACATTCAGTCCGAGTATGACAGACCTATGTGAGTGACATCCCAGTTTTGGCTTCAATGTTAAACTCCGTAAATAAGTTCCACCCACCCCCCTCCCATTTAAGAAGCCAAAAAGCTTCTCTTTGCACAGTATTTTTTTCTCCCAACTGACCCCTGTCCTTCCACAAGTAGAATATAATGGTTTGGTGTGAGCAAAGTCGAAGGGTACAGTTTTGGCAAGTGGTAACAGCCCTCACACCCTCAAGCGGCCATCCATCCATGTATATCCCATCTCAGCTCAGTGAACTGTCACTTCTCTGTGTCTTTGCTTCCTGGACTTCCCACACACTACACAGAAAACAAGCCTACAGACTTTATTTTGAACTTTAGAGAATATGACCAAGTGAAAACTTTCTGACTATTGTACTCTCTAAATTTCAAAAGATAAAATAACCATAAGCAGAAGTTAACAATATCCATGATATATTTTACAGATAAACACTGTATTCAATTTATTATCACTATGCCTATGCTGGAAGTTTTCTTTTACATATTTTAAAAATCATGTTAATAATTTCTAGCAAAGAGTAAGGACTGCTTCTCTGTTGCCTTGTAATACATTTTTGTTGGGCTGACTGGTTTACACCTATACTTCCTGAACTAGATTAAAGTTTTCTTTTTGCCAATTTTCAACCAAGTGATCATTATGGTTTATCATCTACTAGATCTATTAGGCATATAAGAAAATAAAATAAAACATTATGTCAGGAATAAAATTTTTAGATACCAAGGGTTTCTCGGTTTTATTATAGCCATCCTATGGGTTATCAGTAGTAGCATATAAAATATTAATAACATCTGAGGACTTTTTCCTATTTTACTTGTGAATGTGACATACAAGGTGGTCTCATTCTTCCTTACTTAGCAATCTCATCATATCATCAACATTATCAATATCATTGAGCAATTTTTATTAAATGATCAAATTGGAATGCCATTGTGCTGCTGAATGATATACGCTTCACTTTATACCCATGACAACTAAAATGGGCAATGAGAACACTGAAGTGTATATATAGTGAATTTTCTGTTATCCAGCAGTATTGAGATTTGAAATGTTCAGCTTAATAAAAACTTTCAGTGAAATTGAGATATTTAGTCAATTTGTCAGGCATATGCGACTTCCTCTTCTTACTTAATCTGCCATAGAAAATAGCCTGGAAGGGTATATCTCCACAGGATCTCTACCAGCCACTGCTGATTAGGCCAGAAGTGGACAAGAGACCAGGAGGATAAAATCCACTCATTGACCAGCCACCAATTAGATATTCTCTCTTAAGAGTCTGAACTGAGAGAATCAGAATAACAACGTAGGATTCAACTCTGACATTTGATAAAGGTTGGGGTCAGGAGCAGTGCCATAACAACTCGGAGCTTCTCATGAAAGCCAAAGTGATGGGGAGTTGGAAATAAGAGCCTCACGCAGTGAGAATGGAACCAATGTACAGCCTAGGTAACTAACAGTGTAAACTCAGAGGAAGAGGAAGAGAGACAGAAGTTCTAAGAAAGTCAGACTACATGAAATTAGATTTTATGAGATTTAACCAAAGTCTTTTAATTAATGCTTTTATTCACTGAGCTGATTTCCGAGGGGGGAAGAGGGGTGGTTAAAGCTCAGCTATCCTTGACAAAGACACTAGTCAACTAAGACAAGCTCATTTTTAGAGGATTAAAATATATTAATGTCCATTATAAGAAAACTTCCCAGATTATGATTTGATTTCAAATCAATGCTTGAGAAAGTCCTCCAGGAGTCTGCAGTGGCCAAGATCTTTGGATGCCAAAAAGAGAGAGGTAGAAGGGATTATGAGCTAGGAGTGGGGCTGAGATATATAGAGTGGAAAGAAGGTTATGGGTGCCATTCAACCATTCAACCATGAGGAACATTCTATTCGTCCACTGGGTGTCTTAGAACCAGAGTCACCTGCGCTCTCCTGGCACATTCACACACACACTCTCTCTCTACACACACACACACACACACACACACACACACACACACACCACAGGACAATGCAAAGCAACATGATCTCCAAAAGGTAGCTCATTTGGAAAGTGAATAAATAATGATGGTGGGGTGGGGATGGGCAGGAAGAAGGGAAGGCAGGTTGTAACCAGCCAGGGCTTTCTCTCCCACTGTTTACTAACACTCCATTTTTGTCCTGACACTGACCCCCTAGAGAGGATGAGTTAGCATAGAGACTAGGGATTTTCCCTTCTCTCTCCAATCCTGATTCTAATGATCAACCACAGAGAGGGAGTGCTGGCTAAACTGTTGGATAGTTTGGAAAAATGGAGATAATCACAAATGCACATGCATACGTGCATGGTCCTTTTGCCTGAAAATATATGCAATGATATAAAGTGTTAGTATAATAGCATCTGCCAAATGTGCAGCTCCTTTCTCATACCCAATAATTCTGGTCATAACTGTGTTACAGAGTCCAGTGTGTGTGGTCATGTGATGAAAGTCCAAATATAATTTTTCTATGCGTATGGAGACAAGGAGCAGAAATGAGGTTGTGATGAAGATTTCCTGCTTTAATTCTACTTTCCTTTGCACTTCAAATCACAATCTTAACTTTAGGCTGATATTTTGCACATATAATTTTAAAGTGTCTATTCGCTATACGTGTATTTATAGCAACTTGACAATATATAGATTTCTTCACTGGAGTCTCATTTGGTAGGAAACTTTGCATGCATATGTAAACAGTATACATCTTTGACCTATTTTTATTCTCACTTAGATTTTGTTTTGATTGTTTAAAGGCAAATTGGATAGAGTGTCATGATTCATTTGTGCTTGTTTTTTATTTTTGGTGTAAATTTATTTTCATATGTAAATAAAGTAAAATAATTATACCAATAGTAGTATACAATTATTGAAGGCTTATCTTGGCCCGACAGTGTGCTAAGTTCCTAACTTGAATTATTTCATTTAACTCTGTCAACAACTGATATGGAACAGGCATCATTATTAGCACCATCTTAGATCAGGAAACAGAGGCTAGAAGAGGTTTTATAACTTCCTCCAAAATCATAGCAGCTAATGAGTAGCAGTGGGAGGACTCAACTCAAGCTTGGCTGTTTTCAAACTTTACCATAATAACTATTAAGCCACATTATTTACTCTCTCTCTCTCTCTCTCTCTCTCATCTATAAAGGCACATGATTTAAACTAAATTTTACATTCTGGAAAACTGGATCTTAAAAACATCACTTGTGACTTGTAACCTTTGGATATGTCCTTTAATACACAATGTATTCAAAATCCATCTGAGGTCTCTTTAAATGTCTTATGATCTTAAGTATATAAAATAATAACTATGTCAAAGAAATAATCATGGAGGATATTTTTTAAGGAGCAGGAGAGTTTGAGTTTAGGTGTACATTTTATAGGACAACAGGCTTTTGCACAAATGGTCCAATTTAGGGGGCCATTAGTTAATTATGAAGTGCCTAATTCTGTTATTTTAAACCAGGACATTTGGTATTTAGAATGAATTATGTTAACGCATTTGTTCGAGTCCCTTTGGGTTGCTCAGAAGTTAGATATTCTGTCTAAAGAAGTTTGTCATGACAGGGAGAAATGCAGGGAAGATTTTTAAAATATAAAGTACAGCATTTCTAAAGGAGATTCTATTGAACTGGAATTACCCTTCCTCTACTCCTTGGTGGGTATGAGTCATACCAAACAGCTTCTCCTGTTCTGCCATGTGATGCAGGGCCTGAGAGGATCACCAAACAAGGACCTTCTTGGTCCAGAAGCATGGAAGGAAATCAAGGTATGTGATTCTTTTGGTTTGGTCCCAACAGCTGAGCAGGGCTGTGGAGACCATCTTCTCCTCCCTGCAGAGCTCAGCAAGCTTGAGATTCAATCATGACTTGTCATGGGAGCTGCTCAGACTGAGACTATCATGCAAAGAATGAAGACAAAATATGTGAGACTTTAAATATCTTCCTGAAACACACGCTTCCAAACTCACAGAAAATTGATGGAACAATCACTCCTTCACATGAAATAACCTAAAGATTAAGAGAAATGTAGGTTTTCAAAAGTAAATGATATTCTTCCCCAAACCCAACCATCTCCAAGAGGCTTATAGCAATGATTCTCAGATGTAGAACAAAAATTCCTTTCAAATAGAGCTCCTGAAGACATCATTAATTAAAGACTGAGAAAATAAATTAAGTAAAAAAAAAAAAAGCCTCAAAGTAAGGCTGACTCTTTTAGTGAGACAGCTACTTAGGACTAAAATAGGGAGAAAGCCAGAAGAATAGGAACCTCTTTTCTGAGCAGGTTAGCTCTAGGAAACAGATGACAGCCTGTGTTGAAGCTTCCCTTCTCCTACCTTCCCCAGCCCAGTCTCCCCTAACAAACAGCTGAAGTCTTGTTACCCAATATCTACTTTCTCTTCTTCCATAGTAATAGAATGATCAGCTGGGCACCTGAACACTGAGGGTAAAGACTACATTTCCCAGCTCCCTTTGCAACTAGATGTTGCCTGGTTCTGGTCAATGGGACAAGAGAGGAAATGATACTTCAAATTTCTGTAGTGCAGCCTTAAAGAAGGGGCCTTTCCCTTCCTCCATCCAGCTACATGGCAGTGAAACTTCTTGGGCCATAGAGAGAGAAATATGCCTTCATTCCAAAGTTACAGAAGCTTACAATCCTAAGTCTCTTAAATGTTGGCCAACTGAGAGCAAGAAGAGGAATAAAATGGTAAAGGTAAGACACAAATTGAACAACTTCAAGTTGACATCTTTCATTAAAGTTTAAGGGCTATGCCCTAAGTTGCCTTAAGAGAGGGAGTGGACATCTAACCTTACAAGACATGGAGTGATGAGAAAGATCTAGGTATGGGAGACTTTCCTCTTGGAAATTCTGTCCTCAGTTATTGCCTCAGGGAAAAAAAAAAGTAAACTAAAAATACATAAGAATTGATTATGTTTCTGATTATTTACATAGTGAATGAGTATAGGGAGAGATGAAGCATCGCCCTCACGGAGTTGAAAATGAATGCAGTCCGCATTAAAGTTTAAAATAGAGACTTGGGATTACATCAACCAGGTGCCTTACTTTTTCCTCGGCTTTGTTCTGGGTGCCGTCAAGCATGAGGAGCTGAAGTACTGATCCTCCCACCCAGAGTCTGGCTGGCAATAAAATGATACTACCTTTTGTCATCTATGAAGCAGTTACTCACACAGCACAGGAACTTATCTTGTTGAAGTAATACTGGAAACCTGGTCTTAAAAAAATAATAATAAAGACTTGTGCTTTACCATACATACTGACATGCAATATCTTGAAATCTGCGGGGGATTTTCCTACCTGCTGGGGGTTATAGAGTGTGAAAATACAGCTGTTAGCAGTTTCAACAGTAGATTATTTTACGGAAATTCTCATGAAAAAAAATTCATATGCATTTTCCAGTATTCCTTTTCTCCCTTCTTTCTTCAGGAAGCATCTAAGGAGGAATACAAATTTAGTTTCCTTTTTTTTTTTTTTTTCCTCCCACTGTTCAGAGTGCCCTAAAGGGAACAAATGTGGTAGGGAAATAAAGTAAGGCTATGAGTTTTATAAGATTGGCATACAAAATTGCCTTCCTCATTTTGTGCTGGGAACTCAATCAAACACTTTATTTTCTCTAGGAGAAGAAACCCAAACCCAAAAACACACAGACAAGAATACCTTTCATCAATTACTCTCACAGAAATCTTTGAGAGGTTGGTTTTCTTGTTCTCCCTTAGAACTACATTTATAACAAACTCCAGAACAATCTACATATGGTATCATAAGATTTTTTTTTCTTTTTGGCATTTCCATACAATTGTGGGTCAGAACAGTCTCTTGCCAAAACATGTATCTGAGATATTCATAGATTTTAACAACACTTATATAACATAAACAAAACATTTACTTTGTTTCTTTTCAATATTTCCTCCAAGCAAATTTACATGCTTCATGCTGTCACTGCCAGTTTGAAATTTAGAGCCCCATTTTTTTGGAGCAGACTATTTTGTCTTATTTTGTCTGTTTCTGCCTTTTTGTTAGAAAATATATTCCTCACAGTTTAGGCTCAGTCTGCATCCGTTCAACCTGACAGGACATAAAGTATTTGGCAAAAATTCCTCTCTTGGGGGTAATTCCTGTCAGGAGTTAGTTGTTGAGCAAAATCCTGAGAGACTGGGTAAATGAAGGACAGTTCAGTTAAGAATCAGTAGTTCCCTTTTGGTGCCAAACAACAACACCAAAACCCAAGTCCAAAACAAGCAAAGAACAATTCTGGCAGGCCAGGACAACTGGTTGCCCAGTGTCATAACGATGATACTATCTACTAATGACAGATTTGAAATTAAAATATTCATCACATTTTAACAGCATTGCTGAATATTGGCTATGTCTCTAAAGGATTAGTTAGACATTTTGACCTGAGGTCTGGTCCTTCGGAAAGATTATTAATAACATCCAGGTCCCTAGTAGTGCTTCTCAAGTCACAGCCTACCTCAAAGTTAGCCTTTTATGCATAGATATTTGCTTACATGGAACATTCTTAGACATGCTGCTCTGGAGTCTCAGCCCTCAAAAAATCTCCCCTTTCTAACTATTTTTTTTGAAATATGGTACATGATTGAGAGAAAGTTTTGGGGCCCTCAACAAGTTCCCTAATAAGAGGCAAAACATTCTAAGAAGGATGGCTACAGGCTTTTAGTAGTTCAGAATGAGGGAATTTGTGACAGATGGGTGAGAGCTAAGTCCTATAGGAATGGGGTACCAGCTGGTATCAAGGAGGGAAACAAGAATGGAAAGAAAGAGAGGTGGCAGGGTATGGCGGTCACCTCAATAGTTTTACTGTAAGAGGTAAATTTGAACAACAAAAACAAAATAATGATGATGATAATAATAATAATAATAATAAACTTCAAAAGTTGAAAAATAACAACAACAAAAAGGATGGAAATAAGGAATTAAGGTACAGGTATTAGAGGTAAGAAGATGCCAAAGACTGACTCAGCGAAGAGCCCAAATACTAGTTTGAAAGCATGAAATTTCTTTTCAGTAACCTACCTTGCTTACTGAAATCCTGAAACTTACCAAAGAGAAGGTGGGTGTTTTATCTGAGGAGGTTTCTTCCCTAAGAGATGCAGAGAGCTTCTAGAAAAGGTAGTCTGTCCCTTCCCTTTTTCCATATCACGGGACTGGCTTTCTGTTTGTGTGTCTTTTAAAGACTATTTTAAATGACCATACACATCAATACAGGAGAAGCTGCCTCCGATTTCAGAGACCTCTGTGAGGTTCTCTTGCTTCTGCGAATAACCTTGATGGAAGCTGAAATGGTATAAACAGAATTCCAGGATTTTACAGTGGGGCTAGACCTCTGAGAGCATTTTAAATCAGGCTCCAGCCAATTTAACGACCCTTTCTTAACCTTCTGTAGCAGATGAGTAGTGGAGAACAATTATTTTGGAAGTGAGGTTCCCTGTTCAAATGAAAATACTTATTTTCAACTTCCAACTCTTCTTTGTGGATGAGTTTTTAAAATCCACACTGAAAAGCAGGATTTGAGAAAAGGAGCTCGAAGAGACAGAGAGCAGAAACAGGAGGGCTACTCACCCAGGTGATAGAAGAATCTGAAGAGTTCAAGAGGAAGCCCTAAAGACTGTGTCCTGGAAACCAACTATGCAGCTGAGTTCCCACCCAGCTTGACCCAGAAGTATCTTCTTTATGAAGCAGTTGTTTGCAAAGAGATGAGGACCATAGCTATGTTTACCTTTAAAAAATCCCTGGTGACTTGAAACCATCCTCAGATAATTATAAATCTCCTATTTCTGCTACCTTAGAGGCAATCATTTGTCATCTTTTCTCTCTTTTTAAATCCTGTATTCTCATTTATCTAGTTCAACCACGATAGAAGGGGGTAAAGGCAGAGAGGGAGAGGCTGCCTGGGGGCAGCCTGGGGGCCGGCTGGGGGCCCTAGCCACGCGAAGGGTAACAGGTGAAGACACTGAAATGGCAGAGGCAGAGACACTCTGTGGCCGTGAAAAGACAGAAATAAAAGCAGAAAGGCAGCCTGTTTCCTACCCAGTCAACCCCTTTGTAGGAGGAGAGCAACCTGGAGAGACACTCAGGTCTCTATGAATGTGACTAAACTTGGTCCATCAACATTACCATGAGCAGATACTCTGTCATCTCATTACATGCTCATGTTCCCCTGATTCCTGGGTAGCAAGACAGAAATACCTTCTTTACGGGCTGCATGTTTTGTTACCAAAAGTCGTATGTAGAAACTCCAGCTCAGGTGGGATGGTGGTTGGAGGTGGGACCTTTGGGAGATAATCAGGATTAGTTGAGGTCATGAGGGTGGAGACCTCAAGGTGGGATTAGTGTCCATTAGGAGAAGAGAAAGAGACTAGATCTCTCTCCTCTCTGGGCCCTGTGGGGACACAATGGGAAGACAGCCATGTGCAAACCAGGAAGGGAGCCCTCCCTAACAGCCTGACTAGGCTGCCATCCTGATCTCAGACTTCCAGCCTCCAGAAGTGTGAGAAATAAACTTCAGTTTTTTCAGCCACCCAACATATTGGTATTCTGTGAGAAAAACCCAAACTAAGTCACCTTTTGTGATCACTGGTCTCAGGAAAGGCCCTAATATTTGCTACATTGGCCTAGTCTAATAAAACAATTATTAACCAATAGATTTTAGTAGCCTGTGCCCAATTCATCTACTCAGGAAGATAAATTTCCTTTTTTGCTACCAGGATAATGGTAAATATGAGTAGAGAAGAGACTTCCCTGCATTAATGAAAATCTTGATAGTGTAGTACTGTCTCTCTCTAACTAATTAGGTTTCAGAATGATCACACCCCTGAATCTTTTGGGTCTGACTTGGTATTAAGTCATTTATAATTAGGCATCAACTACAGCAAGCTTTCTATTTGTCTATGATTTATCCATGGTATCAGGCATCTTTAGGAAAGTAAGCCCTTTATATTTCTTTTATCGGCAGAAACCTCATTAATTTGTTGTGTGTGTGTGTGTGTTTTTTTTCCTGATAAGGCTCAAATTATTACCAAGGTAATCTCCGAGTAAGTTTCAATGAGCGGCCTCACAAGGGGGAATGGTATGCAGGCAAGTGGAAACACGGGCCCCAGCCACCTGCATGCAAAGCCTCTGCTCATCTTCCCTCACCAACCGCAGTCTCCCGGGGAGATGAGGATTAGGCTGAGCATGTTAATTCAGGATGGAATAAAATGGCTTAAATCTTTAGGCAGTTCCATCCATACCTAGATATGGCAACATTTCACCATGCAGCAATCTTGTCAGTGAGGAAACATAATGCACAAAACTGTCACTAAATTATACACTGAAGCCAGTTTGCATCGGTGGCAATAGATTTTATGATAGATCCTACACTGAACCAGGGCACATAATTTATATCTACCCCACGTCTCTCGCCTCTCCTTGATAAAAGTCAGGAGGAAGGCATATTTGTATTCCACTGTCCTCTGCCGAGGATGTTTAACATGCTTATAGGCCAAATGAAGCCGCTTTGTTTGTTATCTCCTGGCTTCCAGAAATAGTCAGCTCTGATAATGTGCCACTGGAGTTCTGAGTTACCACATCATGATGTAATGGCTCTGGGAGTACAGTGAAACCACAAACGTCCAAATGAATTGACACAATTTCCTGCAGAGGAAGCAATCTGAAAATAATAGGCAGAAATTCTGGCTCCTTTTACACTTAGAAGAGATGACAATCATCACTGAAGGGGTGTCTGGGAGTGTTCTGGTGGATCCACAAAAGGGAATGCTCACAAAAATCAGGCTTTTTTACATGCCTGGTGAACCCATCAAGTGTTCTTTATTTACTTTCTAAAAGCATATGGTGGGGGGACAGGTTTGTGGAGTAAACAACCAATGCTGAGAACCACCCAGTCATCCTGTTTAAGTTTGGGTGCACTGTCAAGAGTTCCACAAAAGGATCATGCTCTCTTTTACCTCCCGACTTTGCACCTGTCATTTCCTCCACATGGAACCCTGCACTCCTTCCCAACCACTCCTCCTTTCTTCCTTCAACCCACCCTATCTCCTCCCCAGCCTTCAAGTCACAGTATAAATGTGGTCTCCATGGGGAAGTCCTCACTGAACAAGCCCGGAATTTAGGGAAGATCTCTCCATGTGCTTGCTCAGCAACCTCATCACCTATGTCCTCTTCAAGCACACTTCTGTCCACTACACTGCAAGCCCCCTGGAGGTAGGCACGGGACTTTATTCATTCACTCTCCTATTCCCAGCAGCTCCCACATGCCTGGGACAGAGGAGATGCTCAATTAATGTTTACTGAAAGATTACTGAAAGAATCCAAGCTTCTGTAGAACCCAGGGTACTCCCTCTACAACTGTCCCTCCAGCACTTTGTTATGCCATCTCTTCCCCTTCCAAGTGCCCTCAAAGAGCACTGCAGCCTATGTCCAGCATGGTTATGTGCATTAATGAAAAACTGAATGAGCCAATATTGGGCCATATACATTCAAGGTGACCCTGTAAATAATTGTTCTTATCAACAGGGCACCTCTGAGCCAAAACCCACTAGAGAAGGTGGTTCGACTCTGGTATAGTAATACAACAAGGCAACTTTTCTAAAATCCCAACCCCAATTCTAACTCTACTCACCCTGCCAAAAGCAGGTTAATTAAAGCTGAAGAAACACAAAACCTAAGTTTTCTCTTCAGTCTTTGAAGACTCTCTTCTGCCTCCAAAACAGCCAGTGCAGACACACCATAAGCAGGCACATTCAGCTTTGCTAGATGCTAGCTTTCTTCTAACACCTTCCACTCTCTTTTGCTTTAATTCCCCAAGGGGGGAAAATGCATGGTATCTGTTAGATTCTTCACTGTAATTTCCCATTATTTGACCTTTGATCCCTTCAGCCTCAGCTCCTCAGTTTCACAGCATCCCCTCAAGGCCCTGCCATTTGTGGTTGAGATTATGGGATACTTATCAGAAATAACTAGCTTGCAGAATTTTCTGAAGATCAATGCACACAATGCAATATCTCTTCTCCTGGCCATTTTCTGCACCGCATTCTGACAGGTGGAATTGGAGGTAAATTTTTTAGAGTCAGCCTTCTGGTAGCTCAAAATACATTCTATAGGTCTTGTCCAAGACGTGAATAAAAAAATGTTAAAGCATCTATGTCCATCTTATGTCTTCTCACACTGGGAACGTGTGATATGATGAGAAAGAAAGGAGCACAAGTTTGTGTCCTCAGAGACCTAGTTCCTACTCCTCAACACTGCCATTGCTGAAGGCCTAGGGCCTCAGCTTCTCTGGGTCTCAATTTCCTCATAGTAGTCTTTTACTATTTGACCTTGTTATGTGTAAAATAAATTCCCAGAAAATTATTCCCTAAAGTAAATTTTAACTATATTTTAAAACCAAAGGAAAACTGATTTTGTATCATCCACTGTTTTCCCCATTACTCTGGCTGGTGAGAATGGCCCAGATTTCATGGAGACACGGAATTGTACATGAACAGGCCCAAGAAGATGTGGGGATTCCATCCATCATTGTCCTAAATGGCTCACTGAGTAAATGATTCTCCTTCTTTTCTGAGCTCCTTTAGGGAGGGACTTGGAAGGTCTGCAGCATGAGGAAGGATAAACATTGGCTGAGAATCCAATGTTGAAAATAGGGTCTGTCCTAATATGAAACACAGTGTTAAAATGTTTTCAAGTATTCTGTGATGATAATAATAATGGAAAAATCTTTTATTTCTCCAAAGAAACTCAAGGAATTTCACAGTCACATCAATCATCCTTGCCACTTCCCCATGAGGAAGGAAGAGGGCAGGCACTAATATGATATAAATGGCAGCAGCAGAGTAAGCCATCACATTGAACTAGAGCCTTATAAATTGTTCGTTGCCCCTTGTAACCAAACAGTGAAAGGCAAGTGGGGGGGCTTGGCCCACTCTCAAGCCTGAAGCAATATCCTCTAGGAGACCTCCAGACAAGTCGGTGCACCCAATTTTTATAAATGGCACTTTGGACAACTATTTATCACTGATTAAAGCCTGTCTGGTCTTATATTTTGAAGTCATCTTTGCTGTCCGGTATTTTTCACTGCATAAAACCTGGTATCCACCAACTAGCATTTACTGGATTTCCCCTTAACTCTCTGATTGCCATCAGTATTAACAACTACTTATCATTCCCCGATTACCATCTGAGTTCTTGTTCCTGGGTTCTTGTTGTCCAAAAAGAATGAGCCAAAGATCTTTTCATGCTTAGTCACTGTCCTTTAAAAAATAAAGAAGACAAAGTCTTCTCTGGGCTTCTCTAGTCTAAATATCTCCTTCTCTACCTTGTTGGCTCACTCTCTGCAGTCTTTCCAAGTCCTCCTTGTTTTCCTCCTTGTTATTAAAAATTAAATTCCTATTCCATGCTCTATTCACCTCCACAAATGCTCATGCAATTCCAGTTTAAAAAGGAAATAAATGGCCATATCCCTGGCAGCTGTGATTATCCCCATCTCTGTACCATTATCAACATTTAATGGGTTCCTATGAAGTTGAGGACACGATACTGGCCACAAATTGCTGAAGCAAGCCCAGTCTCTGCCTCCAGGGCAATCCACCTCTTGAAATAAACTGGTATGGCCCAGCCTGGACAACAAACAGTGGGTCAGGGTGGACTAATTGGGGGAGGAAAGCATATGGAGGAAATGGCTTTGGTAAAGGACAACTCCCCCAACTCACTAATGCTGGAAAAGCAGTTTTATTACTTATTGAGGGTGGAGGTCAGTCTATAAAGGGTTAAGGAGACTGCATGGTAAGGATCCAGAGGCACTGGGTACAGGTCACTCTTCTTAAGAAAACAAAACTGATGTGAAGGATATACAACAGTTAAGGGTCATTCCAAGGTCAGGAGAAGAGTCTCCTCTCAGATACAAATTTCCTGGTGGGGAAGAGGAAGAGAGGAAGGAGTAGGAAACAAATAAGCAACAAAAAAGGCAACAAAAACAAAAACCTTTCCATCTGATGATTTTAAGGCTATATTTTGCTCCCAGTCTCAGTTTCCTGAGGTAACTCCAAAAAAGAAAAAGGAAAGCTCAAAATAGAATTCACTGCATTCCTTGTACCACAATATAGGTGTGTAATGAATGCACGGAAGGGAGCAAATAGGTTTTCCTATAAAAAAAAAAAGCACACAATCAGCTGTCATCCTAGAGTCCTTCAAGTAGGTGGATTTCAGAGTGGGCCTGTTCGACCTCAAAGACATCTGCCTTCCAATCTGAGAGTCTATGATCTAATTTCCAACAAACCCACCTGGAAAACTCCTAGTAAGCAATACCTGACAATGTGACCACAATGGAAAACTCAGGCAGCCAGGGAATCAGGGGCAGCCATGCAACTGCCTACAACAGTGTCTTTCCTCTGAATATCTAAGGATCATAGATAGAGGTTCATTCCTTATTCATTATAAAGCTAAAGACCTGAAAACTCTCCTGACCATGGTATTACTTTTCCTAGAAGTGTAGCTGGAAGTTGCAAAATTAGAGAGCATCACTGGCCCTTGAAAATGGTGTTTTTCTAGAAAGCACTGCTCTACACCCAAGGAAAGTGCTTCAGTCCAGCACATCCCTCAACAAGCCTTATTCTTGGGTACTTAATGTTTTTTTTTGTTTTGTTTTGTTTTGTTTTGTTTCTTCTTTTTCACACAAAAAAATTAAAGAAAATGCATTACTCAACACAGCTCCTTTTGAGTGTGGACTCCTTGCCACACTGATGATACAAGGCTCTGGTTCAGCTTCCAGGAGAATATTTTGGCCACTTCATAATTATTTTGCATGAGCAAGTCTTATGACTAATGCATCAGTTACTTAGCACTTTAATGATGTCTTTTTTCTAAATAATTTCTTTTAATTGAGGCACCTCACTTATTAGCTTGGTAGAGCTGTAGCCAAGGGCACACTTCTATGACACATACTAATTCACAGTGTCCCTACCAGATAGATGGGACTTTTCTGTCCCTTAGCTGTCTATCCATAGAGAACACTGGGGAGGAGCTCTGAACAGTTAGTATTCTAGGCTTCTTCTTATTCCCTGGGAAGGTACACCAAATTGATGAGATAGTAAATTAGACTTTTGTTAAATCAACTCAGTTTGACAGTAATGGTTAAATTCAAACCAGAACATCAATAGCACTGAAAAGTAAGTTGACTCTGTCACTTTGATGTGCCTGTGACTGCTATGACCATCTGAGAGCAAATGGATAATGCATACCATTTAATTCCACAGGATCCTTTTGTAATTTCATTTAAGTTAGTTTTCAGGCCAGACTACTCATATTGGGGAAGTCAACTTAAGTACTGGGGGGTTCAGCATGATAATGAGCTAAGCTTACATCAAGGTAACTGGGTGCCAATGCAACTTACACCATTACGAAATGGTGTATGTATGAATCTGACACTCCTGATATCTGGGTCTATAAAGTCACTATAAAAAAGGTGTTGCTCTCAACAAAAACCATCCATTCCACAAGGCTCAACAGGGGTAACCGTGAATGTAGAGCCCAGTCACTCAGAAGTCAAAGGCTTCATTCTGCAGCCAACCTGTTGCCCACAATTTGAGGTGTGGTTTTCTGGTTTCTAAAAGTAACTTTCTATCTCTGTCTTCCTTTTCAGATCCACCCAAATTATAGCTTTGGCTGTGAAGAAGCGTTGGAAAAATGACTGCATAGTGAAAAAGGTATTTAAAAAAAAAAATAATTGCACCATTTACTTGTTCTGCTTCAAGTCTAGCCCGCAGAGTCAAAACATATCGAAATGACACAAGACAGCCTCACTGAAAAGTTGTCCTATGCATGGCTCATGTCTTTCACTAACTGAAGACATATGCTCCCAATAGCCTGTTGCAGATCATGTTCTAGGAAGAGGCTAACTTTGCTCCAACTCCTCAGAAATTCTCAGAGGAAAGGAAAACTGCACAATGCCCCTCTGCTGGGGCTGCCTCCAGGAGGGGGTCCTTCCTTTCAGTTTCAGGCCTCTGTGCTCTTTCTGGGGCTAAAGAGTCCCTATTGTTATGTAAGGGTCTATGTAGAAATTTATATCCAGCCCCAAATTATCAACTAGCAGAATACCCGCTACATTCATTAATTCATTCTGTAGTACTTATTGAGAGCCTGTTATATCTCAGGGATGATTTCAGGCACTTTATATCAGTGAAGGTCCATGTGGAGTTGGCATTCCTGGCAAGGGTAGTGGGAAGACAGAGAATAACAATAGACATAATAAGTATGAATATATTAGTAGGTGATAAGGGCTAAGAAAAATAAAACAGATCTCAATAAGGGGATTGGGAATTCCAGGAAGAGGGGATTTAGCAATTTTAGAATATGGTATTCTGGCCAGTTCCTTTGAAAGGTATACTTGAGCAAAGGCTTGAAGGAGATGAAAAAGTTGGTGATACCAATGTATGGAAGATCATTTCATGCAGAGGGAACATCTAGTGAGAAAGCCCTAAGTCAAAATCATGAATACCATGTTTTGAGAAAGTCTAAGAGGCCAATGTGGACTCTTCTAGTGTGACTGTGGGGGTGTTAGTGGGGCAGTGGGGTGCTATAGGAGATGAGGTCAAAGAATAATAGGAGTCCAGGTCATGTGGAGTCTTGTAGATCAGTGATTCTCAAACTTTGAAATGGATGTAGATCATCTGGGATCTTGTGAAAACGAAGAGTCATATCCACTTGGTGAGGGGCAGGGCCTGAGATTTTCCATCTCTAACAAGTTCCCAGTTTGCCTCTGGTGCTGCCGCTCAATTGCCCATACTTCGAGTAGCAGAACTTCCAACCACTGTAAATGACTTTCACTCTGAATAATGTAGGGAATACACTGAAAAATTCTGTGACTGTTGAGGACAGACTGCAATGGGGGAAAAGCGGAGAAGAAGGGAGACCAGTTAGGAGACTATTGTAGTAATACAGGCAAGGGATAGTGATGACTTGGATTAAGGAGCTATCAGTGGAAGTAATTAGACTCTGGATATATGTTGAGAGTAGAGCTATAACAATTTCCTGATGGATTAGAAGTCGTGTGTAAGAGAGGCAGGAGACAAAATGATGCTAAAGTGTTTGACCTGAGCAACTGGGAAATAGAGTGGCCATCAACTTGAAATGGGGACTGCTGCAAGTGGAATATGTTCTAGAATGTAGGTTAGGAGTTCAGTTTGGACATGATACATGTGATGATGTTAAAAAGGCAAAGTCTGGAATTTGAAAGAGAGGGTTGGACTGGACATGAATGTGGGAGTAGTTGACAGAATGTATTTAAAGCCATAAAACTGGATGAGTGTGTAGATAGAAAAGTAATAGCCTTGGGCACTCATCTCTTGGACTTCCATCAGGGAGTCTTCTGTCCCTAGGAGACAACACAGAGGAAGGCTGGAAAGTGGATTCTCTCTCCGGTTTCACTGGAAGCCACGCTTGTGAACTGCGTTTGAAGTGTCCTTCCACATTTCCCATACACCTCCCAGTCATATGGGTAACAAGGCCATTGTGTCTTTTTTTTTTTTAATATTTTTTTTAACGTTTATTTATTTTTGAGACAGAGAGAGACAGAGCATGAATGGGGGAGGGTCAGAGAGAGAGGGAGACACAGAATCTGAAACAGGTTCCAGGCTCTGAGCAGTCAGCACACAGCCCGACGCGACGAACTCACATACTGCGAGATCGTGACCTGAGCCGAAGTTGGAAGCTTAACCGACTGAGCCACCCAGGCGCCCCCATTGTGTCTTTAATAATGGCATATGGACACATGTAGAGAGGGAGAAAAAGTGTACTTTCCCACCCTCTACAGTTTAAGTTTCTATGATGAAGCTACATCTATCAGCATGAATTATTATCTGAATGGTCAACAACTTGGAGTCTCTTCGGAGTTTGTTGAAACAAGTGAAAAATCACCCTTGGAAAGGTAGTAGCACAAACATTTACTTATTCATTCAACTACACAGAGTGTTGACACACAGTGTCCGGCCTAAACAATACAGAAGCTACAGAGAACATTACCTATAGATCTTACCTACCTAACCACTTTAATAATATTAACAGCTGAGCTTGGCTGAGATGCTTTAAGAACAAACTACACACACACACACACACACACACACACACACACACACACACACACACACACCTGCCCCTGGGAATCTATCTTGGAACCTACTCAAACCTACTCATTCTCTCTGGCTAAGCTTCTTTTGCAGATTTATCCCTTTATGACCTTTGTTTTATCTACCTGCTACCTTGCTAATTGAACTTTAGGCTCATCTATTTTCCTGGAATGCATATTTGGCTCAGTTCTACCCATGCCTAAGGCCAGCTGTAGTTCCCAAGATCCAGGGTGGGCAAAGCTGTAGGCCCTCTGTTTACTCAGTACTGGAGATAATTAGGAACTCTCCTTAAGAAAATTATGGTATAATAGAGATTAGTATTACATGATTGCTTAACAAATGAGTGATTATTTAATTTGATGTACACATAGATGTGGACTATGAGCAGCATAGATGCTATTATGTAACTTATGGACCTTTGGTCTATTTTGTCTTATGTTCCATCTCAGACTATGGTACCATTTTTGGAGAATATTGTCATTCTCTGATATCCCTCCAATGGTTAAGAGTGCCTGGTTTCTATTAGTAATTCACTCTGGGTCTCTCATCCATGAATTTATCTATATCTTTCCTGAAACTATTGACATTTTAGAATGTGCCATCTCTGGGGGGTAATGACATAACATTTAATGTATCACTGGAAAGTGACAATGGAGAAGAAATCTGTCAAGGCCTGCTTTGGTTTCTGTTCCCCTAGCCTACCTCTCCCAACTGCATGGCACACATTCCTCCCACCTATAGACAAAGCCCTGCCCCAGGCTCTAGGGCCAATCCTATCTTTAATCACAAGGATTTAAACAGTTCTCCTTCAACACTGACTCAGAATCAAATCACTGTAGCTGCCAGTTCATTAGACAGCATGACCCAGTTCTATAAATGAGTTTCTGTCTTATTCCTGAGATCAGCTCCCTACCTTGTACCCTAGTTCTGGCAGCATAATCTTTGTCTTGCTCCTTTGTGTTGAGGTCCCCAGCTTGGTAACCTTCCCAGTACTACTCCCAGCCTTCTAGGAATATCTCCTGCCTTTTTTCCCCAGGGCTGGGGTGATGGGAATCCTAGCCCTGAACACTGGAACTGCCTGATGCTGCCTGTTTGCATGTCTGCCTGCTTCATGATCCCACATTTCTGTGCTCTTCCCACCTATCAGCACTGCATGGTGTTTCATATCTGATCCTCTACACTCACTGCTTTCTGGATCCATCTGTTGTTACTGGTTTAACTATGTGCAGGCCAGGAGTGAGGCATGAAAGATACTTGCTCTACTATGAGCTTCACTATGAGCAAGTGAAATAAGGAATATTAACCTGAGCACTGCTTACTGCTGTGCAGGTTACATACTGCTCAATTGCAGAGGACAACATATGCAATGTCTGAAAGGTACAGCATATCGCAATGTAAACGGCACCCCCTGGAGTTGTGCTATGCAGCAACCCTGATGCTAACCACAGCTTGATATCCTGGGGATATAACTTAGAGACTGTGCTTATAGAAAGTTAAGTGGTTATCAGCTTATGCATCAGTGTTTAACATATCATCAGCATTTAAGTTCGGGAATGCTGACTCAAAGCCAGATAAACTTTAATTATAGCCTAATAACAGAGTCAGATTCCAAAGAAAAACAAGTGAGGCAGTATGCCTAATCCTGAACACTTAGTAAAGTTAAATAATTTAACAGACAGTAAGAATTAAAATTGTCATGATTGAGGCAGGCTGTTTGCCCAGGACAGGTGGCTTCATTCTGAAATGATACAGTACATGTTTCAGACTGTACTGGTCCTCGGAGCATATGTGTGGCCTGAGGTGTGCCAAAGGCATTGTTGCTTTCAATCATTTCCTCCTCCCACCTGCCACAGGACATAGCTCCTCCACATTAAAGTCAGGTTTTAGGACTAACTGAATTGGAGCCCCACTTAGCTCCCTCACTTGCTCCTCCATCCCCCTAGCCCCCCAAATTTATCTTAGAAGTCCATTAGTATTCATCTTAACACAAAGCAATGTTAACTCAATGGTTCATGTATATGGTTCTGAAGGGATATGCTACAGGCCAGATGTAATGGGCAAGGACAGGAAACAATAATCTCAAGACATAGGGGCAACCTAATATATTTAAGGAAGTGGAAATTGATCTGAGAGTCAGGAGATGTGGGATCCAGTGGAGGTTACACTACTAACCACAGTGCAACCATGGCCAAGCCATGCTAATCTCTGGGCATCTGCCCTTTCAACTGTAAAGATGAGGGAGTTGAGTTAGAACACATCTAAGGTATTTTCCACCACTAAATCACAGATTATAAATTGGCAGTTGAAGCTTGTTTTGTCGTGGAGTCCCTCAGTGGGGATCTTCAGACAGCCCAAGGACACAGACTAAACTGATGGCATAGGAATCCCCAACCAGGGTGGAGGAATGTCCCAAACCAACTCCACCTCCTCCACTATTCCCTCCTAGGCAGCTCTGAACGAAGATGAATGCTTAATTGCAAAGTAGGCGCTCAAGCAACAGCCATGTGTAATTGAAAAGGTGATTTCATAGGCACCATTTAAAACATAAGGAACCTGGAAACCATACACCTTGGCATTCATTCAGAAGGTGGTATTGCGAATACTTATTATATGCCTAGATTTGCCTCTCATAAATTAGATTATAATGTGCGTGGTTAATTCTAGCAAGGTATTAATATCACATTAATCTGAGTCATAAAAATAAAGTGTTTATAGATCTTATTCAGCTCGCTAAGAACCAAGTGCCATATGGAAGGTGGTGTCAGAGGATGAGGTTCACAGATGAGTCTCCACACTTCTGTTCAAGGAAAGACACCCATATTTTTCAAGTCCACTGATGTCTTCTGCCTATTAGATTTAGCTCAAGCTCCATTTTTCCCAGAGCAGCCTCCACCAAGCCAGCCTGCAGTACCCCTCTTCCTGATGTCCAGAGGCACTTACTGCCTGCACTTGATAATGAACCCCTGCATCCTGACCATTGTATGTTTTTCTCTAATCACATATATGTAAGTCTTGACATTCTGATTAGATTGTAAGCTCCTTCAGACGAAGATCCTGTGATGCATTGCTCTTTTATCTTTTCAAGGGCCGGGCATTGGAGGAGGGCACATATTTAATGCTCAACAAACATGTTTTGAATAGAACTAATTTCATAGACTTTTGAAGAGTCTGTGGGCCAGGTTGGGAGACACACTAACAGATTAGAGGATCTCTGTCTTAAGTATTTACCAAGGGACTTAAAAGAGAAAAACGTGTGCACATAATCACTGAGACACAAAGGTAGTGAAAAAAAAAAGAACAAACCATTTTGCAACCAAAGAGGAGAGAGCAATTCATTGCAAAAGATGGTTCTCAAACTGCAGCATGCATTGGAATCACCTGAAGGGCACATCAGACTAAGCTCCACTTCCAGAATTCCTTATTCAGTTTTGGAAATGGCCTCAACATTTGCATTTCTCACTAGTCCCTAGGTGATGAACTAACCCTAGCTCAGGGGCAATACTTTGAGAACCACTGGGCTAAAAGGCAAATAGGCCTGAAATAATGAAAAGCATCTCAGCAGTTATTTTTATCTTTTTGAAAGGACTGGAGGGGACACTGCCAAGTAAGCACTATGAGTAAGAGAGGTAGAGATATGGAAGCACCCACAATGTTTAGAGATGGCAAATAGCTGTATGCAGAGATGAGATTCCCAGAATCCAGGGGCATTATTTTGGGCACCTTCAATGTCATGCCATGGAACCTGGGTTCCTTATTGGGTGATAGAGAACACGGGACTGTTGTACACAGATTCCAAGGAAAGGCTGACAACAGGCAACAATGGAGAATGGACAACAGGGCTTGATAATTAAGCCACTAAACCAATCTGTCTTTATTAAGGGAAACCAAAATAGAACTGAGACATGTGTTCATCCGAAAGCCGCTCCATATGTTTCTGGAGTTCATCTGAGTAAGCAGGACAAAGGTCTCAATTTGATCATTGCCCAGGGTTTTGGGATTCTGCTTTTATTATCACTCATACACACAGAAACACACAGGTATGCCAGAATTTAGAATACGCCTCTTCACACACCCACACGAGTCTGTAGCTGTGAAGTTAGGATTTAGCCCCAGTGCTAAATGCATAGGTGTGGAAGCGCTGCCAAATGCACAGGGTAGGATACTTCTCTAAGTCAAATCATGAGCTGTCCAGAATGGAAACACGATGCACCAAGTAGAGCTAAAGAGGAGGAAAGGGGTATTGAACTTTCCCATCAGGTTCTGTTTGAATGAAAAAGTTGGGTTTGAACTCTGTCTCCCCAAATAAAAATGAAAGCCAACACATAGTGCTAGACGCTATTCTAAACACAATAAATACATCGTGCTATTTAATCCTCACAAGAGATGATCGCTACCTTCATTTTACAGATGAGAAAACTAAGACACAGAGAAGTAGAGAAATATGACAAGGTCACACAGCTAGTAAGAGGTGGAGCCAGGATTTGAAGTCAGAAAGGCCCCGAATCAGCATCTGTGTGTTTAACCACCATGCTAGGTTTGCACTCTGAGTTGTGCAAGATCCTGAGGCTACACGTGCATTTGAAAAATAGTCTCGATTTGTCCCTCATTCCTCTTCCCTCCTTTTCTCTCTTCCCACTGCCTTCCCGAATTATTGAACATCTATGTTTGCCAGGCACTATGCACATAAATTGAAGCTGCTTTTTAAAAGTTGAACGAAGCAGCTGTTCTCAGCAAAGAAATAATTTTAGCAGTGAACCCCATATGTGGCCAGTATACAGGGTCTTCAAAAAGATCAAACCACTCCATGGGGCCACCCTCTCACAGTGCAGCTTTGGCTACACTTGCAACTTAATAAAATTCCAGGACCTCGTCCCCAGTCTCATTGAGTTTCCTATCACAAACTGTACTGAACCTTTTTGCAATGCCAAATAGGATTCAAAACCCCCTGGAAGAAGAGAGTGCAAAGAGGGCTTTTATATAGTTATGGGAAAAAAACACCTTAAAACACATGCATCTGAAGTCTTCTTTCAATTCTCCCATGGAATGCTAACCTTTATTTGCAGTTTGTGAGATTCATGTCAGAAGCTTGCTATAGCCTGAGGTTTAAACCAGAGAGATTCTGACTTGGTCCTGAGGCAGGTACCTTTGTAGCTTTCTAATCTCTCTCTCTCTGAAGTTCAGGGCTTTTAAGAGAGGTTGGTGATGTTCCCTGCGGAGGATTTTCTGTCATTTCGTGGGAAGGAATACATGGTTGTGATACAAAGAACTCAAGTTGAAATCTCTTTTCGTTCTGCTTAATTGCCATTATTGGCCTAATTGCAGGTACGGGGCTCAAAGAGAACGCATGTCACTTGCCATCTGTAGCCGGAAGGTGCTTGAATCAAACCAAATCTGTTCAGGATGCAAAAGACACTTTAGCATATGCAGATGCCCGAAATGGCTTTACAGACCCAAATCCTTTTAATAAGCTTAAGACAGGCCTGAATTTATTTAAATGTCTAATTCTAAATGTACGTATGCCTGGTAGTAATGTTTACCATCTGTCTGACACTGCCTGTTGAGGTAATTGTCAAGCTACAGTATGACATATGGTGCACATATTTGGACCTTAAATATAACAGCCTTGGCATGAAACAATTGGAAACCAAGATTTAATCTTTGGTATCATTCAAGTTGGAGTTGAACAAACAGACAGTTCTGGGCTATTACTGTTTTCTTCCTTGATGATAAATACTCCTCCGTAGACATGCTTGAGAACAACATTGGAGGGACAGGCCTCGTTTCAATGCACTGCCTTTCTCTTGCTCTGGCTCCCGCACTTAGAAACCCGGTTTCTAAGTTGGAAACCTGGTCTTCCAGTTGGAATGGCAATTCTGCAGTGGAGGCCAGAAGCCAGTCTCCAGCCCAGGCAGCATGTGGTCTCAGCCAAAGAATATAAGGAGGGTCCCACTTGAGAGCAGAGCTGGTTGCCCGGGTGGAAGAGGCTGAGCAGAATCCGAGGCAATGGCAACAGCCTCAGATCTTCTTTCTACTCTTTATTCTATTTGCCTATCTTCCCTTTTCATCTCCATTCTATTTATTTTGCTTTCCAATTGTCATGTCAAATATGGTAGCATTGGAGGAAAGGAAGGGAGGAAGAAAGGCTAGAAGCTGACAGCTCCAGGAGCCCCCCTAATACCCCAGGGAAATGCACATGACTCCAAGAGATGAGAACAACACCCTTTTCAAGTTATTTTGGTTAAATGATGGAGACCCTACAGTGACAAATATCTCGGGCACTGCTCCCTTCATTCTTTAAATACTAGCAGCACTGTAGCATTAGATACAGCTGTGTAGATGCCTAAAGCCTGACTTGAAAGACCTACTTTATGCTTGGATTAGAGGATGAGTATAGCTATTGTGGTTGCAGTCTCTGTCTGGGTCTAAAGTGATGTAAATATGGCAACAGGAATAATATAACTCTTGCAGTAACGTAACTAAGAATGTGGTCAGTGCCTCTTGTCAATGGGTATGGCATGTCATTATGCACAGCACTCCATACAATAATAGCTTCCAGTATAAAGTCAACATAGACACTCTTTCTCTAACCCTGTTTCTATCCCTAGGCTCCACTGCCTCTTCATTTAGAAAAGGAAGCATGGGGGATTCTGGAGGATGAGCATGATACTTAACAATGATGTGTGTGTGCGTGTGTGCCTGCACAGTTTGGGAGGTTTGGAAGACCAAAATGACAATATGCGGGGTTAGCCACCAAGGTGATCTAGCCTTGGATCTTCCCCCAGTCTGAAATGACGACTTGATTCCATATTTTGGCCTCCCGCCAAGTTCTGTATTTAAGCCTGAAGCTTAACATGTCCTCTGTTCCTAATTAGCAACAAGGCTAAATTTAGCAAAGGTTTCTCTGGTGCCACCACAGTCACAAAACGATTCTAAAATCTAACATGAAGGCATGTTACTTGATGGATTTAGGAAAAGACAAAACAAACCTGAAGGTGCCTCTCTGAGATCTGATGGCTCCTGGTGCCAAGAAATTTTGAGGCAAAGGGATAAAATTGGCTATTGTGTAAATATGTAAGTTTTGATACAGGAAAGGCCCTCCCTTGGGGCTCAGAGTACACAGTGTGGCAGCCCAGGGGTTACACTCTCAGAGAGGCCTAGCCCAGGGGAGAAATGAGAAGAGGGCAAGATTCATTTCTCATGCCTCCCAGCTCCCCATTAGGATGTTGCTGTTCTGCCTCCTTTCCTCTGACCACCCCCCAGCCCAACAGATCAAAGTTCCCCTGTGCACTGTCATCCCCCTGCCCCTTGACTCCCCAACTTCTCGGCATGTTGAGACTTCAGTTGTCTTGCAGCAGTAACCCCCGTATCAGCCTTTCCTCCTGGTTGGTGCTTCCTCTCCACTCTCCACTGCTTTTTATTTTTTAAATATTTCACATCTACAGAGGAGCTCCATGAATATGATGATGATGAACGATGAACAGGTGTATCACCTTCACTGTGTGTCACCTTGGCGCTTATACTTTATTTTTCCTTTATCTCTTTCCTTGTATGTGTGTGGGGGGGGGGTGTGTGCATGTACGATGTATGTGGTATTTTGGGTTGTGTTGCTGAACCATTTGAGAGTTAGTTGGGCATCCCAACTCCTTCACTCCTCGGTATTTTCAATTCATCCCCTAAGAATAAGGACATTAGCTAGATAATCACAGTTATGACCATCGCACTTAGGAAATTTAACACTGATACTCTACGACTAGCTAATATACAGCCCATGTTCACATTTCCCCATTTGTCCCACGTGTCTGTTACAGGACTTTTATGTGCCATACTGATGTTTATGGAAGGTCTAGGCCAGTGGTTTTGCAGAATGGGCTTACTGCTGTAAATGTCAGTAAGTATTATCGCTTTTGCTACCTCCTCAGTGGTCTCAAACATCACTGGACACTGTTAAGTCTTATGTTCTTATTTTCACTTAAGGTAAAGAATGAAGATTCCAGATGACTTGATGGAGGGCAGACACCCAGCCCAGGACCAGCCAGAGGAACCAGGGCAGAAGAGCACGTTTATGGTCCTTTTTCCTGCCTTCATTTCAGATCCCCCCAGTGCTGTAACTCCAGCTCACATGAGGCCTGATTTCCTTCCTTACTCCTAATCTATATCCGCTTCTCATGCAAACAGCCATGTTGAGCCACTGTAATTATGACAGGAACCAGACAAATTCTCCTGATGGTGACAAGCCCATACTCCCCACTTCTCCTTTTTCCCATCAAGGACAGGGAATTTCCACTCCCCTCCACAAAGAGAAAAACTGTGGTGAGACTCTACTGGACTCCCTCCTCTGTGAAGTGACTCAGATCTGAGCATGCCTGGCTAGCCCATTCCTCTTTTGCTCCAAGCTGCCTGTCTGAGCGGACACACTTACATGCTCTCGTTAGACTCTGTGTGTGACTGCATGCATGGTGGGTGCAGTTAGGCAGGTCATGGTCAGCGTATAGAGCAGAGTAAGAGGCCTGTGTGGTGGCATATCAAAGCCATGTCATGTTCTCAAATTAGCTTCATCAAAAATAAAGCTGCTATTTTGATATTTATCTGTCTGGTGCCTGCAATTCCCTGTTGTTTTCTATCTCAGGAGGGCTAAATGGTCTTATTTGTTGGCTCTCTGAATCCCCAACTTTCTGATCAGAGTATTAACCATAATAGAGCAACACAAGTTTCCCCCTGCCCTCACCATGGGGTGGAATGGATGCTGTGTCTGCACTGAACTCTTCCCTCTTGAAGGGTATAACGGGTTGCCTAGGCTGTGGGACAATGGGGAGAACTCAGGGCTGCTCAGGCAGGGTGGGGGTGGTGAGGACAGAGGCAGCTAGCCAGCTTAAGTTGAGCCCCAGCCAGCTGATCTGCCAGGAGACTCCACAGAATTCAGAAGGTGGGAGGAGAGGCTCATGATTATTTTAAGCAGGTGCAAAGAAGTTGCAAATGGACAGGCTGACTCCCCATTTTAAACTCTGTGGGGAAAGGGCAGGTCTGGCTGAACAGCAGTATAGCACATCATCTTTGGAGACCGGGCGGGTGGTTGCTGGACGGCAGCGGAGGAGCAGGGGGCTTTATGTCTGGCTGCCAAAGGCTAATGCATTTGCTATGCAAACTGAGCCTTGGGTTCCTACCAGGTTCTCTGGAGACACTTGGGCTTCTTTACCAGGAGGTGACTGAGCTGTTCTTTCTAACAAAGACTTCCCCTTAGATACAAAGAAAAATGGCCTGTTGTTAGTCGGGGGTTTGGGGGTGGGATTAAGCTTAAGTGACAGTAAATATAAGGATTGGGGTCTCTCAACCTTTTGCTTACATCACTAAGGCTTTAAATGATCCTGAGCGATGTCTGGCTTGTCTCTGAGTGTGAGAAGAAATGAAAGACAATGATGTTATTCAAAGCAGAGGTGAGGATGTGTAGGTCTTGAGCTGTCACACATAGGGATGTGATGTGTGTGTGTGTGTGTGAGTGTGTGTACACGTGCACACACAGACACAAGCAAAGATATTGATGTTTCCCCCAAGGAAGAGTGAAGTTACTGTTCATGCTATCTCTGCATGGCTGCCAATACTTGAATAGTTTGGCAAATACCATCACTTCCACCTCTACCACACACATACGCTTGTTTTTCTTCCCAGAGAGTATGAACAAAATGACCCCAGGCCCTTGGTGTGCTCCCCGAGTCCTGACTAGAATCATTCATTGCCTCCTTGGCGTGTGCTGGGCAGGTTTGATGATAGGGTTTGGTTTCTCAAGTGAAACTTTTGAGACCCTGTGATCACGGGGCTTACACAGTGCATGGCACAAAGGAAGTATCTAGTAAAAGGGTAGACATGTTCTGTTCTTTTCTGTGAGTACCAAACAGTAGGGTGTGCAGGTTAATGACAGGCAGTTCTAGACACAGTTCTGTCGTTTATTAATTTGGTGACTTTGGTAAGTTACTCGATTTCCTTAAGTCTCATTGTCCTCATTTATGAAATAACAATGAGGACTACCTTGTGCTATTGTTTGAGGTTGTCATTCCTGGCAATATTCAGAACTCAATCAAATGTGGGCTGGAGCTGACAGTAGTGCTTTGTCAATAGGTTGCTATATTGGAGAAAGCCTTAGTGGGCCTCGGCTCCTCATCTCGTAATTAACATGGGGTTGGGTTAGAATCTCAAATTAGAAAATATCTGCCATTGCTTTGTGGAGATGTGTGTGTAGGTTGTGGTCCCGGGGACAGGAGTTGTCTTAGGAAGTCTTCAAAGGAGGCTTTGAGTCTCTAATTACTTGGGAAATTTTCCAACAAAAACTCCCAATTTTACATAGTGCTTGCATCAATCCAGAGTCAGAAAATTGCCTTTCTGGACATATAAAAATCTTTAAAGTATACTGGAGAACAAATTAATCTGATACATGAACCTTTGACAGACATCACTAAACTCCACATTATGTTCTCCCCCTGCCTATCAAATATTCTGCGTTAGAAAGAATGGGCCGAAATCTTGCATTGTGGCAACTGAAGGGATTGCTAACTCAAATGTCTAGTCTGTGACTAAATAAATGAGGTTTGCTGCCCAGTGGCATTACATTAGTTGTGGAACTTCTCCCAAGGTTGATATCATTAAGAGAAGGGGGATTTCCATTTGTCTTTAGAAGGAGCAAAAACCATACACAGGGTTCATAAATCATACAGAGACTGAACATGTGTTTGTGTGTGTATGCGCAGGTGTATGTGTATGGATATAATGAAAATGCTCAGCTACAGCTAAATGCTGACCACCCTCAATTTCTTGTGCTACTGCCATTTTATTCTTTTTCCCCTGTGATGCTCCCATTTTATTCTTTATTTTAGGGTTTCTCTCTTTCACAGCAGTTAGCAGGGGATGCAAGGAAATGAAATGAATGTATGCTCCAAGCACAGACTTTCTGGCTAGGAGGAGAGAGATCTGATTTCTATGTGAGCGTGTGAAAGACAGCAAAGTACAGCATCATGCACTTTCCTCTCCCAGAGTCCTAGGGTGACACCCGCACTCCTTTGACCTGATACAAGCAGCTAGAGATATAGTTATTTTGTCACAGCACCTTCAAGAGCAGAATCAGGGCCACCACTACCCTCAATATGGAGAGGAATAAGAGGACAATGGTGGGCCCTCTCTTGCACTGCCTGATTCTCCCCCGCCACTGGCCAATAGACTTCTCTGGGGTCTGCCTGGATCATGTCGCTTTTTTCTCAGGATCTCCCCAAACCATGGCTATCTTCATCATGGGAATGTGAGGTGCTCCTTAAAGTACGCAGGCTTTGAATGCAGATGAGGGACAAAACATGAAGGAAAATGTGTTTGAAATCTTTGGTTCCTCTTCCTGAACCTGGCCAAGTACTTAAACGCTTTAGCTCTTATTTTCCTCATCTGTAAAGTACAACTATTGATGTATATCCCTCAGCTTGCTATCAAGGTGAAATGACACACATTTTAATAATACCACTGAATCGATGCTCAAATGTGTAAGCTTCTTTCTCCTTGGTGACCAGAATACCTACACGTCTGCTGGACGGTAACTCTTATCTTTCAGGAAGATGCCTGTCCACTGGGCAAGCTTTGCTGCATAACAGCAGCAACAGCCACAGTCTGGAGAACTGCAGGGCCCTGTGTTAGAGAATGCAAGATACTGCGGGTCAGGAGACCTGGGTTCTAGTCGTGGCTCCTCTCTGTACTACGCCCAGGACTGTGAGCAAGTCACCTGACCTCTCTGAGTCTGTTTCCGCCCATCTCTGAATGCCTGTTCCACCAAACTCATAAAGTGTTACAAAGAGCAGTAGAGATGCTAGTGTCCTTTCAGAGATAAGGCTCAGTATAAACACATCAGATCAACAATATCAAAGTCCCGTGGTCAGGTGTCAGCTCCAGAGGCTCCTCAGTTGGGACTTCTACTCTGGAAGGGGTGCTATCCTTCTTATCCTATTCTGTCAACACTGGCAAAAAGCCCAGACATGTCTCTGAAATAAAAACTAGGACCAGGAGAGGCCCAAACTTCCTACATCTAGCCCAATGTCATGGGCTCCCAGTAGGTATCAGAACTTAGCCTGAGTCCATAACTCAGGCTAGAAGATTAACACTCAGGATTGTTCTTGGTATCCTGGCCTAGCCAAGGTACCCCAAATATGGGAATCTAACTCTTCATTAAGCACATCTTATACCCTAACATTCATTTATTAAACATTTACTACATGAATGAAGCATTTAACAAGTGGCAGGCATCAAGCAAACATGAAATACTGTAAATATTATCTATTAACCTAATTTTAAAGATACAGGAACCTGAATTTTCCCAAAGCCTTCTAGCCAGTGAGTGACAGATCAGTCTGTCCTCTTTGACTTCAGCACACTGACAATCTCACATTTTCTATAAGCAACAGATTCACAGAGGTCTGGTGTGGTCTCACTCACTTTCTTTGTCTTTCTTTGTAAAAGAAAAGTTTGCATTTGAAATGAAGGCTCAATATGATGAATGGGGACTTAGGTATATGTCACTTCAAGAAAAATCAACATAGAGAAAACCATTTTTTTCCTGAAGTAGATGTATTAGCAGAGGGTATTCAAGTTTATCTCAGAATTCATCACAGGATATTACTAATGAATAACTTTCCATAAGATATCCAGCATATAACTTGAGTTCCAAAAGTCTGGTTGATACAGATTTTTGTATTATGCTACTACTTGAATAAAGTAAATATAAGATAGTGTATAACTCATAAAATAGACACCATTAAAGGCAGAAAAGAAACTGTATTAGTCAGGCACATGGATGGCACAGTCCGCTAAGCATCCAACTCTTGATTTTGGCTCAGGTCATGTCAGGCTACGCACTGACAGTGTGGGGCCTGCTTGGTTCTCTCTCTCTCTCTCTCTCTCTCTCTCTCTCTCTCTCTCTCTCTCTCTCTTTCTCTCTCTGTCATTCTCTCTCTCTCTCTCTCTCTTTCTCTCTCTGTATTCTCTCTCTCTCTCTCCCTCAAAATGGATAAACTTAAAAAATAAAGAAACTGTATTGGTTCTAAAGTATATCAACACAACTAAATATAATTACTGATTTTACTAATATTTTGTGTCAAGTGTCAAGACAAAAAAGTAGAAAATGAGGCCAGGCTTTAAACAAAAATGAGATTGGATGAGGGGTAGGAGATGACTACGGTCTACCCATCTTTTGTATTCTTATTTGGCTCAGTTTTTATGGGGAAGTTACAGTGAGAAAACAGTTTGACGAAATATTCCTCAAAATCAATGGGCACATGTAATGTCTTGACCTAACAGTTTGGGTCACAGGACCCGGAATAGCAGAAGGCAGGAACAACATTAATATGTGGAGGTAACGTCTAGAAGACATTTCATGAACCAGTGAACATTCTTAGTCTGAATGAATTTGAAAATTTGTTACAAAAGATATTCCATTCATCTGGGTAGAAGGGAACCATCTTTCAAAGATGATGTGACATGCCCTTGTCATATTCACATGGTTTGGGTCACAGATTTTACCAATTATTGCATAGCCTTTAAAGTTTTCATCCCATATCAATTTTCTTCCATTCACACCTCAGGCCAGTGATGGGAGGATAGTATCTTTCCTTCCATGTGGCCTTATCCCGGGAAGCCCTTTCATCTGGGGCCAGGACAAAACAAAGCACAGACCATGCAGCTAAATGTGCTGGATTCCCAGAGAAGCCCACTTTTTGTAGTGTACTTTTAAATCACAGAATTTATTTATGTTCTCTCTCTCCTTTCTGTGGTCAATGACACGGGTCAAAGGCATTTAATCAAACCCTTGTAGAGAGATGGGTCCCATCACCATGCAGTGCGATGATCTAATTTGTCTTCTGTCAAAAAATGTATTTTGGGAACCGAGCTGAATATGATAAGTGTGATGTCTTTTTACGGTCACTGCTGAAATATGTGTATGGCACAGATTTGCTAGGCTCATTATTTCATCTGTCTCTGGGTAAATATTGAAATTGTTGTTAGCGTGGATACTAAATACTGAGGAAACATGGGGACATGTTTTCTTTATTCCACTCTGAGTTTAACTAGTGAAAGCCAAAATTACCTTCTGATCTCTGAATCACAATAACTGATGACCAAAAAGGCACTGCAAAGACAGGAAGGTCTACAGACCGGATGTTGGTGGAGAAATAATAATGTGAAGGAAGCCTATAGTGGGAAACAAAAACAAAAACTCCTCCAGCCAGCAGGTGGTGCCACAATTTATAGTGTTTGGCTACTTTGGGCTTGATGAACAGCTTGCTAATTGCCTTGTCAGTTAATTTAACTAACGTAATTTAATTTCTTCTGCTGTATCACATAGTGGTTTATTAAAGAAATCATATCCAGGGGCGCCTGGGTGGCTCAGTAGGTTAGGCGGCCGACTTCGGCTCAGGTCATGATCTAGCGGTCTGTGAGTTCAAGCCCCGCGTCGGGCTCTGTGCTGACAGCTCAGAGCCAGGAGCCTGTTTCAGATTCTGTGTCTCCCTCTCTCTCTGACCCTCCCCCGTTCATGCTCTGTCTCTGTCTCAAAAATAAATAAACGTTAAAAAAAAAATTTGAAAAAAAGAAAGAAATCATATCCAGCTCTTTGGCCCTGGATAACCAGCTCATTTGTTAATGTTGCTAACAAGTTCCAGGCAAACTCTGCTGACTTCTCCATCCACCGAAATCCAAAAGGAAGGGAGAAGTTTGATCCTAGGTGTTAATCAAGTGCAAATATAGATGTAGATTCTGAACTAGACCCTATGTCTCAAACTTAATCTGAACTTGTAAAGTAAGAAGACAGAGTGATGCCCCATTCTCAAAATATAGGAGAAACTCTCTTTGGTCCCATGTAGAATCCTTTCCCCTGAGACCACTGCAAGTTTTTGCTGTGTTACAGACAAATCCCCCATCAGTCCTCAAGTATTCTCTTGTGTGTAATTTATTTTATATTCTTTGATGAAAAAGTAGAGAATGAAATAACACACGAGACAAGAAAGGGAAGTGAGAAACTTACAAGAAACTTGACAAGAAGGGAAAATTCCACCTCTGAAAATAACTCTAGTCAGTGATACATCTCCTAGTATTTACATAGTTCTCTGATTAATTTTAAGTCTGGAGCCCTGAAAGCTGTATTTATAATGCAAATTAAAGAACTGAAGAACTTGGCTGAACTGATTAAAAGAAAAAAAATTGTTTTGGGATTCCCCATTTGCCCAGGTGCCAAAAGTTACTTCACTTCTCTGCATTGACTTTTCTAGAAATATCCAGACCAATACTTCCCTCTACTGCTTAAAAGCAATTCTACAACATGAGTCAACCAGAATTATTTATACAAAATAGCATACCTGTTTCACAGGTGTAGAAACTGAGGCATAAGTGTTAAGTTGACTTTTGCATAGTAAATTCAAAGGAAAAGATTAGAAATTATTCAAAACTCTCACCTCTGTGGAACAGCGCTAGGTAAGTGTAGGCAAATCTATGTTTCTGAATGTAAATCTTAACCAACTGACTCTGTTAAGTGAAGATATGAGATGTGGAAAAAATAAATCTTTGAAATAGATTTAAGAAAAGAGGGACAAATTATCAAGGTATGTATATGTATATACTCAAGTGTGGGTCTAACATTATACTGATTATATCAGAACCTCTGTCAGTGGAACTGGGACAGTAGTATTTACTAAAATTTCCAAGCAATTATTCTTTTTAATTTTTAAAATTTTAAATTAATTAATTTATTTAAATTCAGATTGATTAACATACAGTGTAATACTGGTTTCAGAAGTAGAACCCAGTGATTCATCACTTACATAAAACACCCAGTGCTCATTCCAACCAGTGGCCTCCTTAATGCCCATCACCCATTTAGCCCATCCCCCTCCAGCAACCTCAGTTTGTTCTCTATATTTAAGAGTCTCTTATGGTTTGCCTTCCTCTCTATTTTTATCTTATTTTTCCTTCCCTTCCCCTATGTTCATCTGTTGTGTTTCTTAAATTCTACATGAGTGAAATCATATATTTGTCTTTCTCTGACTTATCTTGTTTAGCATAATACACTCTAGTTCCATCCACATTGTTCCAAATGGCAAAATTTCATTCTTTTTTATCACCAAGTAATATCCCATTATCTATGTATACCACATCTTATTTATCCATTTAACTGACGATGGACATTTGGGCTCCTTCCATAATTTGGCTATTGTTGATAACACTGCTATAAACACTGAGGTGCATGTGCCCCTTCAAATCACTATTTTTGTATCCTTTCGATAAATACCTAGTAGTGTAACTGCTAGGTCATAGGGTAGTTCTATTTTTAATTTTTTGAGGAACCTCCATACTGTTTTCCAGAGTGGCTGCACCAGTTTGCATTCCCACCAACAGTGCAAAAGGGTTCCCCTTTCTCTGCATCCTTGACATATCTGTTGTTTCTTGAGTTGTTAATTTTAATCATTCTGACAGGCATGAGGTGGTATCTCATTGTGGTTCTGATTTGTATTTCTCTGATGATGAATGATGTTGAGCATCTTTTCATGTGTCTGTTAGCCATCTGGATGTCTTCTTTGGAAAAGTGTCTATTCATATCTTCTGACAATTTCTTCACTGGATTATTTGTTTTTTTGGGTGTTGAGTTTGATAAGTCCTTTATAGATTTTGGATACTAATCTTTTATCTGATATGTCACCCGATATGTCTTCTCCCATTTGTCAATTGTCTTTCAGGTTTGTTGATCGTTTCCTTCGCTGTGCAGAAGCTTTTTATCTTGATGAGGTCCCCATGGTTCATTTTTGTTTTTATTTCCCTTGCCTCTGAAGATATGTCTAGTAAGAAGTTGCTGCAGCTGAGGTCGAAGAGGTTACTGCCTGTTTTCTCCTCCAGGATTTTGATGGTTTCCTGTCTCAAATTTAGGTCTTTCATCCATTTTGAGTTTATTTTTGTCTATGGTGTAAGAAAGTGGTCCAGGTTCATTCTTCTCCATGTCGCTGTTCAGTTCTCCCAGCACCATTTGCTGAAGAGAATTTTTCCCCTGGATACTCTTTCCTGTTTTGTCGAAGGTTAGTTGGCCATGCATTTGAAGGAACATCCCTCAGCATCATAAAGGCCATATATGAAAGGTCCACAGCTAATACCATCCTCAGTGGGGAAAAACTGAGAGCTTTCCCCCTAAGATCAGGAAAATGACAGGGATGTCCACTCTCACCACTGTTTTTCAACATTGTACTGGAAGTCCCAGCCTCAGCAGACAACAGAAAGAAATAAAAGGCATACAAATTGGCAAAGAAGAAGCCAAATTTTCACTCTTCACAGATGACATGGTATTTACTCCCTATGGAAAACCTGAAAGACTCCACCAAAAAACTGCTAGAATTGACATGTGAGTTCAGCAAAGTTGCAGAATGTAAAATCAATGTACAAAAACTGGTTGAATTTCTATATACCAATAATGAAGCAAAAGAAAGAGAAATCAAGGAATATGTCCCATTTACAATTGCACCAAAAACCATAAGATACCTAGAAATAAACCTAACCACAGATGTAAAAGATCTGTATGCTGAAAACTATAGAAGGCTTATAAAAGAAATTGAAGAAGACACAAAGAAATGAAAAAACATTCCATGCTCATGAACTGGATGAACAAATACTGTTAAAATGTTGATACTACCCAAAACAATCTATATATTCAATGCAATCCCTATTGAAAAAAATGAGTATTGGGGCGCCTGGGTGGCTCAGTCGGTTAAGCGTCCGACTTCAGCTCAGGTCACCATCTTGCGGTCCGTGAATTTGAGCCCCGCGTCGGGCTCTGGGCTGATGGCTCAGAGCCTGGAGCCTGCTTCCAATTCTGTGTCTCCCTCTCTCTCTGCCCCTCCCCCGTTCATGCTCTGTCTCTCTCTGTCTCAAAAATAAATAAAACGTTAAAAAAAAATTTTTAAAAATGAGTATTCTTCAAAGAGCTAGAACAAACCATCTTAAAATTTGTATGAAACCAGAAAAGACCCCGAATAGCTCAAGTCATGTTGAAAAAGAAAACCAAAGCTGGAGGCATCACAATTCTGGACTTCAAGCTGTATTACAAAGCTATAATCATCAAGACAGTATGGTACTGACACAAAAAACAGACACAGAGATCAATGGAACAGAACTGAGAACCCCAAAATTGTCCCATAAATGCATATCCAAGCAATTCTAATAAATACTAACCTACTAAAATGCAATCTTGGCTAGTGAGGTATTGGAAAGCAGCGAAGAAGGCAATTAGAGTGATATCCTTTTTATTAAATTATTACAAAATTGTTTCAGTTTGAATATTTGATATAAGCATGAATAAATTAATATATATTATATTGTGGTCTCAGTTATCTTAAATTAATATAAATATATGACATAATCACAATTATTGGGAATAGAAACATGTAATTCAGGAATTCTCAGCAGATATTAGTATCTTTACACTTTTTTCATTTATAATTTAGCCGCGTAATTACTTTGTTGAATAACTGCAGACAGAATGAAAGTGCAGTACAGGTCCTGTATGACCCACCAAGTACCTATTATGCAAAGGGAGACTTCTCAAGGGCAGCATGGCTTCTAACCAGTCAAAACCTCCTCTTTTCACCAGAGGGGTCACTCTACTGATGTCCCATCTGACTGGCTATGAAAATGACTTCTCAAGGAACCTTAAGGGCTGGTAGTATTGTATGTAGCAAAAGGAATCCTGGCTGAGGAGGAAGATTTGGGTTCAACATTGATAGGTTAAGAGCCAGTTTGGGAGCAACTATCTGCCAAGTAGCCATGGTGATGTTAAGAAATTCTGTGGGTAGGAATATTGGTACTGCCTTTATTCACTAGAGGAAAAAAAAAATTAAAAAAGCTAGAACCACCAGAATAATCACTCATATCACCATCTGTGAGCCTGCTGCTGTACAGGGGAAAAATAACAGGCTATAAAGACATGATTTACCTGCAAAAGCTTTAGAAATGCAATATCAAGCCTTACAGACACAACTCTATCTTTTATGTAGTGTTTTGTTTCCATCCAAGAAACTATAAGCAATTTATAGATATAGCTGAACCCCAAGGTTCATAAGGGATATAATCTTGAGAAATATATGACTTAAAATCATGTAACTGAAAGCATTAAAATAATCTCAAATTAGCCCTGAAAGCATGATTTATTCATTGTATTTTATGAAGCAAAATGTTTAAATGCAAAATATCACAATGACATTAATAATCCCATTCAAATGTTTGTTTTGAGTTATAATTTGATGATGTTACAAATTAATAAGTCGCTAATTAATTTTTGTTACAAATGACATAAATGTATTATCTACGGCTGGTCTTATCTGGCTTTGCAGGTAAGCAGTGGAAAATTTGCAGAGTCTGTGAGCGGGAGCAAGGGGAAATCTTGAGTGAATGAGCCTGAGAAAGGTGTAGAAACTGGGAGAGAAAGACCATTTCTGGGGACAGACGAGATGCTTAGAGGAAGACGAGATCTTTGCTCTTAGATCTTGGTCTTAGTCCTGTCCCACCATTTACTAGAAAATTTTTCAATCTTTATGACTGCTATAATCTGAATGTTTATGTCCCTTCCCTCCCCCCAAATTCAAATGCTGAAATCCTAATGCCCAATGAGATGGTATTAGTAGGTGGGGCCTTAGGGAGGTGTTTAAATCGTGAAGGTGGAGCATTCACGAACGAGATTACTGTTCTTATAAAAGAGGCTCCAGAGAGGGGTGCCTGGGTAGCTCCATCAACCACTTCTCAGGTCATGATCTCATGGCTCTTGAGTTTGAGCCTCACATCAGGCTCTGTGCTGACAGCTCAGAGCCTGGAGCCTGCTTTGGATTCTGTGTGTGTGTGTCTCTCTGCCCTCTCCTGCTAGCACTCTGTTTCTCTCTCAGTCTCAAAAATAAATAAAAATTAAGAAAAATTAATTAAAAAAAAAAGAGGCTCCAGGGAGATCCCTCACTCCTTTCACCATGCAAAGATGCAGTGAGAAGTCACTGGCTGTGAACCTGAAAGAGGGACTCCATCAGACCCTGACCATGCTGGCACCTTGATCTTGGCCTTCCCAGTCTCTAGAACTGTCAGAATAAGTTTCTGTTGTTTATAAGCCACCAAATCTGTGGGTTTTTGTTATAGCAGCCTAAATGGACTAAGACAATGATCTTCAGCCTCCTCATCTCAAAGTAGTAATAGACAATAATCTCATAAAATTGTTTTAGGGGATAAATTAAAATGACTCATAGAAAGAGATGAGCAAAGTGCACAGTAAGTACACAAAAAATGGCAACAATAATTTATGTAATTATTCATAACTGGTCTCCACTGAATGTCTTAACAGAATCATTAACTATCAGTCAATAAATAAAGTTTGCTATTACAAACTATAGTGTAAGGTACAAATAGGTGACAACATAAGGAGCAGTGCAACTACAAATCGACCTGCAATACTTACCGTGCAACTTTTAATTACTCGCTCATATTTCAGGCCATAGTCTGTACCCACATCACAACTCTCCTGCTCTGTAGTCATGGGATCCTCTTGTACATCAGGTACCTATTTAGGATATTCATGGTGTTTTTCCCAGATCCCCTCAAAGTAAATCTTTCACACGCATTGTAACAAATATTTTGAGTCAGTCCTTTATAACAACATCTTCAAGTTGGGTGAATATATGTCTATCAATTTTCATTATTTGTGGTAACATGGAAGAAGAAATATACTTTTATTAGCAGTAGTTGACAGTATTATTATCTCCTGAATAATGCCAGGTATCTATAAGCCAGAGGGATTTAGGTTCCTGGGATTCCTCATTCTAAAATGAGGTCACAAAAAGGCCCTCCCTTTCCCACTCCGAACTTCATAGCCTTGACATATAGATTTGATAGTCTGATGTACTTATCAACAGTGGTGAGAAAAGCAGAAAAGGAGTTGAGATGTACCAAAATCAAGTTTACCTGTTTTTTTTTTAGTTTTGTTTCAGGCTGGTACATAACTCTCAACCCCATGATAGAAAGGAAGCTATTTCTGGGGCACCTGGATGGCTCATTTGGTTGAGTGTCCAGCTCTTGATTTCAGCTCAGGTTATCATCCCAGAGTTGTGGGATTGAGCCCCATGTCCAGCTCCATGTGGAGCCTTCTTGGGATTCTCTCTCTCTCTCTCTCTCTCTCTCTTTCTCTCTTTCTCTCTTTCTCTCATCCCTCTCTAAAAGAAATACATACATACATACATACATACATACATACATACATACATAAAGAAGGTTTTCTTAAGAGAGCAAGAGAGAGAGAGAGAGGAGGTTATTTCTTTCTTTGGGAAGCACAGGGTATATACGTATGCCTCTCCATTGCTAAATTTTGGGAATATTGAAGTGTAAAAAGATAGAAATCTAGGTTATAATCATATCATTCATTTTATTGTTATGGAAATACATGGTCTTAAAGTGGTGTAAGTAGGAAGTGAGGTTGTTAAACTAGAATGCCCAAAAGTATGAAGACAATGATTACCACATTTTGGAACATGGACAGTGGGGAATCTATAAGGGTTTTAGTGGTATTGGAGTCATGGTTTAAGAAAACAATCTGACAGCAGCGTGTACAAAGAGACAGAAAATCAGGGAGGATATTTATTGTACAGTAGTTCCAATGGGAAGCCTTGAGGTCCCATATAGTATTTGATTTAGAAAGACAGAGATAACTTTTGTAGAAGCAGAACCTACTGGAAACTGACTAGAGCCCAAAGGGGACCAACAAGGGAAGCATGAGAAAGAGAGAAGGAAGATTAGGATGCTTCCAAGACTTCAGCAGTGGTTGGCCGGGAGTAAGGTGCTGCAGTAAACAGAATTAAAAGACACTAATTATAGTGGAAAGTGTGCTTGATTTTACATATATTGGTTGAGGTGCCAAAAGCTGTCACAGAATTGGTCAAGATGCATTGGGCATGGAGATCTGAAGCTGTGTAAGGAGACTAGGGCTCCACAAATATACTTAAAGAATCATCTATTAGGGAGATATTTACCACCAAGAAATGAATTAATTTACTGAGGGAGACGGTATATATTTACAGGAGGAAAAGGCAGTCAAAAAAGAGAGCCAGAAAACAACAATGACAGGAAAGTAGAAATTTCAGAAAGGAACTAAATAGCAGTGTCAAGGTTGTAAGGTCAAAGCAAATGATCACTGAAAAAAAGATGGCCGAAAGAGAGCCAAGGGTATAGATTTTGTTTGACACTGAAGGCAAGGAGAAAAGAAATAAGGCATTAGCTTGGGTAAGTGATATGCCTGAACAAAGCTTTTTAATTCTTTTTCCATTTTAATTTTTTTAGTGTGAGGAAGAGAGCATAAAAATTATGTAGAAAATTCCAGAGTAAAAAAATGGCTTATGGAGCAAGAGGTTAACAGAAGCAGCAAAAGTGGAATCCAACACAAGGGAAGGAAGGATGAATTCTGACAATAAATAGGAACCCTTCTGTCTCACAGACAGAGAAAGGAAGAGATGGCAAATGAATAATCACTCATGAAGCATAAGAGAGAAAATCAAGGGAACTGTGTTATACATGAGTTTACTTATTAAAACTATGGAGAAATAACTGAGTGAGATTGTGAGACAATAAGAGTGCTTAAAATCATTGCTGGGAGTTTGGCTGAGGACAACTAGTGGTGAATAAGGGGATGGCAATGCAGCCATGATAGCTCAAGGCTACCCTTGAGCAAAGGAAGCTAGGAAGCAAGGAAGCAAAAGGGCTTCCTTGGCTGTTCAGTTACCCAGAAGTCAAAGAATCCAAAGATCTTTTGTACTGGAGACCAACAAGGTGGGAGAGTAGAAGGTCAAGTAGGTGAGATATCCTTGAATCATCCTGACTCCAATGCTAAATTTTCTGAAAGGAAGTTGAGGCTAAGCAGAAACTAGGAAAACAATGGAAAAAGGGAAACCAGAAAAATGAGACTCAAATACCAGAAAGGATATAGAGGGTAAACATCAGATTTAGGTGAAGAGTAGAAACTTAACATCAGAGGTGAATTAGGAGCATTTCAAATATGATGAGATCTAAGATACTAAGTCATTGGTGTCTGAGATAGAATGAAATATGTTTCTGGAGCTGAAACATAGAGGGGTAGATATTAAATTTAGGGAGAAGCTTAGCTCCCAGAAGGACGGTAACCAAGAGGAAGGTTCTGAAGTCACCGAGAACATTACAAAGTGTTGGTGAATTTTCAATGAAATAATGAAGATATTATAAACACACAAAGAACAAACATTTCAAAAAATAGGTGTACCTCCATTGAGTGAATCAATGGTTGGATGGCCCCTGATTAGACAGGATCAGCACTTTTAGAGACAACAAAATATGGTTTAGGTCTAATCATGGATATCATGAAAAATCACTGTGCTGCTTAGTCTCTGACCAGCTAGAGAAAATATTGAATCTGAAAGTATAATAAATTAGCTCCTGTGTTCCATTAGGATACATTAGCATTAGTAATCAGAGATTTAAAAAAGAAGTTTAATGAAAAAAATGGAGGTGAGTCCCTACTGTTTTCATTATACTCCATTTTCTAGTGAACATTGTTTCTATCTTCTTTGGAGAATTTCCTTTAGGAGACCAAGTGAAAAATGTGTCTATAAAAGAAATATTGATTAGTTTAACAATCTCATTAAATTTGATTAACCTTTTAAGAGCATTAGGTAGATCTTTAAACTATTCAAAGCCGAATAATACTTTTAAGTGCAATGAAGGGCACCTTTTAAACACCTCGAAATTTATGAGAATTGGGTACTTGTAAGACTAAAGTTAAAATGTAGAATATTAAAATATGTGTCACTCTTCTGTATCATATTTATTTGTACGGTTATTCAGAATTAAAAATAACTTGATCTTTGCCTTATTTTTAAAAATACCCATGAAGAGGGGCACCTGGGTGGCTTAGTTGGTTAAGCGTCTGACTTCAGCTTGGGTCATGATCTCAGTGTTCCTGGCTTCAAACCCCATGTCGGGCTCTGTGCTGACAGCTCAGAGCCTGGAGCCTACTTCAGATTCTGTGCCTTCCTCTCTCTGCCCCACCCCCATTCACACTCTTGTCTCTCTCTCTCAAAAATGAATAAATATTAAAAAAATATTCATGAAGAGAATGATAAACTACACTTGGCTAAAAGAGAGGTCAACAGAAAACAGAAAAGTCAAGAAGAGTCCTAAAGAACTTCCTTCTTTTCTTTTTTTACCTTTTCCAAATTTTATGTCATCCCATTTATGATCTTACAGAATCATGAACACCACCTAGTAACAAGAGTTCTAACATAAATAGCAAAAGAGCTCGTAGGGAAAAGGACTAAAATCAATCCTTGAAATACAGCAGCTAACCCCTCCATCTCTATATCCTCAGTTTGGAAAATAAGTTCTTAGGCATCAGTACAAAGTCGACTCAACTCCCTAAGTCTCAATTTACAATCAGGGCATAACGTAGCCTTTAAGGGAGAATAGAACTCATCAGTAAATAGAAAACCATTTTTCTTTCTTTTACTTTCCTTTCCTTTAAAAAGAATAATGTATAGTGAGAAACACTGCTATTTCTCTGAATGGATGGTTGCAAGAATGATTATTTATACAATACCTTTAATCATGCATGGTCAAATGAATGGCTTCCAGGTTTTCTATTTCCCATTTAAAGCAGATTTTCAAAATAAAAATGGTAAGGCATCAGAAACTTAGTCCCTTATGTAGTTGCCCTTAAAAAAATTCAGTATTTTTATTGGCTGTCCATTGTGTTTTCTTCCCCTGGGATACTGACTGGTATGATAAAGTATGGGAACAGGTAATCAAAGCCTGGGAATCATCAAGTATTATTACAAAACCCAAAGACCTGTTATCATTTGCAGAATGATTCATCAATTAGTGTGTGTGTGTGTGTGTGCACAATCTCCAGATTTTTCATTGCATTTTGGGGATAAGAATTCAAATAAGAAAAAATAATGCAATTATTTAAAATTATAATAACATTGCCAAATCCTTCAACAGCCATTTATCACGTAAAATAAGTTAAAGTATTCAGTAGTCATGTATATCGAAAATTCCTCAAATTATATGTCAATAAACTATGCCCAAGATGCATAAGACTTAACATGAAAACTTGTGAAGGCTGACAAGGACTTTTGACATGTACCCTATTTGTGACTTTAACGCTGCTTAGGCATTTCTTCAGGGCATTTAAAACTCCTTTTGTGACTCTTCATCAGCTGTTTTACAGACAGCAGGGATGGCTATAATATACATTTTCACTTTCTGCATGGTTGAGGGAGCTCATGTGCTATATCCAATTTTAAGGTAGAGTGTAAGATTGCATTTCTAGAATATAGAAAGCCATCGCCATCGAAACTGCACTCTTGCTGTTGATAGTAATTCCTAGTCTTTACTGTTTGACGGACATTTGCGAAATGTAGAGAAGATGGTGCCAAGATGATCGTCAGGCCACTGTAATAACTGGTAGCGCATGTTGTCAGCTGTAGATAAGCCTGAACCCACAAGCACTTGGGTCCTCAATACACTTTGAAGTCTTTGCTTTGTGGAACGGAACTGACTTTGAAAAGTATGTTACAGAGATATATGAAACACCATTCTGACTTTCTTTGTCTTACTGAAGCCATGCTGCGTACATTTGAGGTTTAAATTTTCCATCACATATTTTATTCAAGTTGCAGTTTTGCAACCTATCCTCCATTTCCAACAGCCTTAGCATAAATTTTACATAAGACTCCAGTGTACTTTCAAAAAAATTCTAGGATAGGCAGAATAGTAGATTAATGATGAGTATGAACTTTGGATGAGGCTGACCTAGGATCAAATCTTAATTGGTCTTAGATAAATTAGTTGGGTTTCTCTGAACTTCAGTTTCCTCACCTTTAAAGTGGGATCATTGTTTTCTACCTCCCAGGATATAATGAGGAATAAATTAAATAACTCACATGAAGAAGGTAATAAGAGTTTCTGGCAAATGGAACATGCTCAGAACTGTTAGCAGGTGTAATTATGAACTCACATACATATGTAAGTCTTTTCTATAAACTATCGTTCAGCTTATTGACTGATTTCTCTACTTAGCGTCTCTGTAAATGGTAGGGTATAACTAATCTGCTTCTGATGCCCACCATTGGTATTTGCTTGAAATACATTATAATGTGATTTTCTAGCTAAGATATTGTGCTGATATAATTTTCAATTCTAAATAGAAACCTCCATGTCTGACCCTGATTATGTTTTTACTTGCCATCAGAGAAAGACCACAAGATGAAATGATCTAGGGGTGAAAGTTGCTGACAAAATCTTACATCGTGCATTTCTATGGCAGAGGTATGTTTTCAGGAGGCATAACCCTTCCCATGAAAGTGCCAAACTCTGAGAATGGGCCATCCTTCACCTGTGCCTCCTGCTGATGTGTCCACCATCCCACTGTTACAGAATGCCAAGCCCAAGGGATGGGAGCCTCTTAGGAGGAGCTGGGCCTCCATGGATCTGTGAAGAGTCTTGATTGTGGCAGCTGATTCTTCTACTCCATTCCTATTCTGCAGCCAATCTTTTTTGTTTGTTTGTTTTTTTGGCATTTTTGGAAATTCAAGTGCCTTTCTTTTCAAGCTCTTTTCAGGCTGGATGCAGAAGGAAGCTTAGTTTCTTTCCTTATTCCCCCTGCTGGGAGGACCTTGGTAATGGATATGGAGGAATTTAATACCCTATGGACGAAAAGAATCTTACTTGGCAAATATCTAAACCAAAGTTGGGAGCAAGGCGATCATCAAAATTATATGTAAAACATTGATTCTTTCTTTTTAAATGTTCACTATGAACTCTCTGCCACATTCTGCTCTTCCATTCAAAGGATACCAATTAAAGTTATGTCAATGTTTTCACCATAAAACCCCCAGTACCCAGGCATTGAAAGCTACCTACAAATCTGTATGTGAATATAGAATACACTATTCCAAATCTCATTATCTGAGTATATTTTTAAAATTCACTTGAAGTCAGTATTTCCAGAGTTTTAAAATGGTTAAAAGAAACAAAGCCACATTCAGTTTCTCAAGTAGTTTTTCAAAACATCTTTATATACTGCTTGGAAAGGTATAAAAATACAGAAAGGGCTGGGTAAAAAAATACACACAATTTAAGGTCCTGGCTAAAGATCAAATGTTCAGAGAGCTGGGACAAGCACTTTGTGCATTTGCCTCAGAAATGTGTACTTCCCTCCCTTGTGGACTGCATGTGGGAGAGAGCTTTTTAAGTATTAATCGCAGTTTTATTTTTGCTCCCTTTGCCAGGAATTGGAGAGGCTATTCTGTATTTCAATACTGTGGCTCAGTGGGATCTTACGGAAGACATCTCCGGTTTTTTGCCTCTATCCTAATTTATACCAAGTTTAGATTTATCTAGTTTTCAGTCTAATCTGGATGTTTTTCTTTCATTCTGGGTAACTTCATGTAACAGTATTTAAATTGGACATTTCTAATTTGGATATTCCTATGCTTCTGTGGCCAAAGCTATTCATGCGTTTTCTTACTTTAAGGTGACCTGACAGGGTGCCTGGGTGGCTCAGCTGGTTGAGTGTCTGACTCTTGATAACAGTTTAGGGCATGATCTCTCGGTTCTTGGGATTAAGCCTCATGTCTGGCTCTGTGCTGACAATACGGAGCCTGCTCAGGATTCTCTCTCTTTGCCTCTCCCTTTGCCACTCCCCAACTTGCATGAGTGCTCTCTCTCTCCCTCTCTCTAAATAAATAAACTTAAAAAAATATAACCTGACTTTATTGTAATCATAAATACTAGTTAGAAAATAATTGTTTTCTTGAATTTCCACATCTTGCATTTCATGACAGATTCTAAAACTCTGAAGCTTAATATCCAGCACTTATGATCAAGGCCCATCACTTCACAAAGGTAATAGCTAGCTATAACAGAAAGAAGTAGAGCCCAAATGCATGGGTTTATGAATTAATTCAACTAGCAGGTTTATTTTTTAAAGTGCTTTTTGCTCCAGGGAGAGACAAACTATGTAAGTGAGGAACTATATAAACGAGGAAAAATTAGAGCACTGACCAAAGGAAAAATGATTTACACAGAACGAGATTTCTTTGGCATAAATTAGCAACAAAGCTTATTTTGAAGTGAAATCACACATATTTATGTATTTATATATGTACCACACATGAATCTATATGTACACATGTATATATACACATATATACATATATATGAAACACTGAATGGACAGACTTAATTAGATGAACCCTAGCCTTCATTTATAAGTTATTGTTGCTCTATACGTGGCTCATTCACCTTATTTCAATTTAATTATTTTATTTTTATTTTTTATTTTTTATTTTTTATTTTTTATTTTATTTTTTTTATTTTTTAATATATGAAATTTACTGTCAAATTGGTTTCCATACAACACCCAGTGCTCATCCCAAAAGGTGCCCTCCTCAATACCCATCACCCACCCTGCCCTCCCTCCCACCCCCCATCAACCCTCAGTTTGTTCTCAGTTTTTAACAGTCTCTTATGCTTTGGCTCTCTCCCACTCTAACCTCTTTTTTTTTTTTTTTCCCTTCCCCTCCCCCATGGGTTTCTGTTACGTTTCTCAGGATCCACATAAGAGTGAAACCATATGGTATCTGTCTTTCTCTGTATGGCTTATTTCACTTAGCATCACACTCTCCAGTTCCATCCACGTTGCTACAAAAGGCCATATTTCATTCTTTCTCATTGCCACGTAGTATTCCATTGTGTATATAAACCACAATTTCTTTATCCATTCATCAGTTGATGGACATTTAGGCTCTTTCCATAATTTGGCGATTGTTGAGAGTGCTGCTATAAACATTGGGGTACAAGTGCCCCTATGCATCAGTACTCCTGTATCCCTTGGATAAATTCCTAGCAGTGCTATTGCTGGGTCATAGGGTAGGTCTATTTTTAATTTTTTGAGGAACCTCCACACTGCTTTCCAGAGCGGCTGCACCAATTTGCATTCCCACCAACAGTGCAAGAGGGTTCCCGTCTCTCCACATCCTCTCCAGCATCTATAGTCTCCTGATTTCTTCATTTTGGCCACTCTGACTGGCGTGAGGTGGTATCTGAGTGTGGTCTTGATTTGTATTTCCCTGATGAGGAGCGACGTTGAACATCTTTTCATGTGCCTGTTGGCCATCCGGATGTCTTCTTTAGAGAAGTGTCTATTCATGTTTTCTGCCCATTTCTTCACTGGGTTATTTGTTTTTCGGGTGTGGAGTTTGATGAGCTCTTTATAGATTTTGGATACTAGCCCTTTGTCCGATGTGTCATTTGCAAATATCTTTTCCCATTCCGTTGGTTGCCTTTTAGTTTTGTTGGTTGTTTCCTTTGCTGTGCAGAAGCTTTTTATCTTCATAAGGTCCCAGTAATTCACTTTTGCTTTTAATTCCCTTGCCTTTGGGGATGTGCCGAGTAAGAGATTGCTACGGCTGAGGTCAGAGAGGTCTTTTCCTGCTTTCTCCTCTAAGGTTTTGATGGTTTCCTGTCTCACATTCAGGTCCTTTATCCATTTTGAGTTTATTTTTGTGAATGGTGTGAGAAAGTGGTCTACTTTCAACCTTCTGCATGTTGCTGTCCAGTTCTCCCAGCACCATTTGTTAAAGAGACGGTCTTTTTTCCATTGGATGTTCTTTCCTGCTTTGTCAAAGATTAGTTGGCCATACGTTTGTGAGTCTAGTTCAGGGGTTTCTATTCTATTCCATTGGTCTATGTGTCTGTTTTTGTGCCAACACCATGCTGTCTTGATGATGACAGCTTTGTAGTAGAGGCTAAAGTCTGGGATCGTGATGCCTCCTGCTTTGGTCTTCTTCAAAATTACTTTGGCTATTCGGGGCCTTTTGTGGTTCCATATGAATTTTAGGATCGCTTGTTCTAGTTTCGAGAAGAATGCTGGTGCAATTTTGATTGGAATTGCATTGAATTACACTAACAATTTTAAAGAGACCTCGCAGAACCTTATCATCTCCAGCACTTGATTTGATCAGATTTCTCAGATTTTTTTTTTTCCAGCTGAGAGGATGTAAATGGTATTGCAAGTTTACATTTCTGATTATTAGTTAGATCAAGATTAGTTAGATCTTCGTATGTATATGAACCAAATGTATTTATTCTTCTCTAAAATGCCTAATGAAGTTTCTTAAGTCCACTTTTTCTGATGTTTATTTATTTTTGAGCAAGACAGAGACAGAGTGTGAGCAGAGGAGGGGCAGAGAGAGGGAGACACAGAATCTGAAGCAGGCTCCAGGTTCTGAGCTGTCAGCACAGAGCCTGATGTGGGGCTCAAACTCGAGCCTTGAGTCATGTGACCTGAGCCGAAGTGAGACACTTAACCGACTGAGCCACCCAGATGCCCCTTAAATCCACTTTTTGATTGTATCATTTTTGTTTCCCTTATTTGCGTGGTGGAGTATTTTATAAACTCTAAATACTAATCCCTTGCCAGTTGTGTGTTTTACAAATAGCACTTTACTAGTTTATGGCTTGTATTTCCAATTTTTAAAGTGTCTTTTAGAGAACAGTTTTTAATTTAATAAACTCCAATTTATCAATCATTTCTTTTATGCATTGATTTCATAATTTAAATAAATACTGAGCACTCATTATATGCATGGGTTATAACAAGCCCTGGGAATATAAAAATTAAAACAAAAGTAGTCCTTTCACTCAAGAAGCTCAAAAGTCTACTGAGAAAGTAGAATGGGTAAATGATTGATTACAAAATAGCATGACACCTGCTGTTAGAGGCAGAAAAAACTTACTAAAGACAATCAGGGAAGCGTCATAGAAATTGATGAAATATTTAAGCTACTACTGAACAACTGGAAGAAAGAAATTTTATCAGTATATGCCAAGGCCCAGTGACATAAAAACCCACAGTGGGAAACTGCAGGTAAAAATCAACCCAACATGGCAACTGGTAAGAGTGAAAAAAAGAGAAGCATTAAAGACTGCAACCTCCTGGGTCCCACATTGATAGGTGATGTGTTGTAAAGAAATATAAGCTTACAAATGCAGGGAATTTTTGTGTGTTTCTTTATCCATTGCTGTATCCTCAGGACTTTGAACAGCTTTGATACATAGTGAACACTTTCAATAGGTGTTTGTTGAATATCCGAGCAAATGAATAAAAGGATAAAGGAAGCAATGCATATCAGTTTCTTAAGGCTGCCACAACAAAGTGCCACAAACTTGGTGGCTTAAAATAACAGAAGTTTATTCTCTCACTTCTGGAAACCAGAGGTCGAAATCAAGATGTGAGTCAGGCCACTCTCCCTCCAAAGACTCCAGGGGAGAATCCTTCCTTATCTCTTCCAGCTTCTGGTGGCTCCAGGTGTTCCTTGGCTTGTCTAAGCGTAACTCCAGTCTCTGCTTTCTTCTTCCTCTGGCCTCCTCCGCTGTGTTTTCCTCTTCTTTGAAGGACACTTACCACTGGACTTAGGATCCACTCAAGTAATCCCAGGATGATCCCATCCTGAGATCCTTAACTTAGTTACAACTGCAAAGAGCTTTTTCCCAAATAAGGTCACATTTACAGGTACGTGCAGTTTGGACTTGGACATATCTTTTCCTGGGTCACAATTCAACCCATTACAGAATGTCACTTCTATGTCTAAAATCTTACAATGATTCTACTGTTTTAGAACAAAACATTGATTCTTTTATATAGCCAACAGAACCCTAAGGATCTGACCACTGTCTCTCACTCAGTCTTCATCTCACTCCCTCCCTTGCTAAACTTACTATGCTCTGGTCACAGCAGTCTTCTAGAATCTCTTTCAGGCCATGCTTTTCTGTGTTCAGGCTGTTTGCACATTGGTCCTTCTGCTGTAGCTGCTCTTCCTTCCTCTCTTTCTCTAACTACTTCGGTCTCCTCTTTGAATGTCAGGCTTTCTTCTCTGATCCTCAAATAACAATTATCCTGCTATAGCCTTCCATATTTAAATAATAGAAATCTGCATTAATTAAAACAATGTCTTTAGGAAAAAAAGTAGATAAATATCTCATAGTATATAATACTACGGAATCCTATAAAGTTGTTAAAAAAAAAAGGTCTGACTATGCACTGATAAGAAAATATCTCCAAGATTGTGAAGTGACAAAAGCAAGTTGAAGTCATATGTATAGTATGACCCTACTGATAGCAATAAAAAGAACATAATAGATACATCTACATAGCTTTATGTGTATATGGAAACACATGAGAGAAACCAGAATATTATTTCCCAACTATCGACAGTTGGGAGGAATGCAAGGGGAGTAATGAGGAGAAGAAAGAGTCTTTCATATTCCCTCTGAATGTTTCTGTACTCTTTTCAACCATGTGCAAAGAAAAAGTTACATATTACATGCATAACAGAAATAGTATGACAGAAACAAAAATAAGTAAAAAAATTTATGATTTATTCAGGGATGTACAAATAGACCAGTAGAAAAGAACAGAGAGTCTAGAAACGGGTGCACACATATTGGAGATTTAGTATTTGGTAGAAGTAGCCTCTCAAATCAGCCACAAATAGGTCAGTTAATGAGGCAAGTGACTGGTAAGTCATGAGGGCTAAGGAAAAGCAGATAATAGATTCTTGCTTCTAACCATTCACTGAAAGTCCAATGAAAGAAAGAGCTAAATATAAGTAGCAAAATTATGAGAAATATTAGAAGAATACACAAGAGAATATATTTTATGATACTGGGACTGAAATAATTTTCATAAGCAATACAGACTAGATAAATATTGTTAGATAACTACACCTGAAAAATGCTTGCATGTGAGGATACAGAAGAATGTATAAAGGTGTTCATTGAAGCATTGTAACCCAAAATTAGAAATAACCTAAATAGCCAAAAATAGGGGTAAGATTAGGTAAAATGTAATACGTCTTTATTATGGTGCATTTTTTTTAGCATTCAAAACAATGAAGTGGCATAGGCATTCTGTCAAAACATTTAGTGACATAGAAAAGTCTTCAGTATATAATTCAAGTAAAGAAAATTATAATACATATGATAAAACTGAATTTATATCTTTAAAAAGAAGCTATACACTTACACATATGCATAAATGTATGTATATGTGAGTGCACATGTAGATATGCATACACACATACATAACTCTGTATATGCACAGATATATGTATAAATGTATATAGGTATGTGCATTAGAAATGTGTGTACATAGGCTTGGAAAAACAGAAACTAACTTTTACAGTGGTCACCCCTTTAGAGATAGTGGGGTTAGAAGGAGGGACATCTATAGATATTACCTGATTAGTCATCATTTCCTCAACTTTCCTTTAGGAGGCTACTATTCCCCTCTTCTTTAAGATTCTTGTGGGGATGCCAAACACAGTATATATTCTCTTGCACACGAATTGCTAAGGATGGTCATATGACTTAAGAAGGCCCAATCAGGGTCCTTCCCTAAGATTTTATATATGGACACTGGGAGAAGAAAGCATTCTCTTTTCTCTATGGCCACTGCCAACCTGAGTATAATTAATCTCCAGCTGTCTGAAGCCATGCTCCCAATCCCTGCCTTCCTGGACTAGGAGGAAGTGAGAGAAGAGGGGAGGAGGGAAAGAGACCAATCATTTGAGTCTTTGCATCTAGCTATCTATTGAGTGGTCATGCCTTAAAGCCAGCCCATCTCTGAATCTACCAGTTATATGAACCATAAATTCACTTTTCTTAATTTGATTTGACCTCTTTCACTTGGAACTGAAAATATTCACTAATCTAGGCACTATCATTTTGACTGTATGTATTTATATAGTCTGATTGTCTTTACAAAGAGAAAGTATTAATGAGTTACTTGTATAAAAATGTCACGCTGATTTAAGTATCTATTTTTATATTTGTTTAATATATTTAATATATTTGTTTAAGATATTTAAAATATCTCTTTTTATATTTTACCCATTAGGCTTGAGGGCAGGGACCACTGTAAAAATAGGGTCCATGCCTCCCATACAGTAATTACTCAATGAATACTTATTTTGAAAAATGGTATATTATGGTAATATCAAATTGGGTATATGGCTTTACTGTAGGATGTTTAGGGAATGGCAAGGCTAACAAAGGTGATAAGTATATAAAGGACAAATTATGAAGAACTTTTTAAGCCTTGCAATATATTCACAGCCAATGATAGTATAGAATTAGCATTAGTGGCATCAATTATATGTCTAGTCTAAATTCTTCTGCCTATAAAAATGCACAAACTTAGAGAGTTTTCTAACATCAAGGATTCATTAAAATATAATTGTACCCTCCCATGTCTTTTGCCAGGTGGAAAAACTGGTTTCATCAGGGTGCATATGAGGCCAAGATAACAGATGTGATTCTTTGGTAGGCCTATTTTCTTCATTGCAATGCACATCCAGCTGTCTGGCAACCTACACAATGGGAATGGGTGACAGGGTGTTTCCAAGTTGGCACAGATCCACCAGAAAGAGTTCAAAACACTTTGGGTTGTTGGGGAATATCAACAACTTCATCTTCCTTAATAGTAGACAAATTTACAAATGGGAGATCTTTTGCTACAATACCCTCTTACTAACAGAATCAACATCAAAAGTCCAGTCTTCATAAAATCTATGTAAGTTTTTTCATTGTTGTTCCTGCTTATGGTGCACATCTGTTTGTTTTCCTTGATATAACTTGCACATTACAAATTCACTTCATACATGGATGGAAAATATTAGTGGGAACATTGACTGCAGCTGTCCTTTTCATAGTCTGATACTGTTTTCAATTCTGCCTTGTATACCTTTTTTTTATGCTTTAACTAATGATGAGTTCTTATGCCTGGTCACTAACAGCAATCCCACTTTCTTAGTAGCTGTAACTACGGACTTTAGCAGACTGTGGTTTTTATAAGATACTTCGGTATTTCTCCTAACTACCTCTCTCCTACCTGCCCCTGCTGCCATAATTCACTTCACTAGAAACCAGCTATTTGGTTTCTACAGACACAGTTCAATAATGTGAACTTGCAATAAACAGTGTCAATGGCCTTGTGGACTGAATCTTTCTGGCTCCTTTCGGAAAACAATATTGTCTTCTCCTATCATGTTAACTGTGACTGATGAAAAAGCTCACAAGGTTGGGTGCACTGTAGAGAGCAGTGTCACATCTGTTGGCTATATGAATACAGCATGGACCAGACTGCGATGTCCCTGTAGTTCAGTGCTATACCTATCTGCCACTCCCATGAAAGACTTACAAACTAGCTTACTTGGGTTTTCTGCTTTGTTTCTCTCCTTGCGTCACAAGTTCTGGACAGTAGTCAAGCTAACCCAACTTAATGGCATCATTCTAGAAAACCAGACATACAACATAATTGAGCCTGACAAAACTCTATTTGGGTTAAATAAAGTGTAACTTTCTTTGGTATGGATTTAGTTATAATTAAAGCGTAGTATGTCACTCTTTTTGCAAAATATTTTATTATGTACCTGTTCCGGGTGATTTTCATTTTTTTCTGAAGGATCGGGATTATGTCTCTAATTAATTGTGGTCATTTTATATTTATTCATTATTCCAAGATATTAACCACTTCCCCAAAAGTAGACCATGCTAGATACCTGAGAAACATGGATGTGACCCAAAGAAATGTTGGTTGGTTTCATGCAGTGTGACCTGTTACCTTAATGTGGACCTGGAAATGTTGCTTTGCCTGCTTTGCAGGTCAGAGTGACTCTGATTTTGACCACATAATTAATCATATTCAGTTTAGTCATGGTGAAACAGATATGTCATCTGAGAACACCATAAACCTATATCTTCTATATCATAAAAGCCACATCTAAACAAACACCAATTTGAAGTGTTCTTGAGATTGAATATTCCTATTATTCCTATTATGTTCACATTAATCTAAGATATGTTTGTCCAGTGTGATATGCTATCACCATCACTGTAGCCTTTGAAGAATGCACAGAAAAGGCTTAATAAGTAACTTTTCAAATCAGAGTCAGGATTTATCCCACAGGATATTGCATAGCATTCTCTTCTCCTATCCCCATAACTGTACAATTTGAAAGTGCTCTTTGAATTGACTATTCTCTTGACAATGATAGGGCTTAGGCTGTATTTTTATTTATTGTTTATTGTTAAGGAATAAGGAACATAATAAAAAATGCTCAAGATATAAATAGTACAGGTTTTGCTTTCTTCTTGAATGCTACTCTGAATTTAGAGGTTTCTTGGGACCTTAAATCTGATTGGATCCCATAATTTCCATGCCTGGGTACCTATGGCTTCAGTGACTCTGACAAGGGAATAAAATATTAGATTAATCAACTAAATAGTAATAGTAGTTTATATGCTTGTAAAGAATGCCAACAATATTGGAAATGAAATAAAAAATAAGGATCCTGAGTTGCTACGTGGCCATCGCAACAGAATATTTAATCAAAACCAAAAGTATCCTTGAAACTACTCCTCTTGGTGTAAGGACTGTAATAATGTCACATAGGATGTGTCCCTGAAGTGCCACAGGAGTATCCCTGCATTGCTATTTATGGGGCAGGAATTTCAATAGTGCTACACAGGAAATGTCTCTAAAGGGTTGTTGATGGAGCAGGGATATTTAATGATGTTACACAGGAAGTACCTCTACTCTGCTACTGCTGAGACAATGTCAAAGCACTACACAACGGGGAATGTTTTCAGCTTGGTGCCAGGCATAAGATAACTCTTACTGCCAAAAAGAGACTGAAAATACCTTCCTGCTGCCAGAGTATGCTTAGAATGCTGCAAAATGCAAAGAAAATGCTGACTGTGCCAAAAAGAATGGAGAGAGGAGGGAGCCCTCCTGCATGAGAAGAGTTGTAGGGCCAAGCAAATAGACCAAAGCATGTAAAGCAGGCAGCCAAAATTTTGGTGAGCTGAACAAAAATCTCTGTAAAAGTTCAATGTGAAGTGACCATTAAGCTCTTGCAGATAGGAAGCCCAAGAACTATAAATAGGAACGCTGAAATCAGGAACCCATGCCCCAGTATGAAAGAAATAAGGCAGGACATTTGCAGAAAAGCAAAGAGGCTCCAAGAAAGAGGAACAACAAAAGAAGAAAAGAGTTTAGAGTGAGCCAGCACAGATACCATTTCTTTGCCACAGGAGTTGAGAGAGATTTTAACAAATCTTTGCTGAGAAGGGGGTGAAGATGGAAATCTGAACACAAGTGAGTGATATTTATGGTCATTCTACAGCAAAGGTGGTCTGATGGTAATTGAATGGTAAAATCCATATAGTTCCCATTCCCAAGACTAGCTTGGATTCCTCAACAAATCCCTCCATGATCGTCAAAATGTCCTTCACTAAAAATCTCCTCTAGGTGTTGTAATTGATAGAAATTTGAATAGACTATATTTAACTATTGCATTTAAGACTGCGGTGTCCTGAAGGGGCAAAATCAGCCAATCTGCCCTCATCATCCTTTGTAGCATAAAGTTATCAATTTATCAACATGAAGAACCCAATAGGCCAAATGTTCCATATTATTCAATCATTGGAGATTATCTAAATTTTTCTTTCTCTTGCTGGAAGGCAACAAGATCAGTATAAGAGACACAGTGATCAATCTCTGGTCTCCTAAAAAATCCTAACACATATCTCTGTAGTCTGCAGGGTTTATGGCTAGAGAGTTTCCATTATCAGAGGTAAGAAAATTAATTGTTAGTATTTCTTAAGTTGTATGGAGTTAATTTAGCAAATAATCTGACAGTAGATCAAGTGATGAAGATCTATAATTGACTGACTTCTAATTCCCTCCACATCCCCTGAATTCCTGATCATTCTTATGCTGTTATGCATTTTTAGTTTTCAAATAGACTAGGTGATTATTTATTGTATCTATTGTTAGTTGTCTGTCTCCCTTCATTGTTGCAATTTATGCCCCAGTCTTGTTCACTGATGTATCCCAGACACCCCAAAAAAGTATCTGGTGCAGAGTTAATTGCTCAAAATATATTTATTTAAAGTGTTGAGTGAAGAAACTTATCAACCCAATATTATTATTATACTTCATCCTTTCTCTAAGGCATTTCTATCTAGTCAATTATAATCATACGGAGCTAGGCCTCAGAGATTAATAAATAACTCATTTTCTTATCAAAACAAGAATTCCTCCCTTACTTCTCTTCTTGGAACAACACTTTGTAGCCCCTTATACTTCTGCATTTTCAGTGACTTTCTATTCTTCAAGTTCCCTCATCCTCTGTATTCACGTTGTCCTGTTAACATAGCCTACATATGGCTTCTACATAATGGTGTCCATTATATTCATTTCCACACATTACACCATAGTCTAAAACAGGAACAGCATGTAGGTATCATCTAGCTTGCCAACTCAAATTGTTTGATAGAGGTTTGCCAGAGGGCTGTGGTGAGAAGGATTCTGGTACCATTCTGAAAGCATTTGCTTTTGAATAGGGATACCCATCAGAAAACAGGTAACTATGGCATGTCATTACTGGCCTAAGCCCTCATCAGCTCACACATTTAATGGATCAAACACTTTCCTAGTACCCAAGTTTTAGATCTTTCCTCCTTAATATATTTAATATAAAAGTTTTAAAACAATCTTCCTCAAAAATATTTTATATTTCTCCTCATTCAATAATTTTCATTTGTATTTAGTTTTTAAAGTCATTTTTTAAATGTTTATTTATTTTTGAGAGAGAGAGAGAGAGAGACAGAGCATGAGTGGGGCAGGGGCAGAGAACTACGGAGACACAGGTTCCGAAGCAGGCTCCAGGCTCCGAGCTGTCAGCACAGAGCCTGACACGAGGCTCAAACTCATGGACCACAAGATCATGACCTGAGCCAAAGTTGGATGCTTAACCGACTGAGCCACCCAGGTGCCCCTCATTCAATAACTTCTAATGGATTTCTTTATCATTATGTCAATTCATATCTTTAGTCTAAATTCTAGACTTATCATTTACTAAACACCCCTGCCCCATTCTCAGAGTTTTAATCACTTATGATTTATCTACCCAGAATCCTTGTCCTAATCAAAGGATCTGTCTGTTTTCTTGCATGCCTTGCTTAACACTATCCAAATCTCATGAAGCCATGCTCCATGGTGCACCCAAAATGATTGCCCTCCCTTTCCAAATACTCCTTCTAATTGCTCAGAAAAATGACTTCTTCTAGGAAGATTTCTCTAATTAATAAGATCTGACAAATAACACTTCCACTCTACCCTTCCTCAGGACTCCTGTGTTACCCTTATTTTATTTTGTTTCAAATATAATTTTGTACACAAACATAGAGCTCTATCTTTAATAGGCAGGGCTTAACTATGCATAGCATGTACCTACATTCTTCCCTAGGGTTTAGCATGTAGAAGGAAATAGTCTACACTGATTACAGACTACGCCATACCACTTTCTCCCCCTGTTCAGAGCACTGCAGACATACTCAGTAACAGAGCTCAATGGATTTGCAAGTTAGAGGTGACTGGGGTTGGCAGGGACCTGACTTCAGGGCCAGGTGTTTGGAAACTGCAGTGGTCATGAATTTAAACAGGCTTGCATCCATCAATTTCAAATTCTTGGAAACACTCGTCAAGTATGGTTTGAGAAGAAGAACCACAGGAAATGTCCCAGTGCAAATAAATGGAGCTCAGGTGTCTAAAAAAAGCTTAAGAGTTTAAAACATTCACCACTCTCTAGAATCCATCCAAACTCCTTCAAATCTGCCAAAAGTACTTATCCTCTTCGTGTACTCCAGCCCAGAAATACTTTGTAGCTTTAAATGGGGGTAGCTGTGAAGTTCAAGATGACAAAGCCCAGGCTGAACATAATTTTAGACCTTGAAAACTGGAAGTGTTTTATGGTTGCTCATCTCAAAAAGGGTTCTCTAATCTTATCTCAACTGCCCTCACCCACTATCTCCAGTCTCATCAGGAAAGAGTCATGGATCTGAGCCCATAAAAAAAGTCTTTCAGAATGTACTGAGCACCTATAATATGGTAACTATGATCCTTAGAGGCTTAGGAAATTTAATACTATATAATTCCTTGGGGGGATTTTGAATCTAATAGTGAAGACAGCCCTATAATTATAAAATTTCATTATGAGGATATAGATCCAAGAGGAAAGTATGAACAAAGGACAATGAGAAAACACAAAAGTGCATTTAACCCAGGCTTGAAGTTTTAAGAAGACTTTCTGCAGGAGGTGATATTCAAACTGGGTCTTCATAGTTAAATTGGGGGGAGTGAGTTTATTTAAGTTATCATACTTTCATTATGAAGATACAATGAGAACTGGGATAAAGTTCATCTCCACAGAATGTTACAGTGCTATTCTAGAAATGAGTCGGATCTATAAATACATACATATGTACACACATACATACATGCAAGTGAAAATGGTACAGATAAGAACCTTGGGAGTTCTGGCAGAAGTGGAGGGCAGGGAGAGAAATTAGGTAAGGATGTGCCATTAGTGTGATATGTGAGAGAGATCTTGAAATAAAGGCAGAATTTCAGTGTGGAAAAATCGTTGAGATAGCATAAGCCAGGGAATGGAGATGAGACAGCTCAAAGAATGTACAGGGCATATGAAAAGTGCTATTCAAATTGAAATGCAGGATGTCTGAAGGAGAGGAGTGGAAGATCAGGTACAGAAGGCAAGTTGGGCCCGGCTTGTGGGTAATTGTGACTGTGAAGATAAGATGAGTGGACTGTGTCATGTAGACCATGGAGAGCCACTGAAGATGTCTGAGTGGGACAGTAATATGATCAGAATTACACATTACATAGGAAATACCAGTCAGAAAGAAGCACCATCAAATACATCGGAGATGGGGAGATGGAATTAAGGAAGCTGCTTTGAAAGCACCGCTTTTCTCTAGTTAAGAAATAACAAAGAACACAGGTAGTGAAATAACAATGGTGAGAACATAAGAAATTTAAGAAATAGATAATTTAAGAAATCATATTTAAGAAATATATGATTTCACAGAATTGCAAACCACTTGCATTTGTCTTGAGATAAGTATTTTCATTTAGGGAGGAGGGGCCCTCTTCTTACCCCTACATTTTTTTTTTTTTTTTTGAGTGTGAGGGAGAGAGAAAGAGAAAGAGCATGCAGGGGAGGGGCAGAGAGAGAGGGAGACAGAGGATCCAAAATGGGCTCTGCGCTGACAGCAGAGAGCCCAACCCAGGGCTTGAACTCACAAACCTGTGAGATCATGACCTGAGCCAAAGTTGGATGCTTAACTGACTGAGCCACCCAGTCACCCCATCCACCTGCATTCTTATTACTACAAATGGCCCCTAGGCCTAGTCTATTGCAATCATTTGGTTAACAAAAGAGCTCCCAATTTACTCATCACAAAGGTTGGTTTCCAAGTTGCTACTCTAAAATTTCAACTGATTTTACATAGACATAATAAAAATCAGATTTCTCCCACCCTTTGTAAAACAATCTCCTAGAGTTGTTCTGATGAGATAACAAGAAAGTGGGTAGTGCTCAGAAGTGAATTGATAGGTACATATTTATTAGCACTAGTGAGTTACTGGGTGTCAGTGGCTGTGTATGTGTTCCATAAAAGGTGAATTTCAATAAGTGAGATGGGGTACTTAGTTATTAGCACATCATGCCTATTCCTCACTGAACACAGAAAGATTTTGGAGAGAGGGATGCAGGATGGGTAATTCAGGAACTCCAGCTCATCAAATGACACCCAATGTACTGAGCACGGTAGAACACATGGAAGATTCCTAAAATGAAAGTTTTGTTCCCTGAGAGCTTGTAACTCACTCGGTTATATAAAATTAATATACACATGAAATGACTTTCAGACGAAGACCAGTCAGGGCTGAATAATGTGATTCACACTTGAAGTACACACACTGATGGAAAAGAAAGACATGTTCATCATTTTTTGTTTGCCATCTGCTGTAGTTAATCCTTGTCAAAGCTCTGATAAAGCCATCGTCATTCATGAAGCCTGGTTTTGGTTGTAGCTCCCTTCCTTCAAACCCATACTACCCCAGCTTTTTGCCCTTGGCCATTTGCTTTTCCCTTCAGACTCCATAGTTGCTTCATAAAGGTCTAATATTAGCCTGACCCTTCTGGTTAGCATCACTCTTTCTTTATGATATTTGTGGGACTTAAAGATGAACCAGACAGACAAGAACTTTAAACTCTGTTATTGCCCTTCCTTGACACTTCCAACAAGTTAATTGTCTGTTTGCCTTCCTGTAATTACTTTAATTACATGCCATTAGTGACCATTAATAAATGCAAGTGTGTTTGTCACAAATCTTACTTTTCTTATTCTCTGTAGAACTCCATCAAAGCTTTCACATGTGGTCAAAATAGAAAGTGAGGCAACTAAGCACATTCACATTTAACCTTTGGGGCTAAAGTGAAAAATAAAGGATAATTCATGAATGGACTAATTGTTTTTCCCTGCTTCTGACACTGGTCAGCATTCTTTCTATAGTGGATAGATATATATGCAGTGTGTTCATTTATAAGACAGCAAAGTTAAAAGGGGTTGAGAAATAAAAGCTGCTTAATTGCTGCTATTATCTCAACTCAGGGAGAGAATTGCTGGGTGATATTATGAGGATCGAAAAACCATTGAAGATTTTATTGATGGAACACTTTTGCTCTAAATTCAAGCCACAGAAAATGAAGGTCATAATTTCAGTTTTTATGAGCACCTGATTGGGCATTTACATAGAAAGAGCTGAACTATGAGGAGACTAAGCCAATATTCTCTCTGCTATAGTTTACTAGATTACCTTACAATATCTAGTATAAAAACAGTTTATCCCAGATCGTCTTTGGGTCAGGTTTAATGACGAAGCCAACTGAAAAATATTTTCTTGGGGCAGCTTGGAGAATGAAAGGTACCGAGAATGGTTAGTTAGATGCTCTTCACTGCATCACTTCAACAACAACAACAAAGTCATTGTAAAAATGTTTAATTCTGTGGCTATTTAATACTTTCTGCATAGTTCTCTTGTTTTTTAAAATATTGAATAGATTAAATTTATTTGTAATGATAGCAATATGCTTTTCTCCAAATATAGAATCATGATGTTAATCCCTAATTACTGGAATTTATGATTTGAATTCTTTTCTTGCGGTGAAAATGGGTTATGCCAGATCATTCGTGATCTTTCCCTGCTGTAGACTAATGGAAACACTTCAGAGGAAGCTGGCCAGAGTTGAACCTGTGGGCTCTCTGAAGCTACAGAAAGGCAATTTAAATGTGTTACCCCATCCAGGTAAACTCAAGAAGGAGGTGTCATTAGTACCCAGGTGTTCCTCATTGCACATTCTGCCCAGGTTATTAGGACAGGACTGATAACATAATTTACATGCCACTTACTGTGGAGTTCATGTGGAGTAATAATTACTCATCTTTTTGGAATAATAAAAACCCAAATACTGTAAATAATTCCAAGGAAAATATATTTTCCTAATATTTTGAAAATATCTAGTTTGTGATTCTAGTCAATAAATTCTGGTTAAATGAAATAATATTCTAGGGAAAAGAAAATACATTCTGTATTATAAAATGTCAGTTTTCTGATTCACCCACATTGTTCCCTCATCATACACTATGATCTTTTTACCTGACTACTAAGTATTACTATCTCCTCTTTCTTCAAATGCCAACATATTTTTGGAGGAAAGATAGATTTGTATTTAAAAGATATCATCTGCCCAAGACCTTTCTGTAAAGGAAGGAAGTGAGGTGGTGCTAAGAAAGTAAAAGGATCAGAGCCAAGAAAAAATTCTAAGGTATGAAGAGGAGTTGTCTTAGGCTGGGATGAATGGGATGAGTCCATGGACAAAAAAAAAAAAAAAAAAAAACAACAACTGACTGAATTAAATCAAACAGCATGCTTGGAGTGTGTTAGCTCATCTATATCCATACTTCCCTACCCCCATTCCCGGTGTTTGTTCCTAAAATGACTTCAGGGTTTTTTTCACTCACTTTTTGTAGGGTGTTTTTTGAGGAGACAGGAACATGGGGGAGATTGTAGATAGGGTGACAAGTAGATGGAAGAAACAGTACATAATTCTAAGTTGGTTATAAGCTCCACCATTGATTTGTGTTTAATTGAACCTGAAAATAGTGTATATCAAATTCCCAAATTTCTAACATATATAACATGAATACAATAGTTGAGTCCATCTCCTTTCACCAAATAAAAACTTATATATTAAAGTTGTAAGGGTCATTTAAAATTCCCCTTAAATTAAACCTCCAAATCAGCAAGGGAAACAAAGCCCTTCCCAACCTGATCGTAAACCACTTTTTCAGTCCATTCTACCATTTCACCCATGAAATTATGCTTCAGCTAATGACCAGTGTCAACAGTAAAGTTAAATGAATGAATAAATGAATAAATGAATAAATGGGGCGCCTGGGTGGCGCAGTCGGTTAAGCGTCCGACTTCAGCCAGGTCACGATCTTGCGGTCCGTGAGTTCGAGCCCCGCGTCAGGCTCTGGGCTGATGGCTCGGAGCCTGGAGCCTGTTTCCAATTCTGTGTCTCCCTCTCTCTCTGCCCCTCCCCCGTTCATGCTCTGTCTCTCTCTGTCCCAAAAATAAATAAAAAACGTTGAAAAAAAAATTAAAAAAAAAATGAATAAATGGATGAAGCCTTAACATAACAAATACAGAAAACCCTTTCCCACCTCTTTGCCTTTGCTTAGAATGCCCTCCTACTTTCTTTGTCTAAAATATGTCCATATCTCCATCAAGATCTAGGATCAATATTACCTCCCCTGTGGCACAGGTCTTCCCCCCAGATTTTCTTTTTTTCTAACCACACTTTGTACAAACTCCCACCATTGCCCCACCATTTAGGAGCACCATTTTGAACCACTTGAGGGAAGTACTCATGACTTGGTTGGCAGTTGTATTAGTTAGGAGAAGCTCCATTATGCAAGTCACAAACTGAGCTCCAAATTTCTGTAACTTAACTTAATAAGACAGAATCTTATTTCTTGCTCATAATTTATGTCCCATGCAGGGTTAGTAGGGACTCTGCTCCACATAGCTACTCAGAGATCCAAGTTGATGGAAATGCCACCATCCTGTAGTTATGCCATCCAGAACGTGGGCTTGTTTGATGGTTATAAAATCATGCCATGAAATAATGCCATAAAATCATAAAAAACTGCATATGGGTTTTTACTCTCTCAGTCCAGAAATGACAAATTCATCACTTCCACTTACATGTCATTGGCTAGAATTGGCCACAGTGCTCTAATTGCAAAAGGGTCAAAGAACACAGGGGAACAAAGGGAATATCCGCTGAGTGGTGCTATCTTTGCCTTAATATTTCTATTAAAAATTGTTAAAATGTCCATACTTCCTGAAGCAATCTACAGATTAAGTGCTACTCTTGTCAAAGACCCAAATGACATTTTTTATAGAAACAGAAGAAACAATCCTAAAATTCTTATAGAATCACAAAAGATTCAGAGTAGCCAAAGTAATCTTGAGAAAGAAAAAAAAAGAACAAAGCCGGAGATATCACACTTCCTAATTTCAAAATATATTACAAAACTATAGTAATTAAAATAGTATGGTACTGGCATAAAGACAGACATAAAGACCAATAGAACAAAACAGAGACCCAGAAGTAAACCCATATATACATTAAAACTTAACCAAGTTTGGGTAAGAGTGTCAGGAGTACACAAAGGGGAAAGGATAGACTCTTCAACAAATTGTATCAAAAAAATCAGATATCCATACAAAAGAAAGAAATCAAGCCACTATCTTATATCATACATAAAAATCAACTTAAAAGGGATTGAAGGCTTAAATGACTTGAAACTATTAAACTCTCAGAAAAAAAAAACACAGGAGAAAAATTCATGACGTTGGTCTTGGCAATTATTTTTTTGGATATGACAACAAAAGTACAAGCAACAAAAGCAAAAATAGACAAGTGGGACTCCATCACAAAGCTATAAAAATTCTACACTATAAAGGAAACAACCAACAGAGTGAAAAGGCAACCTATGGAATGGGAGAAATAACTGCAAAATATCTGACAAAGGGTTAATTTTCAAAATACATAAGGAACCTCCACAACTCAATAGAAAAAAAAAGCCCAATTAGAAAATGAACAAAAGATTTGAATAGACATTTCTTCAAAGAAGACATACGAATGGCTAAGGGGTACAAGGAAAGGTGCTCAACATCACTCATCATCAAGGAAATGCAAATTAAAACTACAATGAGATATCATCTTACACCAGTTAGAATGGCTACAACAAACAAACAAGAAGATAGTAAGTATTGGCAAGATTTTGGAGAAACCGGAACTCTTATATGTTGTTGGTGGGAATGTAAAATGCTGCAGCTGCTATGGATAACAGTGTGGAGGTTCCTCAAAAATTAAAAATAGAACTATCACATGATCAAGAAATCCCATGTCTGGGAGTATATATACAAAAACATTAAAATCAGGATCTCAGAAAGATATCTTCGTTCCCATGTTCACCACAGAATTATTTACAATAGCTAAAATAAGGAAATAAACTAAATGTCCATCAATGGTAGGATGGATAAGGAAAATGTGGTATCTAAATACAACAGAATATTATTCAGCTCTAAGAAAGAAGGAAATCCTACCATATGTGATATGGGTGGACTGGGAAGATATAATGCTAAGTGAGATAAGCCAGTCCAAGAAGGACAAATAATGTATGATTTTACTTATATGAGGTACCTAAAATAGTCAAACTTACAGACGAAAACATAACGGCAATGGGGGGAGGGGGAAACAGGGAATTGCTCAATGGGTATAAAATTACACTTATACAAGATGAGTAAGTTCTAGAAATGTGTTGTACAACATAGTGGCTATTGTTAACACTACAAATCATGCACTTAAAAATTTATTAAGAGGGTAGGTCTCATGTTAAATGCTCTGATCATAAAACAGAAATAAAACAAAAACAAAAAGGAAAGGAAATAAGGAATCTTCTGGAGGTGGTGGATATGTTTATAACCTTGATTGTGATGATGATATGGGTATATGGACATGTCTAAACTCATCAAATTGTATACATTAAAAATGTGTGATTTTTTTTGTCTACCAATTATATTTCGATAAAGTTGTAAATAAATACTCTTATTAAGCACTGGAAAAAAAGAGAAATGATTAAGACTTACTGCCTTCTTGTATAGAGCAGGTTGGATAGATACTGAATGGTTTTAATAAAGCCAGTACCTACTAAAGTGATGTTGCATAAATGAGCATTTCATTGAGGTCACACCAGTCTCTTTGAGAAGAATTATATTTTAAGATGACTTTTTGGAGTCATGTAACGTTTGCTGCAAAAAATATATTCATAATTTTAAAAGTGTTAATGCCATTTACCCTTTGATATATGCAATGAGGTTTGAGATGCTTAGAAATAAAAGTGTTTATGTTTATGGTAATTTCATGGGAACATAGAAAAGATCCTAACGTACTGAGCAAACATTCCACTACTAATTAGGCCATTTACTCCTCAATCCACTTCTCCTCTAAACTGAAAGGAGAGAGGCTTCTGGCTAAGAGATTCTGACCCCAGTGGCGACAGGGAGGGTCTTTCTTCCTCAAGGCTCAGTTGTAAGCCTGTCTCAGGCAGCCCTCAAGCTTCTTCCGGAACTCAGTTCAGTCCACAAGCCCACAAACAAGGCGACAATCTGACAGGAACTAAGCCAGGATTCTTGGCCTTCTATTCTGTTTCATGAGCCAAGGGAAAGGAGGCCACCTTCCGAGGTCCAGCCAGCCAGGAATTAAGCCTCCTCCTCCCCTCTTCCTTTACCCTCGCCAGACAGCCCGTGGACAGCCTTCTCAGGCTTCCGGCACTCCTGGCCAGCTGGGAAAGGAACGGCCTTTCCAGACCCTGAGAGCTCGCCAATAGCCCCTTTTTTTCCCACTTGAGAGCCAGAATTGGGAGATTACAAAGCCACTGTCACAAAATGGTCACTAATAGAGGCTTTAAGAGACCAAGGGGAAAGAAAGCGTTTCTGGGTCATAGAAAAATAAAGAAAGTGGTGAGTTTCTAGCAGCGTAGTCATGGTTTTCCATAGTCTGCTGATAATCAGAAAACCTTTTCCTTCCAAGGGACCCCAGGCAGGCTGGAAGATGTGCCTCTGAGATCTGTTCAGTGCCCTATTTCATCAGTTTTATTTTATGAGAACCTTTCTTTTTGAGCATTAATCCCAATTCTCTAATGGGATTCTCTTAATCCAAATTCTCTTAATAAAATTTAAGTTGATATTTTATGAAGAGGTATAAACATTGCTACCACATCTCTGTTTCACATGCAGACTTCCTGGGGACCTGGTGGGAAAGCAGCTAGAGACACTCCTTCAGATCATGTTAACGTGCAACAGGGGACTCAAGCATGACTGTTTGATTTGACGTGTGATGTAGATCTTTTCCAAGGCTGGCTTTGGTGTCTTGGCCCAGGAACCTCCCTGGCCCAGCAACAGAGCTCTCTCAAGTGGTGCTGAATCTCTGATTTGGTCTGGTGTTATCCAGGGTCCACTAGGCTCTGTAAATTCCAACTCTTCTCCAGGACCAGTTCTGGACTGGAATCAAAGCTGCCTCTGTGGTGGCCAAGGGGAAAGGCCCAGTGAGTAACAGGAACTGAAGAGCTGTGTGGCCAATGTGAGACCACCATACCTTTCCATGGAGAACTGAATGTCTGTCTCCTCCTCTTGCTCTTGTCTCCACTCTGAAGCCACCAACAGTATTAGCAATGTATATTCTTTTTCCTCAGGCTCACCCTGGAGAAGAGGCACTGTCTGAATCTCTTTTTCCTAGGAAAGCTTCCATGACTCTTACAGGAACAGAGTACTGTCTAACTTCATTTACTTACAGTTTCTAAGGCTAGGTCCTAGACAAGGCAAAGGTATACTCTTGAGGTCTCTCTTCATTAAAAAAAAAAAAGGATCTCTACTTACTCTATGTCTACATAACTATAAGCAACCAGGCAAGTAGTTCTTGACAAAACAAAAGTACATTCAACCTTACAAATGAATTGACTTTGTTAACTTAAACTGCAGAATCCAGTTCCAGTCACCAAATCAACATTTTTGAGCTTCAACAATTTTAAGATCCAGTTTTCACCTATCAATCCTTTATATACATGTCTCATTTAATCTTCCATGTAGCCTTATTATATCAGTGTCATTCATATTTTTTAGATGAGGAAGCTGAAACTCAGGATAAATCAAGTAACAATATCAGTGTCACACAGATTATAAAAGATGGACGCTAGATTTGACTCCAGTTGTCTTTGTCCACAAAGCTCCTTTGCCTCTACCATTCACATTCCTCTAATACAGTCCTGGGGCCATTTTGTATGAAGAGGGATGGCACGGTTGGGAAACAAGTAAGACTTTTTTCTACCATCATCACTATCTCTTCCATGTTTACTTCATCTGTTAAGATTCTATTCTCTCATCCTCGTTATGTCTTCCATGTTTACCTTACCTGTTTTACACATTGGGTTTTCATAAAAGATTTCCCTTGAAGGTAAGAAAAGTTGGAATACAGAATACTATATCATTTGTTCTCCTATTTCAGACTTCTTATTTAGGAAAAAAATAAGAGTTGGGACAGTGATATATGACTGATGAGATATCCTCGAAGGATAAAATTTCTGAGGGATCCTGTGACACATTAATTGATTATCATGCTAACTTACTAGACAATCAGACATGATACCCTATACTCCCTTGTGGCTCAAATTTTGTCTCATAGACCAAAATATTAATTAAGGAAAATGAGAATGAATGTATTTCAAACTCTTTTAATACATTTTACATTTGGGAGAGAATATCAAATTTCCTCTGCTCTTATGATTTGGAAAGGATAGGCTATTGATAATTAGGACAAGTGACTCTCTAGTCCGAATTAACTAGTTTAACTAGTTAAACTAAAAGAGCATGGGTAATACACGTCACCTCCTGGGCTACAGCTTTTGAAAATGCCATCTATCATTAACTTTCCTGATTTCTCTGCACAATAGAAGATACCAAAATGTAAAGGATGATAAAACCTACACCCTACTGTCTACTCCATTGATGCTTTGACACCTTTAAGGATGGAAAACGCATTGCTAAGGTATGTGGCCTCGAAACTTAGCTGTTGTATGTGGCTCCTGATCAGTCACAACTGCCTTCTGGCTTCTTGCTGATCTCAGTTAGCCTTGCTTTTCAATGATCAAACACGTATGTCTCTTCTCTTCTCTCTCTTTCTGCCCTTCCTCCTCCTTCTCTGTCTCTCCTTTCTGTGTGTGCACTGTGCAGTGGTGCGTGCGTGTGTGTGTGTGTGTGTGTGTGTGTGTGTGTAAGAGAGAGAGAAGCAGAACTCTGATCAACTGAAGTTGGTGTATTTCAGGAATTATCTCTCTTTCTTTTGATTTATCCATCTCGGATGTGTCTATAAGGGACTTTTCTTAACAGCTATGCCCCTTCGTCCAAAAGGCACTCCCACATAAATACAAAGAGCACAATGGAAGTAGTTTACCTTGGTTGTCTAGCTCCTCCCACAGGGCCCAGCCCCCAGTCTGGCTCAAAAACCTAGTCAAATGGGTCTGTATGCCAAGCTGCTCTCTACTGCCATCTCATGGTAAGCCAGCCTTTTTCTGAGAATTAACTTCTCAGTTGGTGCAGACTCTCCTAGACAAAGTAGACAAATTATGAAGGGTCCTACCCTCCAGAACAACAGTCTTCATAACAGATTACTTAGGACATGAGTTGAAAATAACTAAAGAACTACTGAATGAGTTATAGTTTTAGCAAGGAGTATATCAGCACTTGATTCAAGAAAAAGGAAAACATGATGTAGGAAAAGGGGAATCCTGAAAGTCCCATGTTTTTTTCAGGGAAGCAGCAACTTTAAAAATAGGATCTTAAAGATATGTTTATAGTAACCAACAAACTTAAAACTGCAACAAACAGTTAGTAATGATTGCAACAAAATCACTAGGACAGTCTACTGCTGTCTCACAGGGTCTGTGCAGAAGTTCACAGATACTACGATATTCATTCAGTTACCCGATACCACTGTCGCTATTTGAATAGAAATGCTTACTTGTCCTGACTCTGTTCCCTCAAATATTCATGAGGCAAAATAGTCACATGTCCCAGTCAATTAACAGTCTTTCTTTGGTACTTGATTGTTTCTTATCACTTGGTCAAAACCAGTAGTATTTTCCTCTATGGACACCACACAACCTGTCTTGCTCCAGCAATTGCCTGCTAGACATGGTCATTACGGTATATTTATTTAGTTCCTGAAAGCATAACTTCATATTGATTAAAAATTTGAAACACGTGAAGAAGTGCCATATATTTTCAGTGTACAGCATGCAGCAAAACGACCTAGATTGTTATTCAAATGGTATGCTTGAAGCAGTGTTTCTGTTATTCATCTTTATTCTCCTTCTATCGTGTTTTGTTCTAAACTGGCAAAGAGAGTTTAAACATCATAATAAAACTTGAATTTTGATCTATACTAAATCAAGAAACCAATCTTGAAAGCTAACCCAGCCTGACTACTTAGTTAAGTATGCCTACTGCCAGTATGAGGCAAAAGTCCAGAGATGACATATATTTCCCTGAGAAGAATGAACCTTCCAAATTCAAGCTTAAATCAAATCGTAGTATCATCCCATGTGGAGGAAGCACAACTGCAAAAGACTCATGCCTTACTGTTAGAAGTCTTGGTCTTCCTTAGGATTCCAGGCTGTCAAACTGTGGCCAAGAGATCCAGGACTCTGCATTCTACAGTAAATAGAAAAGAAAATGAACGAAGAGATAGTGGGATAGCTACAAATGCAGTGCAAGTGTATTGCTTACAAGTTACTAGAGAAATAGAAGGTAAATTAGAATTAGGTTCATAACCCCTATTTAAGGAATTCTAGGCCTTCAACAACAAAAAAATATTTCTCGGGGCGCCTGGCTGGCTCAGTTGGTTGAGCATCCGACTTCAGCTGAGATCATGATCTCATGGTTCATGGGTTCAAGTCCCATGTCAGGCTCTGTGCTGACAGCTCAGAGCCTGGAGCCTGTTTCAGATTCTGTGTCTCCCTCTCTCTCTGCCCCTCCCCCACTCACACTCTGTCTCCCTCTGTCTCAAAAATAAATAAACATTAAAAAAAAATAAAAAAAATATTTCTCAACACAAAAACAGTATGTAAACCAGTAACTTCATACAGGGTGTTAGAAAGCATGCAGTGTGGCTACTGAAGGAAAAAGACCATGTTAGGTGGAACAGGAGAAGCAATAAAATAATGCCAAGGCACATATGACAACATTATTTCCTTGTCAATACTTGTGATGAGTTCAAGGAAAATGTTTTACATTGGTTAACGTTTATCTCTAATCTTTGCTAATCTCTCTTTTAACTAACCTAGGTCTTGGCAGATCACAAGATACAGCTAGAAATTATTAATTGGGTTTGTTTCCATCATATTTTTTATCTTTACATGTATTATATTTATCACAAGCCATAGAAATATTGATTTACATATTTAGAGACAAAGTGTTTTCTTTTAAAATGATTCTAAATTTAAGAGTGTGTTAATTTAAATAAAATCTAAAGTACATAATACTTTTGATATGCCAATGAGGGTAATAAGTAGGTGACTAAGTTTTTATCATTTTATTTATATAAATGAGAAAGGTAAGCATCTATGGGAGATTGGAAGCTACATCATGATAGTCAAGTATTTCTATATTAACCCGATCTCCAATATCTGGTGCAGTACATGGCACTTAGAAGGTACTAGATAAATATTTTCTTTTTTAAAATATATTTATTTATTTTTTAAAATTTACATCCAAGTTAGTTAGCATATAGTGCAATAATGATTTCAGGAGTAGAATCCAGTGATTCATCCTCTACGTATAACACCCAGTGTTCATCCCAACAAGTGTCTTCCTTAATGCTCCCTTGCCCATTTAGCACATCCACCTACCCACAACCCATCAGCAACCCTCAGTTTGTTCTCTTTATTTAAGATTCTCTTACGTTTTGTCCTCCTCCCTCTTTTTATTTCCTTTCCCTTATGTTCATCTGTTTTGTATCTTAAATTCCACATGAGTAAAGTCATATATTTGTCTTCCTCTGACCAATTTCACTTAGCATAATACACTCTAGTTCCACACATGTTGTTGCAAATAGCAAGATTTCATTCTTTTTGATTGCCGAGTAATACTCCCTTGTATGTATATGTGTGTGTGTGTGTGTGTGTGTGTGTGTGTGTGTGTGTGTGTGTGTGTATATATATATATACATCTTATTTATCCATTCATCTGTCCATGGACATTTGGGCTCTTTCCATATTTTGGCTTTTGTCTATAGTGCCACTATAAACATTGGGGTGCATATGCCCCTTCAAAACAGCACACCTGTATCCCTTGGATAAATACTTAGTAGTTTAATTGCTGGGTCGTAGGGTAGTTCTATTTTTAATTTTTTGAGGAACCTCCATACTGTTCTTCAGAGTAGCTGCACCAGTTTGCATTACCACGAGCAGTGCAAAAGGGATCCTCTTTCTCTGCATCCTTGCCAACATCTGCCAATGCCTGAGTTGTTAATTTTAGACATTCTGACTGATGTGAGGTGGTATCTCATTGTGGTTTTGATTTGCATTTCCCTGAGGATGAGTGATGTTGAGCATTTTTTCATGTGTCTGTTGGCCATCTGGATGTTTTCTTTGGAAAAGTGTCTATTCATGCCTTTTGCCCATTTCTTCACTGTATTATTTGTTTTTTGGGTGTTGAGTTTGATAAGTTCTTTATAGATTTTGGATACTAATCTGTTATCTGATTATCTTCTTCCATTCTGTTGGCTTCCCTTTATTTTTGCTGATTGCTTCCTTTGCCATGCAGAAGCTTTTTATCTTGATGAGGTCCCAATAGTTCATTTTTGCTTTTGTTTCCCTCACCTCTGGAGACATGTTGAGTAAGAAGTTGCTGTGGGCAAGGTTGAATATTTTCAAAAATAAAGAAACAGAGGGAAAAAAAGCTTCTGGACAATCTGGAAGGTGTTTAGATGTCTGAGCTGCCAGTGGGCATGGAGCAGGGCTGATTCACTGTAATTCTAGTATCTAGTACAGGTCCTTGATCTAACAGGACTCCACAGATACTCTACAAACACTTGGCTGTTGAGCAGGCTTAAGTGTCTTAAAAAATTCTCAAAAATAAAAATACAAAACATAAAGGCCATGCTTTGTTGCTACCACCCCCCAACAAAACAAAAAGAACTTATAGCAATAGTTCCAAAAGTCTGTGTTTTGACAATGGTGTTCCAAAGCAGGAGTAGAGGGGGATCTATCTGAGGTTCAGAAAATAAGAGGGTGCACTACTGTAGAGAATTTTAAAGAAACAATAATACATCCAACTAAAAGTTGACCTGCTTTTTATCACTGCCATGCACTGACAATTCTCAATCATGTCAGGAATAAAATACTCCCCAACAGGCAGGTTGCTCTACTGCCTCCCATCTGATACAACACAGAGATCAAAAAAGATGGGCTCTTTACCTAAACTAAGAAGTTATGGTGATGAAAAATTTGGAAGTGACAGACTTTCTGTAACCAGAGCCCTCAAGAATTCAAGGGTTGACGTAAAGGGAAATATAGGAAAGCTTTCTTACAGAGAAAATTGCAAGGCATCTTAGATAGGGTAGTGTAGAGAGGTTTATGTTGGGAATCACCCTAAATGGATTTCCAGAGGTGCCCGGGTGGCTCAGTTGGTTGAACTGAGCATTGTTTCATGAGATAGAGCCTCAGGTCAGGCTCCACACTATCAGCATGGATTGGGATTCTGTGTCTCCTCTTTTTCTGCCCCGCCCCCTGCTTGTGTGCATGTGCACACGCGCGCTCTCTCTCTCTCTCTCAAAATAAATAAACATTTAGGGGCACCTGGGTAGCTCAGTCGGTTAAGCATCCGCCTTCCGCTCAGGTCACGATGTCATAGTTTGTGAGTTCGAGCCCCCTGTCAGGCTCTGTGCTGACAGCTTGGAGCCTGGAGCTGCTATGGATTCTGTGTCTCCCTCTATCTCTGCCTCTCCCCCAATCATGCTCTCTCTCTCTCTCTCTCTCTCTCTTTCTCTCTCTCTCAAAAATAAAAGCATTAACAAAAGTAAAAAAAAAAAAATACATGGCTTTCCAGTGTGTTGGTGAAGGTAAACAGATAAAGCCCAGGGGCAGGACCACTTCCTCTGGCCTGAGTGTCTACCAGTTGTGGAACAATTTTATCTGTGCCATCCAAACCTTGGATATTGGATATTGGTGACTGTTCTGTGCTTTCCTTGATATCATTGCTATAGACGATAACCAAGGAAGTGCTGCCTTAATATCTGCACAGCCTATCAACAGCAAAGAATACCAATTAAGGGGTTTTTATCAGTAAGCGTTCCTATGGAAAGTCTTGAAGTAGCTGCTTTTGATATGTCCCTCTTGTTCTGAACTTGCTCTCTATAACCCAGCTCACTTCATATCTAGTGTTAACTCTTTGGGGGCTATCATTTCGGCTGGCTCTGAATTGTCTTGCTAAATTGTCTCCCTTCTCTGATCCCAGTACTCACTCACTTAAACTGAGGCCATGGATCTGATAATTCTTGCTTCTTAATGCCTGCCTCCTGGTTGAGTTAGTACTCAGGGTTTAAACCACTGTCCCATAACATCTTACTTCCTATTCAATTACAATGGTTGACGCAGTCTCCACTTCTATCTAATGCTGTTAACTCAAGCCAGATATTCTATTATGAGAAAACCCCAAGGATGGAAATCACTGTCAACTGTGTGTACCCAATTTTTCAACAATGAAGAAACATAGATATGAATATCATATATATACACATACATACACACATATATAGGTACATGTATATACATACATATGAACACATACGATTTAAATTAGAAAGGAGGCTGAAGTTGATTTGCTTGATTATATTCTTTTTTCCAATAAGAAAAAAGGTCTAGTGCGGTAAATGACAGTGACACAAGCTCATTATTATATAACATATGTACTGGCCAATGCTTTACCAGCACTGTTATATAAACTGTCTCATCTGAATCTCATAACAGCCCTGTTGATATTATTTCCCATACTACAGATGAGAGAAAACAAGAAGGCCCATAAAAACAAAGAAACTTTTTCCAGATCACATAGCTAGTAGGGGAAGGGGTTCAAACCTATCTTCTTTCTGCCTCCTGCGTTAGCAGGCACATCTACTAAATGGCACCAATGTTGTTGGATTAGGTCCTACAAAAACCCACGATGATAAAAATTCTATCAAATTTCTCTTAACATCCCATCAGGGAAAGAAAAGAGACAGTGTCCTAATCTGAAGCAAAATGCCATGATGTGTAAAAGGGATGTGATGAAGGTAGAGAAATAATCCCACTCCCATTTCCCATGTATCTAGATCAAGTCTTAAACGTTTTTCCCTAATTAAACAGCCTTTTTAAATTCTTCCATCCCTTCCTCTACTTTTAAGTCAGCCGTTTAAGTAACATTTTCAATTTATTTTTTTCCCACAAATTTGCCAGCCTTCTTGCATTTTCAGCCTTCACATGTTTAATGAGAACACACTGGGTATAAGGCCTTATGTCAATCCACCTTCTCTAGGTTGCATTTTCTAGCAAGCATTAGCATAAATACCAACATGTTTACATCATAATTACTTTAATTCCCTTGGCCCCAACTAGACCTGGAGTGTGTCATTCCACAGTGATTTCAGGGGTAAGAGATGATTACTTGTCCATGAAACAAAAATTACAGTAAATGCTTAGAAACTTGGCACACTGATGCTGAAATGATCCCAAGTTTGCATCAGGGAGGGCACAACACTTTTACATTGATGTGAGTAAGTCACAATTTTCTAGGTCTTCAGGTTCTCATTTATAAAACAAGGGTCAAAATCCTTATCTTTACTTTTTGTCCATGAATAATTGCAAATATGGACATTTTGGCACCTGAAAAACGTCAAAAAACGCTTGTTTTTCCTTGGAGAAAAGCATTAGATAAATATTATTATAAAACTGGCAAAACCCTTTGCTGGGTTTACAACATAAAAGTCAGAGACCTTTCCCTCTTATAGGTAAAAGAGTTTAGTACAGCTAGCAATGTTGCAAAGCAAATGTTTAGGAAGTAAGAATTTTAAATGGCATGTGTGCAATTACTTACACACATATGAATGTACAAAGGTCTATATTGGGGCTTATTATTAATAACCAGAAAATTAACAGTAGTAGACCTTAAAGTCAGAGGCCCAGTTGAAGTAAATGCAATTTTATGAGGGATATTTCTATTTTTCTTATATAACAGAGATTTAAATATTCACTGGTAAAACCATATTTATGGACTATTTAATGCATGCAGAGCCCTGTGGATATAGGATAGAAAATGGTTTGTATTTATTGAGCACCTATCATATTCTCAATGCCATGCAAGGTGCATTTACTTATATTTGTGAGCAGGGGAAGGTGGAAGGACAGGGAGATAGAAGGTGTAAGAGAAAGAGGAATGGAGTATTCTAGCTTGAGTCTCAGCTATACTCATCACTGGGATTCATCTGGCAAACTCATAGCATTATCTGTCTATTGGCACAAGGGAGGTAAGAACCCTTTAAGAGAGTACTAATTCAGACAAACTGGCTTGAGCCATGACAGTACCTCATTTATCAATGAGGTAGGACAATCCACGGGACTGCCACTGTGATTTGTGTTCTGTCCTAACCGTACATGGACTCATGTATACGGGACTCGTCTATTACAGAGGTAATTATATTAAGTTGGAGACAGAGAACAAAGTCTCCATTTTGGTAGGGATGCAGAGTAGTGTGTGCACATGGAAGACTACAAAGAATATAGTACAACTTTGACACCTTGAGAGATTGAGTAAACCAGCTACACCACGGTGGTGGCAGCATGTAGTCCACCATGGCAACATACCCGCAGCTCCTCAAAATAATAATCTCAGAAGAGTGAAAAGTAGACCTGGCTGTGGAATACTTCACTGGCAGAGGTGGGGATGTCGGGAAGCAGGGCCCTTGGCATGGACCTGTGTGCTGGCAGCAATGGCTCCTCCAAGGTACTTGAAGCAGGGTCTGGCGGTAGTGGTTGGTGGTGGTGAGATGACTAATGGCATCTGATAACTGAACACATTTCTTAACGAACACACATGCAACACACTACTAGGGACAAGGTGCTGCAGGGGCTGAATTTATTACAATAGCTGTGGGTGGTCCATCAGAGAAATACCATTTATGTGACCTCACAAAACATGTTTTCCACAAAAAATATATTTAACAGCCACGATAATGGAAGGACATTGTCCTCCTCTTACTGATAAGAAACTGTAGCTCAAAAAAAAAAAAAAAGAAATTTCATTAAGGTTACCATACAGGTTGTACAGTGGGCCCTAAAAAGATACATGCACGCCCTAACCCATAGGACCTGTATTACCTTGTATGGCAAAAGATATGATTAAGAATAAGAATAGTGAGAGAAAGAGCTTATTCAGGATTATCCAAATGAGTCTTAAATGCAATCGCATATATCCTCATAAGAGAGAAGCAGAGAGGCACCTGAGTGGCTCAGTTCGTTGAGCATCCGACTTTGGCTCAGGTCATGATCTCAGTTTGTGAGATCGAGCCCCACACTGGGCTCTGTGCTGACAGCTCAGAGCCTGGAGTCCGCTTCGGATTCCGTGTCTCCCTCTCTTTCTCTGCCCTTCCTCCACTTGCGCTCTGTCTCTCTCTGTCTCTCAAAAAGAATAAACATTATTTTTTTTTTAAAGAAAGAAGCAGAGGGAATTTTGAAACAGACACACAGAGGAGAGGACACACAGAAGAGGAAGCGATACAATCATCAAGGTAAAGACTGGAGCAGTGCAACCACAAGCCTGGAGTCACCAGAAGCTCGAAGAGGCAAGGGGCAGCTCTTCCAACACCTTGATCTCAGTTCTGGCCTCCGGAATTGTGACGGCACACATATCTGTTCCCAGCTACCCACTCTGATAGTTTCTTACCACCACCATAGGAAACTAATACAGCCACATAATGATCTAGTAAAAGGAGGAGACATGTTTCAGATCTAAGTTTGTCTGGCTTTAAAATCTGTCTTTTTGAGCCTTGCTGGGATGCCTCCTCTATACCATCAGTACTTGCTGCAGCTGTTTAGCTCTTGGCCTTGCAAGATACTTACCATCTGCTTTAGTCAACACCACCTTCCATTTGGAAATGCATTAAAACTGGATATATTAAGATTTCAATGAGAAGTATATGCAGTAAGGGCTATAGGAACTGAGTCAAGAGAACTTGTTATAGGCAGAGATGATCAGGGAAGAGTTTATGGAGAAGAAGGCTTTGAATTGTGAGGAAAAGGATGCACATAATTGGATAATTGTGAAAGACCAGGTATTACATTGTGGAGTCTCTGAAGAATGGCTTAAGCAATATTTCAAGGGGAAAATTACAAGCTCCATACACAGTACACTGTGTAACCCAGCTTGCAATTGAAAATATTGTACTAAAATGAGAAACTAATTAGATTTAGATCCTGATTGTTTCTGTTATTGCTAGAGTGGATTGTTACTATCCCTTCTGGAATCTGAGGTATTCTTATTTACTTTCTGAAGATCCCTTTCTTAAAAAAAAATCCTTCCCATATTCAAATTCATTACTGAATTGGTTTTGTAGCTACATCTCTTTGTGGCCAGGCATTTTCTTTCTGTCCACGTGTCTCCTTCAATGCCATCTGTTTTGCTAAAGGATTTAATGAATTACAAGCCAGGCCAGCAACATATAGGGCCACAGAGACCCCATTCTTGAAAAACAGGTTTTAGCTTTACTTCAGCCCTTCCTTCTCCAGGAAGGTGAATTAAGTAATCTTTACAAGAGATAAAATTACCTGCACTCTTGCCTAACATAATAATGAAAAAGAGAAGGCCTTTTATCTATTCATTGGGAACAGAGTAATCACAATTTGCTATGGCTCACAGAAACAGGAAAAAACAATAACAACAAACCACCACAACTAATGTGTTTTTCATTTTATCTGAGGACCTGAAGAACTTGGTAGTCTGACTCTAGTTCATTACATCCAAAGATTTAATCTTCGATGGCACAGTAGCAAGAAATATGTTTATGTTCGAGGTTGTAACGATGTCACTCCAGATCAATACTCACAGAGACTGTGGGAAAGAGGTTCTTTTTTTTTTTTTTTTTTTTTTTTTTTGCAAAAACACCTACTGTGTATTTCCCACCTCAGAACAGAGAGGCTGAGATGGGGCATTTGGGGTGTGGCAACCACCCTCTGGAATCGCTGGCCAGGCAACATCTGTATTGCTTTCCTGCTGTGCAAGGCACAGTGCCATAAACTGTGGTGTATAAAAACAGGTTTAAAGCATGATCTCTGTCTTAAAAATCCAGTTTGAGAGATGAGACAAAATGTCTTAAATTTTAAACAATAGCCCCAAACAATCAAAACAAAAAGAACCCCAAGTAAGAGTTCAAGAAAGCAAAAATAGCACAAGACAGGACACATTTAATTATCAATAATTGCTACAGGATGTCAGAGAAATGGAGAGAACACACCACACTGAAGTGGTCTGGAAAAACGCCATGGCAGCACCAAGATTTGAAATGAATCATGCTAGATGAGTATTTTAAAAAAATCAATATCTAGAATCACCAAATGGTGCCTTTATGTATATTCAGTATACACTGGTAATGTATAAGGATCGTCTTGCTCATGTTGTAGGATCAAATCTAATATGCATTGACTTGAACCAGTAAACATCAACAAGCCTTTTTCATCCATCACCATATAAATTGAGTATGCGAATAGATAGGTAGGGAAGATGGCGGCGTAGGAGGACGCTGGGCTCACCGCGCGTCCTGCTGATCACTTAGATTCCACCTACACCTGCCTAAAGAACCCAGAAAACCGCCAGAGGATTAGCAGAACGGAGTCTCCGGAGCCAAGCGCAGACGAGAGGCCCACGGAAGAGGGTAGGAAGGGCGGCGAGGCGGTGCGCGCTCCACGGACCGGCGGGAGGGAGCCGGGGCGGAGGGGCGGCTCGCCGGCCAAGCAGAGCCCCCGAGTCGGGCTGGCAAAAGCGGAGGGGCCGGACGGACTGTGTTCCGACAGCAAGCGCGACTTAGCGTCTGGGAGGTCAGAAGTTAACAGCTCTGCTCAGAAAGCGGGAAGGCTGGAGGACAAAGGGAGGGAGAGCTGCTGAGCCCCCCGGACGGCAGAGCTCAGCTTGGCGGGGAACAAAGGCGCTCGCCAGCGCCATCTCCCCCGCCCATCCCCCAGCCAAAATCCCAAAGAGAACCAGTTCCTGCCAGGGAACTTGCTCGCTCCGCGCAAACACCCAACTCTGTGCTTCTGCGGAGCCAAACCTCCGGCAGCGGATCTGACTCCCTCCCGCTGCCACAGGGCCCCTCCTGAAGTGGATCACCTAAGGAGAAGCGAGCTAAGCCTGCCCCTCCCGCCCCCGTGCACCTTGCCTACCCACCCCAGCTAATACGCCAGCTCCCCAGCACCACAAGCCTGGCAGTGTGCAAGTAGACCAGATGGGCCACACCACCCCACAGTGAATCCCGCCCCTAGGAGAGGGGAAGAGAAGGCACACACCAGTCTGACTGTGGCCCCAGCGGTGGGCTGGGGGCAGACATCAGGTCGGACTGCGGCCCCACCCACCAACTCCAGTTATACACCACAGCACGGGGGAAGTGCCCTGCGGGTCCTCACCACTCCAGGGACTGTCCAAAATGACCAAACGGAAGAATTCCCCTCAGAAGAATCTCCAGGAAATAACAACAGCTAATGAACTGATCAAAAAGGATTTAAACAATATAACAGAAAGTGAATTTAGAATAATAGTCATAAAATTAATCGCTGGGCTTGAAAACAGTATACAGGACAGCAGAGAATCTCTTGCTACAGAGATCAAGGGACTAAGGAACAGTCACGAGGAGCTGAAAAACGCTTTAAACGAAATGCAAAACAAAATGGAAACCACGACGGCTCGGATTGAAGAGGCAGAGGAGAGAATAGGTGAACTAGAAGATAAAGTTATGGAGAAAGAGGAAGCTGAAAGAAAGAGAGATAAAAAAATCCAGGAGTATGAGGGGAAAATTAGAGAACTAAGTGATACACTAAAAAGAAATAATATACGCATAATTGGTATCCCAGAGGAGGAAGAGAGAGGGAAAGGTGCTGAAGGGGTACTTGAAGAAATTATAGCTGAGAACTTCCCTGAACTGGGGAAGGAAAAAGGCATTGAAATCCAAGAGGCACAGAGAACTCCCTTCAGACGTAACTTGAATCGATCTTCTGCACGACATATCATAGTGAAACTGGCAAAATACAAGGATAAAGAGAAAATTCTGAAAGCAGCAAGGGATAAACGTGCCCTCACATATAAAGGGAGACCTATAAGACTCGTGACTGATCTCTCTTTTGAAACTTGGCAGGCCAGAAAGGCTTGGCACGATATCTTCAGTGTGCTAAACAGAAAAAATATGCAGCCGAGAATCCTTTATCCAGCAAGTCTGTCATTTAGAATAGAAGGAGAGATAAAGGTCTTCCGAAACAAACAAAAACTGAAGGAATTTGTCACCACGAAACCAGCCCTACAAGAGATCCTAAGGGGGATCCTGTGAGACAAAGTACCAGAGACATCACTACAAGCATAAAACATACAGACATCACAATGACTCTAAACCCGTATCTTTCTATAATAACACTGAATGTAAATGGATTAAATGCGCCAACCAAAAGACATAGGGTATCAGAATGGATAAAAAAACAAGACCCATCTATTTGCTGTCTACAAGAGACTCATTTTAGATCTGAGGACACCTTTAGATTGAGAGTGAGGGGATGGAGAACTATTTATCATGCTACTGGAAGCCAAAAGAAAGCTGGAGTAGCCATACTTATATCAGACAAACTAGACTTTAAATTAAAGGCTGTAACAAGAGATGAAGAAGGGCATTATATAATAATTACAGGGTCTATCCATCAGGAAGAGCTAACAATTATAAATGTCTATGCGCCAAATACCGGAGCCCCCAGATATATAAAACAGTTACTCATAAACATAAGCAACCTTATTGATAAGAATGTGGTCATTGCAGGGGACTTTAACACTCCCCTTACAGAAATGGATAGATCATCTAGACACACAGTCAATAAAGAAACAAGGGCCCTGAATGATACATTGGATCAGATGGACTTGACAGATATATTTAGAACTCTGCATCCCAAAGCAACAGAATATACTTTCTTCTCGAGTGCACATGGAACATTCTCCAAGATAGATCATATACTGGGTCACAAAACAGCCCTTCATAAGTTTACAAGAATTGAAATTATACCATGCATACTTTCAGACCACAATGCTATGAAGCTTGAAATCAACCACAGGAAAAAGTCTGGAAAACCTCCAAAAGCATGGAGGTTAAAGAACACCCTACTAACGAATGAGTGGGTCAACCAGGCAATTAGAGAAGAAATTAAAAAATATATGGAAACAAACGAAAATGAAAATACAACAATCCAAACGCTTTGGGACGCAGCGAAGGCAGTCCTGAGAGGAAAATACATTGCAATCCAGGCCTATCTCAAGAAACAAGAAAAATCCCAAATACAAAATCTAACAGCACACCTAAAGGAAATAGAAGCAGAACAGCAAAGGCAGCCTAAACCCAGCAGAAGAAGAGAAATCATAAAGATCAGAGCAGAAATAAACAATATAGAATCTAAAAAAACTGTAGAGCAGATCAACGAAACCAAGAGTTGGTTTTTTGAAAAAATAAACAAAATTGACAAACCTCTAGCCAGGCTTCTCAAAAAGAAAAGGGAGATGACCCAAATAGATAAAATCATGAATGAAAATGGAATTATTACAACCAATCCCTCAGAGATACAAACAATTATCAGGGAATACTATGAAAAATTATATGCCAACAAATTGGACAACCTGGAAGAAATGGACAAATTCCTAAACACCCACACTCTTCCAAAACTCAATCAGGAGGAAATAGAAAGCTTGAACAGACCCATAACCAGCGAAGAAATTGAATCGGTTATCAAAAATCTCCCAACAAATAAGAGTCCAGGACCAGATGGCTTCCCAGGGGAGTTCTACCAGACGTTTAAAGCAGAGATAATACCTATCCTTCTCAAGCTATTCCAAGAAATAGAAAGGGAAGGAAAACTTCCAGACTCATTCTATGAAGCCAGTATTACTTTGATTCCTAAACCAGACAGAGACCCAGTAAAAAAAGAGAACTACAGGCCAATATCCCTGATGAATATGGATGCAAAAATTCTCAATAAGATACTAGCAAATCGAATTCAACAGCATATAAAAAGAATTATTCACCATGATCAAGTGGGATTCATTCCTGGGATGCAGGGCTGGTTCAACATTCGCAAATCGATCAACGTGATACATCACATTAACAAAAAAAAAGAGAAGAACCATATGATCCTGTCAATCGATGCAGAAAAGGCCTTTGACAAAATCCAGCACCCTTTCTTAATAAAAACCCTTGAGAAAGTCGGGATAGAAGGAACATACTTAAAGATCATAAAAGCCATTTATGAAAAGCCCACAGCTAACATCATCCTCAATGGGGAAAAACTGAGAGCTTTTTCCCTGAGATCAGGAACACGACAGGGATGCCCACTCTCACCGCTGCTGTTTAATATAGTGCTGGAAGTTCTAGCATCAGCAATCAGACAACAAAAGGAAATCAAAGGCATCAAAATTGGCAAAGATGAAGTCAAGCTTTCGCTTTTTGCAGATGACATGATATTATACATGGAAAATCCGATAGACTCCACCAAAAGTCTGCTAGAACTGATACATGAATTCAGCAAAGTTGCAGGATACAAAGTCAATGTACAGAAATCAGTTGCATTCTTATACACTAACAATGAAGCAACAGAAAGACAAATAAAGAAACTGATCCCATTCACAATTGCACCAAGAAGCATAAAATACCTAGGAATAAATCTAACCAAAGATGTAAAAGATCTGTATGCTGAAAACTATAGAAAGCTTATGCAGGTAATTGAAGAAGATATAAAGAAATGGAAAGACATTCCCTGCTCATGGATTGGAAGAATAAATATTGTCAAAATGTCAATACTACCCAAAGCTATCTACACATTCAATGCAATCCCAATCAAAATTGCACCAGCATTCTTCTCGAAACTAGAACAAGCAATCCTAAAATTCATATGGAACCACAAAAGGCCCCGAATAGCCAAAGTAATTTTGAAGAAGAAGACCAAAGCAGGAGGCATCACAATCCCAGACTTTAGCTTCTACTACAAAGCTGTCATCATCAAGACAGCATGGTATTGGCATAAAAACAGACACATAGACCAATGGAATCGAATAGAAACCCCAGAACTAGACCCACAAACGTATGGCCAACTCATTTTTGACAAAGCAGGAAAGAACATCCAATGGAAAAAAGACAGTCTCTTTAACAAATGGTGCTGGGAGAACTGGACAGCAACATGCAGAAGGTTGAAACTAGACCACTTTCTCACACCATTCACAAAAATAAACTCAAAATGGATAAAGGACCTGAATGTGAGACAGGAAACCATCAAAACCCTAGAGGAGAAAGCAGGAAAAGACCTCTCTGACCTCAGCCGTAGCAATCTCTTACTCGGCACATCCCCAAAGGCAAGGGAATTAAAAGCAAAAGTGAATTACTGGGACCTTATGAAGATAAAAAGCTTCTGCACAGCAAAGGAAACAACCAACAAAACTAAAAGGCAACCAACGGAATGGGAAAAGATATTTGCAAATGACACATCGGACAAAGGGCTAGTATCCAAAATCTATAAAGAGCTCATCAAACTCCACACCCGAAAAACAAATAACCCAGTGAAGAAATGGGCAGAAAACATGAATAGACACTTCTCTAAAGAAGACATCCGGATGGCCAACAGGCACATGAAAAGATGTTCAACGTCGCTCCTCATCAGGGAAATACAAATCAAAACCACACTCAGATACCACCTCACGCCAGTCAGAGTGGCCAAAATGAAGAAATCAGGAGACTATAGATGCTGGAGAGGATGTGGAGAAACGGGAACCCTCTTGCACTGTTGGTGGGAATGCAAATTGGTGCAGCCGCTCTGGAAAGCAGTGTGGAGGTTCCTCAGAAAATTAAAAATAGACCTACCCTATGACCCAGCAATAGCACTGCTAGGAATTTATCCAAGGGATACAGGAGTACTGATGCATAGGGGCACTTGTACCCCAATGTTTATAGCAGCACTCTCGACAATAGCCAAATTATGGAAAGAGCCTAAATGTCCATCAACTGATGAATGGATAAAGAAATTGTGGTTTATATACACAATGGAATACTACGTGGCAATGAGAAAGAATGAAATATGGCCTTTTGTAGCAACGTGGATGGAACTGGAGAGTGTGATGCTAAGTGAAATAAGCCATACAGAGAAAGACAGATACCATATGGTTTCACTCTTATGTAGATCCTGAGAAACGTAACAGAAACCCATGGGGGAGGGGAAGGGAAAAAAAAAAAAAGAGGTTAGAGTGGGAGAGAGCCAAAGCATAAGAGACTGTTAAAAACTGAGAACAAACTGAGGGTTGATGGGGGGTGGGAGGGAGGGCAGGGTGGGTGATGGGTATTGAGGAGGGCACCTTTTGGGATGAGCACTGGGTGTTGTATGGAAACCAATTTGACAGTAAATTTCATATATTAAAAAAAATTAAAAAATAAAAAATAAAAAATAAAAAAAAAAAATAAATTGAGTATGCAAACAGAAACATCTATTCCTCACTTATTTTACAAGTAAAATTTGTACAAATAAAATAAAAATTTGTACAAACTTGTACAAATACAATTTTACAAATAAAATAAAATACCTGTGTCCTGCAGGTGGAGGCTCTAATCTTATGGATTTTATCCCTTTGGGACTATTTGTGTGTTTGTATTGACCTCAGTTCATCTTTCTTAAATTAACATGCAAGGACCAGGTTTTCCATTCCAAAGAACATGACTGATCCAAAGACATAAAGCAATTAAATTTCCAAGAAGAAGCCTCCTCCTAACATCTGGTACACCTCACTTTATCAATAAGAATTCACTCAGAATTATGATGACGGCTATGATTATTACTACTACCTACTAATTTTAATGCTGGAAAGACTCTGGTTCCATGTGCTCTGTAATCCTGTCATACGATTATCAAATCTGACAGACAAACCTCAGATTTCTTGTTCTGCAGGTTTCAACCACTTGTCCAATAAATATTACAGAATGTCTGCTCTATAGTATGTGATATTTCAGGCACTGCAGATATAATGGTGAAGAGGAAAGCTACAACATCTATGTGTTCATGCAGTTTGCATCCGTGTGTGTTTGTGTGTGTGACTGCACACAAGTGTGTTGGGGGGAGAGAGACAATAAACAGTAATTCAATTAATAAAAGTCATTTAGATTGTGAGGTGTCTGCTTTGTAGATGATGGTGTGATGAGATGCAGAATGATTGCAGAGGGTGGTCATTGAGTGGACATATAATTATTTTAGATGATGTGGTCACCAAAGGCCTCTCTGAGAAGGTCATATTTCAACTAAGAATTGAATAGAGACAGCGATGTGAAGACTAAGGGGAGAATGGTCCAGCCAGACAGAAGAGTGAGTACAAAGGTCCTGGGATAGAAATGAGCTTGTTCCAGGAGGAAAAGGCCAGGATGGCTAGAGCAGAATAAGAGGGGTACTGGTTGGAAAAAGCAGGAAGAGGAAGAAGGCAGGAGTTAGACCATGTGGGGCCTTGTGGGCCATGGAAATGACTCAATATGCCTGCTTAGGGCAAATACTAACAGTGATTTCATAAGATCAAAGCAAATTTAGTTGAATTAATTTCTAGCATTATATCTGCTCTTGTATGATATGATACTTTTTGGTGACAAACATTTTACTAGAAATATAACATTTACCAAAACAGAGATCTGTTCATACAATTTTATAAGCTGATTTATGCTTAAGAAAGTATAAGATTTCTGCAAAGTATTTCATTGCTCCCACCCTCTCTCACAATATTATTTACACAGAAGTGTGGAAAACAAAGAAAAAAAATCTATGATAACATAACACTAACAAATCACCTATTTTCAGTTGTCTTTGCTCCTTCTTATACTCTGTCCTCAAGCATACAGCATCGTGATGTAGCTTTAATCACAGCAGATACATGATTTTCCTTCAGTGCTTTCAAAGCACATTTAGAGTAGGGTACTTATTATTTTGTAAGATTTGGTCATTGGCAAGAAGATTTCTTGGCAACTCTTAAATAAGCCTGGCAAACTGGACTCCATTGATCACTGCTTGCAATGATTTTCCCCTCTCGTTGACTCAGATCTCCACTTCTTATCAAAATTGGCCTTTCAGGGTAAAAAAGGACTTGAGACGAAAAGTAATTTCTGATAAGCAGTAATGAGCCTGACTCCTTCTTATGAATCTCCCCGGGTATAAAAATTAGATTCTAAGTAATTCTAAATAATTTTGGAGAATTCACAGGAGGAGAATTCCTCCTCTTGGTTGAGTGTCATTTGGTTGCAAATGAGAAGACACAGCTGTGGGATGGCTAATTAGAAGACTTTAACCTCACCTCACTATGTCTTAACAAAACCTAGAAAACAGACATTTTCCTTAGTCTTTGCGTAAGATTTTAAAACTCTCTGACACAGGGATTTGAATATAGGGATCTACAGAGCTTAAAAGGTCAATGGACGAGTTAGTAGAATTGATTTTTAAGGAATGGATTTTATTTCATAAATTCATGTGTTATTTAGAAAATTGAAGTAGAAGGACCAAATATAGTATATTCTGCACTACTCCACATTTTCCCCCAGATAGTTACCTCTGATATTGCCACAGAAATGAAATCATTTTAAACAGAACTTAATAGAGTCTCACAGAAATTGTTAATAGAATTTAATATTGGTTTAAGTGGAAGGCTTCAGGGGAAAAAGGGAGAAAATCTATCATTTGTTTTGTGGTTATTTTACAAGGTTTAAATTTAAATATTTCCCCTTGCAGTTATCACAGGCAGTACAGAAGTCTTTTGGTTTTTTTTAATTTTAATTTATTTTTTTAATTTATATCCAAGTTAGTTAGCATATAATGCAACAACGATTTCAGGAGTAGATTCCTTAATGCCCTGTATGCATTTAGCCCATTCCCCCTCCCACAACCCCTCCAGTAACCCTCAGTTTGTTCTCCATATTTAAGTCTCTTATGTTTTTCCCCCTCCATGTTGATATTATTTTTGTTTCCCTTCCCTTATGTTTATCTGTTTAGTACAAAAGTCTTGATACCTGGGCTCACCATCCATCCGTTACTCCATGGTCAGTCCTAGCTTAGTAAATCACAATGTACCCAGTGCCAAATCAAACTAGATCATACTTGATTCCTCCCTCTCAGAGCTTCCTTCAGCTCCATCCACATCCAATCCATCTGCAAGTCCTATTGACTCATCCTACAAAATATGTCACAAAGCTGCAATCAAGGAGTTGCTGGGCTGTGTTCTCCTCTGGAGTCTCAACTGGAGAGAATCTGATTCCATGCTTATTCAGAATCAGCTTAAGCAGAATTCATTTCTGTGCAGCTTTTTGACTGAGGCGGCTATTTCTGACTACTGTCTGAAGGCTGCTCTCAGATTGTAGTGGACACCGTACGCCCTTTCCACATGGGGTTCTCCAACACAGCCATCCACTCCATTGAGCCTATAAGGAGAATTCCTGGTTCAAGTCTGCTAAGACAGAGTTTTATATAACATTATGATGGGGGTTACATCCTATCATCTTTTCCATATAATATAACCTAATTACAGGAATGACATCCCGTCACCTTTACCATATTTATATGGCTAGAAAAAAATCACAAACCCCACTCACACTCAAGGGGAGGGGATTACACAAAGACATGAACACAAGGAGGTAGGAATCACTGGGATTTATGTTAGAGTCTGTCTGCCACATTTTAATTTATATTCTTTATCATAGCTTTTTATTTTGTTGTTTGAGGCTTGTATTCGTATTATTTATTTTGTTTATTTTCATTTAAATTGCTCTTCCCTGCCCCCCTAGTTTCTTTAGGTGGAAGCCTTAGGCCATTGATTTCAGACAATTCTTCTTTCCTAATAAAGGTGTTTAGTGCTATAAATTGCCCTCCAATCACTGTGATAGCAGCATCCTATACGTTTTAATTTGTTTTGTTTTTATTTTCATTCAATTAAAAATAATCCTGACTTCCTTTTTGATCTCATCTTTTACACATAACTTAATTAGAAGTGTACTAGCTTGTTTCCAAATACTTCAGGATTTTCCAGAGCTTTCTGTTATTTATTTCTAACTTAAGTTCATTATGATCAGAAAATATATTTTATATATATTGAAACCTTTTTGAATTAAAGAGGCCTGTTTTGTGGTCAGAATATTGTCTATCTTCATAAATATTCCATAAGCACTTGAAAACAATCCTTCTGTTATTGGGTAGAGACTTCCATAAATCTAAGTTAGGGCTGATTGGTTGAGACTTCCATGAATATAAGTTAGGTCAAATTGGTTGATACTGTTAAGTCTTCTATATCCTAATTTAATGTACATTTTCCATTATTTATCTAAAGAGGGTCATTAAAATCTCCAATGATGTATATTTGTATAATCATCTTACTTCTATCAGTTTCTGTTTCATGTTTTTGGAAGCTCTGTTTTTAAGTGCAAAAATATTTAAGATTGTTATGTTCTCTTGATGAACCGAACTCTGTGTCATTATGAAATGGTACTCTTTATCCCTGGTCATATCCTTTTCCAATATCAATACAGCCACTCAGCTTTATTTGAATTAGAGTTAGCACAGTATAACTTTTTGTATGACTTACTTTTAACCAATTTATGTTTTTAAATTTTAAGTTTCCTATTTTCTTATAGGTAGCATATCTTGGATCTTGCTTTTTTATTCAATCTAGTATTTTCTCATTTTGAATTGGGTGTTTAAACCATTTACATTAAATATCATTATTAGTATCATTATATTTAAATCTATTATGATGTTCTTTGTTTTATATGTATTCCATCTCTTCTTTGTTTCCCTTCTCCCTTTGTTATGGACTGAGTGTGTCCCCTCCACAAAATTCATGTTAAAACCCTAACCTACAATGTGATGATGTTTGGGGATGGGGCCTTTGGGAGACAGAGTTAGATTAAGTCATGAAGATGGGACCCTCATGGTCTCATGATGAGACTGGTGGCCTTATAAAAAAAGGAAGATAGAGATATCTACCTTTCCACAAAGGAAAGGACATGTGAAGACATAGAAGGAAGGTAGTTATCTTCAAGTCAGGAAGAGAGATCTCACCAGAAACAGTGCCTCGGCTGGCATCTTAATCTTGGACTTACCAGCTTTCAGAATTGTGAGAAATAAATTTCTGTTGTTTAAGGCCTCAGTCTATGGTATTTTGTTATGGCATCCTGAGCAGACTAAAACACCCCTTTTCTCTGCTTTCTTTTAGATTAATTGAATATACTTTAAAATTACTATCCTTCATATCTTTTGTTGGCTTAGTAGACATACTTCTTTTTTTATAGTGGCTACTTAAAGAGTTTACCATACATACATCTTTAAAATATAGACCTTCAAGTAATATTATGCCACTTCATGGAGAGTGTCAGGCAATTACAACAGTATACACCCATTTCTCCTTTCCCATTCTTTCACTTTTCTTGTCATATATAAACCTCCTCAATATGTTGTGATTATTTCTGCTTTAAATAATCAATTATATTTTAAAGATATTAAAAATATTTTTTAATGTTTATTTTTGAGAGAGAAAGAGAGTGTGTGTGTGCATGCACTTGCGTGAGTGGGGTGGGGCAGAGAGAGGGAGACACAGAATTTGAAGCAGGCTCCAGGCTTTAAGTTGCCAGCATAGAGCCCAACCTGACATGGGGCTGAAACCCACATAAGATCATGACCTGAGCCGAACTCGGATGCTTAACCTACTGAGCCACCCAAGCTCTGCTAAAGATATATATATATCTTTATATATATATATATATATATATAAAAGTATTTTAATATATGTCTCCATGTTTACATTTTCCAGTGCTCTTCATTTCATTTCTTTCCGTGCTCTTCAAATGAAATGAAAATTTCAGCTTTTGTCTGAAATTTAGATTTAAATGAGATTTAGATTTCAGCTTTTGTCTGAAAAAAAGTCTTTTTGCTTTGGTGTTTGAGAGATATTCCTGTTGTATAGACTCTAGGTTGACAATTTTGTCCTTTTAGTACTTTAAGGATGTTGTTCTTCTGTCTTCTGGCCTTCATTGTTTCCAATGAGAAATCTACAATCATTCTTAACTTTTTTCCCTCTGTGTGGGCTACACCATTTTTGCTTTGGCTACTTTTAGGATTTTCTTTTTATTACTTACTGGTTTTGCCAATTTGATTATGATATGCCTTGGTGTAGTTTTCTTCATGTTTTTATGCCTGGGATTTATTGAGTTTCTTGGATCTCTGGGCTTATATTTTTCATCAAATTTTTTTTACCTTTATTTCTTCAAATATTTTTCTTTGCCTTTCTCCTTTTTGAGGACTCCAATAACAAATATATTAGTCTGACTGAAAATTTCCTACATCTCACTGATGCTCTGTTTATTTTTTCACTTTTCAGTCTTTTCTTCCTTTTTGTGTTTCATTGTGGTTATTGTCCATTGTCATGTCTTCAAAGTCACTAACCTTTTCTTCCATAGTGTCCAATATTCTGATAATACCATCCTATTTACTTTGAAGTTTAACAGTTTTTTTTTTAATCTCTGGGTCATTTCTGAGTCTTCTTATATCGATTAATCTTTTATATAGGGAGTATTTTCCTGCATCTTTGCATTTATGAGAATATTTTTATTGGATGCTTTACATGTGAATTTTATATTTTTGGATGCTGGATATTTTTAACATTCTTTGTAGTATGTTTCAACTTTATTCTGAGACTCAAACAAGTTATTTGATAAGCTTTTCAAGGATAACCTATAAATTTTGATATAAAAAATCAGAATAGTTTTTACTTTAGGGCTAATTTTTCACTGCTACTAAGACAATACAATTCTGAGTACTCTACCCAGTGCCCTATGTATTACAAGGTTCCTCCACTCTGGCTGGTAGGAACAAAACTTATTACAAGCCCTATATAATCTCTTGTGACTATTTTACCCAATCCTTTATGGATTATTTCTCCAGATGTAGTGATTTCATCACATCTTTGTGCTGAACAGAACACAGTAGAAAAGGAGAATACTTTGGAGATTTAACAAGTCCTCTCTCTCTGCAGTTCTCGCCTCTCTAGTGCTCTGCCCTGCAAATTCTTGCCTCTTTAGCCTCTCTCTAGTGCTCTGCCCTGCAAATTCTTGCCTCTTTAGCCTCCCTGAATTCTCAATCCCATCCTCTCAGTTCCAGGAGACTACTGGGATCTGGTTCTAGTCCCTTCCTCGAAATTCTTGGGGCACTAACCTGAGACCATCATATGACATGCCTCTTCTTCTTATTTTTTTTCTTTTTTCTTTTCTTTCTTATTTTCTTCTTTTTATTTTCTTTCTTATTTTCTTCTTTTTATTTTTTTTACTTTCCACAGGTATCATTGCATTATACTGTCTCTTGTTTAATACCTTAAAACTGTCGCCATCTATTTTTTTCATTGTTTAAGGTGGGTGCATAATGTAGTTTTGGCCCCTCACCATTACTAGAAGGGGAAATGTGCAAGGATCCTTAATCTTTTCATTTTGTGCCATGGCTCTATCGGCAGCCTGGTGAAATCTATGCACTCTTCTCAGAATGTTGATATTAAATTCATATAATGAAAGCATAGGATAGCAAAATAAACCAATTATCTTGAAATACATTTATCAAAATATTTTTATAAATAATTATGTTACTGTAATACATGTGCTTCTTATTAAAACATTTAAAAATTCTAGCAGCAAGTCTAATAATTACTAAAATCTGAAGCAGTGTTGAGCATAAATAAAATTTCCAGATATCTGCAGCAACTATATGTGTTATGAAAATATTTTCAATTTCTATTGGTGACAAAAATCACAAGAACTGCTAATACTACTCAGATTTAGATACTGTATTCATAATTAAAGGAATGCTAAATTTCAGTTAGAGGTTAGCGAAATTTAAGATGCCTTTTTTCTTATCGATGTTCATGGGTCTCTGCCTTATCCATGAACACCACGGAGGTCCATGGACCCTTCTAACATTCTCCTCTTCTTCATCTTCATAAATCTCATCAGTTAACCATGATGGTAGAGTGATCTCTGTCCTCATTAAGTTGGAAGCAATCATGTGGGGAAATCTGGAGGGGTGGTAGAGACAGGAAAGAACCACTAACAGGCCTAGCCTCAGTCCTCAGAGCCCTTCACTGAGTGTATGTATGACTCCTGGAGGGATTATTTTCCATGTTCCCAGTAGCAGGTGTATTAGACTGGACCGGGGACAGAAAACAGAGAGCAGAAGGCCCTGTTTATGTTACTCCTTATTCTATTACCATCACCTAGCAATGGAATGGCACATAGTGGATGTTCCATATAAATGTATCAAAACCAAGAATAAATGTAGTTTTATTTTCTAGGAATCCTTTGAAAATGAAAATAAAGTAAACAGATAACTTTTTACTTTATAAAAAATATATATATAATAAAATAAAAGAATAATAAAGAATAAAAGATAATAACAACTCCAGATATTGCTACAAATTTTTATATTTTAGCTACTAAATAAAGTATGTTCTCATGCTAGGATGTAGAAAAGAGAGGTACAATGGAGTGAACAGGGAAAATAACCTGTTTCATTGTTCTTTAGTGACTTTCCAACTGCCCTGCCAACTTCTGTCATTCGTCCTCTAATTATACCCTCCTAACCTTCCCCTTTTAGTCTGTTATTCCTATTAATCTCTAGCTCCAACACAGCTGTTTGTGCCTAATTAATAATGTTAATTACAGTAACTACTAAAATGTATTGAATGTTTACTATGTTCCAGGTGCTGAGATGTAACTGTATCATCTCAATCAATCCTTTCACAATCCCTAAATATAGGTATTATCATCACCTCCATTTCACAGATTGGGAAATTGATGTTCCCAGGATCCAGGCAAAGTGTTCAGGGTCACACAGTAATGAGCAGCAGACCCAGGATTCAAATTTGAGCATTCTGACTCCAGAACTTAGGCTCAAAACTACTTAGCCACCGTACCACCTTACTGTAGTAGAATAAATTTGAAGGTTCATTTAGAATGCCCCTGCATTTAAAAAAAAAAAACATCATTCTATAATGAAAAGCCTTCAACAGTCACAGAGATATAAATCAAAGTGTGGTACATTAGGAGATTGAGGTAAATAAAAATCCTAAAAAACCCACACCATGTTGTATGGAAACCAATTTGACAATAAATTTCATATATTAAAAAAAATTAAAAAAAATTAAAAAAAAATTAAAAAAAAACCCACACCAGCATGTCCTATGTATAAATATTAGTATCAAAAGCTGTGTGTGTGCATGTGTGCACATATACACCTGCATACCAGGGCACTGAGCTCTTCCTATGAAAGCATCCTTAAAGCCTCATCTCAAGATATCTCATTGCTTTCTTGCTGGCTAGTCTTCATACCATGACAGGCAGTCCTCCTCAATAAAGATCTGTACATTGCCCCAGAAATTTGTTTAGCAAAAAGTGTTTAAGGAATGAAGACTGTATTCTGGCCACAGGAATAAAACCAGGGAACATCAAAAATAACCTTAGTAATTAAGCTACTTTCAGGGAAACAAAAGGCTGCATCACTATAAGGATGACTAATGATCAAGAACTCAATTACCAAAACTGAAATACAAGTTCTTGAAATGTATTACAAAACTTTAAGAAAGCAGACATTCTGGGGCGCCTGGGTGGCGCAGTCGGTTAAGCGTCCGACTTCAGCCAGGTCACGATCTCGCGGTCCGCGAGTTTGAGCCCCGCGTCGGGCTCTGGGCTGATGGCTCGGAGCCTGGAGCCTGTTTCCGATTCTATGTCTCCCTCTCTCTCTGCCCCTCCCCCGTTCACGCTCTGTCTCTCTCTGTCCCAAAAATAAATAAATAACGTTGGAAAAAAAAAAAAAAAAAAAGAAAGCAGACATTCATAGCCATTGATTCACATTCGAATGTTACTAGTACAGATCCGAGTATGTAACAACCAGGCTTTCTATAAATGCTCATTGAGTACATGAAAAAACTACACTGTTTCAAACTGCATGTTCTCTGCTGACTGCACCACAGATCTTGCATTACTTAGAACATTAGCTGGGTAGCAGCATGCCTTTGCTCATTTGTTCTTTAGTCCTATGAAGCAATGGTTGCCACAAATCACTGGTATGTCAGATACTCGTGACCAAAGACATCATCAATAGGGAATGAGCTTTGTAAAGAGCATGGCTCTCTGAGCTTCATCTGAGGAGAGCTCCTATTTCCAACAGATGTTTGTTTAGTTATCACACTACCTTACAGCTTTATCTACAATAGCTTTCAAGCTTGTGTATAGCTTGCCAGAAATTCTGGCCACAGGATGGGACTTGCATGGGCTCTTGATCCCCCTCCTATTCTATCTTTTTGAAAAGAGTTGTTAGAAGTGGCTCCTGTGATAAAACAAGATGTTTTGAAATAGATCAAACCGTGACATTTGATTCTCCCTCTTTGTGGAGTGGGGCTATTTGTTTTAGTTTAGGAATAAAACTGAATACTTGCAGACATGCTGTTACTACTTAAAATCGGACTCTTCTATGAACAGGAAATAAAGATAGGTCCTAAGTACCATTCCCAGCTCTTTGCTCTCAGTAGGATACAAAGCTTTTGTGCACATAATCAACTCAGATATTTTAATAGCTGATTTGTACCCTTCAGGCCGCTGTTGTCATAACCTCTACTGACTCACTGTGGATTATTATGTGGGCTTAGCATTGTTGATTTACTTTTTATTCATATCTGTTCCCAAAGCGATAGAAATTGTCACTTCCGTTTAAAACATGTTTGTTGAAATGGTGCTTTTCTTCTAAAGGGCATTAAAGTCATTTTTATTTAAAATAAATTAATTAAATTTATCTTCCTCATTTGCCTCTACGTGACCTTTTGGGAACTTGGAAATTAAATTTTCTCCTAATATTTTACTTTCCAACTTGGCAAACACGGACATTGTTTTAGATTCTGAACAAAGTTGAAAAAGCACAGATTTCTTTTCAAAATCACTTGAGGTTTAAAACAAGAAATGATAACAAATTTGAAAATTTATCTATTATAGTATAAGATTTACTTTTTTATTATCTATTTATTTAGATGTTGATTTGTTTGTTTTGAGAGAAAGAGTGTGTCTGTGTGCAGAGAGGGGCAGAGAGAGGGAGAGAGAGAATCACAAATGGGTTCCGTGCTGTCAGCACAGAGACCAATGCAGGCCTCAGTCTCATGAAACATGAGATCATGGCCTGAGCCAAAACAAAGAGTTGGATGATTAACCAACTGAGCCACCCAGGCATCCCACTTTCCTTTTTAAATAAATTGCAAAGAAGAAGGTAATGGTGAATGTAAAAAATAATGAGATCATAAAAAATTAACTAAAACAAACAAAAAACACCCATAAGAATAATTTCAAATGTAAATATACTCACTTAAAAAACATAAAAGTGTTCCAGCAATTTCACTACTAGGTATTTACCCAAGGGATACAGGTATGCTGTTTTGAAGGGACACATGCACCCCAATGTTTATAGTGGCACTATAGACAAAAGCCAAAGTATGGAAAGAGCCCAAATGTCCATGGACAGATGAATGGATAAAGAAGATGTAGTATACACACACACACACACACACACACACACACACACACACACAATGGAGTATTACTCAGCAGTCAAAAAGAATGAAATCTTGCCATTTGCAACTACGTGAATGGAACTAAAGGGTATTATGCTAAGCGAAATTAGTCAGTCAGAGAAAGACAAATATCATATGACTTCACTCATATGAGGACTTTAAGACACAGAACAGATGAACACAAGGGAAGGGAAGCAAAACTAATATAAAAACAGGGACATGGACAAAACATAAGAGACTCTTAAATATGGAGAACAAACAGACGGTTACTGGAGGGGTTGTGGGAGGCGGGATGGGCTAAATGGATAAGGGGCATTAAGGAATCTACTCCTGAAATCATTGTTGCACTATACGCTAACTTGGATGTAAATTTAAAAAATAAAATAAAAACAAATAAATAAAAGATAATCTTTCTGGAAAAAAAATATATAAAAGTGTTCCTATTGCAATTTAATATTTTTATTTGATGTTGATAAACATAATAAATTTCTGAACAGAAACTGGAATATCTATTTTTCAGTAGGTCAAATAAAAATGACAATGGTAATAACAATAAGTAACCATTTTCAAAATATACCAAAATGAAGAAATAGATGAAACAATTTGCTATTTATAACTTAAAATACTTTTTCATGTTTGGTCACATAATCAGGTAATGAAAGTATTCCAGGAGTTTTAAGAAGTATTTTAAAAATTAAAAAAAAATTCCCTGTTAAAGTTCAAAACGGAAGATTCATTTTCCTTAAAATGTCAGTATTTTCTTAAAGGAAAGAAAAAAATATTTATCATCGAGTACACTATAAAAACACAAATATAGCTTTATGATTTGTGGAGATATCGGCATATATATCTCCTGAAGAGGCAATTAAAAAAAGGATTCCTTATATCTCTATTTAAAGACATGAAGTGGAGCTCAAAAAAGTGAAGAAACCATCCCAAATCTAAGTGGGATGCTAAGTGTCAAAGCTGGGGCTCGAATACAAATCATCTGAGTTTGAATCCACTTTTTGATGATGAAACACACCTTTCTTTCCTCAGTCACTTCAAAAGCAATGACAACTGTCTTCTATATGATTAAGTGACATTGATAAGCTCCTTTCTTTCGTTGCCTCTGCCTCGCTATCATCAACAGGTATTCCTTTAGAGCAGTGCTTGCTGCTATGGAGAACTCAGAGAAGTGAGAGGAGTAGGCTGTGGGCTAGGCCTTAAGGATCTGAGAGGTTAGAAGAGAGGATCTGAGAGGGAGCCAGCCAGGAAACGAAGTAGTGACAGAAGGTTTATGTGTGCATGAAACAAGCACACTAATTCTAAGTACCAGTTACCTCCACGAAAAGAAGTGATGAGCTGGGAGCTGGAATGAACAACAAATAGGTCAATTTTTGGCTTTGGTGATAAGCCAACTATCTTTGAGGTATAATTTACATATAATAAAATGTATCCGTTTTCTGTGTACTATTCATTGACCACCACAGTCAAATCCAAGAGCATTTCCATTGCCCCCCACAAGTTTCCCTCCAGCTTTTCTGCAGGCAGTCTCTCCTCCCACCCTTGGCCTCATACATTTGACAGGATTTTTAAAATATGGAAAGTGGAAAGGGTAAGGGCAATAGTCAGAACACAGAGAGGACTTAAGTCAGATGAATTTCCCAACTATTAAAATTCCAGGTTGTAAGTCTAAATAAAATTTCCAGGCAGGGAAGGAGAAGCTAGTTGGAATTGTGGGGGCAGGGACAGCCACCCACTTGCCCAGGTAACTCTTCCTTTCTAGTAGTCTTTTCCTTGTTTCTCATCATTCATCTTATCACAACTGAGGCCCATCCATGCATATATTTATAGAATGAAAATGACACATACAGAGTCCTGCTGTACTGAGGAGCTGCAAGCTGGATCACACTGGTAGCTCCAACCACTATCCTATGTCCATGAATCCTAGCCACGATTCTACTTGTGTAGTTCTTACACTTCTGGGGATCACAGACCTCTCTGAGGAAACTTTTGATGTTTCCCCTAGTAACATGCACCTCAACACATAGTTTTGCATTCAATTTCAGGTGGTTCCTGGACCCCCAAAACCCATTTCTGGACTGTAAAGACTGTCTTCGGTATTCAGTGTGTAAAATATTCCCATAACCATGCATTTTTCTGCACCTTCCTGCTCTGAGCAGACCAGGAGCAAATATCTCACCCTGTGCACAAAGAATCAGGAAAGCCTCTGCATCACCACTTGTAAGTGCTACATTAGCATTTTCTCTGCAAAGCATGTTTTAGAGCTTTTATAACACCTTATCTTCCCTTGCGTTGGAGGTGGAGACATGCCACTACTTTGCACAAGGAAATAAGGTTCTGAAGAAAGACTTGTGGGGTTAGGGAGGGATGTGCAGCTTGCTGAGAAAAGATGCACCAAAGGGTGGAGAGAACACAAGGCATTCCATGGTTCCGCTGAGTCTTGTTTTCCCCCGGTAGCTATGGGCCTGACATTGCAAAGGTCACAAACCTTGCTGGGTATCCCCAGTAAGCTCAAATTTCAAATGAGAAATGGCTGGATTGGATAATGCCTTTGAGCTCCATATTCTAGGATTGCACACTGCCTTCCCTTAAGTCAAACTATACCCTTTCTCTTTTAGAATTATAATAAACGATGGTGGCCACTTGAGGCCATCTTATGAAATATCCAACACACAGAGGCAAACATCCAGACATTGGAAAAGCCCATAAAACTGAGAAGAGATCTGGACTATACATGGCCAGGAGGAGCCAGTTTCTGAGAGGAGAACTCACCTCCTTTGAGTCATTATTTCACAGAGGACTCCTTCCAAGGAGACTCACAGCAGAACAGTGCTCTGCTTTAGGGACCAACTGTCTATAAATACAGTAACAAAGTGACATTGAGAAGCACAATACTGCCTATGACGAGCATAATAGGGTGGGTGGGTGGGAGCTACCAAGGAATATCGTTCCCCAATATCATCTAGCACATCATAGGTAATCAACAAATAAATAGGTCTTGAATGAATATATGAAAAGAGGGAAATTATGTTACATAATCTGTGCACATAAAGAAGAACAGGGAATGGATGAGTCAGACATTTTGGTTTATTTTAAACGGGGTTACCTGATTTATTAAATGTGCATTTAAGATAACCCTGTCTTGAGAAGTTCTTTGCCTGTGCAGTGAGCACTGAATTTGCTCTATTTGTTTCATGTCTAATTCTATTTTTAAAAGGCAATTAAAACAGTGCCAAACAGTCCCCTAAGAATAAGAGGTCAGTCACTCCTCAAAACAACTTTCTCTGGCTTGATAGTTGTAGAAACCGTGATATGTCTCTGGGAGTTTCCCTAATTCTTTGTAACATTTTAAAATAAGTACTCTGGGACAACTAAACACATAACTTGTCATCTAAATATGTATTCAGAGACTTCTAATACATATTATAAATATGTATTTAGGGATTTTCTTACAAGGAATAAAGAGCTTTATAATAACTCCTTTGGAAAGATTGTGCTCTATTGCATTATATGTGTTCAGTCTCTTAAAAAATTCATGCTATTTCCCTGATAGACCAGGATGTATGATAAGAGATGGTAACAAGACACCATCAGGGAAGCATGGAGAATCTCAAATTCCACATGTGACGCAAAGCCCATTCTTCATAAAGACAAGGTATGCGGTGAGGAGCTCAGGATATTTTGTTTTCCTTATAAATAATGCAATACTGTTGCTCACATGTCAGCCCATAAATGGGCAAACACAACCCACATGAACTGGGTCAGCCAGATTCAAGGCAATCTATGAGCAGAAGCCTGCCCACAATTATAGGTGGGAGATAGAACCTGCCTTTTTATGCAGATGGCTAAATTCAAGTTCCTATGTAAGATCCTGCAACCCCTCACCAGTCAGATCCTTTTGGCTCTGGGCACATATACCTTACTATTGTCTAGTGCAGTGGACATCAGCATTTTTTATTATGTACTCCATTAGTAAAATATTTTTACAAATATATCTCCAGTAAATGTATATTCATCAGCTCATACTATGTATACTGAATATCAGTAAAGTTAATCTATGCTTTATTTTTTTAAGTTTATTTATTTATTTTGAGAGAGATGCAGAGAGAAAAGCAGGGGAGGGAGAGACAGAGAGAAGAGAGAGAGAGAGAGAGAGAGAGAGAGAGAGAGAGAGAGAGAGAGAGAGAGAATCCCAAGCAGGCCCTGCACTGTCAGTGCAGAGCCCAACATGGAGCTCAAACTCATGAACCTTGCGATCATGACCTGAGCAGAAGTCAAGGGTTAGACACTAAACCAATAAGTCACCCAGGCGCCCCTATGCTTTATTTTAATAAAACATCAGTGTACAAATGCTGAGTTTTTTTGTCTCCATCCCTCAGTAAATATTCAGGTCCTTGGAGAAGTCAGCCCAAATTGGGAAGCATCCTCACAGGAAGTATATCTTATCTAGACATTTCTTGCTTCATGATAGTCTGTTCAAAACATGCAGAGAAGAGAGTCAAAGACTGCAACCATACCAGCACATGTCAGAAATTCCTTTTGACCACAAGAGAAGCAATGAGTGGGGCAGAGGATGAGTTTTCATCTGCTTGTTTGTCAGAATGAGATTTTGATGGAGAAAGCAACATGACCCCCTGAGAGATTAGGCCAGAGAGTAAGGGAAAGAGAATTTTCCACACCCCTCAGTTTGAGGCACCGGCAGAAGCTGTTTCAGAACAAAGGTGAAGGCTCCAGTCTTCTCCCTGAAAAAAGGTATCTTCTACAGGCAGGGCAGTCCCTAAATAGCGAGCATCCACTAAAACAAGGCTCTTCCTTCAGCTAGCTATGCTTGTTGTTTTTTTTTTTTTTCTGCAAACTTTCCTTTTCTCTGGTCTCCATATTAAGTCCCCAGAGCCCTCATTTCTCTCCCCTCACAACAATGAGGCTATGCTACCAAAAAAATATTGTGATAAACAGATTCATCTCCTTTTTATTTGACAATGTTTATTGAGCTCCAACAGTATACCAGGCTGAGAAACAAATGATTTTGATTAGGCACTATTTCTCCAACAGCTACTTGTTTAAAGAGCGTGCCCCATCGCTAATGGTTCAGATGTCGATAACTGGACGTCCCAAGCATTACTAAAGCCATGCCACAGACTACTCAGCCTCCCAGAATAACCTCCACCTGAAGCCTGGCCAATTAGCTGAGTCAGATCATACTGAGATTATTTTTACTGGAAAAGAGCCAGCTCTTCTCCATTCATTTGCCACACAGGCATAAACAAAGTCTGTGGCCTAAGATTCATGATACACTGGAATTAATATCTGAGTGGAAGACTATAGAAAGGAGTGCAGAATGACCGGAGGGTAGCAAGGTGAATGCTGAGCAGTACAAAATAAGATTAGCAAGGCAGCCTTCATGAAGCTAATGTTAGTACATCTATGACAAGAGGACCTTACGTTGCCCTCAGAAGTGCAGTATAATTGGGTAGATTTCTTGTTTGTCTGAGAGTGCCTTATAGTTTTACACCCACACTGATAGGACAACACTGGGCACATTCTTTTGGAGAAGGAAATGTTCCATATAGTTTGGAAAGAGTAGGTGTGGGGTCTACCTTAAAGTGGACATTGGCTTTAAGATCCCGATAAATTGCCAGGTTATTTATTCATCAAACATTCACTAAGAGATTCTCTGGACCATGAACAGTATCAGAGGCCTGAAGTAAATAAGGCACAGGCTCTGCCTCAAGAAGCATGGGGGCAGTCGAAGTTCATAGTAACAGAGAAAGAAGTACAATAGCAGATGTATGTCATGTTCAGTAGAGGCAAATGTAAAAAGGAGACCAATTATGCAGATGAGAATGCTTCAAAAAGGAAAGGCTGACAGAGATGAGAGGTTCCTGAAGGATGAATGGCAGTGCCAGCATGTTAACTGGGGTAAGACATTCCACTGGAGGAAATGACCTGAAAAATGGCATGACATAAATGGAGAACTGTATGCAGTTCCATATGGTCACAGTATGGGGTGTCTGTGGGGATATGGCTCGAGAAAGAGATCGCACATGTAGGTAAGGAAAAGATCATGGAAGACTTTTATGACATGATGAGATTTCTAAAATTTATCCTCTATGCAACTGGGAATTATTGAAGATTTTTAAGAAGGGAAATGTATTTTAGAATAGATCGGGTCTGTTGAATTCCTTATCACTTTGATGAGTATTTCAAAACAATATTCTGAAAATCACTATAATACACATGACAGATTTCCACTTGCAGCTTGGTTCCATGAAATGTTATTATAAGTAGGGTAGGTGATGCTATGTTTAATTTCTGGCACACTAGCTATAACTCCATTGCTTTCTATCTCTGAAGAAAGCTTGTTGGATTTCAAGCAAAGGGAAGGATAATTTATCATAAGGATAATATTGAAAAGAAAACAAACTGTGAAGTTTACTAATAAATTACTATGAGTAACTAAATACTGGTCTACAACAGATTTGGGCCTACCAGTGTGTGATGACAATGAGTGACCACCACTGTTACAAACACATATTTGCATACATGGTAGCTCTTATCTTAAAAAGTATAGGGAGTCCAGGGAGATAGCTAAACAGTAGGAGGACCATAGGTTCACCTTGCCCCACAAATGTAACTAGATAACTATCAGATCATCCTAAATACCCTAGAAATCCACCTGATGACTGGCAGAACAAATCACAACTAAAGGTAAAGAACAGGCTACATCAAAGAAGGTAGGTAGTCCAAAGATACAGTTTGGGAGAAAAATGGACCTTGGCCACTGTGCTGGGGAGGAAGTCATGGTCATGAAAGGAGAAATACAGACTAACATATGAGGGAGCCACAATGGGAAGACAAATTCCCATAATAATTGGCTTGGAAAGGAAGAAGGGCCAAATTTTGTGAGTTCTTACAACCAGTGGGGCTTAATGCCTGGAGGTTTAAAGGTCAGCAGGGTTGGTGCAGGGAGAGCTGTGAGGGCATTTTGCTTCTCTTGGAGAGAAGGCAGGGAAACAGTCTATGGACAAATAGCAAGGACAATGATCTGAAAAGGGCCAGGGTCACACAGTGGGGAGGTATTTGCTCATGTCCCAGTGTGTCCCAGAGAGGCAGCATTCATGAGGAGACCTCTCCGGGAACAAGGAAACGGGCAGAGGCCATTTCCTTCCCCTGTCCCTCAGCATAAACACAAAGTCACCTGGGAATGAGCTCAGTGCCTATACTCATTACCTAACTTGCTTACACCAAGAACCTACCCCCAGCTCTCTGGTGGAACTGTCCTTCATAGTCAGGCTTGCCTAAGTCCTAGTACAGTGGGTCCATTCCCCCAGAAGACCAGCCCAAACTGCTGCTCACACTGTATCTTGTGACCTGAGAGTTTCTTCTTCATAAGGCCATTATCCTGAAGAATAGAAGTAGCTGACTTTGGTGACACAGAAGCAGGCACAGCGATTTAGAAAAAATGAAAAGAAAGAGGAATTTGTTCCAAATGAAATAATAAGACAAGGCCATGGCCAGAGATATAAGTGGAACAGATATATTAACATACTTGGTAGAGAATTTAAAGTAATGATCATAAAGATACTCATTGGACTTGAAAAAAGAGTGGAAGACATGAGTGAGACTCTTAACACAGAAATAAGGAATAACACAGCAGAGACAGAGGGATCAATAAATGAAATGAGAAACATGCTTGATGGAATGAACAGCAGGCTGGATGAAGCAGATGAACAAACTAATGACACAGAAATCAGAGTACTGAAAACTAATCAAGCTGAACAAAAGAGAGAAAAAAGAACAATGCAAAACAAGAAGAGACTTAGCAAACTCAGTGACTTCATCAAATGCAATAACATTCACATTATAGGAGTCCCAGGAGAAGAACAGAGAGAAAAGGGGGCAGAAAATTTATTTGGATAAATAATAACTGAAAACTTCCCTAATCTGGGGAAGAAAAGAGATATCCATATCCAAGAGGCACAGAGAGCTCCCTACAAAATCAACAAAAGTAGACCCATATCAAGACATATTATAATTAAAATGATGAAATATAGTGATAAAAAAATTTAAAAGCAGCAACACAAAATTAGATAGTTGTATATGAAGGAAGCCTACATGAGACTCTCAGGGGATTTTTCAGCAGAAACTTTCCAAGCCAGAAAGGAGTGGCATCATATATTCAAAGTGCTGAACTGGAATAATCTGCAGCCAAAAATACTCTATCCAGCAAGGCTATCATTCAGAATAGAAATAGAGAAAAAGCATTTCCCAGATAAACACAACTAAAGGAGTTCATGACCACTAAACCAGACTTACCAAAAATATTAAAGGGGACTCTGAGTGGAAAAGAAAAACCAAAAGTGACAGTATGAAGGTAGGAAACAAACAGATTTAAAAATAAACATATTTGTAAAATATCAGCCAAGGAACTCACAAAATAAAAGGATGTGAGATATGACACCATATGCCTAGAACATGGAGAGGAGTAACGAATGGGCTCAAACTTAAATAACCATCAACTTAATATAGACTGCTATATGCACAAGACATTCTTTGCAAACCTACTGGTAACCGCAAACCCAAAACCACTAATAAATATGCAAAGAATAAAGAGAAAGATATCTAAATATATCATTAAAGAAAACCAGCAAACCATGAAAAGAGAAAGACAAGACCTTCAGAGAAGATCTTCAGAAACAACCACAAAACAAGTAATAAAATTACAATAAGTATACTTATATCAATAATTACTTTGAATGTAAACGGACTAAGTGCTCCAATCAAAAGACATAGGGTGACAAAATGAATTAAGAAAACAAGACCCATCTATATGCTGCCTACAAGAGACTTACTTCAGGTGTAAAGACACATGCAGATTGAAAGTGAGAGGATGGAGAAACACCCATCTTGAAAATGGATGTCAAAAGAAGGCCAGAGTAGCAATAGTTATATCAGACAAAATATACTTTAAAACAAAGACTGTAACAGGAAACAATAACAGGACATATAATAATAAAGGGGATAATCCAACGAGAAGATGTAACGATTGTAAATATTTATGTACCCAACTTGTAGATACCCACATACATAAAATAGTTAATAGAAAACATAAAGGAACTAATTAATAATAATACAATAATAGTAGGGGACTTTAACATGCCAATCACATCAATGGACAGATCATCTAAACAGAAAATGAACAAGGAAACAATGGCTTCGAATGACACACTGGGACGTATGGACTTAACAGATATAATCAGAACATTCCATCTTAAAACAGCAAAATACACATTTTTTTTAAGTGCACATGGAACATTATCCAGAATAGATCAAATGTTAGGACACAAAACAAGTCTCAGCAAATTCAAAAAGATAGAAGTCATATGATACATCTTTTCTGACCACAACACCATGAAACTAGAAGTCAACCAGAAGAAAAAAATCTGGAAAGACCACAAATACATGGCGGTTAAATAAAATGTTACTGAACAATGAATGGGTCAACCAGAAAATAACAAAAAAATAAAATAAAAAGTACATGAAAACAAATAAAAATAAAAACACAACAACTCAAAACCTTTGGGATGCAGCAAAAGCAGTTCTAAGACAGAAGCTTATGGCAATAGAGGTCTACCTGAAAAAGCCAGAAAAATCTCAAATAAACAACCTAACATTACACCTAAAGGAGCTAGAAAAATAACAACAAACAAAACCTAAAACCATCAGAATGAAGGAAATAATAAAGATTAGAGCAGAAATAAATGGTATAGAAACTAAAAAAAGCAATAGAACAGATCAATGAAACCATGAGTTGGTTCTTTGAAAAAGAATCAACAAAATTGATAGTCTCACCAGACTTGCCAAGAAAAAAAGAGAAATGACTCAAATAAAATAACAAATGACCAGGAGAAATAACAGAAATAACAATCAACATCACAGAGATACAAACAATTATAAGAGAATATTGTGAAAAACTGTATGCCAAAAAAATTGACAACCTAGAAGAAATGGATAAATTCCTATAAACATACAAATTACCAAAAATGAAACAGGAAGAAATAGAAAATTTTTAAAAGACTGATTATCAGCCAAGAAACTGAATCAGTTATCAAAAAACTTTCAACAAACCAACATTCAAGACCAAATGGCTTCACAGGTGAATTCTGCCAAACATTTAAACAAGAGTTAATACCTATTTTTCTCAAACTATTCCAAGAAATAGAAAAGGAAGGAAAACTTACAAATTCATTCTATGAGGCCAGCATTACCCTGATACCAAAACAAAACAAAACAAAACAAAACAAAAAAAGAGAAATACAGGCCAATATCTCTGGTGAACATATATGCAAAAATTCTCAACAAACTAATAGCAAACTAAATCCAAAAATACATTAAAAAGTCATTCACCATGATCCAGTGGGATTTATCCCTGAATTGCAAGGGTGGTTCAATATTTGCAAATCAATCAACATTGATACATCATATCAATAAGAGATTAAGAACCATATGATCATTTCAATAGACTTAGAAAAAGGATTTGACAAAGTACAATATCCCTTCATGATAAAACCCCTTAAGAAAGTAGATTTAGAAGGAACATAATTCAACGCAATAAAGGACATTTGTGAAAAACCCACAGTTAAAATCATCCTCAATTGGAAAAAACTGAGAGCCTTTCCCCTAAGGTCTGTAACAATACAAGGATATTCTCACCACTTTTATTCAGTATAGTACTAGAAGTCCTAGCCACAATTGCCAGCCACTGAAAGGAAATAAACAGCATCCAAATCAGTAAGGAAGAAGTCAAGCTTTCACTATTTGCAGATGATATGATACTATATGTAGAAAACCTGAAAGAGTCTACCAAAAAGCTGCTAGAACTGATAAGTGACTTCAGTAAATTCACAGGATACAAAATCAATGTACAGAAATCTGTTGCATTTCTATATACTAATAATGAAGCAGAAGAAAGAGAAATTAAGAAAACAATCCCATTTTACAATTATGCCAAAAATAATAAGATACATAGGAATAAACCTAACCAAAAAGGTGAAAGACCTGTACTCTGAAAATTATAAAGCACTGATGAAAGAAATTGAAAACAACATAAACAAATGGAAAAACATTCCATGCTCATGGTTCAGAAGAACAAATATGATTAATATGCTTGTTAAAATGTCTATACTACTCAGAGCAATTTATAAATTTAATACAATCCTTATCAAAAGACCAATAGCATTCTTCACAGAACTAAAACAAACTATCCTAAACTTTCTATGGAACCACAAAACACCCTGAATAGACAAAGCAATCTTGAAAAAGAAAAACAAAGCTGGAGGTATCCCAATTCCATACTTCAAGTTATGTTACAAAGCTATAGTGATCAAAACAGCATGATACTGGCACATGATCGATTTATCTTCCACAAAGCAGGAAAGAATATCCAGTGGGAAAAAAGACAGTCTCTTCAAGCAATGGTGGTAGGAAAACTGGACAGCAACATGGAAAGGAATGAAATTAGACCACTTTATTGCACCATACACAAAAATAAATTCAAAATGGATTAAAGATCTAAATGTGAGACTTGGTACCATAAAAATTCTAAACAGGACACAGGTAGTAACCTCTTTGACATTGCCTGTAGCAACTTTTTTCTGGATAGGTCCCCTGAGGCAAGGGAGACAAAAAGCAAAAATAAACTATTAGGACTTCATCAAAATAAAAAGCTTCTGCATCGCAAACAAAACAATCAACAAAACTAAAAGGTAACCTAAGGAATGGAAGAAAGTATTTCCAAATGACATTACCAGATAAAGGGTTAGTATCCAAAATAAATACAGAACTTACAAGACTCAGCATCCCCAAAACAAATAATCCAATTAAAAATGGGCAGAAGACATGAACAGACATTTCTCTAATGAAGACATACAGATGGCCAACAGAGACATGTAAAGATTCTCATCATCACTTACCATCAGGAAAATGCCAATCAAAACTATGATATCACCTCAAACCTTTAATAATGGTTAAAATAAAACAAACAAACAAACAAAAAGAAACAACAAGTGTTGGCAAAGATGTGGAGGAAAAGGAATCCTCTTGCACTGTTGATGGGAACGCAAACTGGTGCAGCCACTGTGGAAAACAGTAGAAAGTTTCCTCAGAAAGTTAAAAATAGAACTACTCTATGATCCAGCAATCACACTCCTGGGTATTTACCCAAGAATAAAAAAACACCAATTCAGAGAGATGCATGCATCCCTATGTTTACAGCAGCATTATTTACAATAGCCAAAACATGGAAGCATCCCAAGTGTCCATTGATTAATAAATGAATAAAGAAAAAGTGGTGTATATATATACAATGAAATATTATTCAGCCATAAAAAGAAAGAAATCTTGCCATTTGCAACAACATGGAGGGAGCTACAGAGTATACTGCTAAGGGAAATAAGTCAGTCAAAGACTTATATGGTTTCTTATAAGAAATTTGCTAAGAAATTCACTTATATATGAAATTTAAGAAACAAAACAAATGAGCAAAAGGAAAAAACAGAGAAAGACAAATTGAGAAACAGACTCTTAATTGTAGAGAACAAACTTATCAGACAGGAGAGAGGCTGGGGATGGGTTAAATAGGTGATGGGGTTTAAGGAGTGCACTTGTGATGAGCAATAGGTGATGTATGGAAATGAACTACTATGTTGTATACCTAATACTAATATAACACTGTTATGTTAACTAACCAAATATGAGAAAAACTTAAATAAAATAAAATAAACACTGAAAAGAAATAAAAAGAAAAAGGTTCTAAACACCCATTTGGCTAATTAAATGATTAAAATGTATGCATAATTTATATTGTGTATACGTACAAATTAGCAGTGCAATTAAAGATCATAATACATACACTAACATAAATATACTCATGTTCATCCCTGGGACCTGCACAGAATAGAGTATCCCATGCACACCCCCAGTGGTACAGGCCAGCATCCCCCATCACAGTGGTCAAGGAGGAATCCCCCCTTCTCCTGGAAGCAGTCAGTGTCTCCCCATTCCATCAAGCAAGGGTTGAGGGGACAGCCTGCCAGTGAGAAGTGCACCAGCAAGGTTGATCACCCAGGAGCAAGTGGAAATTTTCATGCAGTAAAGAAAAGAGTTGTGCACAGTTATTTATTTTCTCTTGCACAAGGATTGTGTATTTATTTCCCTTTAGTGAAAGAGAAGTGGAAGGTGGTCATTCTTTATGAGTCCAAAGTACTTTTATGCTTATCATCCACCCCCTAACTTGTATCATGATGTAACTTGTATCACAAGTGAGCCATCTCACCCTTCAAACATAACCTTTTGAAACTGGTGATATTTGTCACATATATGGAGCTTGAAAAGGGGACAAGATATGCTTAGGGGGAGGACATGCCTTGATTTCTGAAATGGCATCTGTTTTTTTTTTAAGTTAAAAATTTGAGCCAAAGTAGTAAAAATTAAAAAGTGCTGAAAACAATCTAAACAGCATACAAAAGGGAAATGTCTCAATAATAGGTAACACACAGAAAGATGGAATAACATGCAGCTAAGTTAGTACTAAGTAAATTAATGCTAGTAACCAAGTACTATGGTAAATCAAGTGTATAAAACACAAACTGGTATACACCATAATGCCAAAATGTGAAACAGATGCAGGAATGGATAAGCCCTGAGCAGGGACAGACATATTAAGATGAAAAGTGTTGGTGTATTACCACAGTAGGGAGATGAGTGAGTTTTACTTACTTTCTCTTTTTCCTATTTTCCAGAAGTTTTCTTCAGTGATAGCATCATAACATAACGATCGTATCATGAAAACAGCATAAAAATTTTTAATATTTTAAAAATCGGTGATACAATCAGGACTTTGTGTGATACGTCATAAGTTTGTGCTTTTCCCAATAAAATAAACTAGTTCAGCTCATTCTGGAGACAACTAAGCATTTGCCGTACCTGTGTGACGATATGTACTTGTGATACTCAAAGAAATGAGGATGGAGAAGAAGCCTTTCATCCTTGAAAGCTTATCTTGGCAATCAGAGGGGTTAAAGGAAATCAGCTAACCCAACACTCTCAACTATTCTTCACTGACTGACACTTTATTGAAAGCTTATATATCCCACCTCCATTGACAAGCCATCCTTACTCATTCCAGGCAAAATGAACTTTCTCCTTTTTAAAAATTTTTTTTTCAATGTTTATTTATTTTTGAGAGAGACAGTGCATGAGTCAGGGAAGGGCAGAGAGAGAGAGAGAGAGAGAGACAGACAGACAGAATGGGAAACAGCCTCCAGGCTCTGAACTGGCAGCACAGAGCCTGATGTGAGGCTCGAATTCACGAACTGTGAGATCATGACCTGAGCTGAAGTCGGATGCTTAACCGACTGAGCCACCCAGGCACCCCTGAACTTTCTCCTTTTTGAATACCAACAGCCTGTCCATACTACTTATTTGAGGGTCATAATCTACTTTGTACTGTTATTAACTCTGTGTGTGTAGGTATGAGGGTGTGTGTATATATGTGTGTGTTGATTATAAGTTCCATGACACTTTGTTATTTTTCTCTGAATTACACCTAGTGAGTGTCCTGCATGTAGCAAACAGGCATAGGAGAAAAGATCCAAGATACACTTGTTGACGAGCAAGACAACAGTATACTCAGTCACATCATTTCCAGAATAAGGATGTGGCTGACTCTAAAAAGTTAAGTGAGCCTCTATTAGGATTCTGACCACATTCCAAAGATACTGTGACTGTCTTCTAGGTCATCCATTTGTCATCCTTATGTACTCTCTTTGCACCCACTTTGGTCTACAAATGATAGGCTATTAGTAAAAAGTAATGTTTGAAAGACAAATTCCCAAGGTAAGTAGCCATTACTAATTAATTTCCTAAAACTACCTGATTTGTGGGTACACTCCTTTACCTTAAAAAAACTGAGGGACTTCCACAGTTGGTAACGTTTAGTGATTATCTTGATGGAAAACCCTCTTGGGGCTCCTGGGTGGCTCAGCTGGTCAAGCATCTGACTCATGGTTTTGGTTCAGGCCATGATCTCACAGTTCATGAGTTCGAGCCCCATATCAGTCTCTGTGCTGACAGTGTGGAGTCTGCTTAGGATTCGCTCTGTCCCTCTCTCTCTGTCTCTCTTCCTCTCCCCTCCCCCAAAATAAATAAACTTAAAGAAAAACCTTGTTAAGTGTTTAAGAGCTTATGTTAATATTTTCCCAGTGTTTCCAGTTACTTATTACTATATAAAAACCATCCTAAAAATAAGAGGGTCAAAACAATAGTAATTTTATTATGTCCCCTGGATTTGGAAAGGGCTTAGCTAGGCGGTTCTGACTGGGTCCCTTGTGAGGCTGGAGTCAGATGGTGACTAGACCTGGGGCAGCAGGTGCTACAGAAACTGGAGCTGGTTAGGCATCTCTCTGTTCATGTAGTCTCAAGACCTCTCCATGTGGTCACTCCAGAAGGGTGAATTTGGTCTTCCTCAGACTATGGTGACTTTAAGCAGACTGTTTGAATGGTAACTCTTCAGAAGAGTTAATTCCACTGGACAAAGTGAAAATTGCACTGCCTTTTACAACCAAGTCTCAAGAGTCATTCTGAACTGTTCTCTATTGGCCAACACAACAACTTGCCACATCCCGAGGGGGAGGAAACACAATATAGACCCCACCTCTCAATGGGAGGGATGCAGGGATGGGAGATAGTGTTGTGACCATCTTTGGAAATGCCATCTATCACAAGGTTATATATGCATCATTGCATTCCATGTGATTAGTAATCATTTCAACTTGCGAAACTGGAATGCAGTTTCTACTATCACTGGCAAAAAAATAAAAAAAAAAAGGATAACTATCTAGTCAGTGCACTCTTCTGTAACAATCTGAAACTACTCCTGCTTAGAGTGGGATTAGACTGCCTGTTTTGGTTCTGGAGAATGCCACTCAGTATAACACCCCTAAAGGGACAATAAGTGATAACTCTGGTCCATTTGGAATTCCTAGCGTTATAGGTTTTTAGGGCCTTGCTGTGTCACAGCAAGGTTTTCCCTATTTCATAGCAAATCTTTTTCTATACAAAGAATCAACACCCAAAAAAGATGACTCTTGTGTTGCAGTGGAGGACTATGGAAAATACACTTCTAGTCTTAGCATTTCTGACTTAGCTAAGAACAGTAATGTAGACCTCTATAGCACTTTCCACCCTAGAAGATGGCTATTAACCTAAACAATGCCAACTTGCAATATTTAGAACTTTAAAGTTTTGGTTCGGTAGCACTTCCACAGATGTTGTTTCTTTATAATACAGCTATGTAGGGCAGGTGTTACTCTCCTTTGAATGATGAGGAAAAGGAGAGAGATGGAGATCACGTGGCACAGGTCATATGGCTAGCTGGTGGCAGAGGGGGATAAGAACTTAGGACCCCCAACTGCAGAACAGGGCTCTTCCTGCTCAGCTTTGTGGGGTAGAACAGGTGTAAATTCTTCTGTGGCTGCAGAGACATGGAGGAAGTAGCTGAGTCTCCCTTTTCCATGCATCATAAAGGGTATCCTTTAGAAGTGTAGTTATAGCCCACTCCTCTCATAGGAGAAGGAGGTGAAGGGGAAGTCTCAGGATTCTAAGTGTCTCAAAGACTGTCAAGGAGGTAACAAACGTAGGAAACATCAGCATTTGATGTGTACTATGCAATTAATATTGTTAACAGATTTTAACCAAGCTTCTGTGGAAATATTGCTGACATACTGTGAATACAAGGTTTTCTAGTCATTCAGAATCTCTTCCGGAGCTATTTATGCCCATTATAATACACTGAATGAAATGAGGATGAATTTTAGCTGCCTTTATAATGCCAGAAATTATACACAATGAGGGAGATGTGGTAAAGTGGGAGGAAAAGCCTCATAATTCATATGTTTAAAACTTGGCTAATTATCTTATTTAGTTATTCCAATATCAATAGTAAACTAAAGAATTTGGGGTTACAGGTGATCTCAGTGTAGAGACGTGGCAGTCCTCTCCTATATGCCATCCCTCCCAACCAAAAGAGCTAGGAGGGAAATCAGCCTTAGATAGACTACACACGCTTTCTCTGCTTTACTCCTTGAATTGAAAGATATCATATTAACAGATATTCATAAAATATTATGGTTTGGAACATATTCAAATCAACCTTATTAAAAAATTAAATCTGTTTGCTATGATTCCATAAAACATTTCAATTTACAGAGTCCTCTAAAGCCAGTTTTCTTTTTCAGTCAATTGAGATCTGCCGTTGCCAAAAATCACGCAATGTCTATAGTTGAAAGACAGCTGTGCATTTTGAAACTTCTGCCCATAAACATTTAAAAAACAAATAGTATATCAAGCTATTATATAAATGACATCGTGTCTACATTCTTTTACAGTAATAAAGATATCATTTATCCTGCTTTTTGTAACAGGAACCTTCCATTTTGTCTCTGCATTCGTTATTTCTCACTGCATCTTGTTCCCATCCCCCTCCATTTGCATTACAATTTTTTTTAACTTCTGACTTTGTCCACTTTAGTTTCTTTCCAACGTTATTTGCCCTGTATTTCCCTTCTCTGTTTAACTAGTCTTGCACTTTATAGATGATTATTTTTCCATTAAATGCCTATTACAAGGTGGGATTAGGAATGATTGCCCAGGTAAGAGAGATACTTGTCTTGGAGGGCATGTGATCTACATAGGTGACATAGTTCACATATACCTAAGAACCACCAAATGAGACTCATAAAAAGATACAAAATTGCATTATGTAAAGTGAGTGTCTAAAAGCTAACAGGACAGGACACTATGAGTAACCCCACAGGGCTGCCATGTAAAGGAAAGGGTCAAGCAGACTATCAGAGAGATGGTGGCATTTCAAAGATAAAAGGAAGGGGATGTCTGTGTGGCTCAGTGGGTTAAGCATCCAACTTCAGCTCAGGTCATGATCCTGTGCTCCGTGAGTTCAAGCCCCACATGGGGCTCTGTGCTGACAGCTCAGAGCCTGGAGCCTGTTTCAGATTCTGTGTCTCCCTCTCTCTCTGACCTTCCCCCGTTCATGCTCTGTCTCTCTCAGTCTCAAAAATAAATAAACGTTTAAAAATTTTTTTAAAAAATGATAAAAGGAAGAAAGAGCAAGTTACATACAAGGGGATGACAAACAATTGAAGTGTTTGGTCTCCTAAAGGTCACAAAAAGAGTAAGTGTGAGTCTCAGCAATAGGTTCTCCTGCAGGTTCCACAAATCTGTCACAATTCTCATTCCTTTTGCTTTTTTCTTTTCATCTGCTAAACAATCTGAATGCACATACTCTAAATTGTCTCCGTGTCCTTACCAGGAGGACAACCTGGTTGCATTTCATTTTGATCAAGAAGTCCTCAGAGGTCACCAAGGACCTTATCTGTCTGTCTGTTTTCTTCTCTTGAGCCCAGCCTCTCCTGTACTACGCTTCATTCACCACCATCTTTTTGACTTTATCTTCAGAAACACTGTACCTTTGCTTTCCTTTCTAAATTGATGCCTGCTAAAGCCATTCTTAAAAAGTGTCCTCCCAACTCCCTCATGCATACATGGCAGTTCTCTTCCAAATTTTAGTCGGGGATCTTGTGCTCTTTCTTCAACGCTCTATTCTTTTCCAGCCAATAATTCTCACATGCCACCCAATACATGTTTGTACGTAACTCTCCCAATGCAGTCCTCGCTCCAATATTTCTTCCTGACTATAGCTTGTCATCACACAAATTTCTTGCCAATAATAAGTGGAATATAACCAGAGCCAAGATTGTTATAAAGTCCCTATTCCCAGATCATGGCAAACGCCCACATTCATGTCATTTTGTTTGACTTATAGATGATGAGGATAATCTCTCGCATCCTTGTGTCCTTACCCATGGGAGGATATCTTCAGGTTCTCTCTTTCATTACTTCATTCTGCCAAGTCCCTCTATTTCTCTGTCCCTTGTGGGTCTTAGACATGTTTCTTCCTCTATTTCTGAAACCACTGCCTTCATCTAATCTCTAACACATTCATTACCGCTCAAGGGTATTCACCACCACCCCCTGGTGTCCATTCTTCCTTTTGTTCTCCCAAGTTCAACTGATAGGTGAGCAATTTGCTTTTCTGTAACTCTCCAGAGTCATCATAAAGTGTGTGCTCAATAAATGTTGGAGACTGACATTTCCTGTCACTTAAGACTATATGTTAGATGCACTGTATATTTTTTTCCTTTTTTCCCTTAGTGCCTGTAGTGCTTTCTGAAATGAAACTACAATTCCTCCTTGTATCCAAATTCTTCTTGGTAACTGTGATCTTTTGGGAAAAAAAAATTTAGTAGTATCTTGGTGTAGGATTTTTAAAGATTTAAGTGAGTCTTTTTTTTTTTTTTTTGAGGCCTCACTGTTACTTTTTATCTGCTTTTATTGTCTGCTTAATTTGCCCTCTAAACCCACAGGGCAGAAATTAGGTATAAAAGTGTTCAGTCATGAGAACAGCATCGGCGCTTAGTCAATAATGCATTGTCTACTTCTAGCTCTGCCTTTGCAAAGCGATTGGGAAATCCCGCACGGAAAAGGCTGTAATGAAAAGATACACCATGGCCAAGAGGATATTGTACAGATCATATCATCACTTAGGTCACATGATAAATTTTCTCTGTAAAGTAGAGTTCACACATTTAGAGAAGAAAATACATCCAAAATTACAGTGTTGGAACAGCTCAGGCCAAACTGTATTGGTTGTTTCTAGTAACCATATAAACAGAAGTACAGAATCTTGAGCAGCACATAATTAAAGACTTCTGGAGAACTGATCTGTATAAATACAGAGATTGTAAGTATTCAGTTTATATAGGTTTTTAAAAAGAAGTGAGATGACTCACAAACATTATTAAAAATGTACACAAACTACTCACTTCTGGGTACATAGCTATTATTTGATTACAAAATAAAACATAGCTAATGAAATCATTTCCAGATTATATGCTCAAATTAATTGGCACAGTGGTCTAATTACAACATGCAAAGAATACAAGGTGATTCCCTTCTTTCATTGCATAGAAATCACAAATTAAAAATTCAAAAAAGTTCCAGTTCTCAAATGACTTTTTAGTTTTTCTCTTTAAATTTGTAGACTCAGGACACCTGGGTGGCTCAGTCAGTTAGGTGTCTGGCTCTTGACTTCAGCTCAGGTCATGATCTCACAGTTCATGGGTTCAAGCCCCATATTAGGCTCTGGGCTGGCAGTGTGGAGCCTACTTGGGATTTTCTCTCTCTCCCTCTCTCTCTGCCCCTCCCCAGCTTGTGTGCTCTCTCTCTCAATCAATCAATCAATCAATCAATCAATAAATAAATAAATAAACAAACTTAAATAAGTAAGTAAATAAAGAAATAAATAGATGAATTGGTAGACTCAGATGTTTTTATTCTTTCCTCTTCCACTCTTTCCTAAAATGTCAACCCACCACTCCAGCTGCTTATCCACTGCAAGGTATTGCTGGGAGATAGAACTACATCAAATGCATCCACTAAATATCATGCACATATGTGTTACAGATACTGTTCTAGGCATTTGGGATATAATAGTGGGCTACGTCAACAAAAAATTCTCTCCCACATGGAGCTTACATTCCAGAGAGAAAACAAACAATAAATGAAATGAAGGAGAAAATTATGTGGGTAAGTGGAGTTAGGGATACTCAGGGTGAGGGCAAGGACAAATGATCACGGTAGCTTTCATTAAGGGAGTATCTGAGCAGACCTGAAAGAGGTGGAGGAGTCAGCCATCTGTGGAAAGAGCATCCCTTGGAGAAGAACAGCAAGTGCAAAGGTCTTGGGGCAGGAGCATGTCAAGAGGTTTCAGGGATGGCAAGCAGAGCAGTGTGGCTAGAGCAGAGGGGGGTGGGAGGCATCATAAGAGCAGAGGGGAGACATATGAAAGAGTCAAACCTCATAGGACATAATGAGCTGTTAAAAGGACTTTGGCTTTTACAGTGTGTGAGATGAAAATCCATTATGGGATTTTGAGTAGAGGAGTGACAGGGTCTTATCTATATTTTAAAAGATCATTCTGGCTGCTATGTTGAGATAGCTTCTAGGGAATCAAGAGGGGAAGCTGAGAGACAATTTGGAGGCTTTTGCCACCAAGAGATGATGGCAGCTTATAACAGAGTGGTTGCAATGAAGGTGGTGAGAAGTGGTAAGATTAAGGATGTATTTTGAATGGCGTCAACAGGACTCTTCTGAAAGATTGTACGTGAGATTTGAGAGAAGAAAGGGGTCCAGAATAACTCCAAGGTGCTTTGGTCTGAGCAAGTGAGATGAGGAAGACTGCAAGTTGAATAAATTTTGGGGGAAAGATCAGAAATTCACTTTAAGATATGTAAAGTCAAACAATTCATTCACAGTATCCAAATTTGGCAGCAGTTATAAATTAGAAGTCCCAAGAATAAGACAGGTTTTATAAGTCACCTCCTAACTTATCCCAGATTTTGTTAGACGCTTAAGTCACAGCAAGGGCACAGAGTGAGAAGGAAAACATCTACAGTAGGCTCATGAATCAAAGAGATTTTTAGGGTATTGTTTTTGTGCTTTCAAAGGAAACAGTAGAGAGAATGGGAATACAGTATGTTGTTGAGAAGAAAAATCAAGACCGAGCTTTTTATTTTGTCTCACCTCTAGGAAGAATAAAATTCATAATTATAGTAAATTATCTGACTCATCTTCACTGTGGTATGACTCAGACAAATCAATGCTGTACAGGTCTCTTGAAAGAGGTTCTCATTTAGTCGGAAGAAATGAAAGTGACAAGAGCCAGCCAGTGAGGTTGGTATCCAAGGTGGGAGATCATTTCTTTTTCCTCTCAAACTAGACACTGCTTAGTTCCTTTGCTAACTTCAGACTGTTGTGGGTGGGTAATGATTTGGGATGAAAGAACTGCATTAATATTATGTAGGCAAATGTGCAGAGAGAAATTTATACCATTTATTTTCAGTTAGACTGTGACTGATTATTCAAAAATATTTCTGACATGCTTGTAGATAACTAATAATTTTGACACACTGATTCATTCAACAATAAACATTTAATATTGCTCAGTAACATCATAGATTGTATTAGTGGTGTGAGTAAAAAACATAGTAAGACATGATCCTTGCCCTCAAGAGAACTGTGGGCTTTCCAAACCTATATTAAGGCTATTTCTTACAATAATCTGAATGGGCACATAACACTATTTGGAAAAGTCACAAGACAACAATTGGCTAATGAGGTGTTTAGCTTCATGAAACACTAGAAATTCCTCTTATAGGGTGGGGAAAGAAATCCTCTTTTAAGTGTCAGTGAGGGACAGACAATTGAACCATCATTTTTAATGTTAGTTCCAAGCAATCATTTTTCCACAGTATTTTTCTACATCATAAGATTCATAAGATTCATTCATTGTTCCACAGTATTTTTCTACATCATAAGATTCCAAGCAATCATTTTCCCACAGTATTTTTCTACATCATAAGATTCATAAATTTCTACTTAGATAAATATTGAAAATATATATTAATCATTTAAAGCCTATCAAAGCATCACCGATGCCAGTTTTATTAGGTCAGGCTAATAATGATGTGATAACAACCCTCAGATCTCAGCACCTTAAAAGAGAAATCAAGTTTTTATTTACATTGTGTCTCTAATACGATCGGGGCTCTCCTCTTTAGAGTCACTTGGAGATCAAAGTGTGGAACACGTAGCCTCCTCAGGGGATGAGATACTGCTTCAGTGAGCATTGGTTTCTGGTTTCTTACTCCCTCAGCCTGAAAGTGTCTCATGCAACGTCCCTTAACAGCCCTTAGGCCAAAGCTAATCATACCACTCCTACTAAACTAAAAGGATCCTGGGAATATAAGGAGTATTTGGTGAGTAGTTTTCTTTTTTATACTATCTTTGTATTTACTTTTAAGGAAATGAAAACATAATAACATGGCTTGGAGGTATGGTCTTAGCCAATTGAAGTATGTTTCTACTTTAAAATGAATACAGAAACCAATTTAATTAACTAGTTAATTAATTAATTAATTAATTAAATGTACACAGAAGCCAGTGAAAACCATTAAAAAAAAAAAAACCTTTCTAAATTCTTAATAAAAGTCAGACAAAAGGATCAAGTTGTTCTAGTTAGTAGTGCTTCTACCCAGAAAAAGCCCCATAGGAATCCTACCTCTCTCAAGAGCCAGACCAAAATAAGCAAACTGAGCTAGAGCATTCTGAGCATCTAGCAGGCAGTAGGTTGAGTACCTCCTTTAGCTAAAGTGCTCAGAAAGAAATGAATGGGGTCCAGTCATATAGGGAGTCACACAGCCTTATACTTGCCATAAGCAGTTCACTGTTTCTTATCAGGGCCTTGGAGCATGTATATTACAAGATACAAGTTATATCTGAAAAACAGAATTTCAACTATTCCATGAAGTCAAATTTCATCATGGAAAATGGAGATAGAGTGGAGGGAGACCATACTCTATGTTGCTAATAGTTTGAAGGATTGTGGCTTAGAGACAAGGACTGATGGTTCACAAACCAGGCTGCTTCTACCACAGCAACCTCACAGAAATTTCAGACTGTGATTTAGAATATTTCTTTCTTCATTTGGGAAAATGGTTTTTTCACGTATGACCTTCCAAGAAAATCCCAGCTTTCCCACCACCTAATGCAAACCACAAAATCTATGAAGAATAAGGCAAAGTATAAAAAGGGACTGAAACTTGAATGTGATGTTTCCAACATGGCTTAGTTTAATCTGGCCATTCTCTACTAATTTACAGTCCAGCGACTTATTTTGAACATTTATTATCTTCCTAGGGATCAAGCTGTTAAAGAACGGTGGTGTCTGTCTCTGTCTCTGTCTCTCTGTCTCTGTGTGTGTGTCAGTATATGTGTGTGTGTGTGTGTGTGTGTGTGTGTGTGTGTGTTATTTCTGATAACCAGCTGTGTTTAGTCCCTCTTAAAGGTCAAAAGAAGCGCCATTTTTCTTCCCATCTGGCATATTTCTTACAAAGAACACACTGATATAAACACACATATTCCTCTTGTGCACTAGGTCTTGCCCTTGGATTGATTCTGGGTTAGTCAATGGGCCCTCACATATGATTCAGAGGGAGCTATGCCATGTGGGACCACACATTATCTATTTGTAGAATGAATTCTATATTCCAGACACTATTTATATGCTGTGTGGGATATAAAGTGGACCAAACACAGACTTAACTCATGAAGTAGCTTTAGTCCAATAGCTTATCACCTGCATTTAGTTAATCTTCCTGAAGACTGAGGAAAACAAATTCATATTTATACATCACTGCTCATGCAGGCAATCAAAATAAGGAAAAATAGAAAAGTATCAGGATGGCATGTAGCAAGAAAAGAGACAGAGGGATAGAAGATGGAAGAAGGAAAATATATCTGCCTTGACTCAGTTAGTTTACTCCTTTAGAGCCAGAACCCTGTTCCCTCTGCTTCCATTCCACTTCACTGTCAGCCTATTGAGTATTACAATGGGAATGATCTAGAATGCACCCATTTCAACAGGATTAAACCCTTATTTCCAAACTGCTTTCTTTAAACTTTCTTATTTTTGTCAGTCTTCTCAACATTTATCACCAGATTTGAAACCATAGTTATGATGTTTTTCCCCTTCTCTTTCAGCTCCCAAACATAGTTACTCTGCCCAATATTATAAAACATCAATTCTCACCTTCTGTTATCAATGTCACCGTCCTAACTGAGGCCTCATCTTTTGTACCTAGACTGTCATCGTTGGTTCATACTTGGCTTTCTCACTTTTAATTGTGCCAACTCTACACCATCATTTATGATTTTAGCTCACTTTCTTGGGACATTGGAGTGTACTGAGATAATGAAAACTTATGTCCTTGCTAAAAATCTTACCATTCAGATTTTTGATGTAATTACTGAATGCCCATCTCATAGCTTGCATTTTCAAAATCATAAGGGATCTGTGGACAGAATGCATCTCTCACAGGACTAAGGATCTCTTTCTCTTAATCTTTTCCACATCTTATCATTGAACTGATTTTAACATCTAAACATATTTTATGTGGACACCATTACTCTTCGAAAAGAGACTAACAGTTATCCAGGGATTCCCCAGTGGTAACGGTGCACCTCTATCTATGTAAATCAGGCATTCCCCATTCTCCACACCTCCAGTGAGTTCTTTGTCTAATTAATTATTAACCTCAGCTAAAACTCCGTCCCAGAATGTGTGTTTCAGGAAACACTGAATTGCAATGTTTGACAGAAAAAGACTCTGGCAAAATAAAATATAAGATACATCAAATGCATCCATCACACAAAATTCTAAAATGGGCCACTTTTTATTAAAATCTAAACCCCAGTGTTTTGAGGCAAAGCTATTATTTATTTAGCTAGAGAAGTTGACTGGTTAATGAAAAGCCAGTGAAGTCTCCATTGTTGCTTTTATTTCTGTTATTCTGCATGACAAGCTGTTGTTTAGAAGACACATTTTATAAATGGTAACATATTTGGATATATTCCTAAGTATCGAGAAATATAAAACCTTTTTTTAGTATTCTAGTAATGCAACTAACTCCAGGGCTTGATGCAAACTTACACTTGCACTGTTCACAAGAAGAGCTCAGCAAAAGAAACTAAAAGTATAATTATGCAAGAAGTGATATCTAAAATACTGAAGAACTGATAGTATTTATTGCAATTGGTGATTACAGGTTATAGTTTAATAATAGCTTATAAATAATAGTTTATCACTGTAATCTCAGCACTTAGCCCAGTGGCTGATACAGATGTTCAGAAAATTTTTGTGGAATGAATCAATTCCTTACAAACACCTTACAATGTACCTTACAAACATTGGAAAGATCCATTCACTTTACCCCCCCTTTAAAACTAGCTTAAGTTTTTGACAATCACTAATGGCCCAGTTAATTTTATGGTTTTAAAAATAATTTTTCATATCTTAAAAATTCACACTTCTCACCAAAGCAAAGAACACTTACATTTGATCATTCAGATTTTTAGTTTTTCTAAGCTGAACTGTTTTAATTTGGAAAACACAGCAGTTCTCCCAAGAGATGCCCAGACCAGCTCATAATTTGGAATGGTTGGTTTTAGAGCTGCTTTTTCAGCTCAAGTGTGGTCACATGATCTTTTTAGCACATTTGCCTATTATGCTTCCTCTCAGACAAAGCCAATGTATATGTATACATACATAAGTATTTTATTTTTATTATATATACGTATATATACAGAAAAGGTGGAAGGAGAGAATGAATAAGAAAACTGTCAACTTTTAATAAGAAAAATTCTCTAAAGTTCATCAGCCTAAACATAAATTATTCTTTATTTGTTTCTATTGATCCATTTTTATAAGGCATATTTATTCAGGGTAGCCCTCTCTTCTTATATCTATATTGTAAAAATAAAGGATGTAAGAGTCAAATATATATAGTTTTATAGAGTGGACACTGGCTATTCTGCCAGTTTATTTTTTAATTTTTTTAATGTTTATTCATTTTTGAGAAACAGAGAGACACAGAGCATGAGCAGGGGAGGGGCAGACAGAGAGGGAGACCCAGCATCTAACACAGCTCCAGGCTCTGAGCTGTCAGCACAGAGCCTGATGCAGGGCTCAAACCCACGAACTGTGAGATCATGACCTGAGCAGAAGTCGGACACTTAACTGACTGAGCCACCCTGGCACCTCCTGCCAGTTTTTTTCAATGAGTGCATTAACAGGTCAGAAATTGCTCTTGGCTCTTTTGGATTCAGTTAATGATTTTCACAAACACACAGCTCTCCTTGTAAAGAAGAAAACATCTTTTAGGACTCAGTAGTCTCACTCATTGCTCAATGCACTGGAACATCACCCATCGAGCCAGGTATCATTGTTGGTGGTTGAAAAGGATATTTAAAAGAATGAAAAAAAAGCCACTATTACTTTTAACACATTTCAGGGTTGTCTCAATGAATGGAAAGTCTTATACATACACAGAATATTTATAAAATGAAGAGGCTTGTTTATAATTATTATCCTTGTTTCAACAGAAACACTAAGATACCTTTTAGACACATAAGACGACTTGATGTCAGAGGCATTTTCAACTGTACTGTACCTAAAATCTAAACTGTTCATTTCCTTTGGGCATGTGAATCAACAAGGGATATTGGAAACATCACACAGAAAATATTTTTGTGGGTGCCTTTGGAATTGAGGTCAGCATGATTCACCCACATCCACATGCTGGACCTTAAGGGTCAATGACAAAACGGTCCCTGCTGTCTGCATTTGCTAGGCTGCCAGTCAACCCTACGTCCAGCCCACAGCTCCATCCATCCAACTAGGAAGATGTGGTTAGTGGACAATCTGGGATCACTGTAGGAAGATGTAGGTTTGCTGAACGATGGGAAGAGGAGCAGACAGAGAAGTGTGTTCATAACGAGGACACAGAGCAAGGGGTAGAGATTTAGATTTGGAATGATTTAGGTTCTATGCAATGTTAGAAGGGGAGAGGGATCAGGTTTCAACTGGTGTTATGCTCAAATTGTGCTTTGAAATGTTAATCTGATTCTGAAAAAATAAAATTTTACTTTATTATTTCTTATTAAATTAAATAGGAATACCCAACCATATGGCAAAAGCCTCAGAAATCAAAGTTTTATAGAGAAGACTTAAGACTCCCATTTCAAATTGCCTTACATATATACAGCCATCCATCCTCAAAAAAGAAGCCTAGCATGAGGTAGAGGGAAAAGTGAACCCAAACCTCATAGCCACAGGTATCTTTTAAGACTAGAAAAGTGACAAGTTTCATTATGTTCTTCAAGAAAAAAAAAAAAAAAGTAAATATGTGGTTCAACCAAGATGAAGAAAAATCCTATCTTGAGATCCAAACAGAGTCTAACCCAAACAGAGGTTATTGGTTTTTTAATAGTTGTAGAAATGAACACCATCTGTGATCCAGAGGACTGGCCTGAATGATTTGCTTCACAAGGGGACTTAGTGACTAGGGATCCTGACCAGCAGAGCTTTCTCTGGCCAGACACAGGCTTCCCAGGCAAGAGTGTGTGTTCCTGCAGTTCAGCACCTGACCCATCCAAGAGGCTACATTGCTAAAATGGTGGAGGGATGGTGAATAGTGAGGAGCAGTGGTAGCATTTGATATGGTTTTAGTAGTCTCATGCTTTTCTTTCTATCTCTCAGATTTTGCATTTAAATAGACAGCAAATAGAATATGTACATAAGTTTCAGAAAGTATGTAGCTGTTTCACATCTTATCAATGTTCATCTGGACCTGAAACATTACCTTGGGCCTGTGGGGGACTGGGGTGGGAACAGAGGCAGGGGGAACACATTATTACCCAGAGAGGAAACATATGTTCTTTATTTTCCAGCATTTTACATGTTTTCTTCCTGTCTCTCTGCTCTGCCTTAGCACCTCCAGGCAGAGACACGTGAGTTCGACCTGCTACATGGGAGACACAGCTCACACGAGCCTGTCTGTGTCCCATTGTTTCTGCCCTTCCAGCTGCCTCATTAAAAACCATACATATTTTATATTGGAGGAGGCACAATTAACTTGCTTCTCCCAAACCAGCCTGAGCCTGATGAGATGCTAAAGAAAGAAAAATACTTCCTGGATGATCATAGACAATAAGCAAACAAACACATACCAAGGAAGTGATAGTTTGCAGTAACTGTGCAAGTAAAAATGGCTCCCTGGGCAAAGTATGAATGTTCCCCTCCTCTTCTGCTGTAGGGTCTTATGCTAGAAAAAAGGAATTCTCTTTGTTTTCCCTCTCTATAGCAGAGCAAATGGTTTGGTCTATCAAGGAGACTTTTTGGAGAATGGAGTAAAGTAGGAAAGGAAGAATAAGGATTTAATGCTAAAGCCAAAAAGTAGCTGGCACACTGCACTTTTATGACTTTCCCTCATTCTATCAAAGTCCAACACCTCAAGGCACTCATGGGAATGGTTGCTAAATCAGGTGAGAAAGCTCACCACAGGGGCCTCTCACTTACTGATAAAACCGTATGGGCCCCTTATAATGATTGGCTCCAAACCAACATAAAAGATACTTTGGCTGTGTTATATCATGTAAAGGTGCAAAAAAGTAAGAAAACTTTCCATGGATGCCTGCTCAGTTACCACTAGGTAAGACCATACCTTTCTAATCACTGGGAAGTTCAACTGGTTTGGTCACAAAATTCTGAAAGCTTTAAAACTCCCAGGGACAAAAACAGACACTTTTTTTTTTTTTTTTAAGAAAAATCCTCTTAAAGACACCCTTGAACCATTTTAGTTACTGATGGACTTAGGACAGAGCATAGTGTCCTACACCATACAATGCAACAAAAGTTTATTCAGAAGGGTACCATCTGCCCTATTGTATTCCTTCTCAGGCAGTTTTTTCCCACAGAGCCAACTGTTTATAGTCAATGTACAACTTTGTTGGTGCTCTATTGCCTTACCAAGAAATATGGAGTAGTGTAACAGTACAGTATATTCACAGATACTGCAAATCTTTGTCAAATAAAATCCCTCAGAAATTCACACCAGAGTTTTGAAGGACTGGCTAGATTTTGTATTTCATGACCTCTTGGAATTTCATGTCACTTCCATAAATAACAACATTATCTCACAGCTGTCTGATGTTTTACTAATACACTTCACATATCTTTATTTAATCCTCGTAAGAATCCTAACAAAAAGTACATTACGGTGTAAGAGGACTCAGAAAATTTAAGAGGCTTCCCAGAGACCACACAGGTAGTGAATGGTAGAGCCAGGAAATGAACAGCTCACAACTTCTAATGATAACTTTGGTACTCTGAGCACTGTGTCATTACCACTGCTGCCTCCAGCTTTCCTGTTTCTGGGACGTGGGCAGGCCTGGACTCACACATGCCCTCACATACACTAGCACTTGCTCTGTATCTTTCAAGGTGGGAATGCTCTATGTTGCTCGGAGTGGTCTCCATTTGTCCCTTCCCTCCTTCCCTTTGTTCCTCCCTCCCTCCCTCTCTCCATTCCTTCCTCTCACTTGCTTGTCTATTCATCTAACTAAATGCCAACTATGTATGGAATACCTACAATATGCAATGTACATAAATACCAAGTAATGGGGAAACAAAAATCACGACACCCATCTCACCCATTTTTAAGGATCTGTTCAAGCCCAAATCCACACTTGAAGACTTTCCTACCTCCCTATTCTTAGAACTCCTTTTGCTCTTATAAGTATACAGTTGTAACTGGAAATACTTTGGTATCCTGCAAAGCCTGTATCAGTTGGTCTCTATTTACACCATGTGTTCATATTAGCTCCACAGAGAGGTTGATTTTTTTTGCTGTTGTTAACATGCACACATCATATCATTATTTTTATCTCCCACCGTCCTGGATATACTATATAAGTTCTCAGTCATTGATTTATCAGTGGTCTCTGTGATTCTATTGTAATATGGCAGGTAGATGGGCCATTTTACACCTAAATTCACCTATTTATTGTGATTATTAATAATGCTCAGCTTCTCTCTTTTTCTGTATTTTTTTTAGGCTATGTCTCTTACATAATCCAATAAAACATCTGAATCCTGGACCTCCTCTGGGGACCCAACAATTTCAAAGTAATTTGTCTGAAAGCAATTTATTCAATTATCCTATTTCATATATCCCATTCCATTTTTCTTTTTCCCTAGGAAGAATATACTGTTTCTCTTAGTCTCCTCAGAGAGGGTTGGGAAGAAAGTTTAGTAAATCAGAAAGGGCTCCAATATGATAAGTAAGAGTTTTTGACTACTTCTGAGATGCAGCTCTTAGCATTATTATGATTATTGTTACTAATTATATTATATATTATATAATAAATAATAATAAAGCCATAAATAAGAGCACTACCTCTTTTGGAATTTGTATCCAATAGCCCCCTTGGGGTTAGAGATGATAACACTATTCCCATTTTCCAGCAGGCTTAAATGATATTCCCTGGGCCATATATTCAGCAAAGAGCAGGCAGTAATCTAACATAGGTTTCCTGATGTCACATTCAGCATCCTTTCCCATGTGTATATTATCCTTTTTTAAAAATAATTTATGATATGTAAAGGACAAGATCATTGAGCCCAATGTTTTCCAAAGTGTTTTGCACAGAATCATAATTCCATGGGATATTGTAAAATGTGAAAGAAAGGGATCCGATACGTTTGTTACCCTGCTGTGATTCTACATGAGTGTGCAGCATTTCCCAGAGTCATTAGACTATGGAGCATGTAGTACATAGCAGGTCTGTGTTCAGTGTTTCTCAAACTTACATGAACAATGGATCAATAGTGACCAACACCTCCTGAGACTTGTGTCCCAGGACACTTATTTTGGGCAATACTGATCTCTACCAATGCCTCTTTGCTCCCTCTTAAAGTTTTTCAATACCATGTCTTTAAATTAAAGGAAATGATGCTACCACTGAATATAGATCTTACTTCAATAAGATCACAAAATAAAATGCAAATATATCTTATTACACCCTACTGGCATTTGAAATTGCATTTGGTACCTGACTTATTAATTTCTTTTTACAACAGGTTAACCTGTATAAAAAAGAACGTGCCTTCTACCATTTAAATCCTATCAGTAAAATGATCTTTATGTCTTGTGAACCCAAAATATTCTCTTCAGATTTATGACTTATATCTGGCAGAGAAAAACTATGCAATTTATACAATTCATTTCCACAGTGGTAACAAGAATAAGAGACACAGCAGTCCTTAGGCTCTTACAAAACAAATCTGAAGCTAGTCCTTGCTAGTGTTGGGCTTCACTTGGGGGAAAAAAATATTTGGTATTGTGTGTGTGTGTGTGTGTGTGTGTGTGTGTGTGTGTGTGAAAGGCTGATTTTGATTTTCTATCCCCTATAGGAAGTGCACATCAGGGATGTGCTTTTATATTTTAAAAAATGTTAATAAAAGGCCAAAATCTATCTTTAAATATTTCCTTCTGTATTCCTATGCCTTTTAACCAGAAACCCTTGGGAAGAAAGATTTTACCAGCAATGGTCCTGAGGCCCTATCTTTTTCTCTCTAAAGACTACATCCTCATGTGGCCCACATGATAGAATCAGGATGGAGTTGGTTCAATTAATCCAAATACTTCCATGCAGGGTACTGATTATCAAAATTGAATCTATTGTGTGTCTTCCTCTGCATCAGAATCTCTGCAGTTTCTTGTGATAAAATGGCCAACCATTAGACGGCAATACCAAATAAAACAGAAAAAAAACCTAAAATTCTTGCACTAAGCTATCTCAGGTGCTAACTCGGTATGTATATATTTCGGGAATTCGGGAACATAGCGAAAACAATGCAGAAAGGTTTTCAAGGGATAAGACATGTAGACAAAGCAACATTTATCAGTACATAATAGTACAAACGCAAAGTTTCTTATAGGTTCTTTCCCTCAATTATTATGGAACACCTGCCAATCGTCAATAACACACAAAAATCTCCAGCAGAGAATGATTGAAAGTAATTAGAACAGGTGTTTATTGGGCTGGGAAATTAGAAGGGAGAATTTAGATTATTCATTGAAGAGAAGTCCTAAAAGTGTCCTTGGATTCTGTGAAAACTTGGATTCTGTGGAAGAAAAGGTCCCTTTACTATTCAAGTCCAGCAAAACAAATCCCTGTTGCATTCAAGGAGAAAGTAAGGGATATCAAAACACAACACACCAGTACTATCCCAAAGGGTAAAAGAGCTAAACCACAGAATAAGGAATTAGCATTAATTAGCCTCCATTAGCCCATTAGCCTTGTGGGCCAACATGGAGGTTATAGATAGAATTCATACATCGTATTCAGATTTACTCTATCTATTTCATATAGCATCAGTACCAATTTTCCAAGGCATGAGGAGGTTTAACATTGACCAATATTGTGGGTCGTCTCTCATATATCAAAATGTTTTTAGAAACTGGTGCCAATCTATAATAAGTCAGCTTACAGTAATATTTTTACTTACAAAATTTGTCCAAGTAAAAATAAAGAGGGACCAACACTTCATCTTGACCTCTTCTAACATTTATTCATTCCTTATACCATGGTTTATAGTCTCCTCTCCCCCATTCAAATGAGAACTCTTTGTCAGATTCATTTCTGATTTTCATTTCAGGTTTCTTAAGCTCTACTACTTGCTTTGCCCCAAGAAGTATTCAGTACATGGTCAGTGAATTAATACATAAATTTTAAAAAATAAGCTGAAGACACAGATAGTGTCTCAGACATTTACTCTGGACATACTTTCCAAGTAATCATAAAACTGACAGGCTCTAATTTAACCAAGACTTATGGTAGATAAAAATATTATTCCATTAAAATTTGTTTTATTTCATCATAAATGATCGATAGAAACAATTGAAAGTACAGTGCATTTTTTATTTTCAAAACAAATTTCCTTTTTTTCTATTACTTAGAATATATGCAACATTTTAAAGCTCCATATATGTTCCAATTTCTTCCTTTTATATTTCCATGGCACACATCTATTTTAATTTCCTGTAGGAATTATAGGTTTTGGTAAATAGGACTCTTGTCTCTAGACCTGGAATGTTGTAAGTGCACTTTCCTAGATGGTATAGTTACTCTGTAAACAAATAACGCTGAGCAAGATCACAATTCCATACTACTCTATACGCTGTGTTCTATTTGCCGCTTCACGTGTTTCCCTCTCTAGGCTTTCACTGATTTTCTACTTAATCTTTCATAAAGTTGCAAAATTCTCGGAATAGCAAAATCATTCTACAAGCTAGTTTTGATATATTAGAAACAAGTGGAGACTGTGAGTTTCTTGTCTATCAATTAAAGGCAAACAACTGCTGCCTGGTCCCAAAGGTTGGTGTTATTTTTAAATGATTTTAGGATTACTTAGTACTCAAAGCAATAAAAACATTTGCAAACAGTAACGTCAAGCACCAGTCATTTTTAGACAACTCCCATCCCCAATGCATACACAAATACTTATTCCAGGCAAAGTAAGACTGTGAAAGAACAGAATTAGAGCTTGGTGCTAGATCCTTTAAGCCTGAGGGAAAAAATCCATATTCTAATTTATTTACTGCAGTGGTGAATATGTCATATATACCAAGACACATTATAGAATATCAAAAACATGGAGTATAAATTCTCACATAAGGAAAAGAAATGATTCCTTTATTCTGTGGATTTGTACTTGCTGTTTTTCTTTGGTATGTCATCTAAGGGTTTAATTGTAGTATATGTTTCTTTGATGAAGACTAGAAGTTTCATTAGACAAGGTCCCAGGTGAGCTAGCAAGTATGTTATTAGGTGTACTCTCACTAAGAAAGCAAGGAAGCAGATTTAGAGTGAATGTAAGCATTCAGATAATTCTTAGAACAAGAAAGACTAATTGTGAGTAATCTTTCTTCTTGTTGTTTTAAGAATGCCTGAGAGAAGGTGATGGTAAAGATTATTTATCAGTGCAATAAGTTTGAGTTCTAGGCCTCAAGGCAGCTATATGTTTCTTAAATGCACAAGCACACTTAGGAGAACCTCCACCTTTGGTCTCCTGCAAAGTGGGTGGTTCACTTTTATCTGAGAGTTCTATCACTGAAATCCAGAGTTAGATGTTCCCCAAGCACAAGAAGTGTGACCCATAAATCTATAATGTGCAGTACAACACACACTTTACAGTGACTCAGAGTCAATCAGAAGGAACAGAAACTCCGCTTAGAGCACTTATTTTAGCAAAAGGCCAAACCTCACCTTTCATTTATATGTCTTTGTTAAAGGCTCTTTAGCCCAAGGGTCTTTTCTTCTTTCTCTTACCAATTTCCTTTGAGTGTTGGCCTTCCGTTTCAACTGAGTTATTTTGATGATAATGTTTCCTTTAAGATGATTATTTGTTTAAAGTTCAAGCTAATAAAAGTAACTTATCCCACTAAAAATATTCTGGGGAGCAGAACAACATTTTAGGATGTTAATTGCTCATGTTACCAGTCATCCATGAAACATATGCCGAAAATGCTCTTTAAGGTTTCAAAATGTCTCCTGCAGCTATAAATCTTTTACAGGTACAATTATGTGGGAACAGAAATAAGAAAAAGTGCATCCAACATCTGGAGTCAGATGGTTTACTGAAGTAAAATTACAAAATTAAATTTAAATGAACTTAATTAAAAAGAGGAGGGGGATCCAATTTAATGTGGACATTCATCATGTCCTCATTGAAGTTTATTCTAGCACCGGAAAAATACAATAGTCTGAATACAAAAGTTGGATAAAGCCTCTAATGGAGTGTGAAAAGATGACCAAAGAGACACAGTCAGGCAGAATACATTCTCTTTTCCCCCTGCTATTTTAATGACATGGAATACCCAATTGTTTTGAAAAGACAATATCAATCAAGAAACTGAGCTTGGAAACTTATCTGTTTCAACCGTCTCTTTTGTTTAGAGTTTCATTATACAGATTTCGTCACTTAAGGATGGTGATCAGCAGGTTTGGTTTTAATTCAATGATGCAGGACTGAAGACTCTTAACAATATGCAGAAAAAAATGTCCAAACAAGAAAGGGTTAATTTCAAATCACCTGCTGTTTAGTTTTCATTCTCTACAATCATCATCATCAAAATACTGACTGCCTTTAATACTGTGGTACTGAGCTCTCGTTGCTCACTGATCAGTTTCTGACTCCTAGTTCTTAAACATTCTTAGTCTTAGTTCTATGCTATGCCTATGTGAGGGAGACATGTTAAGAAATAAAACTGTATTATATATCATAATTAGGTATCCATAGTTATACGAAAACAATAGCATTTTATTTCACTAAACTGATTGACAGATTTTAGAAAAGACAGGTGATGTTATTTGGCAGGTTTTTCTCCTTGGTGGTTCTACATATGGTGGACACTGCCTCAAGTTTGGTTTATGAAAACCTTATACCATCGGCTGATACTCAGATTCCCATTAACTTTCCCTTGTTCCACATAAATATTTAGTTTTCTCCTACATATCATAAGCACCTTTCCTTCAGATCCTCCTTATCTAAAAGAGACTCCTAACGTCTCTCCTTCCCAATCAGAAAGCTCAGCTAATATGGCACACATGCACTGGTCAAGTGGAGAGCAAAGGCAGAAAATGCTTAAGTATAAAAAGGGAGTAAACATTTGAGGTGACCAGAGAAACAGAAAACAGGAAAACTAACCAACTACCTGAGGCTGAAACCAAGGAGCACATGATGAGGGCGTATTTGTTGAGCACATACTATTCATAACAGTGAGCTGAACACTTTCAAATACATGAGAACAGTTAACCCAGCAACCCTGTGATAAGAAAACAGAGAATAACAACACTTACATAACTTCCTCAACATTGTACAGCTAGTAAGTAGCAAAGCCAGAATTCAAATACCAGCCCTTTGATGTCACATCCCATGCTCTTACCTCTATCACACTGCCTCAGATATTGCAGCTGCTGGGAACCATATTAAAGGAGACTGAAGAGTATAACAAGAAGATTGAATCTTATCTTGGTGTTGGGAGAGAGGAATAACCAGTGGTATAGGTGAGAATGAATAATGAATAATTTTAACTGGTAAGAAAAGTTCATTCATCTAAATCATGTGTTCTTCACTGACTCATAGCATTTGCTTCCCATAAAAAGTACAAAAATAATATACTTAAAAATTTTTGCAATATTTCTACATTTAGGAAAAGAAGAGAAATAGCAATTTTATAATTTACAATAACCCCACAGATACTGATGGTCTGTGTCGCTGTGATCCCATTCTATTCATAATCTATTTCGTATGTATATATTTTATTTTTTCAGAGAACTGAATACTTGCTCCTAAAGCTACAAACAGAAAACAGCTTTATTTTTCAGAGATACTGGACCTGAGGCTTTAATTACAACTTGCATTTTATTTTAGTCCCATAGACTGGCCAGCTACAAGTGCCTCCAAAAATTGTATGAGTATTACCATCTCTCTCAAAAAAATGTTGATTTTAAAAGCGTCTTAGAGGGTAAGAGGAAAAGTTAAGAGGCATTTATGGCTCTGCTAAAGTTCTCAAGTCAGTTCTGTAAAGAAAGAAAGTCAGGACAAAAGAAAGGGTCACTAGAACATGCAAAGCACATACCTTCACTCAATTCAGAGCACATGACATTGAAGATGAGCAAAACTGTAAGGTAACCAGTATTTTAGAGAATGCACAGGATGAGAGAATGCAATACTTCTAAAGAAAAGTGGAGAACACCGTGGTGTTGACAGTTATTCATTCACTCACTGTATCATGGAACAGAATAGGCCAGAGGAGAAAAATGGGGAAGAGAGGAAGGGTTTATAAGTAGGTTAGTGGGGGGAAAATCACAAAATGAGATGATTAAAGTACAATGAGTTTCTCACTTGAGTCTATACCTGATGTATCCAAATAGTGCAACGTTCTAATGATAAAAAAAAAAAAAGTTATGGGGGGTCTTATGATTAAATGTGAACTACTATTTTCTATAATGATGAACTCAGAGGGAGCCAGCCCACTCAGTGTGAGACAACTTTACTGAAAACCACTGTTTGGCTCAAGTCAAGAGAGTATCTGTGTGTTCTGAGTCATTCCACTCCTTTGAAGGACAACTGTCTCCTTAGCAACAAAGTGGGAACATCAGAACCCTTCATATTCTTGGAAAGGTCTGCTTCACCATCCTTGAATCTTGCATTCAACACTCTCCTTGCCCTGAACACTTACAGCCTCACCACTATTTGTGAGGGCAGTGGGGACAGCTATCATCAGGCCTCTGCCTGTCAGTCACTGTCATCTCTTGTCCTTTCTTCTCTAATACCCACAGGATTTTGTTCACTACTTTTTCTGACCCTGGCCCCACATGTTTTGACACCTTTTCCCAGACCTCTCTGGGGCTTCAGATCAATCACTGGTAAGTCCACTTATTCTCAACTTCCTTTGGCAATTTCCCTTTCACTTTTTGCACTAGTTGAAACCTGGCTCTCCTTGATAACAATGATTCCACTTAATCCCTTCCAAGAGTAGCTTTTCTTCTCAAAGATCCCTCTTACCAAGGAGCCTGAAAGTATGTTAGGTGTTGTCCATGGTCCTCATTACTGCACCTACAAATTTCTCTCTTCTTGATCTATAAAATTCCAGCTTTCACTTCCATGTCATCAGGCTACACCATCGTCTACTCATGCAGGTACTTCTTTACTATTCTCCAGTTCATTCCTCCTCCATTAACTGAAAGTTTTAGTGCCTGGCTCATGATTACTGTCTCTAATACTACTCTTATTTAATTTTTGGACATTTCCATATACAATGGGATGACCCCCTCAACATCCTGTCCTCTCAGTTCCTGGACTTCCTCTCTTCCAAAAATTTCATCAGCTATCCTTCCTGACCCACTCACATATACAGTCTTACCTTTAACATTGTTGTTACCAGTACCTACATCTCCTGAAAAATCTTTCCCTGTCACAACCTTTCTCTAATCACCTTTTATCTCTCCTGCTCATTCCCTTTAACATCTCAAACCCTACAATTCTGCAAGCCCACCAGGACCTAAAAGGCACTCTCTTAGTGTCCCTGGGTTACCTTCCTCATGATATCCTCTCTTGTCTCCTTGCCAGCTTAGGTTGACTAGATCATCATTATAACCATATCATAACTCCTTTTTTTGCTTTGGTGAACTTTCCTGGTGAAATCAGAGCCCATATTAAAGTCAATCAGGCAACCACTCAATGCCTACATTCATGCAGTCTGGTATGATGTTTGGTAGATAATCAAATGAGAACTTCCACACACTCACATTGCCACATCTGTACCTACCCTCAGGTCTCCAGTTACTGTGGATAAGTTATCCATGCTGTTAGTCAAGTTTAGCCTCTCCACTAAGTCACCTTGTCCTCTCCTCTTACTAGAATTACTGCAGCATGCTCCTAAGTGATCTCCCCACTTACATCCTGCCTGCCCACTCCATATGTTCCCTCCTATTGTCCACGTTCAACATGGCAGCCAGAATGATCCCCATAAAAGTGTAAGTTAGATCCATCATGCCACTCCTCTACTCAAAACCTCCAAAGACTTCCTGTCTCACTGAGTAAGAGCCAACTCTTCCATGGCACTAGTGCCCTGCATGATCTGATTCCACACTGCCTACTACCTCTCCCTCTTTCACTCTGATCCAACCTCAATGGCTTCCTTGCTGATTTACAAATATGCCAGGCACCCTTTTGTTGCAGAGCCTTTGCACTCACTGCCTTTGTTCTCACTGCCTAGGAAATTCTAGAGAGAAGTATGCCTTGCTTCCTCATTTCCTTCAAATCTTGTTTCAAAAGGTCTCAAAAGATCTACCTAGAAAAGCTTTACTAGGCCACTCTATCTGTAATTCAACACCTGCCTCACCCTGCCCTCCACGCCTCCTTCTCTATTTTTTCTCTCTAGCACCCATCTATATATAAAATACATATGGGTGTATAAAATATATATACACTATATCTTTTAGATTTGTATCTTCCTTACTGCTCATATTTTCTACTAGAAAGTAATCCATGGAAGCAAGAGTTTTTATCTGTTGGGTTTACTTCAGTATCCCCAGTACACAAAATAATGCCTAGCAAGGCCTAGTTGGTGATCGATAAATATTTGTTCAATGAAAGAATCAACAAATAAATGGGTGTATGAATGACTAGGAAAAGAGAAAACAGAAAGTTATAAATGTTTTTCACATGGAAAATTAATATTTAGAGATGTCTAATTTACTATGAAATCTCCTGTGTATGAAGTCGGGATTTTCGGAGAATCCTAGGATACAACAGTTGTCACAGTGATGCAGTGACAATATAACAATATAGCTCACTGAGCAACACAAAAACACCAAGATTAAAGTAAATCCTTGAACAATTCTAAAATTACCATGTTTAATCTTAGCAATAACTGTCACTCCTTGAGAAAAGAGTTTTCATAGATCTTGCTCTTTTGGTTTAACCTGCAAAAGTTTCACTTCTGTTGATGTCTACTTCCTACTTTCACAGACATACTCTTTCTTTCTCTCTCTCTCTCTCTCTCTCTCTCTCTCTCTCTCTCTCTCTCACACACACACACACACACACACACACACACACAATATAATCAGATAAAGTCTTAAAGCTGACATACATGATCCAGGGGTGGGATGTCAGAACATGTCTTCTTGCCTAATATTAGAATGTAATTGCAGTATGCTTACATAATTTATGTTTCCCAGCTCTCCTTGACCTCCACACTCCAAAACGGACAAAATGTATATTTTTAAGCTTTTAAAATGTTTTCCAGGATCATATTTGTGCCCTTACAATATATTTTTATAATGTGTCTTTAGATAGTTAATTAGAATTTTTTGCAGATGGTTGATAAAATGCCAGAGAACACATTATTAAAACTATTCCTCCCCTTCTCCCTTAATTCTGTAGAATCCTCCAGTGATATATAAAGATTGTCTTTTATCAGAGGCTCTAAATCTATCCCAATTTTCCATAAGTCATTGCACTCTAATGACATTTTGTCAGATGCAAAACTTAAAAATAAAAGGAGAAAATTCACTCTTGACTTTATTACACCAAAAATGTCTGAGTGATAGATGGGACCATTGCAGATATGGTGGTTTTCTGGTTCCTATTGTTAGCCATGGGTTATTTTGATCAGCTGCAAAGTAATAATGGGTGACTAGAATAGAAAATACTCACAGTTTTCTGGAGCTTCAGTAAAATGCTAATGGAAGTAACTGAGATTTTTGAGAACTTACTTGAATTTCTATCAATTTCCATAATTTCATGATGCCATTACTGGGAAGGGTCTTAAGGATTCATTTTTGTTGATTATATGTCATCCCCATTTTATCTTTGGGGAGAAGCAGAGGTCAATGATTGAAAAGAGAAATTACCTTTTGAGTTGGGAATACTGAAAATAATAGTATCCATATCGGCCAGATCCCAAAAAAATTGTTTCACTGAGTTGTCAGCAGTATGGTCTGCTGTGATGATTAAAAACTACAATTTTCAGGCTAATTGGGTCAGTCATAAACACATGGAAATCTGCATGGAGTACCCTGAGATTGCCTTTTCCATATTTAACTTTATTCCTTTCTTAATTCTCTTTGGTTACTCTTCCAGATTAGTTGCAGAATTTTGTGACCCAAAGAAAATTTAAACTAGGTTCTAACATAAGGACAGAATGGGGCATACAAAGCTTGAAGGATCTTCATAGACAAAATTTGGTAGGAATGAGGGTGGGTTTAACAGAGAATGTAAAAATGATACTACCATGTAGTTGGAGGTCTTGGGACTGGGGAAGAAGATGATAGTACATGCGGGTAAATATCTCCACAAGAGTGAACTTTGGATGGTGTTCAAATTTTATCCCTAAAAAAACTAAATGGATGATACCCTTGGTTGGTGTTTCATATGTCAGCCAATTTATCTGACCCAAAGCCATTATGTTAATATCCTCCGGCACTTTGGACAAAAATGTGGACTACTATGTTTAACTACACCCATTATTAATAGCCCTGATTGCTTCTAACATTAGTACATAAACTGGGAACTCTGGAAGATTTTCTGTAACGTGTGTAACGTTGGAATTTCCTGTTTATTATCTAGGTGATGTTTTCCAATAATTACGGCTTTGTTTTTAAAGGACATGTGATGAACAGTTCTTTGCAGGGGCAAAGACTATCGTGTGTTCAAGCAAATTGTGTTTTTTGACCCAAGGCACTTCCACCCCCCAATTCATATTGACTATCTATGCTTGTAATGAAATGGAGTCAGAAAGTAAACTCAGGGCTATGGGGGTATATTTGTCTTAGAGATCAAACACTTAAAGCGGAATTTATGGAAGCAGAAGGCTGTGGGTCAATATCAAAAAAAAAAAAAAACCTGGATTTGTAAACAAGTAAAGGGCTTTCTGAGGTGTGAAGGAGAAGGGAAAAGAGACTGGGAGGGGGTGGAGAGGAAGATAAGGGGCGGGAAGACAGCAGACATTCCAGTTTAGTAAAAAGTATGTATCTGAAAAAACAGAGGGAGAGAGGCCTGAGAAAGACTGATTCACCTCAAAGATCATCAACCCAAGAGACCTTTTTTCTCCCCACCTTGCTGACAGGAATGTATTGTAAATATTTCTTCACTCTCACCCATGTTCTCCTTTCGGAGTAATTCTAGGACACTGAAATTTGGGGTCAGTGCAGCATAAACACTAGAGACAGGTTCAGACACAAGTCAGAGGCAGTTATCACAATTTAGAGAAAAAACAAATATATTAGAGCTCAGAGCAACTCTAAGCCTTTGTTCAATGTAAAGGCATCTATGAACACCTATTAAGAGCCTTTTTGACATTATTTTCAAATCAGACAAGTGCTATTAATAAGGAATCAACTTTCTAGCAATACTAAGTTCTGTGTCATGATTTTAAGTTCTTCAAAGTCTTTTCCTTTTATTATGTTATCTTTGTATAAACGTACAGAGGAATACAATGAGTATTAACCTTATTTTACAGATTAAAAACTAAGGTCCAAGAGTTAACTGAATATTTAAGATTTTGGAAGCAAAACAAGGAAAAAAACAAAAAAACAAAAACTTCTCTAGCTAAGTCAGCTATAATGTCAGGTTTAGAATTTAGGTCCACTGATTCTTAAATCATTGCTCTTTCTATTATACCACTCAACATCAATGTATTCTTTCTGAAACAAGTCTGTCTGGCTGACAAAGTGTTCTCATACTGCACAAGTGGCACAGGATTCAGTACCCCTGATTCTCTACAGCGATTAGGAGATCCACGGCTAGTTTCAAGAAAACCTTCCCATATCCCAAAGGATACAGATCAGTGTAGCATGATCTATTAGGTTTCTCTCATAGGCTTTCACTCTTGATAACGAAACACATAATTCGATATTCAGAGCTCAGATGAAACTGTGACTTCTGTGGTCCAGAAGTGAGTTACTAGACCACTTCCATGGAGGTTTGTTGTTTCATCAAGGCCATGCCTCTTCTACTTTTATTTTTCTCCCCAAATTGCCCAGCCTTGGGGATTTTAAAAAGCCATGTTCAGTTTAAATCCAGCCCTTCTGATATTTGAGATTTAATGACTTTCATTAGGATGTTATCTTGAATTCCATGTATATATGAGAAACCATGACTTATGTATGGGAATTAGAACTTGGTGGTAGTTCCTAGAAAGCACATCTAAATCATGAAATATAACATTAAGCTCAAATGCAAAATAATTTAATTTTTAAAAGGAATGTGGTATTCAGATAAAAGAAACCATAATAGTACATTCATTTACTTTTATATGTATGAAAGTATGAAGTTGTACCATCATTTTCAGGTATCAGTTTAAGTAATGTATTTTCCAGGCTATTTAATAATCATTCTTCCATTGTTCCATAAATAGATTATGTGAATACAAGCTGTTAAACTAAAAGTTACTGCAATAATATAAGTGAATAAAACAGCAGGGCGATTTGAGAGGAATGTACTCAGAAGACTAAATATGAATACTGAACTGCCAAAATATATCATTTGAAAATTCACAGGTATAAGGCCATGTGCGGTATACAAAAATGGACAAGTGAGTTGGTTAAATCACATTTTGTTCAATGTATCACAGAACTGCTACAAGGCCATATGAAAATGGAGACTCAAACATATGTGGAAAATATACCAAAATGGTAGCCATCAGAAAACTGAAAATGCAAATATAGTCTCACCCTATGAAGATCTGGTTCAACTTGAAGTTGGTAATGGAATGGGAATTATTGCTAAATTTAACCTTTTAAGTTCAAAAGTTCAGGGTCCAAACAAATTACCTATGGCCTAAATGATCTTGTTTGGCTCCAGTTAACCACATCATGGTGCATTTTCTACTTTATATTTGAAATGTATCCAGACAATGTTCTATTCTGTAAAATATGGAATGCTGAAATAATACTTTATTCAATATTACATTTCAGCCTCAGGTCTAAGACTGTGTGTGTGAACACACATATGTAAACACACACATACACACACACACACAGTGGAAGACTTCTCTTTTGAAAACAATCTTCTAGTAACACAATTTGCCATCCATCTACCAATATATTCATCATCATGACTCTCTCTTTTTAAGAAACATCACATGGTTGTACCTCTGATATCAACAAATATGCAGTATATCACCACACCACCAGCATTAGGCATTCTTCATTTTTATGCAATAAGTTAATTGACCACGGATTTTATTCTTTTAGAAACCCAATCTCTGGATCCATATTGAGGTCATGACTGTCTTTTAAGGTACTGAAGACAGAATCACTTCCTCTTTCTTTTTCCCCATTGATCTTAAGCTTTGGGTCCCTATGTGCTCTGATAATCATATCTCTTCTGAATAGACACAGTTCAAAATGGAAACCATTTCCCCCAATTGGTCCAACTATAGAGAAATAAAAAAAAAATTAATATTACTTAGTTTCCCTATTCCACCAACCCAAACAATAGTAAATTCAATAGTTATGGAGTATGGATTTCTCTTGTGTTTACTGTGATTTTATACAAGATAATTAGAGACCTGTATGGGTCAAAAACTATTATACATAAAATACTTCATTTTCATATATAGTGAAAAAAGCCAGAACCCAGTAATATTTAATGTCCTGCATTGTTGTATCTTTAAATCTTACCACCACAGGCAAATGTGAAAATCCTTAAATTGCTGTCCTCAGTGTTCCCATGTCAACTGGCATATGCTCAGGTTGGCGATCCTGCCAAAAGTCAAAGGAAAACGTTTATGAGACAGAGTCTGATGGACGATTATTTTAATCCTGCATGTCCAGCACTGCCGGCAAGCTTGGTTTATGAATGCCTGCTGCTGTTTTAATGATAAGACCTCTTAAACACAGCTAAATGCAGTGCAACCAATGGATTTTCTTTTTTTTTTTTTCCTTCCCTAACTGACTGATTATTGATCTCCACCTGAATGTTCCTATTGAGAATAGGAACCATTCATGAATACAAGCAGGAGGAATAATGGCACACTGCATGGGTAGTTTTAATAAACTGCAATAGTTTCTGTGGGGGAAAAAAAAAGGAACCAATCCAATCTTAATGAAGTATGTGCTTACATGACTGAAACTGAAAAGTCTGTGGGCATTCTGTGGGCCAAGCGTTGGATAGTCTAGGGCATCTGGGCTTTGACTGAGTGCCACATCAGAGTGCATATAGGACCCTAAGGACACCCTAGATTACTACTTCCAAGTTCTCTCTATTGCTCTTAGAATAGAAGCTTTGAAGGCAAGAATGGACAGATCTGATGATGACACTACTGGAACAGGGGGATTTGAATCCAAAGTGGCTATATAGAAATACAAGGGATGTGAACCCACTTGGAAACTCAAGAATCCAAAACCTAAATATAGGAGGGTGAAAAGTAGATGAATAAATATCTCCAGGAGTTCTCTGAAGCTGCTTAGAAAACCAGAGAAGTCTTAGGTCAGGAATGGGCAGTCTATTAGACTTAACCCACAGCCTACAACACTCAACTCACTACAGATCTTTCAGACACACTCTGGGCTTCTAAGGATTTCACTGGTGGGAGGGTACCCAAGATATGTACTTCAAACGCATCAGAGTAACTCAGTAGTTTGGTCCAAAGTAACAGATATCCATTCACTTGTTGACCACAGATTTTTTTTCTTTCACATTCAGATCTAAGGTGTTTTCAAGTCAGAAAATGTCAGACATGTTAATTCTTTTTCTTTTTTAGTTTATTTATTTATTATGAGAGAGAGAGAGAGAGAGAGAGAGAGAGAGAGCAAGTTCAAGTGTGAGTGGGGGAGGGGCAAAGAGAGAGGGAGAGAGAGAGAATCTCAAGCAGGCTCTGCATGGACAATAATGGATTCAGGGTGCGAACTGCGAGATCATGACGTGAGCTGAAATTGAGAGTTGGGCTCTTAACCAACTGAGCCCCCCTGGTGCCCCAGACATGGTAATTCTTATATGGGTTTTTATTCTACCAGTGTATGAGTGTGTGTGTGTTATTTGTTTGATGCTAAGAGGAGACATAAATTTTATATTCACTATTTGCTAAAGTAAGTTTTGGAATTATACAGTTGATACTTTTATATTAAAAAAAAACAAAGCAGAACTATGGGAATAATTCTTCAATGGCAAGAGTATATGCGATTGTGGAGATAAAAATAAGTGTATATATTGAGGAATCTCCCTTCAGATGAGGGCCAAAGAGGTCTCTACACCCTGCACAGTGCCCATCATGGCATTAACCATACCACAGCCCCTCTTGTCCTTATATTTCAATTGAGCAGAAAAAGTTTTTTTGTTGGAAAAATACAAGATTACAAACTTTAGCATAATACACTCATGTTTCTCAAATATGCTTTCTAAATTCTGCATTAACCTAACATTTTAAAGACCAAGAGTTATTTAGGATACAATGATCCTTGTGTTAGTATTATTAAAGACTGAAAATATTTGGGCACATATTGAGGAAGGCACTTTTCAAATGTGGGTATAAAGATTCAACTCTAGAACCAATTAGTGGAGACCACTTTCAGACCCAGTTAATGAGAGAAACTTTTTTAGCCAGCTCCTTCTCGTGTTTTCTGGCTACAGTTGAGATAAGTCAAGCACTGAATTTAGCAGAAGTATATGTAAGAGGAACAACAGCTGTGATATTTAAAAGGGGAACTGGCTTTTTTAAAAATCAGACACTGCCAACGACAAAACAGGTAAGACTTATTTGGAGAAATACAAACCCAAACTTGTTCCAGTTGTGTTGAGATGCTTTTCTGCACAAATAAAGTTACTAAACCAAAAAAAGCCGAAGGCATGCTTTCTATCGCATGTAACTATGTCGCTTTTTAACATCTGATTCCAGCATCTACTTTGAGTAATAAAGTGTAGCATAAAAGCTCTTCATCTGAAATCCTAGAATCACCCTCCTCCCCCCCTTCCCCCTTAAACAATGTGCAAATGTTATGTGTTCCTGTGAGGCATTTGGCCTCCATCCATCCCCCACTCCCAGAAGGTCTACAGCAGCTGTGGGATTTTTAAGATGGGACACTGACTCATAAGGTTCAGAAATTTTGGATTGGCAGTCTAAGGATGTTGGTTCTAATCCTAGCTCTGCTTCTAACTCGACTTCAGCAAATGACTTCACCTCTCGACACCTCAGTTTTCTCATCTGTGAAATGAGAAAGCTAAACTAGAAAAATCTAAGTATCCTTCTGGCTCCTCCATTCTAGGAAAAGCCAGTAAAACTGGGAGGACTGAGATAGAAGGGATATTGCCATGTCCATTGGCCTAATCTCCTTATTTATGGGGAAGAAAATAAAGCCCAGAGAGCTTTTCAAACAATATCTTATGCTGAGAGATCAAGGACTGAACCCAGAATTTCAGACTCATCCATCAATTCACTCTTTATTCTAACATACAAAAAGTTTATAAAGCTGTATTCCCAGCTCATGGTTTTACTCATTGACCAAGGGAATATTTCAAACAGGATTTTACTTTCTTGGCTGGGAGAGGGGTACAATGTGTCCTTTGGGGTTCTCTCCCAGATTTTCACAGGGAGGGAACATATGTTCGGGTCCCCAGAGAATTGTGCTCCCACACTCACAGCTGTACAACAGACAAGAAAAAGCTGTCTACAAGCTTAAAAAAAAATAATCAGCATTTGCAAAAGTGCTCTGGGGTATCTTCAGGAAGTGTTCCAGGAGAATTACTATTATAAAACCATTGCTAGGTTCTCTTCTTCTGGATCCTACTCCGCACTCAGACATTAATATTTTAGGCACATCAGTGATATTCATTTACTCATCCGAAGTTCAACAATCAGCAAATACACCCGGTGACAGCAGACTGAGTCCTTGCTCTCATTCAGATTACTGTCCAGCAAGAAACTGTGCATCCTGGAAAGTATGCTGCATTCCTGTCAGTGTGAACTAAGGGCCAGGGAGAGGCACCGCCTTCCCAAGAAAGGCACCGCCGATGCTTCCTTTAAGTTGCCCTTTTTCAAATTTTCAAACAAAGTTCAGGAGAATCTCTATTATCTTAGTGTGCATCAGTTTACCCAAATAGCTTTTGTTGAACCTAATAAAGCATTAGACTCTGTATGTCTTTCCTCATTCTCTCAAAACCCATTTGCTTATCAAATTCTCCTTGTTCAATTTCCCAGCATGGCTTTATCGCACCTACCTAAGAACGTCCAGAGCAATCTCACTTATTCCTCTCACACAGAACTTGAAGTGTAGGAATTCTAGAGCTTCACTAATATACGGGAATTATAAGTCATAGAGTTTAACTTCATTTTACGCATAGGAAACAGTGGTGTAGAAAGACAAAGTTGCAGAGTAACTGTTAATGAATGATTATGAATCAAAGGAAAAGAACAGGAGAGCAAAAAAGCATTTGCTGTGCACTATGTTCTATGGAAGATATTTTAAATACATTATTTCAACTAGTTCTCAGTAAGATCCTGCTCAGGATGTATATTATCATCACCATTTACAGATGCAGTAAGCAAGTATCAGAGTGAATAACTTAAACCAGACCAAACAACTGCCAGTGGTAGTTGGCAGAGGGGGGTTTCAAACCTAGCTCTGCCTGAGGATGCCGGACTGTGCCCAAGGCAGTCCCTTTCCAACAGTCCCCTCTACTTCAACATGGGGTGGCACAGGGATGAGACATGGAAGCCTGGAAATTCACGGAGAAAGGGGATTTGGGCAGCCCCAGCAACAAACCACAGGCCCTCAACAACTTGGTCCAATGCCTGATCGATTGCATACTTCTAAGAGCAATTCTCTCTCCACTATGAAGGGCCGAGAAGATGAAGAAAGGCATGAGAATGCCATTTTTGTCAGAAAGAAAGCCAGGAAGACTGGCTGAATTTGCAAGTATCTGAGCTTCTGGCTGCTTATCAATCAAATGGGCATCGGTAATCACGTTAAAACTTTAAGCTTCAGGAATGGTAACAGCCCTGCAGTTGTAAAATGTATAAAACTGCGTTTCCACCTTCTACCACTCTCAAAGGGAACACAGGATCCCCTGATTCTTATTTCCAAATATTATCCACCTTATACACATATGAGCTATTTGGCAGTTTTTCACTCCAAAAGGTGGACAGGCATTGGGCTTGATGGGTAAATGCAGCCGTTCCTCTGAGAAACAGCAACATTCCCTATCAGTTGGACAGTTGTCAGTCCAAAGTTTATGGAGTTACATTTATAGTCCAATTTTTTAAATCAGGAAATTGAAGCTAAATGAAGTGTCCCAGATAATGTGTCACCATGTAAAAACAATACAAGTTGAATTTATTGAGGGCTTGCTATGTATGGGTGGCACACCATTGCAGAGGTTATGTAAATTTGCTTACTTAGTCTGCATAACGACTCCATGATGTAGGCATTATTATCTTTATACAAATGAATAATCCAAGGATTAAAGTGGGTAAAATGACTTGCCTAAGGTCATAAAACAAGTTAATACCAGAGCTAGGATTCAAATCCAGGTTTAAATCAAAGCCCACAGTCTCGACCAAAATCTGACCTCAATTCTAAATAAAGTAATCTGATTTCCAGAGATGTCCTCACTGTCTGAGCATCCGGACTCTGTAGCCTGCCATGCCTTGCCTTTTGTGACATACTGCAGCCTTGGTATCATACTCTGAAACACAGAAAGGTTCAAGTTATTGACACTTATGGTCAAAATGTTTTAGTGCCACTCTCCATAATCATATAGTTCAAGCAAAATGATGTCAAGTGATGTAGTTACTTGATTTTGTTTCCCTTGTTGTCTTTGTGTAGACTGAGCTTTGTTGCTTTTCTCACTTTGTCCTATAACTACTGATGGTTACCTACCTATATATGCACAAAGCTGTATATAACACATAATGTGCATGCTCAAACAAACCTTTTCCTTACCCCTTTCCTGCATTCAGAAAGAGAAAACTGAAAAACTGGAAAGACAAGAGTCAAGAAAGGATACGTTGAAGATTTTTCCTTTCTAAGAGCAGTTCTCAGGTCCCCTTGCATATGGCGCCTGTGTGAATGAAAATGTGGCGTGTACTTGGGAAGTGCTGTAGGGCATGTGTCTCTGCATACATATGCATAATGTCCTTTTCACACTTTGGAGTTACCAGATGCCTGGTTCTGCTGGAAGGGGTTTGGTAACCCACTTGAAATCATGAGGATTCATAACTCATTTATGCAAGCCACAGAACCCCTCTAGATGACATCTTCTGCTCTAAAGAACGATTGAGAGAAAGATGTAATAGAGCTGAAAATGACAATGAAATATTAGCAGCCGCAGAGTTTCTATGAGGCATTCTGGCTAGATGAGGGAATTATGCAAGTCAAAAGAAGAGCCTTCCGGCAACATGAGAAGCAAAAACAAAAGAAGTAAGAATGTCTAGGTGTCAAGGACTAATTTTGTTACCAAGGGAAAGGCCCTGAGGCACTGATTCATTTTATAGTCAGGTATGCAGCCCTCAACCTTGGACTCTCCCTACTAGTAAGTGCTGGGCAAAACTCCTCCTCTATTCACACCTGGCCTCTAAAATTCCCTAACCCTCTGAGGAAATGTGTGAAGGTGGACTGGGGGGGAGGGGGGGGTTGGTGGGTAGTTAGGATGCACTGAAGTTCTGCCTGAGGTGGGACTTTAGGCTCCAATCCTGTTCTGGCACCATCCTCCAATCAAATCCTTCCTTGCTGGCTCTCAAGATTTTTTTCTGAGACACCAAGTTCATGCCCTCTCTCTCAACTTCTTCACACCTCCTCCCCACCAATAACACCTCAGTCAGGAAGGAGATTCCTGCTCCTAGAGGATAATAGAAGTCCTTTATAATCCTGCCTGGTCTTTTCAATTCCGGACACATGGAGCTTCTTACATCTCCTAAAACACTTTCAGTTTACTGTGCTTTTGTTCTGATGTCCCCTCTCCCTTTCTCACTTCTCCTCTGGACAAATTTCCTACTCATTCTTTTAAGAAACTGTTGCCACATAAGTAGCTAGGTGAGAACTTGCTCAAACTCTAGGAAGGAACTAGTCATTCCCTCTGCTATATTCTCATGACACTGCAAACATCTCTACATGACCACCTAGCACTCTCCACTGGAATTATATTTATATATGTTTTAGCCTGAACAAAACTGAATTTCCGGAGTGCAAGAGCAATTCCTATAAATACATCTTTTTTATCCTCCGTAGAGAGCAAAATATTGAAGATATATTAGCTTAATAAATATGTTGATTGAAAAAAATGAATGAATGACCCCCTCATTACCCTCCCATGTGCTTTTAGCAAGTTAGCATGCGATTCTTCATCATTTTTTAATGTATTATAGTGGTGGTGATGTTGAAGAGAAAAGCTATCTCTAGAAGGCAACAGATCAGAGTACTGGCTTGGCATCTTTGTCCTGAAACCTATCCCTTTTGCCAACTTCTTCTTTACTATAAAGGACACCCCACTGCTATAATTCTAGGGCTTTCTCAGGACACAGGATTAAAGCTCCCAGGAGAGAGGCAGTGTTGTATGCTGCAAAGAGCTTGGGTTTTTTCAATCAGATGGTCCTTGGCTCAAATCCAGGTGTGGCTTCCAGTAGTAACTGGAACCAGAGGAAGGTTCAGAATCTAGCTGAACTTCAGGTCCCTTGTTGGTAAAATAAGGATGAATACTTATCCTCTAAGGCTACTACCAAGATCAAATTAAATTATAGCTGTTAAGAACATCTCCTGTTTAAGTTCTCAGTAAACTGTAACATTTATTTTTTACATCCTCGGCCACAAACCCTCCACTTCTGAACCCTCACAAAGTTCTGTTTTTTTGTTTTTGTTTTTTGTTTTGTTTTTGTTTTTTCTAGAATAGGGATTATCCTCGGTGGAGTGGTTACAACATGTTTATATACCGGAATCATCTAGGGTGATTTTCCATGTCCCCCCACGTTCCTTTCTAGAAACACTTGTGTAGTATACTATGACTGTTACAGAGGAATATATATTTTATTTCTCAGAAGTTATCAGATAGAGAGGAAGATGAGAATCACTTCTCTAGAATATACCTCAGAAAGTCTTGCTCTTTATTTTCACAGCCATAATTCCAACTGGGACCCTAAACCTCTCACCCTAAAATTGTTATAACAGCTTCCTAGCTGACCTTCCTAGTTAGGGGTTTTCCTCTTCTCAATCTATCGTATATATAATAGTGGGGATCATCTTTCAAACTCCATTAAGGCGGAGCAATCTTCTGATGAAATCTTAGTAGTCCCCACTGGGAGAACTAGCCACCTCTCCCCCAATATCCCCTCCATGCTCTTTCACACTCTTGTGCCTTTTCCTATGCTCTTGCTTCTAACTGGCAGTCCTTCCCTTCCCTTCTAGTTTCTACCCCACCCCAACCCATCTAGCCAAAGAATTTCTATACATGGTTCAAGACAAACTCAAGTAGAACGAGTTTGTCCTTTGTACCACCACTGGACCCAGATCATCTCTGTTATTGTATTCATCGTATTCTGGTACAAGTTATTAGTTTACCAGTCTTTCTGGTGTACTAGATTGTGAATTCTTTAAAGGAAAAAACTGTGTCTTAATTATTCACTTATTTTCCCATAAGGTACATACTCACTAAATTTTTACTGAATTGAATCAGATTGAACTGAAATGAATCCCTGTTCACATTCCATTTAATTTGGGACTGGCGCCTCCTAGGCTGGGTGTGTGTGTGTGTGTGTACGTGTGTGCATTTCTGGGGCTTTTTTATCACGCACATTTTTCCCTATGGCTTTTTCAGACAAAGACTGTGCAAGAAAGAAGACTTGCACATATACTGGTCAAGTTCATTTCAGACCCCAGGGAAGCTGGGCAAGCTCTCTAGCCAACACAAGGATTGTGAAAAACAGCTTTTGTTAAAATATCTTACTGCTTCCTATTCATTAAACCCCAAATCCCTCAGGTGGACTGCAAGATGGTACATTGCCAACTTGACTGAAACTCCACCCAATGTAACTGCCTGGACTGGCCTAGAATGCATAACTGCTTCTCTTTGTGATTGTCCTGTGAACAGGTTTTGTGCCCACATGTCTCTCTTTCTATTGGGTAACACTGCTGCAGGCTGGATCCCTCTGGTATATTCCTTCTTCTGTGATGAATGTGTTAGGCCTCCTGGAGTCCCAGGAGTTGTTGGCTTCTTCCTCAATTCAATGTTCATTCATTCATTCATGAAACATTTATTGACCCTCTTTCCTTATATCAAGTGCTATGGTGAGTCCTAGGGAAATAAGGATGAATGAGAAAAAAAGTTTGGCTTCCAATGAAGTCACCCAGGATGGAGAGAAAACAGAACATAAACAAATAATGACAGTATAATAAGACAAATGGAAAATAGATTTATGTGCATAATGTCAGAGGGGCCCACTGCAAGCAGATAAAGAGGCTGATATCTTTTCCCACGTGTTAGCTCTGCAGGAAACCTGAAAGCACACAACACAGGCATCTTACTCAGGCCCCAAATGTCCCCCATGAACCCAAAGACTGTGGAGAAAATGGCAAACTCTATCACAAAAATTATTGCTATAACTATCTGGGTGGCTCCAAGAGCCCAAATTTCCCCTCTGAGAAGCCCATCAGTGGGGGAGCTATAGTGTGCTAATAGAATAGTGTTGCTGCCTCATTGCAGCATCTTAACATCTCGATTCTCCAACATATGTAGCACCCTGACTTTGACCACATCTAAGATATTATATATAACTGAGAAGGAAATAAAGATAAGACATACTCAAAAAGAACCTCGCTCAATAAAACCCCGCTCCAGCTCTAACTCAACAGCTGTGCTGTCCAGAGCATTAGCCATGAGCCACAAGTAGTTATTTAAATTTAGATTACTTACAACTAAATAAATTACGGTCCTATAGTTGCATCAGCCACATTTCATGATGTCAATTGGACAAATATTGAACATTTTCATTATCATAAAAAAGTTCTATTAGACAGTGCTGCTCTAGAAAGTAATCTGAAATCTTTATTCATTGATTCATTTATTTTATAATTTTATGACTTGCTTGCTTTGTAAAAGACCCAATTCTTGGGCATCTGGGTGGCTCCGTCAGTTGAGCATCAGACTCTTGAATTTGATTTTGGCTCAGGTCATGATCTCAGGGTCATGGGATTGAGCCCTGTGTCAAGCTCTGCACTGAGCTGGAGCCTGCTTAGGATTCACTCTCTTTCAGCCTCTCTCTCTGACTCATCCCTCTCTCTGTCTCTCTCTGTCTCTCTCTGTCTCTCTCTCTCTCTCCCCTCCTAAAAAAAAAAAAAAAAGACTCAATCCTGGGTTCTGGAGGAGGCAGAGATTAAAAGTAAAAGTTAGCTATTTTTGAAGGGCTCACAGTCTGGTGGGTTAATAATTTTTTTTTAATTTTTATTTATTTATGAGAGAGAGAGAGAGAGAGAGAGAAAGAGAGAGAGAGAGAGGTGGAGAGAGCACAAGTGGGCTAGGGGCAGAAAGAGAGGGAGACAGAGAATCCCAAGTAGGCACTGCACTGTCAGAGCAGAGCCTGCTGTGGGGCTTGAACTCACAAACCGTGAGATCATGACCTGAGCCAAAATCAACAGTCAGCGGCTTAACCAACTGAGCCACCCAGGAGCCCCAACAATTATTTTTAAAAAGGAAAAAAGCAGGGCACTGAGTAATGGATATTATGAGTGCATGGAGACAAAACAGCCTAATCTTGCCTTAAAAAGTAAGAGAAGACCTCAAAGAAGAGGTAACACGACATGATTCTTGAAGAGTGAGTAGTCACTTTCCTAATTTACTAGGGGAAAGGGCACTGGACGTGGTGAGAACAGTACATGCAGAAGGTATTTAGTATTTCTGGAATGGAGTGTAAATTTCCAGGAAGAGGTTGGGTGAGAACAGGCTGGCAAAGTGGATGGCACGGTGAGCTAAAGGGTATGAGGTGAGCAGGCGGTGGGAGGAAGGGGTGTTAGGAATTATCACTCAGCGATTAATAGCACTGACATCCAGAACTAGGTTTCTACTCAAAATTCGCCACTGTTAGTTTTATTCTCTTGGAAAGTTTTTAAATCTCTCTGAATCCCATTTTTCTCATCTGTAAAATGGTATTAATAACCCTGCCAAACTTTTATGATTTTTGTGTAGATTAAATGAGACGATGTGCTTGTCACAATGCGTGCCACATGTGAAATAATCAAAAAAGAAAGTTACTATAGTTTATAAAAGGAATGTGTAGCCACGAAAGGATTTGAGCAGAAGAATAAAATGATTATATTGTATAGAGAAATAAGACACAAGACAATTACCTATGCCAATAATAATAGCCAAATAATAGCTAATATTTACAGAGTATTTACTACACATCAGGCATGATTCCAAGTGCTTTAAATAAGTTAATCATTTAATCCTCTCAACAATCCTACGAGGTAGGCTACCATTACTATCTCCCTTTTACAGATGAGGAAATGAAGGCATAAACAAGTTAAAAAATTTGTCTCACTGCTAATAAATGACAGAATGGGATTCAAACCCAGACATCCAGCTCTTGAATCTATATCCTTGGCCTCCAGGCTGTTCTGCCTCTGTTAGAAATTCTTTGACAAAAGTCTGCCTGATTTTATATTGGATTATTTTCCACCACAGCATGGCTTCAAAATAATTTTATGTAAGTACAGATCTTCAAAAACAACTTTCTCACACCACGAAAGCCAGTAAGCCAGTATGTGTGCTGTAGAACTATTCCATAGAAGGCCATCTGGATAGAAATGGACAAATGCTTGATAAGTTGTGTATCATTAAAAAGGTAGGTTCAAAGCCTCCTCAGATAATCAAGACATGACAGCAATCCCAGAGATTCTTCAACAATAGCTGCCTGTAACAACCTCTCATAAAAGTCAGCTTCTTCTTATGAAAATGGGGCTAATGTGTGCCTCAGTGGTTTGTAAGAAATATTAAGAGAATAGAGAGAAAGGATTTTTCACTGTGCGTAGTACATAGATGTTCACTGAGAAGTATCTTTTGCTGCTATAATTTTTGTTCTTTTAATTAAGGCATCATGGTCCAATACAAGGCCTGCGGAGTCTTGAAAAAACTTTCTTAGAACTCACTGGAACTCAGTTAAGCATATGGATGGAGAGGAGGGTATCCTAGATATGAAATTCTTCAAAACAAACACATTCCAGTGTATGACCTAAACTCCAACTCTCCTTATTTAAGACCTTCTCTGATTCAATTTCAAAAACACATCCCTGTTTTTACCAAAATCTGGGCCCAGATGAGCCTAACACATTGATGTTTTTATTGACTGACCTCACAAAAGGCCTCATCTCTCAAGGAAGTTCTTCCAAATGTCTTTTCTTCTGATATTCTGCTCTTTAGTTTGACATCCATCCTCACGTAATTCCACTTTAATGAGTGAGATAACATAATTATCCTTCAAATTTGTTCCACACCGTTAGAGCACTGCCTCTCCCCAAGCAGTCTTGGCCAGCATGACCAGGCTTTCCCCAGCACAGGGTACTGGCCTGGGTCTCAGGACTGGCCAAGGGAGCATGTTCTTCCCTGCGAATAGTCACAAATAATAACTATGGAAGCACGGATCCTCAAACCACAAATTCCCTATTTTTGGTCTTACAAATGTGGTAGGATCAGAAAGGAGATCTAGGGCATCAGCCAGTAAGTTAGAGGAGTTGAAGTCTAGGAGGCCCGGATTTGAGAAGAAAAGAGGTTTAGGTGGCTGATTGATAGTTCCCAAGCCCTGGTTGAGTGAAATTCTTGGAGAGATTCAGCAGGATGGTGGCTGGTAGAAGAATCAGTAAGTTGAAAGTTGCTTTGGCACTTGATTAAGAGCAGATTGCTGTGGGCTGAGTTGTCATGGGAATCTCACTGGACTAGAAAGCTCACTCTGGGTTTGTGGCCTAGAATTACCAGCTATGTGACCTTGAGCAAATCACTTAACCTCTTCTATTCTCTGTTGTTTTTTCATTACTAAAATGCAGATAATAGAAAAATAATAAAAACAGCAAAAAGATTTTTGTCTTTAACTGAGAAAATATATACTGCTTTATACTTTTACAAGTGCCTATAAATTTACAAAATACTCTCACGTAAAGAATTTATGTGAAAGCATCTGGCAACACTGGTGGCTCGCAAATGTCAACTAAAACATATTCACACCAATCTTTCATTGGTACATTCTAATGACTATTTTTAAGGCCCAAAGAGAGTAAGTATTGTGGCCAAGGTTTTGCTGGTGGTAATTTTATCCAGGCAGTCTGGCTCCTGAGCCAGGGGCCCTAAATACTGCAGCTTGCTTCCTCTCTAGATGGGGGCCCTGCAGTCACTGTTGCTTACCTGAGTTACAAAGGCAAAGGCATCTGGTTGGTTCCTGAGAGACTGAGGACAGCTACTCGGAGCCATCAGCTGACTTCAGGACTCCCACAGCAATTGCCATAGCACCACCCTGTACCACTTCCTTGATCTCACTTCTGAGTCTTCATACATACCCTTCTCTGTGTCTAATATCATGATGTCTTCCCTCTTGCGTGCCAAGCCATATCTCTCCATTCTTTTAAAATTCTCAGATGAAGACTTGGGGCCATGGGGAGTAGGGATTAGAATGGTTTTCATCAGGCTTTCAGGATTACTTAAGAAACAAAACAAAACAACAACAAACCCCTTGTTCATTTTATTGGCACAGGCGCAGACTCTGGGACCCTTAGACCTACTCGGAAGACTCATGAAAGACAAGAAGAAGTTCAGGAATTTATAGCCTGAAAAGTGAGGCATCTGTGACTTTAGATGGTTTGTAAGGGTATCTTATTTGATAGCAGCCAATAAAGAAGGAGACAGTGCCAGATCAGATAAGAAGAAAGAACATCTCCGGCCAGAATTAAAAAGGCTATTTTGGGATATGTCAAAAGGAGTCAAGCTAGATTGAAAAAGACTGCAGAGGTGATTAAATAGGTGAGAACAAAGAGAACACTTCCTGAGTTCTGGTTAAGAAGGGAACAATTCTTAATCATCTTTTAATTGTACTTCATAATTAGCCAAGTCACAAATGCCATGGCTGGGATTAAAAGATCTTTCATAAGGCAGAAACTGTGATGAATTTTTGCTAGGGAAAGTGGGGGTTGGGGGATGGTGTGAGTGCTGAAGCCCTTTCAATTTGTGTAACGATTTGAGAAACTAGGTTTTATAAGCATATTTGTTCATAAAGCACATTTTGAAAGATACTGTTGTTCTATTTTTGCTTTTTTTCTCTTTCCAAAGGAAATGAAAACCAGCAATGGAAATTTTTCCAGAGGAACAAAATCTCAACAAACAGTGAAGCAAATAGCCACTGGAAATTGCTTATGAAGCTCCTAGAGATAATGGATATATGATATCACAGCAATGTTACAACATCTTCAATGACAAGTGGCAAAGAGTAAGAAAATGCTGAAGTTACATCTGAGTGAGTTATTCCATACTAAATATTCTTAATTGGTATCACAGAAGGCATGGAAAACAGGTTAATTACTTACAGAAATAAAACAATAAAATCACCTCTAACAAGCATGCATATAATATATCAATGTATAATTTCTGCTGGAAAAGCAAACCCTTTCCAAATTAGAGTTAAGAAAAAGTCTGTGAGAAAAATAATAATACTTCTGAATAAATTGCTGTTTACATATCCATTCATTCTCTGAACATTTATCTAACACGTATTCTGTGTAAGACATTTTGGGACATCACTAGAATTGCAAAAACAAATTAGAAATATATGATCTGCCCTCAAGAAGCTTGAAATCTTGTCAGAAAAACAAACATTTTTTCTCATCTGTACTTTCTTTTTTCTATCTTTGTGATTTCATTTGGGTGATAGCTTTGAATAAGATCTCTACGCAGGCTAATATCTGAATGATATCTCTATCTGACCTATACTATGAGCAAGATCTATGTACCCTGCTAGGCCTAACTAGGCCTGTTGGTTGTCTACACAGATGTCTAAGAGGGCTCTCCAAACAAATGTGTCCAAATCAGAGCTGGCCCTTTGACCATTTCTCCCATTCCTGCCTCAGTCCTTCACCAACCTCTATTAATTGTTCAAGGCCATCAGCAAAAAAAAAAAAAAAAGGACTGTGGCAGAGAAATAGACAGGATATAAGAGGAACAGAGCTAGAAAGGCCCCATACTTGGTGTAACATTCTGCTGTCACTGTCCTGAGATTCTTAATAATGTTATCTTTCAACCTGTGTTTTGGATGAGACATTCAATGAGGCAATGGAGCATGTGTATAAGGAGAGAAGACAACCCGCTGGAAGGAAAACCTTGATATTTTAGTATCTTTGGTGGCACATTTTTCCTGTTTCTTGAACAGGGGTCCCCACATTTTCATTTTGCACTGGGGCTTGTAAATTGAGTAGCTGATCCTGTGTATGAATATCACATAATTTAGATTCAGACAGTGTGGTCTTTCTCCATATTTGCACTCCATCTTAGGTGTGCTAACCTGCCCCTCTCTCCTTTCCCCTTGCTTCTTGCTGGGAGTTTTAAATTGATCTGAGCATTAGCATTTGGACCTTCTGTTCCATGACCTCTAGGATAGCTTGCCTGGCAATGGACTTGGAGGCTACTGTGGCATCACAGCCTTTCTCCACATGATAGCACTCGGCTCCTACATAGGCCTTCTCTAGCCTGTGTGCATTCTCCAGAGGAAAAATCGATAATATTCAAGTGGTTTCTTTTTCTTTCAAAAGGATATGTTCTTTTTATGCCAGGTAACAGTTAATGAAATATCTTTCTGACAATCCATAGAAAGTCTAAAAAATAAAAAGATGCACAGTGAACCTCTTATCACAGCTTTCTGGTTTGAAAACCAGGGTCTGCTCCACAGGATTTGATGATTTCATATGACTTCTCCATTGACAAAGCCAATGAAGATTTACATCTTAAATTTCACAACTTTCCAATGACATTTTAAAACTCTCACTCCCCAAAAGCAGAAATGGTTTTGAAATCCCAAGAGTACTTTTTGAAGAAAATCTCTTCCCCCTCACAGTGCTTAGTAGAACAATGTCGTATATTTTCCAAAGTACAACTAATTGAAGCACTTTGTCTTTCTTATTTTCCTACGTTTTAAAATACCTATTATGTATGTAATTTTATAAATCAGGTATACTGCAATACTCTCTACCTTTATGTATTTGGGAATTTCATCATTTCTCAGTTTTTAAAAAAGGTCAAGGAAAGCTACACATTTTGGGTGACATCATCTCAGAAAAATGTATCTCTAAAACCACAGCAATATTTTTTAATGTTTATTTATTTATTTTTGAGAGAAGCGGGGGGCGGGCAGAGAGACAGGGAGAGTAGAACCCTAAGCAGGCTCCACACTGTCAACGCAAAACTGGACACAGGGCTTGAACTCAGGAACTGTGAGATCTTGACCTGAGCCTAAATCAGGAGTTAGATGCTTAACTGACTGAGCCATCAAGGTGCCCTGACCACAACAACCTTAATGAGGTTTGCTTTGGTAGAAAATGACAACAGAGAAGAAGTGAAAAATTACCTTTTTCTTCACTTAAAAAAATTGGCATCATAGGTTGCCACTTCACAGTAATGTCTTAATATTCTCTCATTTAATTATGTAAATCATCAAAGAAGGCTGCTGTTTATGGTAATTTGCACGTGTGGAGATCTGCTTCCCAAGGTAAGCTAATTTAAATCAAATTATAACTAAGGGAGATTTACCACTTGTTGATTTAGACAGACAATCATTTATAACTCCACCAAACAGCTAGCAAAGACTGCAGGATTTCAAAAGTGAGGTGAAACAGTGGTGATCCCGCTGTGAAAGGAATCAGCTGAAATGCTGTGGTAGGATTTAGTATTCCTATTGATGTCAGCAAGAACTGAAGGCAGCCTCTTTTGTAAGGGAAGTGATTAGTGAATACAGTTGACCCTCACTACCTCCACATTCAAGCCTTCCTTTACATATGAAGTTCAGGACTGTTCTCCCCAACTAATTCACCACTCTCTTTTGATACAAATCCAGCACTCTTCAGATTCTGCCTGCATTCTAGCTGCATAGTTGTACCAAGTGCTGAATGTAACGGAGAAAAGACCATTGTAAACCATTGAAGTGTTCATGTGTCCTCAGCTCCTTTCTTTCCTTTTTTTTTCCTTTTTAACCATTAAAGATACTCCATTTCAGTTTGAGAAAATAAGCATGTACAAATCATTCTTTGTTTTATGGGCACAGAGTCAATCCCTCCTTAGCTAACAAAACTGGCCATGTAGGGTCTGATAGACCAAGAAAGGCACACCTCCTCCTGGATGCAGACACAGGTATCTGTGACAATGGCCACAACCCAGATTGGGCAACAAGGAGGATGTTAAGTACAGCAAATGATAAAGACATTTGGCTTAAGAACCAGAGAGAACTGGGTCAAAGGCCCATCCTGCCACTCATTTGCTAAAAAATCTTTAAGAAGTTTCCCCTGCCTCTCTGAATCTCATTGTTCTTATGAAAAGAAAGCATTAATTATACATTCTTCATAAGATTCATATGATGACTTGAGAAGCCAATGCATATAAAGCACAAAGTTTTACATAAATGTTCAACTTCAAAAAAATAGCAGCTATGAATAACAATAACAATGATGATAATGCAGAGTTATACATGGAAAATGGGCAATTTCCAAAATACTTATGGGTGAAGAGTAAACAAAACCTTTTCCATTCTGCATGAGAACTTGACCTTCATTTAATTTTCAAGCTGGGTTAATCTATTAAGAGTAATACGTTGGCTGTATTGCTAATGAATGTTGTTAATGATGAAATGTGGCCCATGATTCAAAAATTGCATCTGGATTGGGAGGCACATACATGAACTATAAATACCTGGTGGGACTTTCCTGAGTGTGCTGAATTTGTCACTGACATGTCCTTGTTGGGACCCTGGAAACTATGCCTATATTATTGTTATTATAAGAGATATTGACTCTTGGAGCATGAGGTGTTGAAACACCTACCCAATGTAGACCCTTTCTCCTTGCAGCTGGCCTGTGTGACACAAAACTCTGAAGATTCCCACAGAAGAGAAATGGCTCAGGATGTCCTGCTGATATGCTAGGTTTCCCATCCTGGTCCTTCTAAGTGAATATGCTGTCCAGTCTCTTCTATGGTAATCTTGTGGGTCTGAATGCTTAACTAAGCCCAAGGAATCACTCTGTAGAGATTGCAGAATATTTCAGTTTATTTGTTTGTCCACCAAGGCATATGCTTGAACACTAAGAGGATGATGTTAGGATAATAAAGGTTCTGGGGCACCTGGGTGGCTGAGTTGGTTAAGCGTCTGACTTCAGCTCAGGTCATGATCTCACGGTTCGTCGGTTTGAGCCCCGCATTGGGCTCTGTGCTAACAGCTCAGAGCCTGGAGCCTGCTTCGGATTCTGTGTCTCCCTTTCTCTGCCCCTCCCCTGCTCATTCTCTCTCTCTCTCAAAAATAAATAAACATTAAAAAATAAATAAAAGAAAAATAAAAGAAAAGGATAATACAGGTTCTGGATCAACTATGAATACTTATGGAATGCTAGAATTTCCCCCTGCTTATAGATATTTTCCCATTTTCTTGAGGGACACATTTCTGCTATTGATGATTCTTAGGGACTGGTGAAGTCATTTGTAGAGGCCAGAGACTTCTTGATTAGAATCAGTTCACCAATGAAATCTCCTAAGTGTGTCACATGAAGGTGACCAAATGGAAGTAAAACACAAACCTGCCAGAGAGGAGTTTGTCTCCAGAGACCTACTCAGTGGCCCTCCGAATGGCAAAGGCAACCAGAGACATCCCTCATGTTCATTAGATGACTTTGCTTACCCTGGTGGCAACCTGGGGTTCCCAGATAGAAGTAAGCCCCAATGCCCTAAATCATGTATATTAGTTTGTTTTGTTGTTGCTGTAACAAAATGCCACAACATTAGTGGCTTGAAACAACACAAATTTATTATCTTATAACTCTGAAAATCAGAGGTCTGAAATGGGTCTCACTGGGCTAAAATCAAGGGGTCAGCAGGGCTGTGTTCCTTCTGGAGGCTCTGGGGGGTGCGAGGGAGCTCTATTTTCTCATATTTTCCAACTTCTATAAGCTGTCTGCATTCCCTGGTTCATGGTTCCTTCCTCCATCTTCCCAGGAGCATAAGAATCTTTACATCCATCTCTGACTCTGACCTTTCTTTGACTTATAGGGGCCCTTACGGTTACAAACAAGTCACCTAAGCAACCTAGGATAATCTTCCCATCTCAAACCTTAACATTTTTTGAAGTTTATTTATTTATTTTGTGAGAACGAATGAGAGAGAGCATGAGCAAGGGAGCGGCAGAGAGAGAGAAAGAGAGAAAAATCCCAAGCAGGCTCTGTACTGTCAGCACAGAGCCCCAAATGGGTCTCATACTCAGGAACCACCAGATCATGACCTGAGCAGAAACCAAGAGTCAGCCACTTAACCTACTGAGCCACTCAGATGCCCCTCAGGATCCTTAACCACCTCTACAAAGTCCTTTTTTCCATGTATAGTAGCAGACTCACAGGTTCTAGAGATTAAGAAGTGAATATGTTTGTGTGGGGGGCCCTTACTTGGGCATCCTTTGTTTATAATAAATTAACTTCTCTCTTGTGCAACTAGAATGGTGCTAGTTATGTGTCATCCCCAGAAGAGTTGAGAAAACTGTCACTCAAATAATTTTTGGTGTCCTGTGAATTGGATGAGCAATTTCAGTAGTGAAAGAGTGCTTGGTGAGAACAGTGCCTTAAATGAACAGGAAATGAGACACTGTTAGTGACAGTAGTTTTACAGATTCTTTATAAAATTGGATAGAGAACTAGGCAAAGTATGTACACCATGAAAATTAAGTGTGAGCCCAGAAAGCATATGGTAGTGATTTTAAGATGCATTGTTGGATATAAATATATCTATTAAGAGAGAGAGATGGGGTAACAGGAGTGGGAGAGAATGTAAATATGAATAGCTGGTGCCCCTAAATTCCATCTTTTCTAAAAATGTACCAGCTATCAAAGTTGTCTTTCTTTCTTTTTTAAAAGTCTAGCCTTTATTCTAATGACCCTTGCATACTTCACTGGATACTCCCACAAGAAATATTCGGCAAAAAAATGCATGTGTGTAAAAACCATACAATAGCTAGTTTCACTCCTCTTGCAAAAAAAAAAAAATCAATAGTTGTTTCTGTCCCCATATTTCATCTTGGGCCTCTTTGTGAAATGTGCCGTTCAATTTAATGTTGATAGGTCATTCCAGTCAGTGTGAGTTTATATACAATTCAGTATTAATTTCCAGCCAACTGGAAGCCAAAGCACTCCAGTTATGCAGAGTCACCTCTCCCTAGTACGCTTGACATTGTCTTTTAACTAGTAATATGAGCCATTGTCGGATGGATTGATCCTTACAATAATCACATAATGTTCAGCAAGAAGGCTGCAAGATTCATTGACTGTCAGTACTCACTTAGAGCTGAGTGAAGCCTCTGATATAAATTTTAGGCTACTTAATTTGGCATTAGAATGTTTTCTAGTATAAGAAAGAGTTCTATAGTGGTAGACAAGAGGCCTGGCTGCAGTCATGGCTCTGACAGTATCCAGTGTGCATGTGCCCCGACAGCAGTTCAGAGAGCAGAGGGGCCAGTTGGTTGAGTGCAGTTACTGATGGCTTCAATAGGGTAAGCTTTTACAAGGAGAAACAGGAGCTGCTGTCCAGTAGAAGATGGAATATCTCAGAACCTAAGAGGAAACACTTTCAAAAGAGAAAGCAGAGAAAAATGGGTTAACTTGTCAGACTGTGGTACACTGAGGAAACAAGTGCCAAATTCAGGAAGGAAAGCTCAAAGCAGAGCCATGGGTCTTCTTGAGCATGAAGAGAATAGGAATTGTGCTACCACAGAATTTAAGCCACACATGCACTGTTGCAAAGCCTCAGACTCTGCTTCTGATTCACATCCCCACCCCCACCTCTTGATTATTAATTACAAAGGGAAGCTAACATTTCAGACAATACAGAATGGAGGGGGAAAAATATCAGTCCAGTAGGGAAGACAGATCTCCAAACTGGTAAAGAGAAAACAATGATAACAAACTAATATAAATGCTATGAAGGAAGAAGGCTACCGAGAGAATCACAGGAGGCTACCTCCTACTAATGTCTCTAGGAAAGACTTCTCTGAGGAATTTACATTTAAGCTAAAATTAGAAAGAACCCTATGGAGCATTGGATCTTGAGGGAATTATATTTTCAAATATTTCCCGAGGCAGGAAAGAACTTGTCCTGTGTGAAGAACTGGGGGGAGAAACAACAATGAGGTTAATTCAAGGTGAATAGTTGAGGTGAAGTCACGAAGGTGTATGTGGTAGATTACTCTTAAGCAAATATTCACTTCCACCCTTCTACCCACTTCCACGGATGAATACACTTGCCCACTTCACTGTTGTTGGACTTGGCCATATAACTTGCTTTGACTTCCCAATGGCTGAGTGAACTTTGCTCACCCTTAAGCTTTGGCCTCAGCCATGTCACTTCTTTATCAAAAGGGACATTAGCAAATATGACACAAGAATGTGTTTAAAATGTGCTTGCACAGTTAGGCTCGCTTTATGGCACTGCTGTCACTGTGGGGAAAGAACACGCCCTGGGTAGCCCACTGGTGACAAGATGATGAGAGACATGAGCAGCATGTCCAAACTGCAGCTTGGAGCCAGGTCCAGCTGAGTCCTTCCTAGATCAGCCAACCTCCAGCTGATCTGAAGATGCTCGAGTAAGACTGAATAATTGTTGTGTGAAGCCACCAACTTTTGGAGTTGCTTATTATACAGCATTATTATGGGAATAGCTGATGGACCATAGAAGGATCATCTAACAGAGCTTGTGGGAAAATAGTTGACAAGTTTTAAGTAGGGAGTGAGATGATATGCATTATGGTTATTGAAGCTCACTCTGCTGTGAGAGGCCAGCAAGGAAGAGGCAGTAGGAATAATCCATTTGGAGAGAATGGTAGCAATGGAGCAAAAGGGAAGAAAGGTATTTGACATAAATCTTGGAGACAGAACAATAATACTTGCTCATGAGTTATATACAGAGAGAAAGGAAAGTGAAGAACTAAAGAGTGACTCCCAGGTTTCCAGCCTGGAAAACTGGGTACAGAATAGAACCCTTTGGGGACACCTGGGTGGCTCAGTTGGTTAAGTGTCCAACTTCGGCCCGGGTCATGATCTCACAGTCTGTGAGTTTGAGCCCCACATCTTGCTTTGTGCTGACAGCTCAGAGCCTGGAGCCTGCTTCTCTCTCTGCCCCTCCCTGGCTTGTGCATTCACACTCACTCATGTGCTTGCGCGTGCTCTCTCTCTCTCTCTCTCTCTCAATAAATGTTAAAAAATTTTAAAAGAATAGAATGCTTTGAGTTTTCTACTTTGCTATTTTTCTCACAATAATAATTTAAACAGTTATACAGTCAGCACAGCATAAATTACTTAACCATTACTTTATGTTGGACATTCCTTTGTTTCCTGTTCTATTCTTTTATCAAAATCTCAACACTTAACCTCTAAGTACATTTAATTTTCATCTGTTTTAATTTGGGGGGGGGGAGGGTGTAGATTCCTAGAAATTGGATAACTGGGTCAATGCATTTCAGTAATGTCTTTTCTTTTTTCCTCCAGAGAAGTCCATTCCTTCCCACAGGTAGGAAGTGAAGAATGTGGAAGAAACACATTCACAAAGAACAATACATTTTGCTTTAGTGAGATGGCACAGCTTCCTTGAGGTTCCTAATAATACCAACAGCAAACTTTTATAAAATGTTCCATATGTGTCAGACACTGTTTTAGGCTCTTTATTTATATATATAAACTGATCTAATTCTATGAAGTAGATACTAATAGTATTCCTATTTTAAGGAATCTGAGACTGACATGCAAAATAACTTGTCTCTAAGAAGGTAAGAAATAGTTGTGTAGAATTCACCATGTCTGTGCTAAGGATGATGCTAAAACATCCCTTAGTTCACCACAGGTAACTTATTTGCACTTGTAAAGAAATTGCTTCTCACTTTTGTTTCAAATAATCTTTGCGCTTATTCTAAGGAAATGGTAGATTTTTATCTGATGACTTTTATACCAAACAATTATTTATTTTTCCTAAGCAAATAGTAGACTTTTTTTGGAGGAACATTGTAACTGATTAGTTTCTACCTAGAAGATCTGTAGCCAAGTATCTAGCCCACTTGGGCACATACCTCGCTCTGTACACATCCTCATTTCTGGTCGCTCTTATGCCTCCACCCTATCTTGTTTCATCATTTACTTCTAATTTTAATTTACACTGTGGTGGATTTTATATATCTTGTAAGCTTCCTGAAATCCTTTCTGCAACAAAGAGAGATATAAATAAATACATAGACTCAGGCAAGTCTTAAAAAAAAAGAATATCAATATAAAAACATGTCTATGAATTCTGTAGAAATTCATTGATATATATTTGTTTGCTTGCTTTCCTTTTAACAATGTTCTTCCTTTTAACAATGTTCTCTGGCACTTCCAATTTTTTTAAGTGGTATATTTGATAGACTTGATCAAGAAATGGTAACTGAAAGTCTCCTTTTCCAACCAAGAAAGTCCTACTGGAACAAAAGAATTATAATAACAATCCTTAAAATAGTAATATAAATTCTTTTTTTTTAATGTTTATTTATTCTTGAGAGATACAGTGTGAGCAGGGGAGCGACAGAGAGAGAGGGAGACACAGAATCTGAAGCAGTCTCCAGACTCTGAACTGTCAGCACAGAGCCCAACGTGGAGCTCAAACCCACAAACTGTGAGATCATGATCTGAGCTAAAGTCAGACGCTCAACCGACTGGGCCACCCAGGCACCCTGTAATATAAATTCTTAAATAATGATAATGATGATGATGATGGTGGTGGTGGTGGTGGTGATGACGACATTTATTGAGTGCTTACTACTCTTCTAAGTAGCAGAACTTAGGTCATCACTAAGCATTTTATAACAAATTATCTGATTTAATCCTTACACCATTCCCATGAGAGCCTTTCTGTCACATATACATGTTACAGAGGGGGAAACAGGTTTCAAGGGGTTAAGAAACTTGCCCAAAGTCACAGAGCTCCCAAACAGCAGACCTGGGAATTAAACTGATGTTTGTTCAGCAGTCCAAACTTTGTTATTAATTACACAATATTTACATATATTCTGACAATGAGCTCCCAAGTTTCTTTAAAATTATTACTGATTTTTCTTTTTAACATTGTCCACCCTGCTGTAACATTTATCTGAATCAATCTGTCAACCAATTAGAGGAAAGAAATGAGCATTTATTGAATCCTTCCCACACAGTAGGTGTGAGATTAGGCACTTGAAACATTATTCATTTAATTCTTATAACAATGTCAAGTTCATATTTAAATTTGAACATATTGGGACTTAAAAGGTTTGTTACCAATCCAAAGTCAAAATTAGGACTGAATCTAAATGCCTCCAAATTCATGTTTGCTTTGTTTTTTCCACTAGTAGAGTACAAGGCTGACTTTGGTAAATTACAACTTTAATGCACCTCAACCTTCTCATCAGTAAAATGGAAAAACAAGGCTTGCCTTAAATTTCCTAGACAGTGTGCTCATGATGACCACATTTAACAATTAGATGGGTAAAAGTACTTCCCAGGGTTGCTATTAATGAAGGATTTTTTGTGTCCTAGAAGACTGCTTACCCCTGGGGATACAGTCACATCTCCAAGGTGCTCCCTAAATTAGCTTGATAAAAAGAAACTACTGGAATATAATGGAGCCACCCAAAGAGCAGGGTCTGAAAGTGCACATGCCCTCATAATGACCATGTTTGCGCGGGCAGTGCTGTTGACCCTGCTTCCTTATTCGCCACTCTTTCATCCCTTCTGCATTTGTAAGTAAGCAAAGAACAGAGATAAATGTTCCTACCTTTGTAACCAAGCCCAGCTAGCCTACAGGATAGTTTAATTCTCCATGAAACAACCCATAATTTCTAGCCTCCATACAATACTTATGTGGTAGCCATAAGAACATGTCGGACAGACCCCCCCCCCCCAACTACTGGGAATGTAACTAACCAAGGCCCCCAATGGCTGTCCCCTAAAATCTGACACCAGTCCTGCCCAGAGGCCATGCTTCCCATAGGCTACTGCCAGTCAATGACTGAGAAGGCAGGGACCCTAAGACAGGACAGAGCCTGAGAGACAGACTTGTCTAACAGCCATCTTTGGCTGCAGGTCTCCCCGATGGCTTTCGGGAGCATGCATGCCAGGCTAGGATCTTCCCCCTCCCTTTCTCCTTCATTGGAGCCAGTCTTGGGTCAAGGTCAGACATTTCACCCAGACTCTGCCTCTGTCTCCTTATTGTCATTCACAGGCATTTCCTCTCATAAAATCCTCATACATTTAATCCCACATTGGCTAACGCTGCTCAAAGGACTCAAGACTAACACATTTTATAATGTTTCCCACTGCTTAGCTTTCTCTTAATTCTACCCTTCAGACCTTTCCCATGGAGCAATAATTGATTCCCCCAAGTCCCAAGCTCCAGCTGGAAGCTTCTCCTATTACCTCTTACCTTTACTTCTTTCAGGATACCTAAGCAATTTTACCATAAATTATGGTTGTCTATGTAAATATTTTATCTCCTCTACCAGATGTTGAGCCCCTTGAATGTAATGGCATCACAACTTATTGATACATGTAGCACTCCACGCTAGGCATTGTGCATGAGTTATACATATGTTCCATATCTAATTAATCCTCATCGACACTCTGCTAGGTATACCTTATCAATTCCGTTTTACAGAGAAGAAAATTGAAGCCCAGAGAAATGAAATGACTTGCCCAAAACTACACAGTTAGGAGCAGACCTGATTTTGAATGTGGGCTTTTAGACTAAATCCTGTGCTCAAATTATAATTTAATCCCTATCAAAAGCTTTGCTGATATATAATAAGTGCTAGATAGCTCAGCCTGTTTCTTATCTTAAGTCTTAGGAAGCAGAGGGCTAAATTTCATGCCCCCTTGGAGCAGACGTCCTTTGCACTGGGGTTCAGTTTTTGTTCTGTAGCCTTAATCTTAATGGTATGTATTTTTTTGTTGTTTTATTGCTATAGTTCTTTTTGAAAAAAAAATTTACTTATTTATTTTGAGGTGGGGGTGGGGGAGCAGAGAGGCAGGGAGAAGGGTAATCCCAAGCAGGCCCTATGCTACAGACGTTGATCTCACAAGCTGTGAGATGATGATCTGAGCCTAAATCAAGAGTCAGATGCTGAACTGACTAGACCAGTCAGGGTCCCCTTTATTGCCATAGTTCTAATGTACATTAGTCTTTTCTTTTGAGGGTGTGGGCAGGTATAAAAAGCAAGCAAGAATTTCTGGACTTTGGGGTTCAGATGCATGGAAACATGGAAATATATTTCTCTGACAAAACCAAAACAAACTATAAAAATGATCTCAGAGGAAGTAGAAGCCAGGTTGTGCTTTTCTCTGTTAAAACAAAAAGAAATTAATATTTACAAATTCACACAGCAATATGGTTCTGGAACTTAGAATGGAACTCAGTCCTCCCAGTTCCCAGAGCAAAGACTATGTTGCCTTCATAGCAGAAAGGAACAGCATAATGTCTATGGTGACTATGTTTAAATGTATATTCATGTGTTTTGAGACAAGGTATTTTGTAAGTGGAAACCAGGTCTATGAAGTCCCTTACTTGACTTAATGGCACTTATTCACTCTTGAATACTTTATTGCAATGTTCTGTTTGTAGTGCAAATTGCATTATTAAGTATTGATGAAAATTCCTAAAAATACACCTCTATCTATCCAAAAGTTGGATACAGTATTTGCATGAGTTATGAAAACTGTTGTATATAATGAGTCGGAACACTGCCTGGTGAATTCTACGGTAAAAAAAATTACAGTCCGGCTCCATGAATGTAATTATTCAGGCACCCAGTCTGATTTATCATCTTGATGAGAAACTAAGCCATGAAATATTCTCTGCTAGAAATCAGCCTTCGTTCATTTCACAAATACACTTGAGAGAAACAGGAGGGGTGAGAAAAACAACAAATGATCTGCCAGGACTAGAGGAAACATATTTCTTTTTCTTTACTTAAAAAAAAAAAAAAAAAAAAAAAAAAAAACTTTAGTGATCAAATGTTAATTTTGAAATAGATAAATGGGAAAATAACTACACACTCTATGTTTTTGGCACTGTAAGCCTGACTCAGAGCTAGAGATGTTTGCTTTCACACCACTTACTCAAAATCAAAACCTAAGGGTGAGAGATCCAGAGGGAGGAGCTTCTGGGCAGGAGACACAGAGGCATTAGGAGCTCCCCACACAGACACCCTCATATGCCACAGTTGGTAGTGATTAGTCCTTTGCAGGCAGCAGTGTCTCTGTTGGCCTCTGCTCGCTGCTCATTGCACAAATTAGTGAAAATGAGTCACAGCGTGTGCAAGCAAGTGGGGCTGACGGAATCTGCAGAGGTCAGCTTGCTGAGAAATCATTTCAAAGGAAAATAGGAACTTCCGACAGATGGAAGAGTGGGAAGCTGATAAAGATGTTTCAGGGGAAAGGGAAAGGTGAAGTGGGGGAAAAAAAAAAAAACGAAGCTTCCCAGCTCTGAACAAGAGAACACTTAATGAATAGGCACTAGAAAGGCAGCAAATATTTTGAATTTGCTCTTTTTTTCCAGGTCTGTTTAAAACACCTTTTACATGCATCTAATATTTTGGCTTTTCTGTTCTTTTGATACAACTGCTGTCACTGAGTGGTGGTGGCGGGGGGGGGGGGGGGGGGGGGGGGGGAGGGTGAAGACAGGATGTGGAAGCTGGCAGTTGCCTATTCTGATGTTTAAAAAAACAAACCCTACCATGTTGGTCTTAAGCCACTTTGTGAAGGCCCCTGAAATTCTAAATATTTAAAAAGCATTTAAAGGCCCAGCCTCAAATGGGATGGATATAAGCAATACCTGAACCTATTGTAAATGAGACAGTGAAGACAGAATTTGTGTGTATGAGGGTGTATAAGTGTGAATGTATGCCTGTGTGCTTTGTGGAGGCAGGAGCTTAAACTTGGACCAGGAGACTCATAGAGATGCTTCTGACAACAAAGGTAAAAGGTTATGAGAAATTGAATGTGTGCTAAAATGTCTTAGCATGCTGGAGACCTTTCAGTGTAGTCTGGTGATTAAGAGTTCTGTGTCATGGAATCAGACAAGGCAAACTTTGAATACAGTCTTACCTCTGGATCTGTAAACCTGGACATTTAGTTAACCTCTCTGAGCTTGAATTTTCATGATCTTATAGGGTGCAGGTGATTATATTTAACTTGAAGGGTTCCTGTGACGTAAGGCAAATAAAGCATTGACTTCATTATCTGAGACAAGGGAAGCACTCAATAGATTATTATTATAGTATTGTGAGTACTAAGCCTCTGCCAGTGCCAGATGTGAAAATAATGGAAGTCTAATCTCAAAGAAGAATAGTATGCCCTCTTCAGAAACATCTGTGCTGGAAGCTTTAAAAATCAACCAGTAGGTAGCCAGGAGATACGAGTTAAGGACCAATTACAGTGCTGATGCCCATTCCCCACTACATGGGAGGAACTATAATGTGGCATCCTCCCATACCTTGCATGTGTCCATCAGAGCTACTGAATCACCAAGATGAATCAGAAACTCTGTTAGAAGCCTTTGCTCATAACTCTTCCCAGATGAGCTACAGCATAAGTGAAGAGACTAATTTCCTTCCTCTTTGAGGGAAATGCTAGGGAACCATGATTCTCGTATCCTTGGAAATAGGGGATCAGCCTAAGTCCATTTAGTTGCATCAAAGTTGTGGAATACCAGGGTGCCGAGAGAAAATTCTCTGTCCTCCTCAGGAGGCACAGAGGGAAGCCACCCTGGATCATTTTGAGAGAGAAAAATCAGAACCATGTAAATGTCACCTGTTTTCACCACGTGGTACTACAAGATTAACAAGCAAGAGTTAAGTACAGAGGTACATTCTTCTGAAATCATGCTTTTCTCTTGTCCCACCTAGCAGCCATGGGCTCTGTGAACATGAAACCATGTCTCAGCCATGTGTCTCTTCTACTTGGGCACTTGAGCAGTATTTGAATGGTCTCCTAACAGCTCTTAGAAGTGTTTGTTGACTTGGTTTGTACTTTTAAAGAAATCTCCTTGGGGCACCTGGGTGGCTTAGTCTGTTAAGTGTCCGATTTTGTCTCAGGTCATGATCTCACGGTTCGTGGGTTCGAACCCTACATCGGGCTCTGTGCTGACAGCGCAGAGCCTGGAGCCTGCTTTGGATTCTGTGTCTCCCTCTCTCTCTGCCCCTCCCCTGCTCGTGCTCTCTCTCTCTCTCTCTCAAAAATAAATAAACATTAAAAAAATAAAATAAATCTCCTTTGGCATAAAAATGCCTCAGTGATCCCCTCTTAAGAGGCTTGATTTATCATGTAATAATTGTTTAAGTTTATATACTATTCCTGTGTCTCTTTTGAGATGTTAATCTAGTAATGTTCTACTGAAAGCAAGCAGCAATGATTTGGCATCTCCTTTCCTTATTCACTCAAATACTTTCTTACCAAAGAGGAAAGCAATGCAAAACATTCTCAGGGCATTTACAAGGTCTTATTCACCTTTGTCTCCTCTAAACCCAAATACCATCTCTGGCTCAGGGTAAACATTCAACCCATCTTCACTGAATGAATGAACAGAGAGGGGCAAATAGGACAAAGATCATTTATAATCATGCAGAAGAGTTAGCCCATATGTTTTCCACTGCCTCATTAGTCACTCCTCAGAAGATCTGTTCACAGTGGCTACAAGTTCATTGTAAAATGTTGAGATTTACAACTCATTTTTCCCACAATTTTGTATTGATATCACATTTTTGGCATCTGCATACACTTCTATGATTCTTCTTTTTAAGTGTGGTCACAACTGTTACATTTCTTTCCTCTGCTAAAAATAATTTCCATTTATTAAACATCCCATGATACCTCGCTTGATACAACACTTTGAAATCTTCAAGAAAGCCCTCAAGTCATTCCTATTAGAGAAGGTCACCTTCCCACTGACTCTTCCGGCAGCTTCCTCAAGGCCACAGGTGTGCTAGTGTGCCCCTGGGTCTGAGGCACAGATTAGACTGATCTCAGGAAATTATCCTGCAGTTGTCACTCCAGAGACTAATTTGAGTAAGCAAGACCCCACAGAATTAGGCTTTTTGGTCAGTGTGCAAGGGCTATCTGTGGATGGGCTTTGCTCAAAAATAGAAATTACACCGGGGCACCTGGGTGGCTCAGTCAGTTAAGCGGCCGACTTCGGCTCAGGTCATGATCTCGCGGTCCGTGAGTTCAAGCCCCACGTCAGGCTCTGTGCTGACAGCTCAGAGTCTGGAGCCTGTTTCAGATTCTGTGTCTCCCTCTCTCTGACCCTCCCCCGTTCATGCTCTATCTCTCTCTGTCTCAAAAATAAATAAACGTTAAAAAAAAAATAAAAAAAATAGAAATTACACCTATTGGCTCTGTCCAACAATGAGCAAAAGCCACAAATATGCTGCCACTAATTTTAGTAGTGAAGTTTTGGGTGCAACCTGTAGATTTGTTCGGAAGTGGTATGTTTTTGAGATTATAAATCTACCATAAGCCATTGTAATTTTCACCATATAGACACAGTCTAAGTCCTCAGCTCTAGTAATGTTGAACCAGATGTTCAAAGTGTAAAATCCACTAAAAGAATGTTTGGCCCTGAGCCCAGCAGACTGGTAGCTTCAGCCTGGCTTAATTCACAGTTTTGCATTTCTATTATGTTTCTGGGCCACAAAGATGTTTAACTTGTTTTTCCGGATGCAGCTGTTTTAACTTTCTCTTTTTAGCATTTTATTTATCATCACTAGGGAGGAGAGTGGTGGGTGATGTATGATGACCTCCAGCTATTTTGACTGCCAGTTCTAGAGTCCCTTTTAATTGACTTCTAAATCTAGGCTCATCTTTGAGTTTGCCTTCATAATTTTGTTACCATAGCTATTGCAGTAGAGTATCTCTCTACTGACTGATCTTTACTTAACTGACTGATATCATTCATCTCCAAAATATATGAAGTGAGACCAGACCCTCTCCACACTGAATTCTCTTATTCAGCAGGGTTTCATTAGTAAACCCATACACTTTTACTCCCATAAAATGATGTGGCTGCTTTCCAGTGGTCACTTATATATGTTCCTAAACCCAGTAATATGGTTGTTCTTATTATGGCATTTATATAATTGGATTATAATTAAATCAACAATTAAATATGAATATGAAAATAAAGAGAATTGTTGTCAAAAGGGAAATTGCATTGAGGTTGGGGGAAGATTTTTCTTAAGGTATGTAAAGATGGGATAATTGTATACAGTTTTGGGGGAAACCTGAGAGCCACAGAGACTAGATACATACTGATTAGCAAATGTCTCAGAATCCTGATCTCATGTCCAAGGAACTGAACCTGGACACTTAACTGACTGAGCCATCCAGGGGCCCCGAAAATGCCAGTTTTAAGAAAGACATAAGAAGTTCCCCCAAGCACATTATTTCTACCCTGAAAGCTTTGGAAATTTAGGCAGGGGAATGTAAAAGATTTGAATTAATTTAGTAGTCAGATAATAGGAAAGGTCTTAATCACAGTTAATGGTGTCAACAAAGGCTTTAGAGTCCAAAGGTTTGTAGCCAGGTTGCAAATTATATCCTGGCTACAGCAGTTGTAGAGCCAGAAAAAATTTTCCAACATAATTCCACCCTTTCTGTCTCTGTTTTAAACAAAGTCTCTGGTTTGAGAAAGAGGGAATTACATGAGACTATGCTTTGTATGTCTTCTGATAGACCCCTTGCTAAATGACTACAAATTGCTTACCTCGAAGCCATGTGGCTTCCACAAGGTCCAGTTTATGTCTGGAAGTAAGGCCCAGTAAGGAGCTCATTAAATGTTGTGATGTCAGAACCAAGTATCATGCTAATAGAGTTCTCTGCCATTTCTGTAATCCCATTTTACAGATCACAGAATTGATTAAGTCAGTAGATTCATTTAGTAGAATCTTATCTTTCCAGGTCATTATACATTACAGAGTGAATGGCAGCATCTGGTGGAAAATAATGTATTTAGGCCAGTTTTATGCATTACATTATCCTGGCTGAAGTAAGCAAGGTAGTAAGAAATCTTAGAAGTGGGTACCAAGTGTGAGGCACACACACACACAAAAAAAAAACAACAAAAAAAACTATTTAGAGAATTTTTAAATTATCATGAAAATTTGTTACATTGGGAGGAGAGACTAGACTCACCTGTTTTAGAAGATGTGCAAAGCACACTTCCTAATGATAATACGCCAAACAATTGGCCAAACATGTGCTCAGGAAGATCCTTCAATCTTTAACATTCAGACATTGGTCTGATTTTAAAAAGGGAGACAGAGGAAAAACAGCATTTATTTTAAACAAATTTCTTTTGTTAGTCATCCTTGCTGGGGATATTCCGCTTCTAGAAAGGAGAGAATTGTGCTTTTATTATTACCCTAGTCTACTGCTTTAAAATGATTTTCAAGGCTCAAGTTTATGTTTTTAAGCATTTCTCCCATTAAGGACATTTCCACTTAATATATTCAATTGAAAGTGGCCAAGCGATATAAAGCTTCCTTTAAACACTTTAATATAAACATGTGGAAGCTTCAGAAAACAGGTAGCTTTCCCAAATATCAGTCTGGAAGGACAAAACCATCTTGCCAAAAGGAAATTAAGAACCATGAACCTTGTGACTTGCCTCCACTCCTCTCACCAGGCATAAACACCTTAATATTCTCCTCAGACTCTTAGGGAACAAATTAGAGGTCACCTTTAAGTTTGTACTTACTTCTAGACTTCAAGTAACGTTGCTAATTCTATTCCCAGGCACCATCCCACTTTACACGCAGCCACTCCCTCCCCCTGCTTTACTTTGGGATTGACTCCATATGAGGCAGGATGGTAGGACACCTTCTGACAACTTCTGATCCTCCCACTTATTGACAGGAGTGCCTTTTCACTTTATGACACCTTATTTTCCACATACCCACTGCTATTTCCCTGCAAGGACTCATAGGCTCTGATCCTTAGGTCTCCATGAAACAACTTTTATTTTTTCCCTAAAAAAAAATAAATAATTCTATTTCTCATCTCTGTCACCCAGGAGGCACTCAGCAACAGTGATGGACGTAAGTTACTATTTCCATCTGATTGCATTGCTAGGAATTACTGAATTTCCCCATGAGGCCACTTGTACCTATTTCCTGATGGTTCCAAAGATGACAGTCAATCCCTGAAGCCATTTCATGCTATTAAGACACAAATTAATTATTACTGAATAAATTATATATTTGATTCAAAATTCAGGCTAACTGAAAAAAATTAGATTATTACTATCATCCTGCACAGATTTTATTATTAATTTGTTCATTTGGAATTTAATAATTCTAGGGAGGTCAAATAAATTATTTAAAATTGTATTCTGCCCTCAGACACAAATCCAACATATCTCCAGGCATTCAATTACTCATCATATTTAGCTTCTTCAGAAGTCAAGATGATGTCTGGCAAATAATTATGGGGGAAAATAGGGTCACTGATCAGCTGTTAGGCACCAATTATTGATTATTTTAAGCCAAATTAGTTGTTTAAATTATCATTACAATCTAGGAACAATAGAAGAAAATATCCAAATTATGCTTCTGATGTGATCGTGGGAAAAATAAAGGGGCTGATCAACTTCTCAGCAACAAATCCACAAAAGGTCAACTCAGGGATCTGTGGAGACTGCTGATATTTACCATATTTTACCCCACAAGAAGGCAACCGCCTTTAAAGCACATATATCTGCCCATTCCACAGTAATATGTAACCTAATAAAGAACCACTGCTCCCTAGCTACCCATTGTCTGGGTAGAGTTGTTTATCTTTCTTTAGCAAGCTCTACAGAAAGAAGAGCAGTTTTCCAAAACTTAGATGAACAGTCTGGGCTTACAAAATAGCATTTTGGTTTTCTCACAGTAGCAATTTTAGGCGACACTAGTGCTTGGCTAGGAAGCTGAACACAAGTTATAAACAACCATTCACATAACCACCGGGTGGACATTAGGATGAAGCCAACTTTTATGTTCAACATCTCCATTGTGAAACCAGTTTGGCATTTGGTTTTGTAAAAGTAGAAGGCGGTCTGTGCCGGGGGTGCTGATGTGGATTTCTTGCTGTGCTCAGCATCAAGCAGCAGGCTGAATTAGTTATATTCAAATGCAGGTTGTGATAAAGAAAAGAAATTAAAAGGAGCACCCCCAAAAGACAGCTTTGTCAAAGGAAGGACAGATGGCGATCCAAATAAGAGAACTGTAGCAAAGAGGATGCAAACCAGCCAGGGCAGCAACACTCTTCCCTTCCACTGTCTCCTGCAAATTCTTGTCCCTGAAAATAGCTGATCAGGTGCTCGAGGAATGTTTGCTCTTAAAAGGCATTTATAAAACTTTTAAGTCCATTTTAATAGTGTGCACTGTTCGAAGACACAGTACAGCTCCATTTTAAGCAATTCTTCTTTACATGGGTTACGTCCTGCAGTTATTAATATAAGCAACACACAGTTGCAGGCTGGGAACAGGTAAGATGAGTGGATCTAAACTCAGCCTAGAAAGGCACAAAGTTTTTCTTTTTTCTATATATAAAACTTGAGCATTTGACTCTTATTAATTTTTTTTCCAATTAAGACAATGGAGTATAAATGTTTATGTAATGTCTTGTCCTTTAAATTATTTTCAGTACATTATAAGTCCTAATCCACACAGTTTATCAGTGAAATAAAATTCTATTTGCTATGCACCCCTGGCCATTTAATTTTTAACAGACTTCTGTAAGTAAATCCACATCTGTCTCTTTGTCTTAAAAGAATTAGAATTGTAACAGGGTCAATAGACCAATTCTGCTGAAATGCTGGGAAACTGAATTTGACTTTTTTATCTTCTCTGGCCTGGTGAGAAGTCATGCTCTCTGCTCACCAGCAGGTCACAGTAACTAGGATATGCACCAATATTAGAATTTAGCAAGCCTGTGGACAAAATATTAAGATAATTAAGATCATTTAAAATAACTTCTTTTGAAAAAATAAGAGGGGCGCCTAGGTGGCTCAGTTGGTTAAGCGGCCGACTTCAGCTCAGGTCATGATCTCACAGCTTGTGAGTTCGAGCCCCACATTGGGCTCTGTGCTGACAGCTCCGAACCTGGAGCCTCTCTCTCTGCCCCTCCCCTGTGCTCCCTCTCTTTCTCTCTCCCTCTCTCTCTCTCTTTCAAAAATAAATAAACACTAAGAAAATTTTATTTATTTTTTTTTTTTTTTAAATTTTTTTTTTTTTTCAACGTTTTTTTATTTATTTTTGGGACAGAGAGAGACAGAGCATGAACGGGGGAGGGGCAGAGAGAGAGGGAGACACAGAATCGGAAACAGGCTCCAGGCTCCGAGCCATCGGCCCAGAGCCCGATGCGGGGCTCGAACTCACGGACCGCGAGATCGTGACCTGGCTGAAGTCGGACGCTTAACCGACTGCGCCACCCAGGCGCCCCACACTAAGAAAATTTTAGAAAGAAAGAAAGAATAGAGGAGGTATATTTGAGACAGGGAGATGGAGACTTTGAGAAAATAGAAAGAAGAGGGTGGAGGAGGAAAGAAGGGAAAGAGAAGCAGAAAGAGGGAAAGGGAAAAGTCAGCATTAGGCTCCATGGTTGACAAATGGGCAGCTGGAAAATGTACCACTCAAGATTTTAGACTTCTTCTATACCGACACCACTCCTGTGGTTTCTAGAGTCTGATTTATACTCATGCTGTTCCTAGCCTCCTCCTGACCCATTTTTATGGGGCCAGGTAGTTTCTGCTTTTACAGCATCTATACCACCTGGAGACTTCTAGTCTCCCAAACGTTAGACTCCTAGGATGGTAAGTCAGATTTTTCAGACACCTCTCGAGCAATACAGACAAAAGATAACTAAGAAATAAGTAGAATGGCACAGACTACAAAGGATATATGAGTTCAGAGGTGAGAAGTTATGAAGTACCCCTATGGGGACCAGGAAAGGGAGCAGGAAGTAGTTGCTGCTAACCACCCACGTGAGCCTCTGTGACAGGTCCATGACAGAGTTGGAGTCTGATCAGGAGGAGAAAAGATATAGCAGTGGTCATTTTCCTACCCTTCCCACAGAGCTTCATGCACCAGACCTGCTCAGTGTTCACACACCTAGGCTCCTGGAGTCCTGGGATGGCAGGATCAGTAGGGCGTCCAGCCTCAAAGATGGGACATTGGTAATTTGTCCTTGATGCCCCTCCCCCTCATTTTGCCTCAGCAACCCTGGGTCTAGGACAGGTGCTTAAAGGTCTTACCAATTACATAGGAAACACTTATATTGAATAAAGTGTGCCTCATATGCAGCAGAAGCAGCCAAATCAAGCTTTAACATCCATGACAACTGGCCCTTGTAGGGGTCTCCTAGACAGAGAAGAAAAGGAGAGCTCTGCCTTGGACAGCAAATGAGGGAAGAAGAGAGGGTGTGTGTCCAATAGGGTTAAGGAAGCACTTATCCCAACAGTTTACATTTGGCTTGAACACAGAAAACAGGTGCATTGCCATTATTGCTGACTAAGAAAGGTCCCTTCAAAAGAAGGGAGAAGATTCACCCTTCACCCAAAAATGAGCTCTGCCACCATTTTATGCATGGTTCTCTCTTCTCTCACAGCTATATGAAAGGGTAAACAGAGGTTAAAGGACTTCTTTTTACCATCTCCTTTTTACACCCTCACTCCTTCTATGGGATTTCTTCCAAGAGCCAATTTCCTAATTCTGATCCCATTTCTCTCCTTCCAAATTAATGTTCCAGTTGCTTACATTAATGTCCTTCTCATTTATTCTGGATAATGCAGAGAAGCGGTTATATGTTCCTAACTCTAGAAGACAGTGAATGTTTAGAACTAAAATAAATGTTTTCCTGTTTATTTGCTAGTTTTCACTATTCTCTGTCCTAGCACGTGTCCAAAATAAGGTTGATTTCTGCCAGTTAATCTTCACATCTGTCGTGGTTCAGTCCTTAGCCATCCATGGATGAGTTATTTACCACTGCGTGGGTTTGTGCCATGACCCCTGCTCATGGCCTTGCCTAAGAACCCCAATGAAATGAAAGAAACCAATTATTTACATTTATCCAATGAAAAGGTTAGCCCTTCCATTTAGCTCTTTTGTTCAAAAGCCAGGGCAAGTTTTACAGTAAATAAAACACAGATTTTTATAAAAATTGAAAAAGAAAACACAACTGTATGAAATGGAGCCTGGAACTTAACAGGAAGCATCATGAATAATAACAGTTCAGTAACTAGGTGATAAATAGTAATATTCAGTCACAAGGTTGGGAAATATCCAATTTATATATCATATACACAGAAACCTTGTAATGTTCTAACACCTGTACCAAATACAATTCAGTTTGTATGTGGACAGGTTTGTCAGAGGAGTGAAATAGAATGACACTATCTTATCCCTTTCTCATCCTCTGTGAGAGACCTTTCTTTCTTCCCACACCAGGACTCCAGTATCCAAAGCCATTGGGTTCTCTTTTCCCCCTTAAAAAAATGAATTTTCTGAAAAGATGCCGATCATGGTCCTGTAGGAAAGTTAATGTATATCATGGTGTTGTTTCAAATATAGGGTATATTTACATTTTAAAATACCTGTAATTTATGTCCATGTTTCTTTTAAAAATATAGAAGCATTGAAAAACAGACGGAGGAGGAGTGGGAGAGAAGCCTTCCCGGCTCATGGAAATCCCACTGTCCATGTGACAATTTGCTCAAACACAAGTGGATAATGGCATCAGTAGCACCTGAGATGACATCTCAGTGCTACCTGGATCTAGTGGGCCCTGTGAAGTCATGTATAGCTGGCTTATTCACCCCTTGATTCTTGTCAGTGTCCCTGACAGTGTGATGCACAAAACTAATGCTTAACAGTGGGGTTGGAGGTGATGATGAAGCCCTTTGAGTGCTACACAGGCAAATAGAAGCTGAGATAGGTTTCCTGCCTGTGTGTTCTTGGTAGAATTACTGTTCCATGATCTAAGTTTGGCATTTGGTGACCTTGTCATCAAGGAGGTGGAACTTAGGAATTAAAGTTATGTTTCTGGTGACACACAATCTGGATTCTATTTCTTTCCTCAAGCCTGAAAATGACCCTGGCCAGTCCTATGATTATCGACTAGAATTAGCAGTGGAGGATTTCTAGTGAAACCATAGCTCAGTGGCAGGAGGATAACATTTATAAGTATCCTGGAGGGAGTTGCTGGAGTTTTAGGGGCAAAGTTTAATGTAGCTGTTTCTTTCCCTTTTGAAACCTGAGGCCACAAAATAAACAATATTGTGATTTTATTAAAACACTAAATACATGGTGATTTTCCACTGACATTTACCTAATCATGGCAAAGAGTGTACCAAAGGGGCTCAGACACCCCTGCAGATTTGTGCTTTGTAAGCTGTAGCATCAGCAAACATTTGCAGCAGAAGCAGGGAGGTGAGCTAAATAGGGAGCTCTCAGGTCATGTGTATTTTGAGGCTAACTAAATATGGAGTTTGTTTTTGCTTTGCATCTATCTCTTCAAGTCCAGCTTCATCTTTGCAAATAAAAAAAGAAAGACACAATTTCCACGTTATTCCATCCAACAGTTCAAGCATAAGAAATTTTAGAATTTCCTATTAAAGGTTATATCCCAGACCAGGTATGTCTGATCTCCTCCTTGAAGATCCAGGTATGTCAAAACTTCCCTGAAGACCAGGAAAAGCCTGGTTAGCACCTGAGTTTGATCAGATAGTACAGTCACAAAGCCAGAGACTGGGTGCCAACAAAAAAAGAATTCTGAAGTCAAAATCACCGAATACAAAGCTTTAATCAAGTCTAATCAATGTGTGAAAAACTGAGATGAAACCCAAAGATGTGGGGTTGCTAAGGGCAGTTAGAGTATATCACAGTGGGTGCCAGATTAGGGATTGGGACCATTTGGCCTTAAATACTGACTCTAACACTTAACACTTGTGTGGCCCTGAGCACAGTACTGGATCTCATTAAGCTTCCATTTCCTCATCTATAAATGGGGGAAAGTATTACTGCCTACCTTGTAGGACCGTTCTCCTTTTTGAGAAAACGTTTGCAAAGCACTCCACACAATGCCTGACAATCAATTAAGTATTCAATAAATATTATATACGATGATCACCATCAAACACAAACTAGAGCAATAAGCAGCAAAGTTAAGCTTGAAACAGGAGGGCCTCGAGCATTATCGTCCAAATGCTTAGGATGTCTGAATATGTTTTTTAATGACTCACCAGTTACACGGTGAGGAGTTCACCCTGAAAGTAATGGCACACAAAAGTCAACAGGTTGCTCCGCACCACAGGTCCAGGGAGGAGAACAGTGCCTCCACAGTAATACCGAGGGGTACCTAAGGATCCTGTACATGAAGGGTGTCTTTCTTCTACTCTTTCTGAAGTTTCTGGCATTCACACCACTTTTAGAAGGGTTTTCTTAAGAAGGTATATGATTTCCTTGATTCGGGCTGGGATCCTAACTGAGGGAACTGAGTAGCAAGCACGTGTAAGGTTTCTCAAGCACTGGCTTGATTCATTTGTTTGATTGGCTTAATGCATTTGGTTGATTAATCTATCACATAATAGTTCATTTATTTTCTTAACAGACCTTTCTGCTCCTGTAGAAACTATGGAGATGGGAGTTAAATATCTACCATCATCACCTGGCAGGAAGCTGGATTTTCAGGGCACTTTTGCAATGAATGAACATTATGGTGGAGAGAAAAAGGTCATCCATATTGTCATCCTAGGCTAAGAACTTGGTTTACCAAAACACATGGACACTGGCTTTTCATAAACAATAGCCCTGAAGGAAAAGTAACCAAGAGTCCATTGATTAGGGACTGTAATATTTGGGCCAACTGTAATATTTGGCCATCCATTGTTTTATTTGGCACTGGACCAGGTGAACAGATTCTGCTGAGTAGCTGAGCACTAACTAGGCAGCAAGTTGCATCCAAAAGCCCACCATCTGCATCAGAGCCCTTTACCAAGTTACCATAGGTTACATCATTCCCTTTGCTTCCTCCTGCATTATCCCCCATTCTTCCCTCTCCATCAAATGAACTCAGTCTTCTCTTCAAGTAATCATCACTACCCTTTAATTTATGAGATTGTCCCTCCATTTTTCCTACCTCAAGGCTGCCAAGCCCTCACAATTTTCTCATTTAAAATATTTCTGAAATATCAACAGATGTTTACTAAGTATTGGAGAGTAAGGGAGTGACACCTTGAGAATGACCCACTTTCCCTTTACCAGAAGAGAGAAGTCAAGGTGAATAGGTTTATAACTCAGCTCTATCTCCTTCTGGCTATATAACCTCAGGTAAGTTACATAACATAAGTGTGCCTTAGTTTCCTCATCCATAAAACTGAAATAACAAGAGACCTCTCTCATAAGGCATACGAATAAGGTAACCCAATGCAATATGCTTAAAACAGTGTCTGGTACATAATAAGCATTCAGTTAATGCAGGCTATGTTCATACTTACTTTGTAGCATGTGCCTCCAGAAAGGATATGAATGCTTAACTGCATTGTATACAGATCTTCTAGTCAGAATCATAGTGTCTCACTATTGGAAAATTTTCCTTTTTGGGCAGGAACTTCCTTTATTCTTGTGGCAATAACATATACTTTAGCAGGGGCTGGTAATCCAACACAATTCTAATGTACTCACCTTTTATGTATATGGTAAAATACATCAGTGATTACTATAATGATCAGTAAGTTTCAAAAATGAACCACATTTCATCATAATCGGTGTCTCATAGTAGAAGGAAAAAAGGAGAATTGTTACTTTTGAATTTCAATGGGAGGATTTAAAACCATGATAACAGATTGGGATTCAAATTTTCACACTAAGCCCAACATAGTAGATGAAACATCAGCAATAATGGAAAGATATGGAGGGCAATTTTCTAAGATGTTTTTTTCTTTTATAAACTATTATTGTCTTTTTTTTCTCTGAAAACTTCAATACATTGTAAAGGTGTCAGATAATTCAAAGAAGTTGCTTCAAAACCCTCTGAGCTTTAAGCCTGATGCAACTTTTAAAAATGTTTTTACTGAATTAGAACATACATATAGAAAAGTGCATGAATTATAGATGTATAATTTGATTAATTTTTACAAACTAAATACTCCCATGTCACCAGTTCTAGATCATGAAACAGAACATGACCAGAACCCGGAAGCCCGTGGGCCCCTTTCATCTCATACCATCTGAAAATAACTACCACCTTTATTTCTGATACTATCAATTAGTTTCACCTCCTTTTGGACTTTTATAAATGGAACCACAGAGTAGTTATCTGGCTTCTTTTGTTCTACATGGTTTATGACATTAACCCATATTGCATAGCCCCCAAGTTACTTATAAAGCAATGATGTAGCTTTCCTGCCAAGAACCCACAGACCATTTAGAATGTTCATTGTGATCTCTGAGAGTCTTAAGTGACCAAGAAACATCTCTACGGGAGACTGCATCTCTCTCCAGGGGCAATATTAAGAAATGTTAAGTGCTGAAAGGTAGCAAAAAGTCAAAGACTTTTGATCAGATAAATCTGGGCTCCAATTCTTGCTCTGTTATTCTGGTATGAACTTATACACACACACACACACACACACACACACACACACACACACACACACACATATACACAAGAATGGGAAAATGGAAATGGAAAGATCTGGCAATTAATGCAAGGATCAGGGCAGCTTTTATGGAATTCATACTAGGGACCCTTCATATGGTTCAGTAAAGGCTGGTTTCCCTTTCCTTTGTTCCAGAGGAAAAGATATGTAGAAGGGTAGTCCAGATATGTGAAGTATGTGAGGAAAGTAGAGAAGCAGTCAGGCAAACCCATTTTTTGCCCTAATGAAGGTGCTGGGGAATAAGAATTCTGGAATGACTTCACAGTTATGAGACTCAAGGCTTTCAGTCACCAGCTGATGGACCTGCCTCCTCTCCTCCACTGGCTGCCTCCCTGAATCATTTGCATGGCTGGGCCCACCAAAGCTGGGGAGCCTGGCACAATGTTGCTGGTTTGTCATATCTTAGAGGTAACTCCTGCAATGGTGTTAGGGTTATGGACACTGGTATCTAAATAGGAAGATGAAATGCTGTGCGTACCATTGGAAAGAGATCTGAAAGCCTCTGAAAAGCTTGTCCTCTTACTATTTTATGTTGGGCCCAAACATTATGTTCTAGTCACACACCAAATGTTCTTATGAAAAGAAAAAGGGAGCATTAAGCTTCAGGGGGCCATTGGTCTCTCAGAAGTGTCCTCATCTTGTCAAAGCTAAACTTGGGAGTTTTTGAGTGTGAGCCAAGGCTTGTCATCAGAAAAGCAGAAATGTTTAATTAAAATGTTAAAGAGATGCCTGTGTCGTCAGCTTAAATGCATGGATTGTAGTATTTCTTTTTTTTTTTTTTTTTTTAATTTTTTTTTTTCAACGTTTTTTTATTTTTTTATTTTTTTTTATTTTTGGGACAGAGAGAGACAGAGCATGAACGGGGGAGGGGCAGAGAGAGAGGGAGACACAGAATCGGAAACAGGCTCCAGGCTCCGAGCCATCAGCCCAGAGCCTGACGCGGGGCTCGAACTCACGGACCGCGAGATCGTGACCTGGCTGAAGTCGGACGCTTAACCGACTGCGCCACCCAGGCGCCCCTGGATTGTAGTATTTCTTAAGGAAGAAGTCAATTGTATCAATCATCAATCTCTCTCTCTCTCTCTCTCTCTCTCTCTCTCTCTCTCTCTCTCTCTGTGTGTGTGTTTCTCTTTCCATCTGTGTGTGTGTGTGTGTGTGTGTGTGTGTGTGTGTGTGTGTGTAAGGGGAGAGTAGTCACCACTGCAAAATCCCAGATTAACAGTTCTCCTCCCGGCAATTCCTTTTCAAATAGCTTGAACTATTGATGGGGTGCCTGGGTAGCTCAGTCAGTCTGACTCTTGGTTTCAGCTCAGGTCAGGATCTCACAGTTCATGAAATCGAGCCCCACGTCAGGCTCTGAGCTGGTAGTGCAAAGCCCGCACAACATTCTCTCTCTCTCTCTGCCCCTCCTGCACAGTCTCTCTGTCAAAAATAAATAAGCATTTAAAAAAATAAAATAGCTTGAATTGACTTTTATAATAGTTTAGGAATAAAAGATAAGTCTGGTAAAGCACTGGATGATAAACAGTTTAGATACCCCATAGCTGAGTATGCCAGAAGGCAGTAGAGCTTAAAAAACTGGGTTTTTAAAAACAGTTATTTGATATAAGAAGGCAAAAAAGTTGGGATACATCTGATTTTCTTCCATTTACCAAGTAGATATGCAGATGACCTCTGGTTTGCCATCCACTCAAACTAGACTCGTTATTTATAATCTAATCAGAGCAGGATCAGGAAGAAAATCTGTTCCGTGAGCTCTGTGAAGTTTTCAATAAAAACAGTAAAAATTAGAAGAGGATGGGGAGGGCAAGGGCAGGACATCACCAACAACAGCATCAGTGTATGAAGATCCACCAATAGTTGCTGCACAATTATTAAATACCAGACACCCTGGCAAATGAATTGCATCGTGGATTGGCTCAATTCTGTGCAGCAGGTACGATTTGAAATCCCTTTTGGCTGATGAATCCAAAGTATAGAGAGAGGTTAAGTAGCCATGAGGGATGACCCATGCATTCCCATTCCAGAGCATGTGCTCTTACTACTTTGCTACCTCTACAGGCAAAATAGAGTCTTCCTGGCTGTCATTTTTTCTCACTGGAGCTTAACTGGCCAAGCAGTTAGAACTGAATCTATTTCTTGATAAAATGTTATCTTAGATGTCCAAACAGCTGAACAATGGTCCTTTGTGATCTGGCTCTACTCCACCATTCTAACTCTTTCATTACACCCCTTCTTGCCTGTACTCACTGTCTCCATTGTTTTCCAGCACGAAGGAATTTCTTGCCTCTACAAGCTGTGCTCTTTGTTATCTTAAGTCTTTTATACAAGGATTTCTCTGCCTAAAATTCTTTATTCACTCTATGTAATATCTACTCATCCCTCAAGACCAGGGTCTAATGTCATCTCCTCTGTGAAGTTTCTCTGATTCCCTCAACAGAGTTAATAACTCTCTTCACTATTTCCCAACAGCACTCTGTCCCTACCACAAATATAGTCTTAGGGCATTTGGTGCAGTTTTTCTGTCTTTACATATTTGCCTTTGTCATAGTTCTTTTGATGGGCAGGAACTTCACCATCGTCTCTATATTCTTACTCTGTTACTAGATTACTGCTTCATCCCTATAGAGGAACAGACATCATCACAGCAACCATATATGACCATGCAGATTTTAAACTGCACAACTCCAGAGGGCACCATCTGCAAAAGTTACAAGTGTGAATGGCTCCTCTGAAGTCGCACAGGACATTCCCTGCACAGCTGAACACAACAGCCTGGTATTAACAATAAGATATTAAAATTTGTGAGTGCACATGGCACAAATGGACTAAGAGCTGTAGCACATGGCATGTGTATAAATAACTAAAATCAGAATGACAGAATATTGAACTTCAGTCCAAACCTTCTTTGTCATTTCTGATCAGTTATATCCTAGTTTGAATAAAACATTGATACTCTGAAGAGTGTAGTCAACTCATAACTGACCCAGACATTGTCTAAACATCTAAACAAAACATGCTCTGGAAAAAAATTGATGGATTCTGTTTCTGATACTACACCTAAATTTGCTCAAGCATGGGCAGTGTGGCTTCATCATAAATATATAGAAACTTGGTCCACTTAAGAGATTAGATGAGGATGTTAGAAACAAATTGCTACAAGAGGAAGAGATATTCACAGCTGTTATATGGCTATGATGGAGTTCTTTGGGCCTCAGCGGGGTTGTCCACCTGCAGGGGTCCCTGGGCACAGTTGTAGGTATAAGGAGATGAAGATTATCCACACTTCACCAAGCAAAACATCAAACCCCAAGAAGAGGCAAGAGTGCATATGCTAAACAAGGGAGAAAACAATTGAAACACTGTGCAATGTGTAAATAAAATTGGCCTTCCTGTTTTAACTTTGCTTAGCCAGGCTGTCAACTTAAGGTCTGAGGATCAGCAGGCTGTCTATTTTGCTCCAATCCATTCCTAATGAAGGTTCTGTCTGTGGGATACCCTCTCAGAGCCTTTTAGGCCCTAACCAGGCCAGCTGAAGGGCTAATGATTGGAGGCTGCTTTTAATTTCCTCCCGGCTTCCCTTTTGTTATCTTACTGCTTGCCGTCTCTCAAATGCTTGTACTTGATGGATTCTGTGGAGATAAAGATAAGGGTAATTTCTTGCCTACGATGCTTTTCTTTTGATCTTTTGTGGTTTTATTTTTGCACTTTGGAGTGTGGCACTCCTACTGTGCAGCCAGATGTGCCCGGATCCTATTGAGATGCAGCCCAGAGCATACAGACCACAGCAAGACAGTTCTAAGATGGCTGAACTCATTTGTATCCCGGGCCCAGTAACAAGAGGAGGGAGGGTAGTGAGGGATGGAGAGGGACAGGAAGTAGGTGGGAGGCTCAAGGAGGGAAGGCACTGGAAGAGGGGCAATGGAGGAAGGCCCTGGAGTGGAGAGATGGCCCGCTGCTCTACTCAGTGTTAAATCACACATTTCAGGGGGGATGGAAAACATTCTATGTTGGATCCATAGAAAACAAATTACAGCTACTGTATAAAATTCCACATTTGCAGTGCAGGGCTATAAATAACGGTAATTATGCTGCTCCTTCCCCAGCATCTTGCATGTTGACCCCAAGCAGAACCCTGGAGCTAGCTTATTTGAACTAAAAATCCCCTCTAGACCTTTTCTTCTTTGGTCTCTCGCATCTTTCGAGTGACTGATTATGAGACAAACCGTTGTGTAGAGCATGGTCATTTTAAGCCATGATAATACAATACAGCTGGACTCCTGCTGCCCACAGAATTCGTCACCACTGATTTTGATCTGCAGCTGAAAAGGTATGAAAATATTTCCACACCTATCCTGCCAGAACTTCTGAAGAAATTTTTGTCTCAGAACAAGTGTAGCTGAGTGACCCTCAGGTCAACACGACGTGCATGTGCCGTCTTGCTCAACACGGCTACACCTGGCTCCCAACTGGAAGTGTCTTAATTTGTAACCTTCCTTCCCACATAGGCATGTCCTCCACTTTTTTGACTGATTTAACTTATCCCTTGATGCCTTCACAATGACTAAATCATTCCCTGTGCAGGACTTCCATTCCTTTTTACAAATATTCTGCTCCTTGCTTTGTACTGTAGGTCTTGTTTTGTTTTGTTTTTCTGGGTTATGGGGACAGAGCCAGCTTCATGGGCATGTGAGCTGTGCTGATCTTCAGAAGGTCACTGTGTTTGGCTTAAGGCAATGTGGCTTAAAGACACCATCAATGTCTTCATAATTTTTAGAAAAGGAACCCCACAAGTTATTTACCTAGTCCCGAATGGGGCACGTATTCCCCCACCCTATCCATGTCAGAAATGAACATAGATTCATATACCCCCATCATACCTACTCTGTACCAGGCCCATACTGAGTATTGAATGAATGTTCAATTAGGGGAATGTTCTTAACATAGTGACTAACAGTCCAGAGTCTGAAGCCAAACACTTAGGTTCAAATTTCAGACTCTACCCCTTACTAGCTTTGTGATCTCAGACAGGTTATCTTTTTGTGTCTTACATTCTTCCTCTATAGACAAAACACTACTAGAATCTATCTCACAAAGTTTTTGTGGGGATAAACTGAATTAACACATAAAGTTCATACAACAGCTTCGGGCATGCAGTCATTAAATGCTATGTATCAGCTACTACTATTATTGGTTTTGTTGCTGTTATTTGGAGATCTTTTTCTTTCTAACTGAATTTAATCCAGGTATGGAAGGGCAGCAGTGTTCAGAAAGTTGCCTAAAGAAGTCAGACTGTTTCAGCAAGCTCTCAAGGATTTGGTCATTGGCCTGGGAGCACCTACATTTTCCCCCTACAGCAAATGAGCAGCATGAAGTCATCACCTCTAGAATTTCCCACTGGCCCTAATTCAAGAAACACAGCTTCTCTCTCTCCTAGCCACGCCTCCAGTATCAAGTAGGGCTCATCCCCAAGCAGAGAAAATGATTGTGTATTGGCAGCAGCAACTCAGAGGCTTGCAGCTGCCTCTGCCCCCACCCTTCCTGTGACTAGTCCCTGTGGGAGCTTCATTATGGTTGGCCACAGCCACCGCTCTCCTCTCCAAACTGGTGGTTAGGAGGCTCCAGAGAGGGCTACTTTGCTTTCTGCACACTGATTACTATGATCTTCAAGAAGCTCAGGGCCTGAAGCAGATTGTTTGGGGCTGGCAAAGTCGCACCAGAGCCCGGTGAGGAGTAGGGTCAGCAGGCATCGTTTACTGTGTGAGACAGGGATACCGAGAGCCCTGGGTAAGAGGCAGGCCTAGGAACCCAGAAAGTTCTGCTGGTCAGTCTGTGTTAGGCCAAGTTCCAGGGTCATGAACAAAGATTTTCCTCCTGAGGAAACAAGAATTCCTATTCTTCCTATGGAATCATAGAGCTCCACATCTATATTGCATCCCTCAGCATACTATTTATCCACTCCTTGCCCAAATGAGTGTTATTATTCTAGGAGAGCTTCACCAAGGCAGGAGACTCTTTCCCCATGATGATTTCCACTCACCTATCTAGCCATCTCTGCCCCCATTCTTCTTTTTTAATTTTTTCATTCCTGTTCACCCCCTCCCTGGCTTCCATGGTAGTTGCTTGATGACATTTCTCCTTGCCAATTAAGGCAGTCCACTCAGCCTTCAATAATTTAGAGAAGGTGACCACAGAAATCAATGTTTTGAAATAAAAAGGGAACACATTTATGAAGCCTAATTTACTCTAACAAGCTCATTTTTGTTTTAATCTTTTTAAGTCTTGGTAATTCTACTAAATTGGAAGTCTTTGAGAAGAACGTTGCAAGGATGATTACACAGAGCAGTTTGTTTTCCAGCCCCAGCTTTATGGAGAAACCAGAAATTGTGGTACAGTGCATCGGAGATTCTGGCACTTTCTAAAAGGAGAAGATAAAGCAGTGGTAATACTAGAAGTAGTGTCATGCAAGAGCTTAGTGGAGTGAAGGTAGCAGGTGATAGGGCCACTGGGTCCAGCAGGAAAGCACATAACCATCCATTCATTCAGTCCACAAATATGCCCTGGGCAGCTATGGGGTGACCAGTGCTATGCTACACCTTGAGAGATACAGTGGGGAGCACACAGCTCAAGTCCCTACCCACACAGAATTGTCAGTGTAGCTGAGAGTCTGTAAGTCGTTCTTACAAAAGTTTGAACGGAAACGGGCAGTAAGAGACTTTCTAGCTGCACCTTTCCATTTTACAAATGAAGGCTTATTCTGTGAGGTAAAGGATTTGCAGAAATCATTGTCAGCACTGAGACTTACAAGCAGCTCTCCTGGTTTCTACTTTAATTTTATTTTACCCTCTCTTGTTGTGACCCAAGGAATAATAAAAAGCAGCCTAAAATTTCTCCATCAGTGGCCTCCCATGGGGCATTGTCTTCCTGTAGCTGGTTGTCCTTCCCTAGGGGATTTGCACACTTTGACTGAATGAAAATAGGGTATTATCTGAAGGGGTGGTTAGGGGAATGTCACAGAAAAAGAGGAGTTTATGTCACTAGCACAGCTAAATCCTGAAACACAGAGTGGCCAGCATGAAAATGCCAGGCTCTAGGCTCTCAGATGCAAGAGAGGAAGAAGGCAAAAGAAGGCCCTGAACTATTGGGGCCTCATCAAGATAAAAAGCTTCTGCACAGCAAAGGAAACAATCAGCAAAACTAAAAGGCAACCGACAGAATGGGAGAAGATATTTGCAGATGACATATCCAATAAAGGGCTAGTATCCAAAATCTATAAAGAACTTATCAAACTCAACACCCAACAAAACCAAATAATCCAGTGAAGAAATGGGCAGAAGACATGAATAGACATTTCTTCAAAGAAGACATCCAGGGAGACCCGGATGGCTCAGGTTAAGCCTCCGACTTCAGCTCAGGTTAGGATCTCACAGTTCATGAGTTCGAGCCTGGCATGGGGCTCTCTGCTGTCAGTGCAGAGCCTGCTTGTGATTCTCCCTCCCTCTCTCTCTCTCTCTCTACCTCTCCTGCTCATGCTCTCCCTCTCTCTCTCTCAAAAACAAATATAAACATTAAAAAATAATAATAAATAAATACAGAAGAAGACATCCAGATGGCTAACAGACACATGAAAAGATGCTCAACCTCACTCATCATCAGAGAAATACAAATTAAAACCACAGTGAGATGGTTTTATACCTGTCAGAATGGCTAAAATCAACAACACAAGAAACAGGAGATGTTGGCAAGGATGTGCAGAAAGGGGAACCCTTCTGCACCATTGGTAGGAATGCAAACTGGTGCAGCCACTCTGGAGAACAGTATGGAAGTTCCTCAAAAAATTAAAAATAGAACTACCTATGACCTAGCAATTGCACTACTAGGTATTTATCCAAAGGATACAGGTGTGCTGTTTCGAAGGGGCACATGCACCCCAATGTTTACAGCAGTGCTATCAACAACAGCCAAATTATGGCAAAAGCCCAAATGTCCATTGACTGATGAATGGATAAAGCAGATGTGGCATGCACACACACACGCACACACACACACACACACACACACACACACACACACACAGGAAAATTACTTGGCAATCAACAAGAATGAAATCTTGCCATTTACAACAGCATGGATGGAACTACAGTGTATTATGCTAAGTGAAATAACTCAGAGAAAAACAGGTATATGATTTCACTCATATGTGGAATTTAAGAAACAAAACAGATGAACATAGGGGAAGGGAAGGAAAAATAAAAACAGAGAGGGAGGCAAACCATAAGAGACTCTTAAATGCAGAGAACAAACTGCAGGTTGCTGGAGGGAAGGTGAGTAGGGGGATGGGCTAAATGGGTGATGAGCATTAAGGAGGGCACTTGTTGGGATGAGCACTGGGTATTGTATGTAAGTGATGAACCACTGGGGTCTACTCTGGAAACCAATACTGCACTGTATGTTAACTAACTTGAATTTAAATACATTAATTTTAAAAAGAAGGCCCTGAAAAGGAGATGAGGAAGAAGAGAGGAACTAGGAAAAAAGCTAGTAGTTAACAATCACCTTTATTGCATATGTGCTTCTACAATAAATCCTCAGGACAATCTGGTGGGGTGAGTTTTGCCCATTTCTGCCCATGAGGGCTGCCATTTTCAAGAGGCAAAGTTAGGATCCAAATCCTAATATATAGATGTATACTTCAAACAGCCACTCCACCTCCCTCATAAAAATTCCCTGCTGCATGGTTTCCCATGACTTAGTGCTTCATTATAGCCTTACATTTTATTTATTTTATTTTATTTTTTATTTTATTTTTGACTGCTCTCTAAATACAATTAAGAATTTCTAAATACTTAAAAATCCATGGAGGTAGATGAATAGAACATATTCTGAATTGCCATATGACAATGAATGCTTCCTAAATTATTGTCTTTGTAAGCCTGCATTTTCACAGGTTGGGTTTTCTGAAAACAAGACACACTTGTTTTCTATTGACAACTGGTAAATTTTCTTGCCTTGCACCTATAATCTAGTGTAGCATCATAGAAGATAATTTTCTACAATAATAGGTATGTTTCAAATTTGTGATGTTTAATATAGTAGCCACTAGATATATGTGACAATTGAGCACTTGAAATGTGGCTAGGATGATAGAAGAACTGGATTTTAAATTTTGCTTAATTTTAATTTAAAATAGTCACCTCATAGCTAATGGCTAATATATTGAACAACACAGAGCTAAAAGGTTCTGTAAATATAAGTTGCATACATAGTCCTATGCTTACCTGCTAAGCAAGTTCAGCATGTACTGGGGGAAGCTGAAGAATGCTGGCACTCTGATATAAAGGAGCAAATGTCAGAAGCAATCTGGGATAATAGCTTTAGTAACATCCAGACATCATTAGTGGACTTAAGGATTCATTAAGTTTTAGAATCCCTTCCCTGATGAGCAGGATGCACTTGTCTGATATGACTAGCTGTGTGAACATTATTTTATGGGGAAATGAGCATTCTAGAAAATTTACATCCTTGTTTAGAAGGCTAGAAAAAACAAAACAAAACAAAACAAACTTTCAGCTTGAAGGACTATGTCAGACACAGAGCACTTCCAAAATCTCCACTGGGCCCAAATCAGCTTTGCCTGTGGACATGAATGCAGTCCAGCATCGCTCTGTATCTTTTACCCAACCACATTACAATCTGCTCAAGAGCTTTTGTTTTTTTTTTTCTCCCTGAGCTCTATTTGATCCTCTCAAAACTATGCTAAATTTCAGAGTATTCCTAGAAAATTTGTCATAAGATTGAGGCAAACTTTGAAAAAGCATCTCTGAGTGAAAAGCTATTATAACCTAACTAGAACCATAATTATTTTTTTTCTTTTTCTCTTTTATATGTTCATTCTATCCAGGAGATACTAATCCCTATAAGATCTTTTAGTTGGTATAAACTACATATTTGAATTTTCATAATAGCTCTAAGTGACTGAAATATATAAAAAATATGTCTTCTAACTGCATAGCATCTTCCTCTCAGAACCTTAAGTCTTCATGTTCATTCTGCTTCACTCCCATGGAGCAGAGAAAAGAGGAGTCCCACCCCTGTCCCCTACACTTTCCATATTCCAGGTAAATATCTATTGTCCATTATGTGCTAGGCACTGATCTAAGAATTATAAAAGGACTAGCTCATTTAATCCTCATGGCACTCCTCATGAAATCACTACCAAAGATGATGAAAGTGAGGTACAGAGAGGCTAAGGAACTTGATTATTCAATAAATTATCAATTTGGTGCCAGATATACACATACCCAGCACTGTGCTAGGTGCCATAAGAGATATAGTTCTTATCCTCAAGAAATGTCTAGTCCAGGAAGGGCAGAAAATATGCATCTGGCTATCTAAGATTCAGAGATGACATGATAAATTTCATGAAAAGTAATATGGCAGACCAAATACGGTCACAACTAAAACTTTTCACCAGGAGTGAAAAGCTTCTCTTCTGTCTTTTGTCTCTGATAACCCCACCGGTCAGAATTGAGGCTCTATGCTGCAGAGATGAATTTATGTTTAAATTTATGTTTCAACCATGAAAATAATCTCATAGAATACTCTACTGTTCTGATGCATAAAATAGCTGTAGCCATTATGCCTAATCAGGGCCCTGACTCCTGGATAACACACAGTGCTTTCCTCTGAGACTGATAACATCCAGATCTGTGTGTGTGTGTGTGTGTGTGTGTGTGTGTGTGTGTGCGCGCGCGCGCACGCACACGTGCTCCATGTGCTGAAAGCCCTTCATTTGCACATGACTGCTTCTGCCCTAGGAGATAAATTACAGCCAGGTGGTCTCCTACCCATTTCAGAAACCAGGGAAGTGAAACATATAAAGATGAGCCTTTCACCAGATGATTCAGAAAGCTTTGGAGGATAAAAAATAAGAATCATATTTCCTATCATCCTAGTCCATTCCTTTCCCTCCTCTCCAACAGACCATGATAAACCCCCATGTTTATATGGGAATCATCACTAGAAAGCAATTAGATTAGAAAGCTAAACTCTATCATTTTTATTATTACTTTAAAAATATTTTTCTAAAAAAATATTTTGCTAGGGACACCTGGGTGGGTCAGTGGGTTAAGCATCTGACTTTGGCTCAGGTTATGATCTCATGGTTCATGAGTTCAAGCCCCACATCAGGCTCCATGCTTTTAGTGCAAAGCCTGCTTGGGATTCTCAATCTCTCCCCCTCTCTCTGTCCCTCCCCTGCTTGCATGCACTCACCCTCTCTGTCTCAAAATAAATAAACTTTAAAAACTATTTTTTATAAATAAACTAGGGGAGGGCATAAAAGGACAGATTATGAACAAAAAAAGGCCAACAAATAAATGGTGATTAGGATGACAAGGTCATGGTGATCATTCTTCATAGCAAAGTAACTACTAATCATCTAAGGTCAAACATTCTCTTATTCAGAGACATGAGCCTTCCTTTCACATATAGCATCCACATAATCTTTGCACAAGCAAGTGAAGAGTTTAGAGAATAACATCATCCACCTACAAGGAAAACTCAGAGCTTTGGCCTAGAATAAATTGTGGTACTCTGAAAAATAGTTTCTAAAAATTCCCAAAGTCTATAGAAATGTGCATCTTTTTCTAAACTGAGTTTAAATATATTTAGTTTGCAATATATTAGTAAACTTTGTTATGATATGCTTTCCTATTAAGGATAATTGAGGAGAAAATATCCACCCAAATCACCTTCTGTGTTGGATCAGCTGATGATGTTGCTAATAGCTTTGGAGGCTGAAAAGCTGCCAGTTCTCTGATATCACAGAGTAAATAGAGCAGATGGCCCTGTACATAATTTAAGCATTTCTCAGGTTCCTCTGGTCTTCTCAATGGGTGACTTTCTTGGCGTTTTGGAGGTTTGGGTATGGTTTTCTTGGAATGTTTTACCAAAATGCCATCCATAGCTACCATTTTATGTAAGCATTAAAGTCTGTTTGTTTGCAAATAGAAAGGATTTGAAGATTATCTGCCCATTTGATGCAATCAACATCTCTATCCCCCTACACAACTTTAAACAATCGAGGCTTGATCTTATTCTTGTATTTTGAAATGTTCACTGGCTAGTCTTCTTGGCTATAGAGTTCCTCTGTTCTTCTTTGGGGGGAGATGAGACCTAGTCTAATTTATGTGGAACTAAGTAGAAACATGGTAGGTACTTACTGACATTTTGTGGGGATCAATTTTCCTTCTATTTTAAGGATGATCTTCCCTAAAGGTTTTAGTTTTACTTTTTGTTCCCACCTTTTTCCCTTCTCTCTCTCTCACATGAACATTAAAAGGGTGGGGAAAGGAGAAAAGAAAAGGACCATTGAGAGAGAAAGACCAAGAGGTGAACTCGCAGTACAATAGGGATACCCAAATGACCAAAGATTGAAGAGGCTTCCAACTCGCACTGTTTATCAAAATCTCCCTCTGGGTTAGACTGACCCCATTTGGAGCTCTGAAATTCTGATGTTTTCTCCTTCTACAATGGTATAAAGAGTAGAATGTCGTGCTTAACTAGAAATACTGTAAACAGAGACTTACTTGGAAGAGCAATTCAAAACAGCAAAATATTGCCCCTGAAATTGTTTTTGTAATTATAATCTTTGCATTGGGAAAACATGGCCTTCTAATTTACATGCCCTCCTAGTGTGAAGGCCTGGTACATGCTGATCTGCAATGTAAATCATGAGGGACCTTTGATAGATTTAAGAGAGCAGTTCTCTAACCCCACAGTCAAGTGCATTGAGTTTTTTCTTTTTTTCCCCTCTCAGAGCTGGTATAAAAGCTATTTAAGCAGGTAAGCATAGTCCTGAGAAGACAAAAAATAGAAAGGAGGGTTGCAGGATATAGCAGAACTAAAGAGCTAAAGGGGTGCCTGGGTGGCTCAGTCAGCTAAGTGTCTGACTTTGGCTCAGGTCATAACCTCAAGGCTCCTGAGTTTGAGCCCTGTGTCGGGTTCTGTACTGTCAGCTCAGAGCCTGGAGCCTGCTTCAGATTATGTGTCTCCCTGTCTCTCGCCCTGTCCCTGTCTCTGTCTCTGTCTCTCTCTCAACAGTAAATAAATATTAAAAAAAAAAGAACTAGGGAACTAGAGACGATGTCTGCTCTAAAAAGACTCCAATGGTAAGTGCACTTTTGAAACTCCCCCTTTCACACACACATATACATACACACCCTTTCTTCTGACAGCATCTAATCTGAATAATTTTCCACCTCTGATCTTTGAATCCTGAATATCTCTCTTAGGCAATGTCAGTTGCAAACAAAACATGAAGCTTTTCATTTTTATGTAGAAACAAAAGGAAAACAGCTTCCACAGGAAATTTTTGAGGAAGTGAAGTTAGCATCAGCATCTACTATTTTATTTTTAATTTAATTTTTATTTCAACATCTTAGAATCTTAGTACTCTTATCTGTATTTAAGCGACTGGCAATTCAGTTATTCGAATCCCTGGTTCATTACTTGAAATCTACAGCTTCCTTTACACCCCCACTTCCCTCTCAAAGCCCCTGTCCCTCTCTTAACTCTTCCTCACCTAACCTGAACACCAAGTAAGACCTCTGAAGAAAATAAAGTCAGAAAACATGGAAGTTTGGTATGTAAGGTTACAGTTCAGTGCACCAGATGGAAAATCTTGAACCTTTGTGCACACAGTGAGGGAGGGGCAGAGAGGGAGGGAGAGAGAGAGAATCCCAAGCAGACTCTGTGCTTGGGGCTTAAACTCATGAACCGTGAGATCATGACCTGAGCCGAAATCAAGAGTCAGATGCTTAACCAAGTGAGCCACCCAGTTGTCCCTTTAATCACAGGAATTCAAATATTCCTTCCTGGACTCTTAAATCTTTTAATTGGTTTCAAATAATATGCAAAAAAAACCCAAAACAAAATAAAACAAAAAACCTCATGAATTCACTGGAACAATTTCACAAATTCTTGAATGATTCTGTCCCTTAGGGCTGGACACACACATTTTAGGCTGCCTAAAGCTGTTAAATAAACCCACTTTGTCACTTTTTTTTTTCTTCTTACACTTATGCTGCCAGCAATAGAGACACAAAGTGGACTGCAAGGCCTTTTGCTGACCACACATCTCCTCTATGCAGAATGGCAAGCAGCCACTTTTAACCATAACTGTTATGCCCCTGTATCATTGCTGGCACCATACTGCTGATTCACCCTTATCCCCTTCACCGGAGGGGAGACACACAAACTGAAAACTTGTAGGGAAAAGGACATATTCTGGTTCACTGGTAACTCTCAAGTTGCCTTTCCTCTGCCAAATAACAGTGGGCTCCTAATCTTAAGTTTCAACCTCAAAATAGATCAGTGAGAGACTGGTGGGAGGCAGGGGGAAGAACTGAGCCATGAAAATGGTTAGTTGTGATTTGTAAAAATTAAACACAAAATATAAAATTAAAAACAAGGGGAAAATTCCAACCAGTCAATTAACTGGTAGCCAAAAATCTTTTTTTTTTTCTATTTCCATCATATCAAGGAATAAAGGAACTGAGACTACTTATCCTGAAAAAGAAAATTGTAAGGAGGCATGGGATATGGGGTCTGGGGAAAAGGAAACCTCAATTGTTTTTGAATGGTTGTAGTACTACAATTGGAAAGAAGGGACAAGTTTGGCATTTGTGGCCCTAAGAAGAAGAACCAGGTCCAATGGGTGGAAGGTACAGGAAACTGGGTTTTGAGAATGTTAAGAATATTAGATAGCACTTCACAAGAATCACACCTACCCAAAGATGGGATGGGACATCTTAGTGGAAGGGAGGATAGAGTTTGAAGCCTCTTAATTTGTTCAAGAAAAGACTGAATGAGCATCAGAGATTCAAATACTGAAGGTAGTTCTTCCTTATATGAATCTAATGGTATGATGGAAAGAGCACTGGACCAGGAGTCAGGGGTCCTTGCTTTGTCACTTAATGGCTAAATGATATTGAGAAAAATCAATTAACCCATTTGGATTTCACTTTTCTCATCTTCAAAATGAGATACATAGATGTGCTATTGTCTACAGTCCTTCTAGCTCCCATCACATCCTACTATTTACTTACACATTTTTCTACTAGTTATCTATAAATTGATGAAGTGCTTAGGTAACACGTGGACACAATTTGGGCATACTATTTGGATGTACATTTCTCAAATTTTATCCTCACAATAGAGAATGCCTGAAAACATTACCCTTATAATTGCAGTGAATACTCCTCCTGTAACCAGAGGTGCTTGAGGATTTAACCTCTGTTTCCTGTAAATAGTACAGCTAAACTAGTTCAAGGAGAAGCTACAAGTAATACAGAGGGGGGAAATATGTTATACCCAACGAGGATCAGAGCTTACTCATTTTATTGATGATGCATTCTGCTGTGTATTGTTCAAAGTAAAATAGAGAACCATGAAAAAGAATCAGGCTATAGGCAGGTATAGCAGGAATTGAGATAAGGGTTCAGTAAAGCACAATAGTATTTTTTTCCTAAGACTGAGGACCCACAAGATTGCATATGGGCAAATGCCCTGCAGCCACTGCAAAGTCTCAATTATTGCTCTGTGTCTTTCCCTGAAGTCACAAGTTCATCACATTCTTTGTTCTCACCCCTCAACACACACATGTGCATCAAATCATTCAGAAAGCATCCCATTAAAAGATTATGATAAGAAGGTATGGTTAAATTTAAAAGATAAGTATCTGTGGCTCTATATGCTTTCTACTCTGGGAAAAGTAAGAATTGGAAAAGCGAGAATCATGAGCAACCCACCTCTGTTGAAAGCCATTATGACATTCAGAGGGGAAGGTGCACTTCTTTACCTCTCCTTCCATTACTTTTTTTTTTAAAGCTTATTTATTTTTGAGAGAAAGAGCAAGAGAGAGAGCAGGGCATGGGCAGAGAGAGAAGGAGAGAGAGAGGGGGGTAGAGAGAAAATTCCAAGCAGGCTCCATGCTCTCAGTGCAGAGCCTGATGCGGGGCTCGAGCCCACAAACTGTGAGATCATGACATGACCTGAAACCGAGAGCCGGATTCTTAACCAACTGAGCCACCCAAGCACTGCACTCCCCTTCTATTCTTAAATCACCAAAAGGTATAGCCCCAAAAGGGCTTACTGAGAAAGTACCAGCACACCAAAGACCACAGAATGATGCCAAGACTTTGAGTCCCTAAGTGAGAAACTGAAAAAGTCAGAGAGAGAGAGAGAGAGAGAGAGAGAGAGAGCGAGCTTATTAATGGAGATGACTTAATCCCACAGGAAAATAACTAAATAATATTTAAAATCTGGTTCTTTGTGAAATAGATTTTTCAAAATCTTGTAACTATTTTCCACAACTTATCTTCAGATATATACTTCATAATTGTCTCCATATCCCTTGTCTCTATGTTAATGGCCTCAATAAAAAAGGAAATGATTCTGCATGAAAAGTCTTGACAAACTTACCCAATATTTTACACAAATGGTACAAAATTGGCTTCACTGTTGTCTTTAGAAAAAAAGGACAACTCACTCATTCTTTCCTGACAAATGTTTACTCTCTACCTTTTTTAGGCACTGCTCTAGGAGCCAAGGTGAGTTTAAAAATGAGATTAATATATTCCCCAGCTTCAAGTGATTTATTCTCACACTGAGAAGATCATATGTATAATACAATTGAAATAATATGATAAGGGCTCTAAGACAGGTATAAGTTTAGAGAATGAAGAGACCAATTCTGCTAGACAAAACTAAAAACTCTTCATGGAGAAGGTAACGTATCACTTGAGTGTGATACATTCCTGATGGGAACAGCATGTGGAAGGGTACCAAGGTGGAATGGTACCAAGGTAGAAAGCACTGGAGGTGTGCCTCCTTCTTAGATGCATAAGGTATAGAAAAAAGAGGAAGAAATATCATTATCTACTACTTATGCCAGAAAAAGGAATTTGATTTTTATTTGGTTGACTCTAAGAAACCCTTGAACTTGTTCAGTATCGTCAGAGAATCCTAAATGGGATAAAGGTCTAAAGAAATCTAAGGCTTCCATTAAAAAGACAAAACACGTAACTCCTTAGGAAGTATCAATGTAATTTGCCATCCTGAAACTCAATATCTTTCGTGAAGCCCTTGGGATATCTTGAAAAGGTTAATTTTCCTTTATGAACAGAATTTGACTAAAGGCAGGAGATATATATATATATATATATATATATATATATATATATATATATATATATAATTTAATGAATAAACTGTCAGTAGAAAATAAAAGCAGCAAATCAGGACCCTAAGAGTCGTCTTCATGACATCTATGTTGAGCTAAATAAACCTTTGTATAGAAGATTACTTATTAGAGATATTGATGTCCCAGTATCCAAACAATATTCATCCAAAAACTATTTCATGAAAATTCTATCTGCCTGGTTCTATCTACATGATGCTAACAATATATAGGCAAAAAGTAATCAGAATAAATTCTCCTGGGTGACTGGATCTTTATAGGACAATATATCCAATATTGGGAATATACTTAATGTTCGGGAAGCTTTGCAGGACACACAATTCAATTACATCCTTGAAAATGCAATAAAAAAACTGTCAATCAACTAATCCTTCATCCTTATCTTTCTTTATATCTCATGATCAGGAGATGGCTGAAGAAAGTCTAACTCTCTTTAGCACTCAGTGTACAATTGTGGATGGAGTTAGAATGACTGAGATAAATGATCCAGAACCGAAGTTTCTTCACCTTAGAAGATGAGCTCCTCACAGGTCTACCTGCTACCTCATAAGCCTGAAATACATGCCATCCTTCTGATTGGACATTTTCTCTGTGAATCAGTCTCAGGACATGATGATGAAAATAGCAGTGCTTATTCAAGGCTGCCACTGTTCTTGAGTTTCTAAGGCAGAGTAGTGAAGATAAGATAGCTTGGTAAAGATTAAAAGGTTATTAGTCTTCAGATAAGACATCTTATCTTCAACACCTTCTCCTACTTTAATATTAAGGCTCTGTCAATTCAATGACAGCATGTTGATGAAAATCAGCCAATTATTCATCTGGAATGATAGAAATATAAATACATAAAATGTCATTATGTACTTTTCTACTAATTATTAAAATATTAATATTAGCTATTGTTTAACTAATATTAATTTTTATTTTAATCAAATATAATCTTTTGTTTCGGTGGAAAATAGACTTCCAGCTTCCACACGTATGTATGTTATACAGTGACAGTGAAAGTTTCAAAGACTTTACTCCTTTGGTCATGGGACTCTCATTTATTTTCAGATTGACTGGATAATGGATTTTAAAATCCTGTTTTAATTTTGTTCTTTGGGAACATGTCATTTCTTTTGGTCAAGCTGTATTTTCCATTTTATTTTGATGACAGTTAAACATAGTACTTTCCTCTCTCAGAAATCTTCCATGTCAGAGCTATAAAAGAATGTATAAAAGGTTCTAAATTTTTCAGCTGTTCACCAAATTGTTTTGGACCACCCTTACTTTTGTATCAGACACTGAGTCAGATCATGTTAAATACCAGTTATATCAAACGTAAATTTAGCCCTCAAAGAACAACAGCTACAGTAACTCAGGTCATGGGTAATTACACAACAAAGCAGAAAGTGATATGTGACAAGCAAAAGGAGGTATGGCTATGAGGCACAGTCTTGCTGTTGGTTAAGGAAAAGGCCTATGAATTAGAAGTTCAGATATAAATCTATATAATTCGAGGTGCCTGGGTGGCTCAGTCGGTTGAGCGTCTGACTTTGGCTCAGGTCATGATCTCACGGCTCGTGAGTTCAAGCCCCGTGTCGGGCCCTGTGCTGACAGCTCAAAGTCTGGAGGCTGCTTCAAATTCTGTCTCCCTCTTTCTCTGCCTCTCCCCCACTCATGCTCTGTCTCTCCCTCTCTCTCTCTGTCAAAAATAAATAAGCATTAAAAAATTAAATTTATATAATTGTGTAACTGCTATGCCCTCTCTAAAGATTTTTTTCTCAGATGAATTAGGAATAATAATAGCATCTACATTATGGGGTTGTTTTGTGGATTACATGAGATAATGTACATAAGGAGCTTTACATATCATAGAACAGCCTTTAATATTTATCATTATTATTGTTGTTATTGGTACGGTGGAGAAGAAAGCATCATGAAATGAGATTTAATATGTGACAGATTTATAAATGAGACAAAAATAGAAACGTCCAACTTCAGAATCAGGAAATTATTCAAAAAGTTTTGACATTTGAGTTGAATCTTTTTTTTTTTTTTTGATGTTTATTTGTTTTTGAGAGAGAGAGTGAGAGACAGAGTGAAATGGGCAAGGGGCAGAGAGACAGAGAGACAGAATCTGAAGCTGTCAGCACAGAGCCCGATGCAGGGCTCGAACTCACAAACCACGAGATCATGACCTGAGCCAAAGTCGGATGCTTAATCGACTGGGCCCCCAGGTCCCCCTGAGTTGAATATTTAAGGGTAGATATGATATAAACACATGGAAGTGGGTGGGAAGAAGATTTTCTTTAGAACGGAGAAGATGCACTGAGAGAACCATAAAAGCACCAAGTTTCCAAGGGGAATAAGAGACTGCTCAGCTTGGGAGCTGGGCAATGGTATGGGAAAAGAAGAGTCAAAGTGTACTGCTAGCCTCCATGCAAAATAGGAATCTGACCTTGACTCTGTAGGAAATACAGAGGCTTTCAGGAGTTTTGATGATCAATGTTATTACATATAACCAAAATAATAAAGATGTGATGTGGTCCCACCTGCTACTTAGGACAGAAAATCTTATAAACAAAATGGCCTGATGAGTTAAGAGAAAGCCACTCATGATCACATCTTCTTTAAAATTTGTATTTACACTAAAGTTCAAATTATTTGGATTTGAAACATCTGTCCTAAGCTCAATAGCACTAATTGAAACAGCTACGGTTCTTTTTAAAAATATCATTTGCCCAATAATTCAGGTATCTTAATAAAAATGCAAATAAAGCTTTGCCATTATTAATAATAAAGGTAAACCAAAGCTTCTGAACTGGGTACTGAAAGGAACAGCTTTGAATCCAAATGACAGCCCTGCCTTAGTTTAAAGCTAGGTTCTCTTTTCTGAAGTCTGTTTTGCTTGCTGTTTGCTATGAGCATTGTGAGACCTTTCCTGATTGTAACCCGCTGTAGAATGGGCTGTAAAACTTCCTAAATGTAGTCTGATATGTAATGGAATGAGTGATTGTATACAAACTAACCGGCATTTCTCGCTTCTGTAAACCTGCTTGCTTAGCACATTCCTCACCTACCCCCTTCCCCCTTTCTTCCTCCCACCACAAGTAAAAACCTCCCCTGTGCTATTTGTCTCTGTCTATAAAAACGCTATACCAACCCTAATCGTGGCCTCTTGTGTCACCGGCGACGAGTGCGCAGAGGACCAGGTTCGAACCTGCAATAAACGACCCTTGCCGCTTGGCTTTGACTTACGACTCTGGTGGTCTTTTGTGGGAGGTTTTGGAACTTCAGGCATTACAGTACATACAGGGTTTCATCTTTTTCCCCTCCCTCACACCCTTTTTATGAAAGTGATATAGAAAAGCAAACACCAAAAGTTGTGTTTGAGTGGAAGAGACAGGTCTATGGAGACAGCTGGTGGAAGACAGATAAATGACTCAGAAGGGTCTATGGTTTATTGCTGTCAACTGAAACACAGAAGCCATGTAAAAATGAGTCTTTGCTAACAGAATACCTTGAGTATCAAATTCCAAAGACATCCAAATGTTTGATCCTGTGTTTAAGTTTACTCTTTGAAATTCAATTTTTCAACTTCTATTTAGTAGATATGTAAAGTATAAGGCTCGTGGATTCAAGTCCCTGTAAGTGGTTTAGTTTCTGCCCTAGTGACTGACTTGGTGTAGGAATCTAGATCAGGTATTCTGATAAAGGACTATTTTATTAAAAGCTTACTAATCCCCATTGTTGTTTTTGATATCTGTCTTATGAGATTCTATGACTTTTTAATCAAGATCAGTTAAATTAGAAACTTGATTTGTGACAAGGGGATATGACTGAGTTATCGTGAAAACATACTTACGCGACCTTTACATACAAAATATACACAGATATACACATATCCTTATGCATATTGGAAAATAAAATGCTCTTTTATTACACTAACTTCTGAAATGAGTAAACTTCCCTGAAGTTTACACAAAATCATTCTCCAGTAATAGACCCCATTTACGTAATTTGTTTTTATTGTTTCTGTGTTGTTGTTTTGTGCATGACACAGCAACCTTCAAGGGTTATTTCATATTCCATGGATGGGGAGTTTATCTCCATGGAGTGATAAAGAAGATCAGGACAGTATTTTATTCTAGATTGTATTCAACAACATTAGCATTGAGACCAAATTTCAATTTACTCCAGGCAGTTACCAAAATCTGTTTTTATATTAGGCCTTATCTCTAGATCCATATTTTTTATAATGATCTCCATTCCACTTTCTCTCCTGCATCTTTTGGTACTGCAATGCCTGCTTAAATGCAGTTAAAATTCATTGTAAAACCTTATTTATACTACAACCACATACAGTATTTTCTATGAAAAAGTATTCACATTTTAAAACAATCAGACAAAGGCACTTCGATCAGTAGAACCAGTGGATAGTATTTCCCTGTCTTTATATTCAAAACATCTTGGCACGCTGATATGATGGTGGGTTTGATCCTGCAAATGCTTCTTCCCTGGGTTTAACCAGATGCACCAACATGCCTTGTAGAGTCATTAAGAGTGAACAAATAAACAAAAATGCCTCTTCCTCATAGATTTGTTAGCCTGCACCTGCAAAATCTCAAATAACATGCTCTGATAAGGAAATCAAATCAAATCCACAAAAAGTGCCTTCTGCTTTTTAGAAGAAAAGTGTTACCAATATGCTTTGAAGGATCGCTCCTAAGGAATATAATTCCCTTCTGTGTGGGGAAAGCAGGCCGAGATAAATGACTATGGGATGAACCACTCTGTGTTTATACCATGGAAAGAATAATGAAGAGAAGTGGCGATCCTTCACCCTGAATCCGTTTTGGGATTGTTGGGGAGAATGGAGCTAAGCAGATTCTGCCATTAGATGCCCTGATCTCTTTCCCTTGCCCTCCTATCCCACATCCCTGAAGATCAGATCTACAGGACAGGCGCAGCTAAGAAGAAAGCCAGCTACCCAAAGTTTCTAACTTCTGTGATCCTGTTATTTCTACATCACAAATACCTTTTCCATTCTCTCCCTGATAGCTGTCATTATTCCTCAACACACTGCCTAAACATCACCTCCTTTGAAAGATTTTCCATGAGTCTTTCCATAGATTTAGTTACTGGTGGTACAGTAGGAAAAAACAATGTGTGTGTGTGTGTGTGTGTGTGTACGCGCGTGTCTGTGTGTGTGCACGCACATGCGTGCATACACATGCACTCTTGAGTCAAGGAGGCTTGGCTTTGAAATACTGGCTTAGGCAGTTACTAATCGGATGATCTTGAGCACCAGATTATTTTGAGATAAAATGAGATTACATATGGACTCAGTGTTTGTGTCCCCCAAAATTTCATATGTTGAAATCTTAATCGTTGATGTGACAAAATTTGAGGTGGTGATTAGGTCATAAGGAGCCTTCAGGAATGGGATTAGTGCCCTTCTAGAAAGAGACAGTAGTAGAAATAGTCACAGCTTATGTATATATATATAGCTCTTAGGTGTATGGTACTATTATAAGAGTTTTTACATATTAAGTTGTTAATCCTCACGACTCTATGATAAAGCAGCAATGTCTCCAGGTACAGATGAGGAAACAAAGAAACAGAAATGTTAGATAAGTTTTCCAAAGTCACAGTCTAGTAAGCAACACAGGTTCCATTTAAACCCAGGCAGTATGGCTCTAGAGCTCATGGCTTGAAGTAAGTGTTAAATGAAGTAAAGAGCAAATAAACAAATAGTGATCTATATGTTGTTTTTCAGCTCTATACCTAAATATGTGTTGGCTACATTATGTAGGATGCAAAATTTGAAAATATTATATTAGAAAGATTACATCAAAAGAACTATACCAAAAGAGCCAGATTTTAACGGAAGAAAAGAAGGGCAAACAACAGGCACTGCCAAAAAACAGAGTATCTAGATATTTATGCAGCGAGATGGAAGAACCGCAGAAACTCTCTGGCCCCATAGGATTTTCCCCACATGGCCAAAGACTTTGAATTTCTACCACAGAGACATAGCTGAATTTCTGGAAGTAATGCACCATGTTCACTGACACTAAGATATTAGTGATTTATTAGGAGCAGTTGATCCAATTTCTTTAGAGAAATACAGGGAATGTGTGACCTCTGGTTTTTCAAGGACAGATCTGGAGAAGGGAAAAGAGATGATGAGGAAGGGAAAAGACTCAGAAGGGACTCCATGACTCCTCCCCAGCTTCTATGGTTCAGTGTGCATTCACCATTCTGGAAGAAGGGGCAGATTCTCACAGGGTTTATAGAAGAAAGCATACAGAACAAAGCATTGCTACCTTGCACACTCTTACTATTACCTATGGATTTTTAAGTGTCTCCAGTGAGTTTCCGCTACCTGGTGCCTGCATTGTGATTATAGATGCCCAGCAAGTCATTGAAAAAAGTACCATCATCTGAAATGAGCTGAAATGCTGATCGATATTCTCAATTGTTATTTGGAGGGAAATAGCTACTTTCTGTCAGAAAAGCCTGCTCCATTTAACTTTCAACATTGGCTGTGAATAGGTCTCCATTTGTTGGAAGAAATACCAACTATGTTGGGTTTGGGTTTCATTTACGTTTTAATTTTTACCAGTTACTCTAAAGCTGTCCCTGACATTCCAAGGTAAATGGTTTTATGTTAAGAAATAGGTTTCAGTAGAATCACAAAAGCTATGGTAGGATTGCAGGTTGTCATCTATTACACAAACACCACTTCTGCTAGAGTTAGGTAGGACTCTGACAGTATTAACTTCTTCTTAATGTTGTTAAAAAATACAAAAATTCACTTAAGACAGAAACCTGGCACCGTTCCTAGATGAGAAGATTGTACTTTTAAAACTCTTTTTGTAAAAATAGAGAGATTAGCAAATCTTTTATTCAACTCTTACTATGTCACCATAGAATATCACTATAATTATTCTGTTTCTAAATTTGAATTGCCTTTATTTAATTTTTATTTAAAGCCATATAACTCTTCTCTCATTACCTGGTGCTATCATCTGGTTGAACTTCCAGTCACCTCAGCCCTCTTGAACATAGCTACAACCTAGAGGCAAAATGACAGTTGTGGAAGAAGTTTTGGGGGATTAAATTTAAGCTCCTTGTTTTCCATATGTGACGCAGAGATGTTAAATGACTTTCCTAGACATATGGAACAAAAGGAGGCAAAGATCCAGGTGATGCTAGGCCAAAAACCTTGGTCTCCCGATGCTATTCCATAGCCTTCCAAAAATCCATTTTGCCTTTGAAAGGAAAATCCTGAGCAACATGGAAACCTTGTCTCCTAGAGTCCTTCTACTTACTTATTAGGAGGAATGGGCATACCTGAAACCAGAATTTATTGATGTAATATGGTTAGCAAAATCAGAATTACTAAGCTAAGTCTTTGTCTTATCTAACCTTTGAAAACTATAAGCTCTGACATAGGTAGTGACAGGGTGTCCTGATAGTGGTATATACAAGATAACTTTGGGCAATATACATTTTGTAATGGTCATATATTTAATATATTAATAGTTGTATGAGGTATAATCAACATAATAAAATGCTCATACATAAAACATACAGTTTATAAACTCATACACACACACACACACACACACACACACACCTGTTAAATTTTTACCATACTCAAGACATGAACGTATATATCCATCACTCCCAAAAGTTTCCTTGTGTTGCTCTTGCCCTCCTTCCGCCTCCCTATCCCTGGGTAACCACTGATTCACTTTCTGTCACAATAGATTAGTTTGCATTTCCCAGAATTTTTGTTAAGCATAATCATACAATGCAGATTTTGGGGGGTATGTCTTCTTTAACTCAACTCTGTTATATTGAGATTCACTGATGTTGTTGCATGTATCAATAGTGCATTTTTTAAATTGCAAAGTAGCACTCCATTGTTTGGATACACCATGCCTGTTGATCCATTCACTTGTTGATGGACCTTTTTTTCTAGTTTTGGGCTATTACAAATAAAGTTGGTATGAACATTCATGTACAACTATATGGTCATATGCTGTCATTTCTCTTAGGTAAATATCTACGTATATAATGGCTGTGCACTTAACTTCTTTAAAAAAAATGTCAAGTTGTTTTCTCAAGTGGTTGTACCATTTTACATTCCTACAAGTTCAGTTCTCCAAATCCTTATCAACACTTGATATGGTCAGTCTTTTAACTTTAGCCATACTTAAAAGATGTGTAGTGGGGCGCCTGGGTGGCGCAGTCGGTTAAGCGTCTGACTTCAGCCAGGTCACGATCTCGCGGTCCGTGAGTTCGAGCCCCGCGTCAGGCTCTGGGCTGATGGCTCGGAGCCTGGAGCCTGTTTCCGATTCTGTGTTTCCCTCTCTCTCTGACCCTCCCCCGTTCATGCTCTGTCTCTCTCTGTCCCAAAAATAAAAAAAAAAAAAATTAAAAAAAAAAAAAAAGATGTGTAGTGATATCTTATTGTGATTTTATTTATTTATTTTAAGAGAGAGTGCATACACACACACATGTGGGGGAGGGATGGAGAGAGAATCCCAAGCAGGCTCTATACCCTGAGTCCTACACAGAGGCTCGAATTCAAAAACCATGAGATCATGACCTGATCTGAAATCAAGAGTCAGATGCTTAACCAACTGAGCCACACAGATGAGATGCCCCTCATTGTGATTTTAATTTGTATCTCCCAAATGACTAATGATGATGAGAACTTGTTATGTGCTTATTTGTCAACAGGTATGTCTTCTCCTATGAAATGCCTATTCAAATCTTTTGCCCATTTTTTAAAAATTTTAACAGCTTATTTGAAGAAAAATCTACTCAAATTGGGCAGCAATTAGAAAGTGGTTAGGATCGTTGCATCAGCAAGACCTCAAGGATAGACTTTTATAGAGAAAAGGGAAAAGCAAAGTAAGGACATTTTTGATTGACTATAGCTGAAAGCCTATTGGCACCCATTGGCTGTGACTGGTTATCCTTAGGTTACAATTTCATAACCTTGAGGCATTTACAGGCTTAGATTTTAATCTGCTTATATAGGCCACCATGGCAATACAGCCACTTCACTTAAATGGCCTTGTTTAACAGCTTCCATGTCTCTGCAGTTCCCTTCATTTTGTAACACTTCTTCAGCCTTTCGTTGACCATGTAATTTTTTTCTAATTCCAGTAGAGTTAACATATAGTGTTATATTACGTTTAAATGTACAATATAGTAATTCAACAGTTCTATGCATTACTCAGTGCTAATCAAGATAAGTGTATTCTTAATCCCCTTCACCTTTTCCCCCCAACTGCATCCACCTCCCTTCTGGCAACCATCGATTTGTTCTCTATAGTTAAAAGTCTGTTTCTTGGTTTGTCTCTTTTTCTTTCCTTTGTTCATTCATTTCTTAAATTCCACATGGGAGTTAAAGCATATGGTATTTATCTTTCTCTGACTTATCTCACTCAGCATTATACTTTCTAGCTCCATCCACTGCAAATGGGAAGATCTCATTATTTTTTATATGTCTGAGTAATATTCCATTATCTATCTATCTATCTATCTATCTATCACTTCCTCTTTATCCATTCATCAGTCGATGGACACTTGGGCTGCTTCCATAATTTGGCTGTTGTAAATAATGCTACTATAAACACAGGAGTGCATGTATCCCTTTGAATTAGCATTTTTTGTATTTTTTGGTGTGTGTGGGGGGGAACTAAATACCCAGTAGTGCAGTTACTGGATCTTAGAGTAGTTCTATTTTTTTTTTTTTAATTTTTTTTTTCAACGTTTTTTATTTTTATTTTTGGGACAGAGAGAGACAGAGCATGAACGGGGGAGGGTCAGAGAGAGAGGGAGACACAGAATCGGAAACAGGCTCCAGGCTCCGAGCCATCAGCCCAGAGCCTGACGCGGGGCTCGAACTCACGGACTGGACCGCGAGATCGTGACCTGGCTGAAGTCGGACGCTTAACCGACTGCGCCACCCAGGCGCCCCAGAGTAGTTCTATTTTTAACTTTTTGAGGAACCTCCACAGTGTTTTCCACAGTGACTGTACCAGTTTGCATTCCTACTAACAGAGGATAAGGGTTCCTATTTCTCCACATCCTCGCCAACACTTGTTTCTTGTGTTTTTTTTAGACATTCTAACAGGTGTGAGGTGATACCTCATTGTGGTTTTGATTTGCATTTCCCTGATGATGAGTGAACATCTTTTCATGTGTCTGTTGGCTCTGTCCACGTCTTCTGCCCATTTTTCAATTGGATTATTTGGTTTGGAGGTATTGAGCTGTGTAAGTTCTTTATATATTTTGAATACTACCCCTTTATTCGATATGTCATTTGCAAATATCTTCTCCCATTCTGTCGGTTGCCTTTTAATTTTGTTGATTATTTCCTTTACTGTGTAGAAGCTTTTTATTTTGGTGTAGTCTCAAATAGTTTGTTTTTGCTTCTTTGGCCCAACTTTTAATCAGGCTATTAGTTTTTTTTTATTATTAAGCTTGCAAGTTCTTATAAGTTCCAAATATATGGTCATCATCAGATATATGCTTAATCTGTGTCTTGTATTTTCATTCCTTTAGCAGTGTCTGTTGAAGAATAGAAATTTTAATTTTAATAAAACTCACTTTCACTTATTTCTTTTTTTATGAACCATGCTTTTGGTTTCATATTTAAGAAATCTTTGCCTAGGGGCACCTGGGTGACTCAGTCAGTTAAGTGTCCGACTCTTGATTTCAGCTCAGGTCTTGATCTTCCAGTTCCTTTGTGAGATTAAGCCCCATGTTGGGCCCCATGCTGTCAGCATGGAGCTTGCTTGGGATTCTCTCTCTCCTTCCCTCTTTATGTCCCTCCCCCACTTGTAGGCTCATGCATGTACATGCTAGTGCTCGCTCTCTCTCTCTCTCTCTCTCTCTCTCTCTCTCAGAAATAAATAAATAAAGGGGCACCTGGGTGGCTCAGTCAGTTGAGCATCCAACTTTGGCTCAGGTCATGATCTCATGGTTCATGAGTTCAAGCGCCGCAGAGGACTCTGTGCTGACAGCTCAGAGACTGGAGCCTCCTTCAAATTCTGTGTTTCCCTCTCTCTCTTTCTGTCCCTTCCCGGCTTATGCTGTGTCTCTATTTCTCAAAAATAAATGAACATTAAAAAACTGAAATAAAGAAAAAAAACATTTAAAAACAGAGAAAACTTTGCCTAGGCCAAGGAAACAAAAGTTTCCTCTTATGTTGTTATCTTCTTGATGTTTTATATTTTTAGGCTTTACATTTGCCTATGGTCTAAAATCAAGTAATTTTTTGTACATAATATGGTATTAATTTGTTGCATATACTATGAAGTATGGATCAAAGCTCTTTTTATTCTTTACATATGGCTATTTGTTCTAGCAGCATTTGTTGAAAAAATTATACTCTCCCATGGAACTGCACTCGGTTCTGTGTTAGAAAGCAAGTGTCCATATATGAATGGATCTGTTTCTGTACTCTCTTTTTTTTTTAATTTTTTTTAATGTTTATTTATTTTTGAGACCGAGAGTGACAGTGCATGAACAGGGGAGGGTCAGAGAGAGAGGGAGACACAGAATCAGAAGCAGGCTCCAGGCTCTGAGCTGTCGGCACAGAGCCTGATGCGGGGCTCAAACTCGCGGACCATGAGATCATGACCTGAGCTGAAGTCGGATGCTTAACCAACCGAGCCACCCAGGCGCCCCTATACTCTCTTCTGTCCCACTGATCTATTTGTCTATTATTACTCCATTACTGTACTGCATTGATTATTGCAGTCTTATTATAAGTCTTACAATCTAATGGTGTTAGTCCTCTAAATTTATCTTTTTCTAAGTCCTTTTGGCATTACAGATAATTTGCATTTTCATATGAATTTTAGAATCAGTTTGTCAATTTCTACAAAAAGATTTCTGCAATTTGATTTGGAATTGTATCTACAGATAAATATAGGGAGAACTGACATCTTAACAATATCATGTCTTTTAACCCACAAATCTAGTATATCAATCCATTTATTTAGGTCATCTTTAATCTCCTTTACTGATGTTGTATAATTTTAATTGTATTCAGATTTATCCCTGAGTACTTCATATTTTTGATGCTACTCTAAATGGCTTTGACTTTTTATTTCAATTTTAAATACTGATTGCTAATATATACATATACATATACAATCGATTTTTGCATATATCCTATAACCTTGCTAAATTCATTTCTTAGTTTATGTAGTTTTTTTTAATATATTACACTAGATTTTCTACATATTCATATTTTCTACAAATAAGTTTTATTTCTTTTGTCCTACTTAGATGACTTTTTCTTTTTCTTTTCTTTCTTTTTTTTTTTTTTTTTTTTGCCACACTTTGCTGCCTAAAATTTCGAGTGCAATATTGCACTGATCAGAACTTAACTGAATCCTCAAGGTGGACACTTTGCAGATCTCCAGAGTTCTCCATGCAATTTTTTCTTCTCAGGATCTTTGTCCTGGGAACTCCCACCACCTTGGTCCCCTCACACATTCAGCTTCGTGTCTTCAACTCAGGAAGTGTATCATGGCCCTCCTTCCTGTCCCCTCTTTGCACTGTGGCCTAGTAACTCCCCAAAAAGTAGTTGGGGCAGTTATAGGCCCTATTTGACTTTCTTTCCATCTCTCAGGAAGCTATCCTTCTTACCTATTACACATTAGGTCTTGAAAATCATGATCGCATATATGTTGCACTTTTTTGTGGTTGTTTTAGGTGGGAGTATAAATCCATTCCTTGGCTGGATTTCATCTTGGCTGGAAGTCCTTATATATTTATTTTAATGAATACTAAAAGTGGCAGTTATACTGGTAGTAGAATAGTGATGCAATTTTCGTTTAAAACAATTTTAAGTAAAAAACACTAGTCTATTGTTTAAAGTACTACATGTATAATTTTAATACAGATAAAACTTATGTGGCAAAAAGTGGTAGTACTAAAATCATCAAGTTTATGAAGCACCATAATAGGGGGTAAATTAAAAGCAGCAGTGGGTAAGGTCTTACGTTGGAAGAGGATCAACTGGGAAAATACAGGTGGTTCTAAGCAAAGAAGCAAAACACCTAGATGCCTTGAAAGGAATTTGGGTCTATTTAGTGCACAGGCAAGAGGGCTGCACTCAAAAGTTATTTTAGTTATCACTGTACTAAAGAATTAGTGTTGCTCGTGATGATAATTTTAGATAAAAAAAAAGGTAAACTGGGTTCAGAATACTATGATAAATTAAGTAATCATAATACATTTTAGAAGTAATTCAATAAATTTTTGTTAAAATTCTTGCTTTCAGAGATAAAATTTGAGGTTTGCATAACTTATTCAATGAAAACATCTTTACAGTGTTTCAAAAAGTACAGAAGAACAAGGTGTTATTGTTCATTACGTTTCAGATAACTGACCATTAGTAATCTGGTACTCTGGGACACACAAGGAACAATTTCTCTGAATTTAAACACTCAGAGTTGGAGCAGCCCAAAAGGGTTCGGGCACTGAAGGCAGACGGAGGATGGGAAGGAAACAAAACATGGGCTTACCATTAGGGACACTTCATTTCCCAGATGTCACAATAGATATCAAGGATCTAAAAGCAGCGGCCTATGAAGTCCCATAACAAATATTTGGCTTTGTGTAACCATTTCTAGAATAACAAGTACTTCAATTCAAATGGTGCACAAGAAACACTACAGAGTAATTCTTTAAATTCTACAAAGCTGTTTAATAATAGAAGCACATATTTGTTCATAATTTTATAGTTAAGAAAGTATTTGATTGCATTTTCAAAAGATTTTATTTTTAAGTAATCTCTGCACCCAACATGGAGCTCAAACAACAACCCCAAGATCAAGAGTTGCACACTCCACAGACTGAGCCAGCCAGGTGCCTCTACTTGATCACATTTTATTTGAATTTTAATACTCAGGAAAATCTAATGAGAGAAAGAGTTATAATTATCCCTGCAGTATAGATGAGAAGGTTTGGCCTGTCCAAAATCATACAGTTGCTAAACTGGCAAAACTTACAAAGGATCACAGACCTTTCTCTCCAAGCTAGTATTATTTACAACATGCAAACATATGTTTGGGTCTCATTCCTTTTTATTCTCTTTTTTAAGTTTTTATTTAAATTCAAGGTAGTTAACATATAGTGTAATATTAGTTTCAGTAGCAGAATTTTGGGATTCATCACTTCTATACAACATAGGAATTAGGAAATTCCATTTTTGGTCCTCTGGCAGGGTTAAAAACAATCCGAATACACTGGCAGCCTTGAGAGGTCTCTAAGTCTCCAATAAGGATTTCCAATAATGATATAGAGACATTTTTAATGACTGAATGGTCCAAGTCTTTAAGACCCAAAATGGATTTTAAAAAGTTCTACTTACTCCAGATAATTTTGGAATGATCACTCAAACTGGAGTTATAAATCTCCCAATAGTACCTCCCTTTCCAACGGTGCAGTGAGACTTTATATATTATATCAGTAAACACAGAAATCTAAGGGAGACAGACTGGTGTTTCAATTTCTGTTTGAATCAGTGCTTTTCTACTGCCCACTTCTCTTTTCTCAGGATAGTTTATTTGAAGCCTGACGCGCTATGGCCCTAACAGCTTGATTTAACTCCATAGCCCTAAATCTGCATAATGTTTCTATCAACCAACTGAAACCAGTTCTGGAGATTCAGCTGACGGTTTCCAGACCTGACCCCTGAAAAAAAGTAAACGTGGTGCAGAAACAATGATTTTGACTGGAAATGTAAAGTTACAGATATATATCATTTTCTCCTGACAGCAGGACTTGGGCCACTTTCCTGAAAGGGGAAACAGCAAGTAGATGACAAACATGACTAAGGAGAAGAGTAGAGGGTCCTCTGTTCTCCCTAGAAAGGTTGCAGCAGAATTATCATTCCAACTGTGCATTCTCTCAAGCAAATTTTTCTTTGACTTTTTCTTTTTTTAATTAGCACTTGGATAGTTTGTTTTGCCTGGTTTCCAGGCAAAGCTGGTTCTGAGGAAAAATTAACTTGGCTCACTGCCATCTCTAACACTCTCCCCTCTCCTTAATTTCCAGGCAATTCCTTCTCTAACCGTAGCTTATTACCCATCAACTGACTCCACTCCCCCAGCTCTGTAACCTTATCTTCTACCATTATTTCTTCTGCCCACTCTACTCCATCCATATATCCTTGCTCTTGTTTGAAACTGCCAAGCTTTTGGCACCTCAGTGCCTTTGAACCTAATGTCCCCTCTTTCCCCCAGATAGCCACATGGCTTCTTCACTTTATTTAGGTTTTTGCTCAAATGTCACCTTATTAAAGACCACCTTGTAAGAAATAGTGACCTCCCTACTCCCAACACTATTCCCCTTGTCTTGCTTCATTTTCTCTATGGCACTTTGCAATGTCTGGACTATTATACATTTATCTGTTTACTTGTTTATTTATTGCCTTCCCCCTATTAGAATGTAACTTCCATGACAGCAAGGGCTTTGTCTGTTTTGCTTCCTGATGCTCACCAGGTCTTAGAGTGATATCTGGAAAAAGGAAGTAATCAATAAATCTTTGCTGGATGACTGAATGAATAAATGATGTGTGGCACCAAATTAACTACCTACTTTTCCATTATTTGTTATGACACTTGCCATCAAATTTAGGTGGCACTTCCAGGTCCAGTACTAATCAGACTATTGTCATCCAGATATTTGGATAAGCTGTTACAAAGTGGATGGTGAGGTCTTAGCTACAGCCTTTGGATCTGAACTGCTGGACCTGAACTTCGTGTCAATAAAATGGAAATACATTAGCATGCCCTAGCTCTCATTTATGGTTTATGAATTTTTTCTTAAAGTTTTTCACCAATTTTTCTTGAGTTTTTGATCAATTATTCTATTTTACATTATGACATATATATCACAACACTATGGACTATTATAAATGAATATTTACTCATTAAATCCTATCTTATTAACAGTAGCTTAATTAAACTGGAGTAAGCCCTGTAGACTTGAATAGAGCATATTTTAAACTCATGAATTTTTAGAGTCATAAAGAACAATCCAAGGTTGCCAAACCTAGTCTCCTACCTCACTTAGGAATTTCTTCCAAAAAGTAATAATACACAATAACCACAGAAGTGACAGCATTCACGTATGTTTTTATTCTACTATCTTATCTAATAATCTTAGATTTGATTATAATAATCATTTGAATTTGTTGACTTCCACTGGCTCCTTCCAGTAATACAGATAAATTAGATGGGCAGTAGTCATTGGAGTGGCAAGTGTGTAAATGACTGGATACTCGTGCATACGGCTGAATGGCACCTATGTTTAGGGTACTGTTTGTATATGTATGCAGATTTGTTCTGTGATTTAGAACCCATGCCATGTACGGCCATGATCTACTGCTACAATCCCTTATCCAAAAAAACACGATTATTGTGTGGGCATCATAGGACCTAACCTGGCAGATGGAGGATTTCAAGATTATGGAAAGGGCTGTCTTTCTCACCCATATAACTCCTTAAGAATAAATGACCCCACACCGCACCTAGATTCCAGAGGGAGGGCTCTGTTCTTGATTTAAAGCTTAAGTGGGCTTAGAAAATCATCTTGAGCTACATCCCAAAGCGGGGAAAACACAGTTTGAACAGTTAAAGAAAAGCTGCCATATCGCCCTTTGTGTGCCACCCAGGGGCACATTCCCAAGTTCCTTCTGGTTGTTTAACCGCAGCAACGTCCACAACAGAAAATTAAGGTGAAAGCTTGGAACTGAAAAATAAGCTGTCAGGACCAGGGCCCATGCCTTCCTGGCTGGACTCACTGCTCAGACTCAGTGTTTGAGCAGCCTGCCTTTCTCATGGAACTTCCCCGGCTGAAATGTCCAAGGCTGGAGTGGGAACCTGAGCATGTTTGTGCAATTTTGCAAGCAGTTTTTGATCTCCATTCAAGGTCACATAAATATGCACAAACCAATTAAAGCTCAGTTACTGTGTTAACAAGGACACAGTGTCTGTTGGCACTATACACACTGTAGTGCTATTAGTTAAGGAAAAGTAGAATCACTAAAGATGTCTTGTTAGGTGTATTAATGCCATTTACACTCATTCTTCAGATAAGTAAGCTAATTAGAAACAGACTTTAGCCTGAGCCCTTCTCATTCAAAACCCTAACACATTGGAAGAATGGTAATATAGAGGAGAGGTGAGTTTCCTGCCAAAGTTGAGCACAGTTTTAGGGCAATGGCGGGCCTCTGTTAATAAGCTCCTTCTTCCAAGACTCTAACTGACTCAGTTATCACCACATCAGGCTGCTACTGGTGCAATATGAGAACCAGAAATGTATTAAGTGACTGGAAACATAGGTTATTGCTGTTAGTATGTTTTTCTATGTTGTCTCTTCTTATAAGGCTATGGACAGAAACACTCACCACAGATCTATTTTTGGCTTTGGTTCTTATTTATCCCTCAGTTGTTTTTTTTTTTTTTTTAATTTTTAAAAAGTATTTTCAGTAAAGAAAATGTTGAGAGTGTAGAAAAATACAGAGAGGATAATAAAAATCATCTATAATTACACCACCCAAAAATATTATTTTGCTTTGTTGCCTTTCCTTATATAATCCTATCTCCACACTCACATATTTATACATATGTCCATGAGTTATTTTTTCCAAAAACTGGGTATAATGACATATATTTAGTTTTGTGTCCTGTTTTTTTACAAGGTATATAGTGAACATTTCCCCATATAATTCAGATGAAAATAAGATTTAATGATTGCATCATATTTTAACATATGAATGCACAATGTTTGCTTAAGTAAATTGTTTGGACTTTAACTAGTTTCTAATTTTTCACTATTACAAGTAATTCCGCATTGTATATCCCTCTGTATTTATCTTGGCACACATATGAGATTATTTCCTTATAGTCTACTTTTAAAACAGAAAATGTTTAATCATCTGTCAGGTCCATGCTCATGAGTGCTAGCTCAAGAAAATTAAAAAACAGAATGATGTGGTCGAGGGTTGGACTATCCAGGATAGGAAAAGATATCCAGATTTTCCTATGGTGACCCTTTATCACTCTGGCCTGGGATGTAGGTGGAGTGCATTATGAAATTAAGGGCAAGTAAAATTTGCCAGTGAGATTGGAGCGGGATCAGAAATTAAACTCATGACCTAGACTATTCAGATCCGATGCTCTCGTCACAGCTAAAGACTGAAACTGGGCAACATAAAAAGGGCTGTGCAACATGGAGGAGAAGCCTCACTTCTAAGGATGGCATGTAATTCTATCTTTAACTAAGTATGCTTGGTTGATGCATACAGCCCACGCCTGTGTCCACATCCTGGATCCCCTATTCAGAAACCCTTTCTCTCTCCTGTCTCTATCTTGCATTTTACAATGCACACAACTGAAGCCTCATTTCCTCTGAGAAGGCCTCCCTACCCTTTCTAAAAACATGTGGCTACCTCTGAGATCCCATAACATTTTATATTCAGAAAGCATTATTTGGCTGTGTGTGCATATTACCGTCAAACATTACTCCATGACAACAGAGACTGTATCTTACTTGTCTTGGTAGGTCCATGGATTCTGGTATATACTAGGGATTTAATAACTGTTGGCTGAATTAAGGGGTAGTGATCTGGACTGATATTAATACCACGAACCATGGCCTACATACCCATTCAGAACCCCAAAGGCTCCTCGGCCAGTTTTAGAACATGGAAAATATGAAAGCAGAGACTTCCATCATAGTGCCTGTCCTCTCAGCTATGCTAGCCTCCTTTATCCATCAATACTTCTGATCACTATCACCACTATAACCTGACTATTTTTTTTTTAATGTTTTATTTATTTTTAAGACAGAGAGACAGAGCATGAGTGGGGAAGGGCAGAGAGAGAGGGAGACACAGAATCTGAAGCAGGCTCCAGGCTCTGAGCTGTCAGCACAGAGCCCAACGCGGGGTTCAAACTCACCAACTGTGAGATCATGACCTGAGCTGAAGTTGGACGCTTAACCAACTGAGCCACCCAGGTGCCCCTAACCCGACTATTTAAGGTCTCTGACTTACATGATGATCCTTTCCATGAGACAGTACCTTTCCCTGAATGTCTTATCCAACACAGAGAAACATGGAGTTCTTGATTACCAATGGACTAAGGATTACCTACTTTATGCACACACAAACACACACACATGCTCACATGTGGACACACAAAGATACACAGAAACGTCACTCACTTATATAGTTGCATGCAAACTTACACATGTACAGTCCCAAACAAGACCAAAAGGAAGAAAAAGAAAAAGAATTAAATGGGGAAAGCAGAATATAAAATAAAAAGCATAACAAGAAATTGTGAATATTTTGTGTATGAGAGATGGGTCCCTGGATGGGAGAGAGAGGGGTTAAACCTGTGGTCAGCAAAGGGCCACCGGTTGCTAATTCTAAATAAAGGCAGCATAGTATACACAGCTTAGTTCTGTTTTCTTTTAATCTGTCACCTTACCAAGTGGGCAATGTGGAAGCACCAGGCAGGTCACAAAGGCAGTGTGCAGTTCTTAACTAGCATCTTCATCAGTTGATTGAGGCAATGATGGCAACTTAATGAGACAACAGCAGAAAGATATGACTCTAAAGCAGTGTTTTCAAACTTTAGTGTGCAGGAGAAATGTCTTGGGATCTTGTTAAAAATGCAGATAGTTCCTACCCTAAGTGATTTTGACTCTGTAAGTCTGTGGTAGAGGCCAAGAAATGACATTTTTAGCAACCACTCAAGTGTATTCTCAGTTAGGTCTGAGGGCCATTCTTAAAGGAAATGCTGCTATAAAGGGAATACAAAGAAATACAGAAGAAAGGAAGAGGCAGTGAGCTAAACTTCCTAATGTAACCCAAACAATGCACACTTTGATATATCACAATCATTACAGTAAATCGCAATGACTTATTCTTCTTCAGCTAAATTAGCCGGCCATCAATTTTACTTCATTGGCTTGAGATAATGAGGCCAAAACTTTAACTTATTTTCTCATGTATACATTTTATAGTCAGTACATTCAGTGCCACCATGATAACACTGACACCTTTGTTATAGGTTCATGCTACATGGCTTATCAGTGAAGAAGTTAAGAAAACAGTAACAGGATGCTTTTTACATTCATTTTAAACACTTCTTTCCATGATCCCTCAACTCATTCTACCACATGAAATCACCCTGTAGTTTCTCTAATTAGTGTTTGTAATACTTGAAATTATTTGCCCCCACTCTGTCTTGATCACCAACTAGAAAGCTCCATGAAGACAGATTCTTATCTGTCTTGTTCAACAGTCTCCAGCCAGCATCAAGAACAACGCCTGGCACATTTTAGGTTCTTAAGTTTTTTCAGAAGAATTAAAAAGCTTTGAGCACCTGGATGGCTCAGTCAGCTGAGCATCTGACTCTTGATTTTGGCTCAGGTTATGGTTCCAGGATCTTGGGATTGAGTCCTGCATCATGCTCTGTGCTGAGTGTGGAGCCTGCCTGAGATTCTCTCCCTCTTGCCCTCTGCCCCTCCCCCCCTTCCTCTTTTTCTCTCTAAAATGAAAATTTTAAAAATTTTTAAAAAATGAACAAGCTTTATCTTGAGTGATGAAAACCTACCCTCAAGATAATTTGGCTGAGAAGACAATCATTAACTAAGAAGCTTGGATTAATGAAAGAATGAATGAATTCTATCTTGATTGATGAAAACCTACTTAAATAAGTTGACGAAAGGGAGAAATAATTAAATGACAGGATAGTAAAGATTGAAATGATAAAACAAGCATGGTACTCTTTCCCCTGGCAAATCCACTGTTACCTCTTTGGTGGGCCATGTGTTTCCTTCCTACTCAGCTTCACATTAGTGAGAGGTGAGGTGTGCACCAGAGCTTATGGTTGGAGGGAGACAGGCCAACCAGCCACATCAAGGAGCATCTCTCCACAGGTAGGACCTGAGCTGGAGGTCTGACGAGAGGAGCTACATGCCAAGCCTTGTTTACCTTCCTGAGGAGTACTGGGAGATGCTCTGAGGATGATCTAAACCAAATGCTTTAACTTACAGCAGTTTAAGTATTCTCCATTGTTTCTGTCTTAAAATTGACCCTTTATGCCTCCAAAGCTCAATTAGGACCTTGATTAACATTGAAGAAGTTTCATTCTCTTGGGAATCTCTGGTTTATTGCCAAACAGCATAATTACATCTGCTGGGCGGGAAAAGCAGAATTTTCAGGGAGAAAGCCTGGTTTTTAGTGTTTTGGAAAAGTTTCCCCAAGTGTTCTGATATACTCTCTTGGTTAGGAGTTTAGAATTCATATCAGCTTGGCATCAGAGAAGAGCTGACATGATCTTGTTAGCTATACAGTCATCCTGAGAAAAATCAGGTTTCCTGCCTTCTTTGTTCCATCCAAGGTATACCGAATTATCAGACTTTAAAAATTTGTTCTGCAGCTTTCTTCATATTTGTGAACGAAGACCTAAGCTTTAAAGGAGCATACACTTGAAAGCTAGCATACCTGGATTCAAATTCTGGGTCTGCTCTTTATTTACAATATATCCATGAGTGAACAAATCAGCCAGCCTCACTTTCCACATTTGTAAAATGGAGATAATAATAACAAACATAATAGGTATAATTCTGTGAAAATTAAATGAGGAAAGGATAAAGGTATCTTGGCACTGAGTAAGTGTTCAATAAGTATTACTTCCCTCTCCTATCCAGTTTCTCAGAAAATGTCTTGTTTGCCTGCAAGGCACTTGTGAGCATATTAACATTGAGAATTCTGCAATCCTCCTCCGACAGGCAGAAGCACTGTCCCACTACCACCAATGTTTCCCAGTCCAGCATATCACCCTTTTCTTTTCCTTAATGAGAAAAGGATTTCTCCATGAACTAAAAAATGTTTTTTTTACTATTTGCATCTCATCCAATATTTACCTTGTATTCATACTTTCTACTCCTAAGTCACAAGTTAGGGATAAAAAGCACTATCTGAATAGGTTTATAAGTACAAACATAGGTGTTCTATGAACATACCTTTAATTTTTTAATGTTTATTTATTTCTTAGAGAGAGAGACAGAGCAGGAGAGGGGCAGAGAGAGAGGGATACACCAATACAAAGCAGGCTCCAGGCTCTGAGCTGGATCATGACCTGAGCTGAAGTCAGGCACTTAAACAACTAAGCCACCCAGGCACCCCTCTACAAACATACCTTCAAAAAAAACCTTTAAAATAAATAGAAACACAAACAATACCTTCAGTTCAAACACATAGGTGTCTATTCATAAATAAATGAGGTTAATGGAGTAGAGTGGCCTTTCATTTGTGAATTTTAACAAAAGAGTTAGAAAATATGGGGGAAAGTCTATTAATGCAATGAGAATAACTAATACGTGTATCATACTTATCATGTGACTGGCCTATGCTGAGTGGTTTACATTAACTATCTGATCGGATTCTTATCATAATGTATGACTTAGATGGGGTTATCAGTATTTCGCAGGTGACAAATTTCAGCAAAGAGGCTAAATAACTTACCCAGGAACATCTAGCCAGTAACTGGGGAGCCAGAGCACTAGCCCCAGACTGACGGGCCCAAAGCACATATATAGTATCTTTGCAGTATTTGTTTCCCAAATGCTTGAACATGACTGATATAAACAACACCGAAACACCCAAGGGGCCTGGTCTCACCATAGGACAGCAAGAACTTGACTCAGCTAACTCTTACTGTCATGAGATAAACTGGCATAGAACTCTGGATGGCTGTTAGAGCCTATCCCTTAGAAATTGCACATCCAGATGTCCACAGCATAGGCCCAGAATTTTCCAGAGAGGTGTTCATGACCTACCTACTATAACCATGTGAATAACCAGCCTTGTATGCCTTTGTGGGGGCAGGTGGAGTGGACAAAGTAAATTAATCTGAAATGGGGAAAATCTCTCTCCCACAAAAGATAACAAATCTCAATTGCCAAAATACACACACACACACACACACACACACACACTTCTAAGTCACTGTTTTTCCTTCAATAATCAGTGCCTCACAACCAACATGTTACAAACTTGATTCCTACATTCTGAACTTGAGCTTGGCACTTCCAAAATTTCCTATTTTCAAGGTACACATGGCAACACTGCTTGTAAACAACTCAGCTCTTACTAACAAAATGTAAATGTAAACTAGGCTGTAACCTAATGGAGGATGGTAAACATATCTGAGAATGGAGAAGAGAAAGAAATACTTCCCATTTGACCTGTTTGCAATTCTGATCTTTGCACATCATGTGAATACATTAGAAAAGCAACACCTTTTGAACAAGAATGTGCATAGCAAATGCTTTTAACAGTCCAGGACAGATGGGATGAAATGATCTCTTTTTCTTTCCGATTGAGAGGAGTACTGTGATTGCTAATAGTGGAGCCATTATTGTCATAACTAAAATGAAATAACATTTATTAAAATATTTCTTTAACTCTTTTACAATTGCTCTGATTTGAAATTTTAAGCGTGATTGTGAGAGAATTTAGTTCATTATTTTCATGCCCAGCAGTAAAGAAATTAATGAAAATTGCATTAGGGAATCCATTTCCATAATGGTTTCTCATATGGGTCCTCTCCAAGGTGATATAGCTTAGGGAGGTTTTCACAAGGAAGAGTGGATGGCAGCTTTGGTTGGGACTCTTAATGTTCAAAGTAATTTAATAGCAGCTACTTTTCTAGAAAACCTTCTGATTTCCTACAAACCCAAATCCAATTACCTGTACAGGTTCTAATAACTAGTTACATGAGGTTTTTCTTTGTGTTGTTGCTGCTGTTGTTGTTTTCTGGTACCTGGGAAACTGCTTCAGGCAACAAATTCATCTCTTATAAGCAAATTTTAAATTTTATTTTTTGACTATGGAAGAAGCTGTAAAGATAAAACAACAATTGCAAATCAAATACTAGCATGTAAATCAGTCCTTTCATTAATGATTTGGCAATTTCAGGCACACAGGAGGTGCAGGAGGGAAACAGCATTGGGAATGGCAAAACCAAACATTTGGACCCAACCACAGAATGAAGGCATGGCCAGGGAATCAGCATATTCTGATAAGGGCTATTTAAAGGGCATAAAGGGTTTAAGGTTGTTTTCATTTTTGAAGAAGAAGCCTTGGTAGGTAATGCATTGTAAAGGGAAAGCATTCTGTAACAGTTCATTAGGACATGTGAAAGGAAATAATACTGACAGATAATGGATCTGAAAACCCTACCCTGTTGCTCTTCTAACCAAAGATCTTGTAATGGTTAAGGACAATGGATAACTGAGTGTTGCCTATTCTAGATAAAAACAATGAATTGAGTCAATTGGAGAAGTGTTACAGGGTTGAGTTTAAAGTTCCTGCTATGAGTGAAGGGGATTATGATAGAGATCAAATTAGAGAATATTTTATTTCTGCAGAATTATGTTGAGCAAAGCAATTCAAAGAAATATACAAAAAAATGGCCTAGAAACACGAAGAAAAATATTCAAACTATCTGGAAGACAGAGAAAATAAAAGAATGAGGTAATATTTTTTTTCCCAGCAAAAAGATTAACAAGAACAAAGATACCAGTATCTGGAGAAAGTGTGGCACGTCTGGAACGTGCATGTGCTATTGGCAGGAGGAAAAATTAGTACCACCTTTCTAAGCGTGATTTCAGAAATTTGGATAAAAATAGACTTATCCTTTAACTCAATAGCTCCACAAAGATGTGTCCAGCTAAAGAGTGTCTGTGAGAGCAACCACTAGAATCAAAAATCAAATTCCATTGAATAGAGGGTTTCAAATAAATTAAGGAACCACATTACAATGGAATAATAACAGCCTTCAAAAATTATGTTGAACTATATTCACTGGCATGGAAGGAAGCTCACAATGCATTTCTTTTTTTTCCTATTAATTATAGTATTTAAAGTACACACATATTTCTTTTTTTCTTTTTTTTTCATATATAATTTATTGTCAAGTTAGCTAACATACAGTGTATACAGTGTGCTCTTGGCTTTGGGAGTAGATTCCCATGATTTATCACTTACACACAATACTCAGTGCTCATCCCAACAAGTGACCTCCTCAATGCCCATCAAAAAATAATTGTCACCATGTATTTCTAAGAGAAAACAGTAGATTATAATACACTATATCCAATGCTTACTATATCTAGGCACATATACACATATATACTACACTTACTATATATACACACACTTATGCATATATATAATAAGCATTTGATATTTAGATAGTATATAACATAAATAGCATACATTTATATATCATATAATTTATATATACATATATATGTATATATCATATACTAACTTGCTTCTCTGGGTTTGCTTAAGAGAATCATTAACCATTGTTAAATAAATAAATCCCTACTATTACCCATCTTAGACTTTGCAGTAATATTTTCCACATGGATAGCAATTGATTATGAATTTTTGAAGTCTACAGTTTTGAAGATCTAAAGCTTTTTTTCTGTTTTATATATTAGAAATCAATATGCTTTTCCACCATGGCTTCTCCCACCACATATATACCTCTAAATTAGGTAAACACAGGTCAAGTCATTTTTTTGTGTGTAAAGCATAAAGAGATGACAACAAACTAAAGTTTATTTTTATACATTTATAAATTCATATTTATGAAAGAAAAATATTTGGGTAAGCAAATATTCCTTGGGTAAGCAACACAGCAACAAATTGTTAATATGGTTATCTCTGGATTGTGAAAATTGGTGTGAACTTGTTTTATATATTATATTTTGACTGCCTTTGGTTGACTTTGGTGTTTAAATTTGTTCTTTTTGTTCTTCTTGTCTAGTACTTTAACAAAACCAGGATATCCCAAGCAAAATGCCAAGAACATTAAATGAGTTCTTCTTAGCTCCCAGTGGTACTCACTGGGGTCTAGGTAAATGTAGTTAATGTGCTCTCACAGGGACAGATAGATAGAAAAGTAATTGTCATTTGAGGGACACACAAAATCATCATTAGGCAAATACCACAGTTGCAGGCAACATCCACTAAGTGGATGCTAAAATCAATGTACAGGTGATTAAGCAGAAACAGGATGTTAGCATTCATTCAAAGTATCTCCTTCAAGATATTTATCAACAAGAAAGAGAAAATTAGTCATTCTACAGTGGAGAAATCTAGCAGATACTATCTTAACCAAATGATAAAGGTTAAAATCACCAGTAATAATACATACAGACATAATGTACTCACGGGATAATGCACTAAAAAGGGTGCAACCTTATGTCTGTAGTATTCTTCTCAAAAGTGCATAAGCTCAGTTGATTCATGAAGAAACATCTGATAAATCTAAGATAAGTGTGTCTTATACACTTATACACAGTACAAAATAACTGGCCAGACCTCATTAAAAGTGTCAAGGTCATGAAAGACAAGAAAAGAGTAAGAAACTGTCACATATTAGAATAAATTAAGGAGGTGCAACAACTAAAGGCAATGTGAGATTCTGGATTAGATCCTAGACAAGAAAAATAACATTAATGATAATTTTTAAAAAGCTGGTGAATTCCAATAAGATCTGAAGTTTGGCTAGTAGTATTTTACCAGTGTTAATTTCCCAGTTTTAGGGGAAGCTGGGTAAGGGTATAATTGGTGAACTCTGTGTATGATTTGTGCAACTTCTCAGTTAAGTAATAAATTACTTGGAAATGAAAAGTTTTTTAAACAGGGGGGAATTGCCATGCCTTCCTTCTGAATTTGATTCTTGTTCCATAGATGTCAAAGAAACTTTGAAGTCTTCACATAGTTTTCTATTTTATGTCAACATAGATATACCTTGCCTGAGTCTTAACAACACAGGTAAAAGAGGCTTTTTACAATCCATAGTGTTAAACTGATATGATGGTGTCTCCCACTGTTTTAATGGTGCCCTCTAATCAGGACAGGGCTTTTCTGCTCTCTGCAGATCATTAGAGGAGGGGGGAGATTGTTTCATTAAGCATTTAAAAAATAACCCCATCTAATAGGGTTGAGAAGGTTTATCACGTCATCCTCTGTAACAATCACAATATAAATGAGGGGTACCTAAATAAGTGCTAGTCACATAAATTTGTGTTGACTGGTGAATAAGGAACATAAAACAACTATGTGTTTCATCTCCTCATACTGAAAAGGTAAAAGTTATTTTTCTCATAAAGAACTAACACTTCTTGGGGCACCTGGGTGGCTTAGTTGGTTGAGCGTCCGACTGCGGCTCAGGTCATGATCTCACGGTTTGTGGGTTCGAGCCCCATGTCAGGCCCTGTGCTGCCAGCTCAGAGCCTGGAGCCTGCTTCAGATTCTGTGTCTCCCTCTCTCTCTGCCCCTCCCCTGCTCATGCTCTGTCTCTCTCTCTCTCTCTCAAAAATAAATAAACATGAAAAAAAAAAAAAAAAAAAAGAATTAACACTTCTTTAAATTTATGCCCATTATACTCTGTGGTCATTTCTTATGAGGAACACACATAGTTTTCTAATAAGAATGAAGATAGTAGCACATAATTTATTTTAATAGGTTCTTTGTAGAGGGAAAAAATGAAACAGGTATAGACCATAGACCTCTTAGACTCTGAGACTGTGGTTAATGACCACATTCCTTCACTCAATAAATGCTGTTGCATGATGGCTGATGAAATAAATGTATTCCATTATCTATCCCTAAAGTATCTATCCAAAACCCTATGGCTATTATTCTCTGCATCCCCCTCTTCTAGAGCAACTCTAAGGTCTGCAATTTAGATGATACTCAGTTATGTCTTATTTGACCTACCAAGAGACAGAGACCATAAAGATGGGACTAAATCCCTAAGACTGTACCAGGTGCTCCTTATCAGAAGGGCTTCCAGTGATTGGACTAAGTTAATGAAACTTGATAGATAGATACATACATACATACATACATACATACATATTAATATATAATAGTATATTAATATACAAATTAAATTTTACCTGGCTAATGCTGTGTGAGTAATAAGAAATATAATCTCATTATCAGGTAGTTTATAATTCAGCATACAGGACAAAATTAATATTTTAAATTAATCATAGAATATGTAAGTATCAAACCATGTGGTGAGGTCAATATGCCATTCAGCATTACAGCAAATATCCATATGTTGAATCACTGCTTTCTATGTAACAGGCCCTGATTGGTATTAGGGAGATGAAGACAAACACACACTTTCTCTACTCTCAAGGAATTCACAAGCCTAAGGGAAACATTAGGGGGAAAAAAAGGCAATACAAAAAGAGGAGGCACTTAAACTCTTTCTGGATGGAAGAAGGAAGACTCTAGAGAAGAGATGATGTTTGAACTAAGACTTAATGGATAAAAGGGAATTTTTAAAGAAAGAACACAGGTTGGGAGAAAGAGCATCCTAAGCATAAAGAACAGCAGGTATTAAGTCAGGAAAGCATAAAAAGTCATTAAATTTGTGAGTCATTAAATTTGTGGGTAACTGCAGCCTATGGTACCGTGGGAGAAGGGGGTAAAAGTTACAGCTGGAAAAGCAGACTAGGGCCAGGGCAAGGAGGACCTTTATGATACACTGGGGAGCTAAGGCTTTATGAGATAGACAATGAAGAATCACTGCATATTAGGTGAAATTGAGGGATATAATTTTCGGCTGCTGCAAAGGTAAAATATGGAATAGAACAACAGAGAAAAGAAGACAAGTCAGAACACTATTGTGTACTATTAACAGCAGACCCCTTAGGGGAAGAAAAGAGGATTTCAACAACGACTAGAAGGTTTCTGGCCAGGCTGCTAAGTGGATGGTGTGGGGATAAGAAAACAGACAGGGAGTTCATGAAGTCTCCATGGATATGAGAACTTGAGAAGATCCCTGCAGATACACTCAGTGAGCAGTCAGAGAAATGGAGGCAACAGAAAAGCAGAAGAAAAGAAAAACAAACAAACAAAACCAACAAATGAACACCAAAACACAATCTAAAATGGTCTAAAGCTGTGCTGCCCTACACTGAAGCCTCTAATCCCATGTGGCAACTGAGCCCCCAAAATTGGCTGGTCTAAACGAGATGTGCTGTGTGAAAACACACCCGATTCTAACGATTTCATTTCAAAAAGTAAAATCTCATTAACAACTTATATATTAATTATACTTTAGCTAGTAATATTTTGAAATACTGGATTAAATAAAATATTATTAAAATTGTTTTCACCTGTTTATATTACCTTTCTAAATATAGTTATTAGGAAGTTAAAATTACATACATAATTACATATGTTGCATTATATTTCTTGCATTATATTTCTGTCGGACAGTGTTGGTCTAAAGGCTCTAGCCTTAATATTGTGGTAGGATTTAAGGATGTTAGGAAGGAAACAAGGCTAGTCTGGGCACATGTTTGGAAGTAGAAGCTGTTGAGAGACTGGGAAAAGAAACAGAAAAATCAGAAGTACTGAAGACATGATCAATTATCATTTTGACAGGTCATGATGAAGAAAATAGCCTGGATGGAATAGACATGCATAAAGATGGACACATAAAAAGAAGGGAATTCGATTGTGGAGAATAATGAATGGATATGGCTAAGCATGTCCGCAGTGTAAAGCAGAGAGCAGCTGGCAAAGGTGCCACCAGGATGAGAAGAGTGTTTTAGGAAGAACAGTTAAGTCATTGGTACACATGATGAAATGGAGACAGAGAGAAACTAAAGACAAGAAGGGAGAGGGAGCCGTGGTTGTTGTCTAGCAGTAAAATATATTTTTAGAGTAGGTGAAGGCAATGGGAAGAGGAAAAGGAAAACCTAAAAAAAAATAGATGCCTAGGCAAAAATGAATGCCATCAACTGAAGTCGCAATCTAAACCTGAGCCCATCATTTGGAGTGGTCAGGATATCACACTGGGAGCTGAGACATCAGAGACATCAGGCCACACCACTTCTCCTGCCCTAGCACATACCTATGAGGTGCTTTATTGGATCAAAACTGCTGAAGACGGTAAGTTGCAAAGTCTTCTCACAAGAGCTTCAGGAAACGGCAAAGTCGCTGACGATAGCTCCATAATTAACATCCACTGCCAGGACTGTCTCCCGCGGCTTTTAGCTGCTACAGACATTTGGTTTGCCTCATGTAGACACAGGATAAAACCCACCAAAAGAGATTTACCATAGGCAAGGAAGAAATGTGAACAGCCTAGGGTACTTCTTGACTTTTGCTGTTAACTGCTGTGTGGGGGGGAAAAAAAAAGCTATATATGGATTTTTTTTTCATTCCTGTTTCTGTAATTTTAATGAGACCCAAAGTTTAAGGAAAATGACTCAAATTTTCAAATCCAAAAGATAACTTTTAATTTGTAAAAGAAATGGAAATACATCTTTTACTTCAGGGTAAATATCACTGAGCTGATCTGCAAAACGACCTGACTTTGGAACTGAATACATCAAAATATATGCTAAAAAAAATCCACACAATTTTTCCTGCAGGCATCACATTCAATGTCCTCCCATGATCCCCCATTGGCTCCAAAGCAGATTATATTCAAGAATCAGAGGTGAAAACACTTGACGAATAAGGGTATTAAAATGAATGCTGTGTCTCTGAGATAGCAATTACATTAATAACTTCTCCTGAATCCTTTAAAAATAAGTTAGCTTTCACAAATGATGTCAAATTGAGTACATGGACAAATGGATCCTACTTTACCTACATAAACTCTCTGAATAGAAGATAACATGTTTGCACATGCTTCCACTACCTAAACCAACCGATCAAATCACTGCATAAAGGGTAAAATGTGTAGATGATACAACAACAATCAAACTCTTTGGGCCAATTCTTTTCATGTTGTGGTGATAGGAAATCTTGAACAGGCAGCAATAGGACGATGAGATCTTTAATGAATGGCCCTTGGTTGCAATTCCAAATCAAGGTGCTATCCCACTTTGGAATTTTGCCTCTCAAATATGTATTATAAAAATACAGTGCATACTTGGGAGGCAAAATTCAGAGCTTCAGCCAAGGAATTAGGCAGTTGGTGATATAATCAATCCCAGAGCAAGAAAATCTGTATTCAACTATGGCCATAAATCCAAGGCAAGGATAGTTCCATGATTTTTTAAAGAAAGGAACAATGGAGGAACTAGAATTTATATGTCTGTCTTCAACTTCTGCAAATCATCCTCAGATATTTCTTCCCTTTGGATGCTACCTCAGTCTCTCATACACTGATATAGTGTAACATTTGCAAAGAAGCTGTGTGATCTTAGGTCTCAGTTTCTGATTGAAAATATATACAATATATAAATATCTAAAATACTATCTCTCCTTACAGGACTGGTATGAAGAGTAAGGGAAATGAAAGTGTCTAATATATAGTAGATTCACCATAACAATAACAACTATTACTATTCAAAGAGTATACAATATTTGGTTAAAAAACATTATGAACTGTATCTGTATGCATTTAGAAAGCAATATTTTTGCCCCCAGGCAATTCCTTCAGGATTTCACAAACCCCTTCAAAGCAGTCTACCAGTTGGGTAAACCATGGGAACAAATGTGAAAAGAGCAGTTGGCTCATTTCAAATAAGTAACATATCACATTTTAAAATAGAGATATGCCTACTTCACCAAATGTAGACACTGGTGGAAACACAACCTGGACCAGGAATCTAACATCCTTCTCTTCACCAGCCTCTGCAACTTTTAGCTCCTCTTCCAGGTCACAGTTATGACAGGGGGCATGGTTTCTAAATGTAAGCTGAGTCTGCAGCCCTTCTGTCTCTGAGTTGGGGTTAGGTATGAGGTTTTGTCAGGACCCAGCAGACAACTTGTCACTTGAAAAAGGCACACTTCATCTAGCCTTCTACTTGCCACAGATCTGAAAGGATGTGTTCACAAGAATATCCTTTGTACCACACACATACCAGAAATACAGAATTTTTTAAGTGAGGAAACTGAAAATGAGCGTCAAGATGAACCATGTCCCATTTTGTGTACAGCAATCAGGGGTCCTTCGGAGAAGCATGATCCTGTATTAACCTCAGGTACGATATACTTCATAATTTTATAAATGCATATCTGAAAGTAAATGTCAATCCTGTAGTAATGCTGAAGGGGTTGTGCTTGAAAGATGTTAGATTTGGCAGATGTGTGTTTTAACATTGGCTATATCCATATGATGCCAAACCAATAAATGACAAAAAAGAAAATAAAAATTTTCAAATGGGTTAGTTATAAAATTTTAAATAACTGGGGCCAACACTGACTTAGTTTTTTGATTATAGTTCCTGTCTAAAATAGTTCTAATCTAATGGAGAAGAGTTACCCTTTCATCATTTCCCCCCATTAACTCCCTTTCTACAATTATAGGAACAAAAGGAAAAATCTGACCTCAATTTTCTGTCAATGATCATATGGCCTGCTCACAGAGATGCCTGAAGAGCCCAACCCAATACCCTGATGCCATTGCCAACAGTTATGTAAAAGCATCTGAGTCATTTGTCCAAAGGTTACTGTGGTTATGGAACTGTTCTGCCAGTGAGCCATTGTGTCTTAGGAGGTTGGTCCTAAAGATTTCAAGGGAATTTTCTTGGCTTGCTTAATTAAGAATACATACCTACTCAAATCTTCATTTATTTTAGACATGATAGGTAGAAGACGATGTTTTAAGACTCAACAGATAAGGAAGAGTAAAGCCTTAATATTTATTGAATGTCTACAACATGCCAGAAATTACGCAGTTAATATTACTCTCATTGAACCCCAAGATGGCACATTCTCATTAGCACAATAGGAAACTGAGGTCTGGGGGGAAAATGGTAATTTCTCCAACCAGCTTATAACAACTATGTGGCAGAGCTGGGATTTGAACAAAGGGTCTTTGCAGTGATGTAGAAAACATACACCAGGGAGAAAAGACTAGGTAGGTCAGTACTTAAATATTAGATTTTTCTTTGTTTTCTTAACTTTTTATAAAATATGCTTTGAAATATATAAGCTTAATGTCAAGTTGCTTACCTCTCAACCATTTTGAAAACGAAAAAATAGCCAGGTGAAATTCTGACATATTTTTGCAGGCAGCAAACATGCAAAAACTCATCAAAACTTCTCATCATAAGATTCCTGAATAAACTGCTACAAAAAGTACCCTTCGATCAAACCAGTTTGTCATCACATGTAGAACCCTTTTATGTGATTCCTGTAAATCATCTTTGAGAAGATGGTTTCAAATAATGAATCCTAATTAGGATAATTGTCATTTTGCAAGTAACAGTCAGTCATTTTCCTTTACTTGGAAGGATATGAAAGATATTTTGGACAAGAAGAGGAGATATTAACAAAAGCCACTAGAACTTCTTTCTTTTCCTTACTGTACCTCCTTTACCTAACTATTCAGCTTATATCAAGCAGCTGGCTTGAATGAACATTCTGTTCATATTGACAGTCACTGTCTTTCCTGCTTTACATATTGAAGTTTGGCCACTTATCTTTCTCAGTTTTGTACATTTGTGAATTTCCTGAAAAACTCAGGGAAAAATCTTCCCATCATCGAGCTGAGAAAATTCATAGTACTTTTCCATAGGCCTAGGATTAAGCAGTGGAAGGCAGGGAAGAATGTAAAGAAAATTTCTGGGAATTCCTACAGTTTCATCACCACCCATCTCTCAGATGTGTATCAAATGTGTATCCAATCTTTTTTTTTTCCTTCCCTAGGTTTCCCAACCTAGGTTAGAATGGTCTAGTTCCTAACAACAGCTACCAAAATGACAACATAAGAGACTAATTCTAAGAGGTTTGATTTGCCCAAATGAGGTCATACACTTGCAGTTAACAAACTCCCTTAGCCTAAATGTGTAGTAACAGAGAAGTAATTAATAGTAACAGCTAACATCTAATGACTATCCCCTATTTGCAGGGCACTTTTTAAGTGCTTAACATATAATTAATTATATCATGAATCCTCACAACAGCCAAATGAGAGAAATGCTATTATTATCCCCATTATACAGTTGAGGAAATGGAAGCACATGGAATTTAAGTTACTATTTGGATCGCATCTCTATTTAGAGAGGGAACAAGGATTCAACTGTAGGAAGTCTGGCTCAAGTGCTCGTGTTCTTAAATACCACAATACACTTCTACCAGCAAAATGGAATAGGTTCATAGATAAGTTGTCTTTTCAAAAAATACCTACCGGTTTTTGAAATTGCAAATATTCCTATCTATATCGAGTTGAAAAGTGACACATATTCTACAATTGATATTATATAAGGGTAGGTATAAAAGTTGTTAGAAAGTAAAATGTTAGTGATTGTCCCTACTAGGTGGGATTATGATTGATCTCTATTTTTATTTGTATATACATGCTTATTTATTTTTTAACTGTATTCTCTATTTCTTTTTACAATGAATATACATGGCTTGCATAATTAAAGCAGTGGGCAGGGGGAAATAAAAAATTTCCTAGAATTCCTAGGAGAACCCTCTAATACCAGAGCCAGCCAGAAGATGTTACCACTAAACCTTGGCTCTCTTCCCATTGGAAGCCCCACCTACCTATTTTCAATAAAACCCTTTCTTTTGCATAGCGCTTTAGAGTCTACCGAAAGTATACAAATGCTATCTGAGCATTATCCACCAGAATTCTCAGTTCAATTTATTATTCATTATGGCACTGTGACAGAGAAGAGAGGAAAGCCAAGAGCAAGTGGTAGTATCAAGGACACAGACAAATGTGTGACGGCTCAGACAGGAAGGAACAGTAAAGACCCCTTTTGGGCAAGCAGCTTATCTTGGCTGCCTTGATGGCAACTCAATCTCCAAGAGAGATCTTACCCAGAACTTTGGTGTGGTCAGATAAGTTCAAAGCATGCAATGCTTCATCAAAGCAAGATTGTTATGATGGTGACAACAAAACGGCCAAGTGAGGAATATTCTTCAATAAAATGTTTTCCATAAGAAAAAAACATACTACCTTAAACTAATTCTACTTAATTCACTATAGTGAATTGCTAAAATGCAAATGGAACAAACAATCAGGGCTGAATTACAGCATTTTACAATACAAAATAGTTCTATCATTAGTTAACATAATCTGGTAACCAAGGAAAAGGGGGCGCTCTTATTTCTCTTCTACCAGATGATGTGACTTCTGAGATAATGACCAGTGGAGTGACTTGGCTTCTTTCACAATGTAGCTTTGGTATGGCCCAAGCAAGTGTAGCTAAGCCATCAGTGCCACATTTCCCTACAGATATTCTCCATCATCCTATGGCCCACACCCATGGCAAGCCACGTGGCAATGCCACACCAAATCACCTACTTGCTAGTCACCACCTCAATGAGAGTGCTTATAGGTGAAGGAATGCACTGTATTCTAACCCAGCATATCAAACTTTAAGACACAGAATAACCACCTATAAAATTTATTTAAAATGTAGATTCTTAAGCCCTATTCATGGAGAATTCGATTCAATTGGTCTGGGGAGAGCCCCACGAATTTACATTTTTTAATAAGCAACCCAGATGATTCTTTCTAGCCTTTATGATAGACATAAATGAAAAACAGGTGCTAGTGTAACAACACTCAGCATATATTCTTGTTTGCCTCATAAATTCTCATCTAAGTATGAATAGAGACGGTCAGGGTGAGTCTTTCAGCTTTGCTCCATTAATAATTCAGCAGAACTGAATATTGTTGTTGAATATATTTGAGTGATTGCAAACTTGGCAGGTCTTGTAGGCAAATTTCCTCCTGTATTTCACAACACCAGAACAGCCTTAGTCATCAGCACCACAGTAAAATACATTTACTTGAGGGCGATGAGGTGTGAGGTGATAGTTCAGATAAGAATCTGATTTGGACTTTCAACTCAAATGCAACTGAGGAAGTAAGAATATGCATCCATCGTCAGAACAATAGAATGTCTAGAAATCTGAGATTTATAAATAATGAGAAAATAAAAAATAGTAAGCTGTGTAGCCAAAGTTTAAGATAAAACTTGGAGCATTCTGGACTTGTTTGAAGAAAATACCTAATATAGACAAGTAGTGGTTCTTTCAAAATCAATGTATTGTCGACAATGTTTTTGTTGGTTTATTTCTGGTTTATTGGCCCCTTTCCTCAGAAGAATATGTGCCTCTATATTGAGCAGAAAAGTCTAGATATGGCATGCTTGGTCCAAATCGAGATGAGAATAAACACTCGGCCACCCTATGGACTCTAACAGAAGCTTTTAGACACAGAATCCCCAAAGGTGCTACTTACAACATGACTAAGATAACATGACAACCTTTTCTGGAGAAAGAATGTGATTTACACATAATGATGGAAAACCTGTGCTAAAACACTACTGCTAGTCTGGTCTCTCACGCAGTGTATTTAAATGTAATATCCTGCACACTCACTCAACCTTGCATCCTATATGGTGTTCCATGTGATCTGATCAGAGAGTAATACAGGGGTATGGTGCATATAGGGGTAGGTGGGAAAGTTATTTTGACATCAAAGTAGGTGGCAAAAATTAGCCTGAGCTCTCAGGTGTAAGTAGTTCTGAGTCCCTTCATTGATTGGTCTTCCTGGAACTGAGAAAACAAGTTCATCACCAACAGTGGGCCTGAACTTGCATAATGAATGACATAATTCAAAGGGGAAGGCTTATACTTCACCAACACTCCCCCCAAGTCTAACAATTCTTATTCACTGAATAAATATTGAATGAGTATCTACCAAGTGCTAGACAATGCTGGAAATGTATGAGTAAACAAACAGACAAAAATCCTGCTCTTATGAAGCATATAATTTATGAGAGGAGAGAAAAAGTCAAGAAAATAAATGTCAGATATATGCTGCATACAATGGTGATGAGGATCATGGAGAAAGACAGAAAAAGAAAGGGGCGGGGAGTCCAAGGTAGAGGGATGGGAGAATATTTTTTAATAGATTGGTTAGAGACAGTCTTGCTAAGAAAGTGGCAATTGGGCAAAGACTTGAAGAAGTGAGGAAGTAACCCATGTAGAAGTCATCAGGAAGAGCATTCCAGGAAACTGAAACAGCAAGTGCAAAGAGACATGGAGATCATGACAGACCCTGAAAATGTCAGCATCTAAATCCGTGGTGTGGCTTCACAACACAGGCATCAATACCTACCGTGGAAATTCAAATCTACGTGTACTCTCAGATTGTATTGCTGAGAAGTGTGCATTCAGTAATTCCACAGCTTTCTAAGTTGTCTTAGACTTCTAGAGAGCAAGGCTGTGGTAAAGTCTGGTGTCTGTATATCTCTGGGAATCTTGTCAGGCATATTTTTGTTCCTATCTTTCCTTTTTCTCCTAGAAAGGACAAGTTCTCATATGAATCTGGAGAAGCAAGATGGTTTAAATCATAATTTTTAATCTGCCCCAAAACAACGAGCATAAGCACAGGACCAGCTCATGGTGGGAGCCATGAGTCCTTGCCACAGATACTTCTGGTAAATTTACCCTATTTTCTATAGTGAATTCATTTTCTATAGCTGCTGTAACAAATTACCACTTACTTAGTGGCTTAGAACAGTAAATTTTATCTTACAGTTCTGTAGGTCAGAAGCCTGACATGGGACTCTCCAGGTAAAAATAAAGGTGTTGGCAGGGCCATATTACTTTCTATAGACTTTGGGGAGGATCCGTTCCCATGCCTTTTCCCTATTCTAGAGTCTGTCCAAATTCCTTGTTTTTTTCTTTTCCTCCCTCCTCACAGCCAGTGAAGTTGAGTTGAGTCCTCACAGCCCATCATTCACCTTGCTCCTTCTCAGATTCTGGGACATCCTTCTGTCTCCCTCTCCTACTTTTAAGCATCCTTGTGATTACACTCAATCCATCCAGTAATCCTGGACATCCTCCAAGTCCTAACTTAATTACACCTGCAAAGTTTCTTTTGCTGTGTAAGACAACATATTTATAGGTTCTGAGGATTACTATGTGAATATATATGGGGGCCATTACTCTACCTACCATAGTATGCTTTGCTCTTTTTTTTTTAAATATTTTTTATTGTTTCTTTTTTTCCCACTTTTCTGGATCTGATCAAATTTTTATAAGAGAAGTTTGCATCGGTCGCTGAAAAACTGGCAATAGACAGAAAGTCCTCTTACATATAAGCAGAAACAATTTTCTGGGATGATAGTCCCTAGAAGGGCAGCATATGATTATAGGATCTTAAAAAGAAAGAATGAAGGAGTTAAGGTAACCATTGCCTGTTTGGATATTCTAATAATGTGTAAAGTGCAGCACTATGAAGCTCAGTTTCCTTAAAGTAAACTGTTGGGCTGTTATGAGAAGGACAGGACCACCTGTATGCCATGTGGACTGATGTGCCAATGGCCTGCACTGGTCACTTACTTTGCTGTTACTGTTTTTGTCCTTAGCATCATCAACAGCATTTTTTTTCTTTTTGCTTGCTTCCTAGGTCCTCTAATCTAGTCTCTGAATAAAAACTTAGGTTTTAAACTATTTTTCAATGTAAACTAGTCCTAGATATTGCATTTGACCTAAATAAATATTTCTGCTTTTTATCTCCTTTAGAGTCTGGGGGACTCTTGAACTCACTATGCAAATTAAATCTACCCAAACACCAAATCAGTATGCTATGACATGAACCCTGAAGCTATTTTTAAGAGAACTGCCCTGCGGTCACTGCCCCTTCTCTTTTCTTGCCTCTCACAGCTGCTTCTGAGAGGAACAGTCACCTGGCAGAGAGTGGCAGCAGCTGTCTGTACAGAGAAAGGCGCAGCCGAGAAACCATGCTCCCGCCTCCTGGTGAAGGCAGCCAGTAAGCTCAGATCAGTTGAGAAGCACATTCAAGATCAGACTGCCCCTAGGGCAGCTGGACACCTGCCTGGTGACCTTCAGGGCCACTTGCCTCTTCAGAAAACCCTGGGTGGAGGGAAGAACAGCAGCTACCTGTTGTCACTTCTGCTCTATTTCTGATGAGTGTCGAGTTCATCTCTTATGTTGGTGCTAAACTCCAGATGCCTCAACTCCAGATATCTAGTACGGCTAGTATATGACATATTACACAGTTTGGATGGCGTGGACCCTGAAGCCTCTGCACCCACTGGGTGAAGACCGATATCTAGACACATGTTAGCACTGGGGTTGATGGAGGTCTAGCTGTCACTGTTTACACTGGTTTCTCTCTCTCACCTTTGCTGACATGAATCATAGAACCACTGAAAGCTCAATCTGTTCCTTAGAGATCACTGAATCCAACCACCTAATATGAGGGATAAGGAAATGGAGGCCTAGAAAAGGAGAGTGGCTGGCCCAAAGACAAAACTTAGAATCCTGCTGACCTGCCTCCCAAATCACTTCTCTTTCCATGACACCTCCCTCACTCATACTTTGAGTCTATGCTGCTTGTCCTCTGTACCTTAAGATGAACTCACTGCATGGAGAGAGCAGGCGATTAACCATGTTATTTTCAGAGTTTACTATTAAACATTCTTTTCTCGCAGATAAAAAGACTGGAGGTAAAATGCAGTAACTCTCTGCTGGTGGTTTAGAGGAATGGTAAGGATCATCAGGAATAATATTTCATTGAAGATGCAGTGCCATGGATGGGCTTGGTGGCTACATTACATACAACTATGTTGGCCTAACTAGCCTTTGAGAACATACTGAAGGCAGATGGGTGGTGGAAGGAAAAGTTGATGAGTGATCAGAGGGAAGGTAAGCAAACATGTTCCTCAATCCTCTCTGAAAAGTAGATCCACGTTCCAAACATGCACCTACCACTGATTAATAAAGTGAAATCTACAGGTACCAGAATAAGAGGCTCAAAAAATTCATCTCAAGTGTCAAAGCTGTCTGTTCTATTAAAGTAACATCTAACCGTGTAACTAGAGAAAGAAAGTTCTAAGATATAAGCAAGTGTGTTGTCGAATGGCACGAACTATGTTTGAGTCAGGTTTTTTTCTCTTCCTTCTGCTCATCACCAGGTCTCTGCAAACACTCCCAGGACTCAACACTGTTCAGTACACATAACAGGCACTCAGTAAATGTTTTTAACTTGACAGCATTCTTTTACACTTGCCTAAAATAGGCAAAACTCTCAATTTCTCTTTCTCTTGATTTTTCAAGTGGCCCAGGTTCACTTGGCACTACAGACAATCCAAGAGCAATCAGCCAAGAATAAGATGCCCTAAAGACTAGAAAAGCAGACATTAAAAACACTTGCTGGAAAAAGTCCTCAGCATGAGGGACAGGCAAACACTGCAACCAAGCCATGGAGGGCACAGATCAGGCAGAACACATCCAATCCCAGAGATTCGGTGATGCCATTATTCTCTATGTTCGCCCAGATTAATCAGAATCTCCAAATCTTCTGAGGCTCCCTAACGCCCCACTAATAGCTACATCAAGGATAAATTTATGCTAATCTGTTAATGTGTACACCCCACAGTCATTAGCTGAGGATACTGGCTCCTCTATACAATGCTAAGGGTTTCTTAAATAGAGAACTAATGGAAATGTCTTTAATAATTCTCCGCATTAACTCTAGATTGTTTTTAGTGCTTGCACATATGTGCCCACAATTTTTCATCAAGTATCTATAGAATCTTATTATTTTACAAGATGGCTTCTGATAGATAATAGCTATAAGGGAGAAACAGCTTTTTTAAAGATGTAAGTTACTCAAGTGTATTTAATAGATTCCAAGGATGGCAGTTGTCATCCAGAATAACAATATATATATTTTGATTTATCTAGAATTCACTAATTATTTCCTTACCAGCCCATATTTTGGAATATGTCCATTAAGCAAAATTTACTTATTTTCATCTTCATTTAACTCAAAGCCTTCCTGTAGTTCCTACTGAAACAACTGTTATTTACTGGCCATGCACATCAGCTTTAGTTTCCCTGCCAAAGGTAAATACCCCAAAGGAATCCAAAATTACAGTGAATGAAAATTTATATGGGCATCATTTCTGCTTTCATTTGGGTAAAAACTGTCTTCAAAGGTTATGTGCTATGAAGGAGACTTGGCTTATTAAGTAGGTTTGAGGTTCCTAAATAATTGAAGTCATTCCAAGCATACTGGATTTCAACCTAAACTGGTTTTTTTGTGTGGACACACACCAGGAAATAAATTGATTATCTTGAAAGCAATGGTGTGTCTGGTTAGTTTAATCTCTAAGAATCACATGATTCATTTATGTGCTAAGTGTCATTGTGGCTAGATCAACCCACATGTCCACCTGGTTTCCACACACCAAGAAATCACCTCAACATCTCCCACCCCAACCTTTCCTCTGCACCTTTCCTGCACACCGGTTTTCCTCTATGAACTTTTTTCTTCCTCATCTATTCCACTGGTCCACCATGGCCATGGGCAAGTCACAGTCCCTCTGATACTAAGCTTTAATGTTATAAATTTAAGGACAGCTTCAGGGATGCCCTCAGGAATGAATGAACTAGGTAAAGCAGCACAATGTCTGAAACACAGTAAGTACTTTATTAATGTAAGTTACTATCATCATCATCGTTATCCTCCTCACCAATGGGTAATATCAAGGTGATGGAAAAGCTGGGCACAGAGCCGGGTTTTGTTATTGAGAGCAGAGCTAAGGGAACCCTGGCAGAGGGAAAAGGGATATAAGACTGAGGCCTGAAACATGACCATAACCCAAACTCTCACCAGCCCTTCAGCCTGCTGGAGGACAGATGTAAAAAGAGAGCTGAGAGAGCAGATAGCATATTACTCTAACATAATGGGCCATTTTACCACTGGGCAAATAAGAACACAGCGACTTCTATGAAAGGCTGGGGTGAATGTTCTATCTAGTGGATATAATCAAGTCATTAAGTCACACTGCTTGGAACTCTACATTACACCTTATTCCATAGCAAATAGTTGTTTCCTATAGGTAGCTCATGCTGCAAGCTATCTTAAATGACTTTGGTACTTTTTATTTACTCCCTCTTTATTAACGTTTGGAATAAAGGTATGTGTACCCAGTGAGCAACAGAAACATTTTGTCTATATTAGACTAAGCTCTGAAATGTCCAAGCTGATCACCAACAACCTCACCAAAGTGCTCCATGAAGCCATGTAAAGGTAATCAATGCACAATCTTCTTCCCAGTACAAGCTTTGCTCCTCCTCATCCCTGTGCGTCCTGAACTAGTCTCCTATGAGCCCTTATCACCTATTCCCATTGCTTACTGATACTGCCCTAATCATTAACTTCCCCCTTTGAAAGCAATCCTATTAAAGCATAAATGAGATCATGTTGCTTCACCTACATGAAACCATTACACTTTAGAATAAAATCCAGTCACAACCTACAGGCTGTAGGGGACCAGCATGCTCTGGCCCTTCTTTACATCTTCAACTCATCTAGGACCCATAGATCTCTCATTCCATGCCTCCACTGGCCTATTTTCTGTCATTCCAATACACCAACCTCTTTCCTACCTCATTTGTAAGCATTTATCTCTCCTTGTGTGAATATTTTCTCCCTTGTCCCATCCTGCCTAGTTGTACTCATCTCAAATGTCACCTTCTCAGATGGGCTTCCCTGATCATCCAGTATAAAGGAATCCTTAGCTAATACCACTGCTAACTCTCTAACTCATTTGTGTTTTTACTACCTTTAGAGTTTTTATCACAGTGGGCACTCATTTTGTATATTCGTTTACTTGCTCAGTAAAATGCTGGTTCTTTGTGAGAAGGAACATCTAAACCACTGCTATATCCACAGCACCCTGGCCAATGCTAGCAACAGAGTATATATAGATTAAGCATTTAATAAATGAATGTTTCCATCAAGACTTACCCATTTTATACAAAACAATAGGATGTTTCATAATTATGCTCACAATCTCTTTATAAACATTTTGGGGGCATAGCTATAAGATCACACAGAATGGAAGAGGAGGGAAAAAAATATTGGGTTCTCTAAAGAGGCCATAGAATCATTGATTAGAGCTACATCACCTGGAAACAGCTGTTTAAAAAAGAGTTTCTGGAATCTTGTACAAGAAACAGAACTGAAAACTAATAAATATATGTAGGTAAAATGTCAGCTTTATAAAGCAATTGAGATATCATAAAAATGTCTTATACCTTTAGGGCCTAAATATTTCCAATACAAACATATATTTTTAAATGTTATTTATTCCTTTTAAAAGAACCTGATTTCTGCGTTACACTGTGTGTCACGAATGATAACCTTATCTCCAAACAGGCTTGCAAGGGGGATTCTGGCTGAGGTTTGTGTGCCCTTGAACAAGGGAAAATACCTCCTTTCTGATGACTGACTTTGAAAAGTGGGAAGAAATTCTCAAAATGGGTTGAGAACTGTTTTGGGGGAAGAGAGGATTGTGTTATAATTGCAGTCACTCAATTTCCTTTTTACAGACAAAAATGTAAAGATGATTTTCAGAACTCCATTTGCTTCTCTCCCTTTCCACCCAGCCACGTGCCTACCAGTTTCCTTTACTGAAACATTGAGCTTTAAAGGGATGCAGGTGTTAAAGCACATTCATATGGAAAATGTTCCTTAAACATGGTCTTAAATTATACTTGGTGACCAATTGTGTGAATATTTATGGCAGAGTTTGCTCATCCATTAAAGGAAAGAATATTTTTCCATTACAAGTCTCATATCTTGAAACACTCACCATATTATATTTTGCCTTTCTAAAGGAATCCTCTGTTGGACTCTATATCTAGTATATATCTTTACTTTTACATTGCTATAAAACATGCTCAGGCACATAAACTGTCTTTTAGTTAACATTCCCTCTTGCTTTATTTTCTGTTTCACCTACACAAATTTCTATGAATGTATAAATGTCAGCTGATTATCTGGACAGGCTCAACTGCATACACAGCCATGGGTTTTCTCAAGTGATTAATTTGAAGTGTATTAAAGTTGTGTCTGGTTGTCCTAATGGTATCAAGCAAGTATCTACTGAAAAGGAGGCGATATGGTAGCAACTGCTATTTCTAAAGCTTGGAGAACTCAGCCTAACTGTTATATATACACAAATACACTTATCCATCCATCTCTTCAAAAAACATCAATATATTGTTCAGGTCTGTAGTTGTGTGACCTTCTACACTAGACAGTAAGTCTTCCTGTACAAAAACAACTAGAAAAAAAATCAAGGTGAGCTGGGGAGCCACAGAAAGGGGGTTGGACTTGAGATGCAAGTCCTTAATAAAACTAGAAACTTAATACATGGACGTCCACCTCTAATGTTAGCATAAGTACATACTTAAATCAGGAAACTGACACCTTCACCATTTGGGGTCAAGAGTAGTTGAGCGCACCCACCTGAGAGAAAACACAACCAAATTCCAACTGGAAGGACCGGCATAAGGGCAACAGACTAGTCATGGAGGCAATATTGGGCCCCTATATATATAATGGGAGAATCTTCCAAGGGTGGAGCTAGAAAGAGAACAGATTTGTGACAGGTATCTGAAAGGCTGAGAAAAAAACCCTTAGCCAAACTCAGGAAAAACAGTATTTTCTGCAATTTGGTATGGCCCCCACTAAATGACTTGTAACGGTGGGACCGAGTATAAATCAAACAAAATTGTTAATGTAACTGTGTCTAGATTTGTGCCCCATTTTTAACAGTGAGCTGAGTTCTAACATTTTACTTTTCACAGGATAATTGTATGGCCCATTACAAGCATCCCATACCTGTTTTTGAATATAATTTCTAAATTACTGTTTAAAGATCTCCATCTCTCTGCCATAGGAGCTCTCCTCATTCTTCCAACAGTGTTTATTTCCACGGACAAGTCTTGCCTACTTTCCCAAAGATCTATCAATAATTCTTCCCAGAGTTTAGGGCTATAAGTTAATAGTGATATTAGGCTTTGAAAAGGACCAAACTATGCCAAGCCATGTGTCTAGTTAGGGATGGAGGGAAGCAGAGTGGGAGAAGGAGAATATCTCCATTCTTCAAACTGTGGGATCCTGGCTCCCACTGAAGATGGGGAAAGAAGGTCAATAATTTACATTTACCTAATCTATAATTTTCAAAAATAATTTCTCATTCATGATCTCACTTGACACTCACACATGTAAAAATGTAACAAAGCATTTTTTCAAACCTCTGTAAAAGACATATAATTACATTTATGTAAAGTGGGCAAAACTGCTATAGAGAATACAGGCCTTTCAACCAGCGTGTGAGTGACTGTGACTCCAAGCCTTATGTCCCCTCTTTCTAGCCCTGCTGTCTTTCTGCTACTCTTGGCTCCTGCTACTCTAATAACAGCCTAGGGCCAGGCTAAGGCTGAGAGGTGTCTTAACGATTCCTTTCAAATTGGAGGCAGCAAAGACAAAGGAAATATTGCACAAGAGAATTAAATGTTTCAAATTTTGTTCCACTCTGGGCACAGGATAAGAGACATGAGCATTCTCAAATATTGAGATGGCTGCTTCCCACCTCTGTCTTTGTCAATTGTTGGGAATAGCTAAGAAGAAGAGAACAAAAATTTAAGCAATATATACATTCCACCTTATCCCTGGCCTTTCAGCTACAAACAGGAAGGAAATGAAGGTCTCTGGTAACTACAGAGGCAAAGCCCTACAGGAGAGACCCAGAAGCATTTTTCCAATAGAGTGCATTGAGTTTCTTTTTTATTTTATTTTATTTTATTTTATTTTATTTTATTTTATTTTATTTTATTTTATTTTGCGCAAGGCAGAATCATCTCATTATTTACAACAAAACATGTCTGCTTCCTACCATAAGAAGAAGCCAGAAAGTGAGAAACAGCACCGAAACTCATTCTGCAACATTTTTAATTTTATTTTTTAGTTTTGAGATAGAGATTTAAAACAACTAGCATTGTCACAAAGCAGGGTGAGGGAGAAGGATTCCTACAGTCTTTCCCTCCCCCACCCCGCCCTCAGAACTATAAGGTTCTTAACTTCTCCATAGTACAGGGCTCTCAAAAGTACTTTCAGAACACAGTTCCAACATTTCTTTTCAGGCAGTTCTTAAGAATGTTGGAATGTGAACAACAACAAAAATGTTGCTTCAACTGCAGTCTTCACTCTGCATTTGGCCCTCAAGCATTGCTGATGCTGCAGAATAAATACCAGCAACACCACGAGCAACTTGAAAAAAAAATTTTTTTGGACTGACAAAGTGCATGTTATGCAAGACTTAATTGCATACGCTTCTTTACACACAGAGAGAAACAGCACAATGGTCACAGGACAAAATCCAATGAATTGAATACATTGGGCATTTTAATTACAGAAAAATGGGCATTCTTGCCATAATTGTTTATAATAACCATACCCATTGTGCTGCATTAAACCAGTTCTGATTTTAGGACTTAAGCAAACTAGATCCAGACACACAGACTGATTTCCAACTCCCTACTGCCACTGTAGACTAAACAACTATTGGTCATTAATAAAACATCAAGATGAGATATAAATATACATATCCCCCCCTCTCAAAGGTATCATGGCAAAGGCCCTTACCCATAATAAAATTATGTGCATCTCTTTTAGAAAGACACAGAGTGCAACTGTTGTGCCTGTCTTGGCCCTAGGAGTCCAGCTTTTATTAATCCAAAGCTTAGACCAGCAATCCAACTCTCATCACCAAGGAAAAGTGGTGAGTTTAGGCCATTCTAATCGAAAAGGCAAAACACACAGCTGTAAGGGCAGATAGTCCAGGGTAAGACTGAGACAGTGTAGTTAAAATTTAGAACAAGAAAGAGAGTCAAAAGCTACATCAGAGCAGGGTGCTTCCTAGGGAAGAAAGAGGGTGCTCAGAGCCCAGTGTGAGGAAGAGCACTGCTGGAGGAAGCTGGTGAGTTCGTGAAGGGGAAGGACCAGGCAGGCAAGCAGCATCTACTCTGCCTCTCTTACTGGCATGCTCACATTGAGCCTTGATGCTGTGACCGGAAGAAAAAAAAATCAACCACCAGGCTCCCAAATTAGACATTTTTCCAAGAATTGAGTTATTCCATTCCAAGATTGGATTCAGTAATCTCAGAAAGAGATGCAAGAAAATCAATTTCCCGATAAAGAAAAAATATCTCATCAAGAGCACTCTTGGGAGACAGACTGCATGGCCAAGCGAACGGGTCCCGATACGAAGGAAACAAAGACTGCTGAGCAACATGAAATGAATAGCAAATATTTAAATTGGTATAACCATCCACTCAGGAAATGGGGTTTTAATGAAAAAGCTATCAAAACTAATGATAGATATTTTTTCCATCTAAGTCCAGTCACCCTTCATTGCTCACCCTGTAGACAGGACCCAGACCCTGGCTTAAGCTGCCAGTGTTCACGGAGCAACAAAATATGTTACGGTTCCTACTCAAATAGTACAAGGCTGATGTCTGCCCTCATCGTGTTTGTTTGTCTGTCTGTATGCATGGAAATGCCAGACCTTCTAGGCCCTGCAATGCCTGCAGCAAGCTAGCTCCCAGTTCAGATCTCAGGGCCCAGCTCATCAAATCCATGCTTTACAAGCTTTCATAAAGGTCCTAAATGCAATCATTGTTTTAAAAACTCATCTGCTTAAAATAAAAAAGAAAACATTGCCAGGAACTGCTTAAAGGAAAACAAAAAGCTCATTTGATTTTTTTTTAACTTTGCCCATCAGCTGCCAAGTAAACTTATTAAGCCTTTGCTTTATGAGGAATCACGAAACATGTCCAAAAGCAATTTTATATAGCCAGTAGGTATCAACCAAATACACTGCTATTCACTTTTACAGGTGTTTTTTTCCTACATCCCACTGTAAACCTTTCAAAAGAAAGGTACCACATCTTTTATATAATCCTTTATTTTCTGTCACACTTCCCTGAACACAGTGGCCTTTCAATCAATGTTCAAAGTTCAATCAATGTTTCCAGGAGTGAAACACTGCATCTTCAAATCACACATTCATTTATTTTACTAAAAATAACATGAATTATTTATCCATTTGAATGTGTTCTTCCTACACTATAGAAGAGATTTCTTCAGAAACAAAGAGTAGAAATTCTGAATGATGTATGGCATACGTACAAGATTTCTTTTGCAAAGGTATCAACAGGTGAAGCATAATAACTTGATTTCACAGGAGAATAGAGGACAAAAGTTTGCTTAGCATTGTGTACTTTGTTTTCACTTGGGATAGAAAAAGACAGAGAGAGTATAGCTAAACACAGATCTATCTTCGATAGACATAATCAAACACAGCAAGAAACCTATCACCATGTTAGGATGTTAATAAATGTGAACAGTAAAAATAAACTTCTAAAATAATGTCGAATGTGTGAGTGGTGGGAGGTATAGAAAGAAAAGGATTTAAAAAGCTATAGATATTAGTGGGACAATAGAATAGTCAAAAGGCAGAGTTAAGTCTTTAAAAGTAAAGATGATACCAGTTTAAAAAGAGGGATCCCTATTCCCTAAAACTCACATCAGAAGAAAACTAGAACAAATGCTTCAAATAAAGGCAGTTGGTTAGGAGAGAAGAGGGAAAGGTAGACAACAATATGGGCTTAATAACATCCCCAAATAGGTATTCCATCCTATGTTAGATGTCATCTGCGAGTGAGAGTCTTTTGCTAGAATTCTTAGCCTCCATCCTTGGGGATGGGTTTTGGAATCATGTGAGTGAGGAGGAAGGAGAAGACAATGAGGCTTCAGATAACAAATGTAAGACCTTGGGCCTCAGCCCAGGCTTCTTTCCTGGCTGCAATACATGATGTGGTATGTGAGGGAAAGAGGGGTTAAGGAAGAGGGTAGTCAAAAGCTGAACCAGTCTCTAGGTCACCTTTGGCATAAATCTGTATTTTTATTTGTGGTGCTTAAAACTGTAGAGAGAAAATAAAGAAGGATTAGTAAGGTATAGGAGTACATTGTTGAGTGAATGGGTGGACTGTCACAATATCCTGGATGTGTCTCTACCTTAAGAATGATCACACAGGGGCTCCTGGGTGGCGCAGTCGGTTAAGCGTCCGACTTCAGCCAGGTCACGATCTCGCGGTCCGTGAGTTCGAGCCCCGCATCAGGCTCTGGGCTGATGGCTCGGAGCCTGGAGCCTGTTTCTGATTCTGTGTCTCCCTCTCTCTCTGCCCCTCCCCAGTTCATGCTCTGTCTCTCTCTGTCCCAAAAATAAATTTAAAAAAAGAAAAACAGAATGATCACACTGCATTAGTATTTTCACTGGCCCTCCTCTCCATGAGGACAGTCACCTTATCTTGTCCGTTTCATATCTTATAGAGCTTGACTTAAATAAAACGCTTAATGAGTTAAATCATTTATTCAGTTCACTAATTTATTTACATTATTGTGACCAGAAGTCTCTGGGATCACAAGAAATATTTGAGAGTGGCTGACACAAGGGGATGAAGGGGATAAGCAAATTATACCTTAATATAGATAATATCAGAGGTGTATGTGCTTTCTAGCTATTTCAGGAAAGAATTAAAGGGAGACTACTGTAAGGTAGGCAACTGTATTAGTCAGCTTTGCCTTGCTAACAAATAATCCCCATACAAAATACACATTTACTGCTCATTCATGTTACAGCTGGACACAGTTTGGCTATAGCTCTACCTGTCTTCTCATTCAAGAACTGAATAAGCAGCCCAAATCTGAAACAGGCAGAGGGAAAAAGTAAATGTCGTGGCAGAAACGATGTCTCTAAAAGCTTCTGCACAGAAGTGGTGTGGATCACAACCACTCACATTCCATTGGCTAAAGCAAATAATTTGTCAAACTTCAAAGTCAATAAAGGTAGGAATGTATAATCCTCTTACAGGAAACTGGAGAGTAAATAATTGCAAACAGTAATATATCTAGTAAAAGATACTTCTATAAGATATAAAAAGACTATGAAGCTCCTCTGGCCTCCTGGGTCTCAATGGAACCATGGTTCCAATGGCCAAAGAATGGTAATTTTACTTCTATAGCCATCCCAGTTCACAAAGTTTGGATCTGAGTACCAAAAAAGACCAATGGAAGACCAATCCTAGTCACTGGGAACCACACTGCACTTCTGTTTCTTTTGAATCAAGACAAAATTGTCATTAAGTAAATTCAAGGATCTCTGGCTTCAGAAAATGCTGCAGATCACCACTCAGAGTGCCCGCCCTTCTCTATAATCAATTCCTCTGGTGGCTTTATTCTGTCTTGTGAAAATGGAACAAGGATTGGGCACAGTAGGTGTCTTAGTTCCAGGAATCATTTCCTTCCAAATTTCTCCACCAAACTTAGTGTAAGTACATGGGACAACTGCTGAAGCTTGCAACTAACCAAAGGCAATTGACCAATTTTGTGCTTGGAAGTCCTAAACCATATGTTAAAAATCACTCATAATATCAAGACATCTAAACACTGCATAATGTTTACAAACACATATGGAGATAATGAATCAATGCTCCAGCACTGGATGATTCAATGACCTGTATTTTGATCTAAAGTTTTAGGATGCACCTCTTTAATGTGGCATCAAAGAAATGTTTTTATGCTGAACGATTGGGTGGTTAGACCTAGCTTTTAAAACAAAGAATATAATGCTGTGGTTCTTTCTCCCAACGCTCTGAGTAAAGATGTGAAACAAACAGAACAGATGTTTTACTTACTCTGTGTACATATGTGAATGTGCATGTTTTGTTTTACTCTCCCACATATTGGCTGTATGTACTGGAGAAAAGAAGATTAATGGAAACTGTTAATTCATGAAGCTATGGTCATTTATATTGTCTCAGTCACTTGTTCAAATAAGTGAATTGACAGCAGCATGGTAAAAAGGGTATTTGACTTAAATTTGAATATATATATAAAATTTGAATACATATATAAATATGTATTTATATGTAAATATAAGCATACAAATACATATTTAAATACATATGATATACAATAGATTTATATTTACTAAATATAAATCACTTCCAGTGACACACACACACACATACACACACACGCACACACACACACACACACACATATATATATATATATATATATATATATATATATATATATATATATAATTTGTACATATATAATTTAATTTTAGGTTTTAAAATGTTTTAATTTTTATTACTGAAAAGATATATAGTTGGGGCACCTGGGTGGCTCAGTCAGTTAAGTGTCTGACTCTTGATTTTGGCTCAGGTCACGATCTTCTGGTTGGCTTGTGAGTTTGAGCCCCACATCCCAGGCTGAGAGTGCAGAGTCTGCTTGGGATTCTCTCTCTCCCTCTCTCTCTGTCTCTGCCCCACTCATACTCACTCTTACCCTCTCTCTCTCTGAAAATAAATAAGTGAACTTAAAAAATAACATAATTGTTTACATTTCAAGCATGTTATTCTTCTACTTACATAGAACGGAACAATTCTCAATCTCCCAATTTCTCTATCTCTCTTTAACTTCAGTTAAATTACCATGGAAGTTAAGTGAAACGTTCCATTTTGTTTACAGGAAAAAGAATACTGCATTGTTTTCAAATCAGGATTAGTGTTTGACATGCTAAATGTGACATAATGACCCCCAGTGAGCTTTGAAATTTTAGCTTTGGTTGAAATTTTTGCAACCATTCCTGCAATTTCTGTTATGTATAGGCCTTAACTTGAGACATGAATGTACTCTTGTATTTCTTAGATGAAAAATAACCCTGTCAAATAGGTAGCATGTTGCAGACATATTGCAGAGGCTCTAAAGAGAAAGACATTTCTTACCCAAGATCACAGAGAGATTTTTCTTTACTTCTGGGTTATTGTACTGTCCTTCTCTTTTACACTCAGCTAATGTATTTGAAAGAAGTCTGTCTTTTCCAGGCAATTATTTCATTCCTCCCAGGAGGAAGCTATAGTGGCCCACCTTCTAAGGATCAGCCGCCACCATCAATACTCCCGGGATTGACTATAGAAAGGGATGGGTATCTAGAGTGTATGCAGCTAGGGCATGAATGCCCACATTCCATTTCTCCTCTTATCTTTGGTACCTGTACGTAATGCTTTGATCACCTGCCCCTCCAAGGTTTGTTTGTTTGATTTATTTATGTATGTATGTATGTATGTATGTATGTATGTATGTATGTATTTGTTTATCTATTTATCCATTTATTTATTTACTTGTATCTCTATACTACTAGTATCTCCTGTAGGATCCAGCCCCCTGCTTTGTGCTTCTGAAGTTTCTGTATGGTTGAACACACCCAGGTGTTTCATCTACTTCTACAGAAACAACATAATCATCCCAAAGGAGAGCTGCCATTTCACAACCGCTCTGGCTTTCCCTGAAGCCACACTTTTTTCCTTTCACTCAACATTTAATCCCCTTGGCTCTTTGTTGCCACACTGTTTCAGAAAAAAAAAAAAAAATAGATTATGCTAAGAATATAAATACTGAAAAACAAATGTTCTAAACTGGATTTAACTCACTTTTTTAATGTTCACTTTGGAATGATCTGTTTGCGCCCTAAAATAAATCCTCTCTGACATTTGATTCTCATTTAATATTCACCTTGGTTGAAGCTTCTGGGTCTCCATTGCTCTCCAACCTCCCTCCCTTCAACTCTTGGTTGCCCAGCAACCTCAAACAGCTGGTTGCCCAAACAGGAAAAGTAAATGGGATTAACTCTGGAGGAAACTAATTGAAGGAAGCATTAGTATGCTCCCAATCAGAATTCTTTCAATACTAGCTGATTAAGTTGCGCTTTGCTGTCCTAAGTAAGAATGTGGACTGTGGAGTGTACAGGTGGAAGAACTGTCACAGGCTTGAAGACACACAGCAGTGGTGACAGCAGCTACTTATGATATAATAGCACTTAACAGGCCATAGTCCCTATTTTCAAAAAGGCGTAAAATTATATTACAAGTCTTTTGCCCACTATTCCTCTCATTCCTGTATTCATGCATGAATTCATACATTCACCCACTCACTCCTTATCCATTCAGTTATATATTTATTGAGAGACAGCAGGCTACTACAGAAATTCTAACGACTCTGGGGTGAACCTGACATTGGTTTCGTTCCTAACTCTACCACTTTCCACCTGACACGGAACTAATTTTCTCCAATTTTCTAGGTCTTCATTTCAACATTGGTAAAATCAAGTCATCAAAACCTACCTCAAATAGATATTGTAAGGATTAAGTAAGATAGATCATGCAAAACAACCACTACAGTGATTTGGTCAGGTTAGACCTTCCATTCATTCACTTTCCCTTGTACCACATGCCATTAGAATGTGAGAGAAAAATCAGAGGTGTGTTAGCTAGTGTGTGGCTGTATTTCAAGCATAAAGCCAAGACAAGAAGGGAACTTTAGCAGTAGTAATTAAGAGGACTGGATAGATAGGAGACCTTTTTTTAATGTTTATTTCTTTTTGAAGGAGAGAGACAGAGCATGAGTGGGGGAGGGGCAGAGATAGAGGGAGTCAGAATCTGAAGCAGCCTCCAGGCTCTGAGCTGTCAGTACTGAGCCCAACACGGGGCTGGAACTCGTGACCCTTGAGATCATGACCTGAGGCAAAGTCAAACGCTTAACTGACTGGGGCACCCAGGTGCCCTGAGACCTTTTTTTAATTAATAGAATACAGTGAATGATAAATCAGTAGAAACTGTCAAGGAATCCTCCAGTGTTTTGAAACTGGATAATCTCAGAGAATGGTGGTGTCACTGAGAAACTAGCAACCAAGAAAGAAAAATTAGTTTGTCAAGCAATTTAGGTTTAAGTACTGGAGGCAGAGCTGACCCTGGGGTAGAACAATGAAGGGAATCACCTTGACTTCTCTTTGCCTTGTTTCCACTCTGCTCTCAGACCCAGCTAGCCAGAGCAACGGAGGCAGCAGGGGCAGATGAAGAAACAGGTCTATTCAGCTGGAGTTAAAAGACCTAGCTGCTTACATGAGCTAGAACTCTGGCATCCAAAGAGTTAGCATCAGGTTTTTAAACAATTTTTAAGATTTCCTTTCCTCCGAGCAAAAAAATTGACAACTGCTTTTTAGACAAATTCATGGTGGTCTTATACAGCCCTTTGGAACTTCTGTGCACTGGGAAATCTCCCTCAGGGGATAGGGCTACAAAATGTCTGTAGACTGGAAGCACCCACTCAGAACCTATGTTCTCATATTCTCTGCCGGTCAGACAGGTAGATTCTGGAACTGAGATCAGAAACCATGAAGGCTAGGCTAGTCCAATTTAGACTTTCAAAGTTCGGACGAGTCCTTTTAGGGGCATGCATTCTGAGTGAGGAACAAAGCTGATATGTGGGAATAATGTAGTTGTGAATAAGCTCCATGTGGTTGCTCTTTGATCACTCATAAAAATGATCACAAAAACTTTGCTTCTTTGTGAAAATGGTCATCCAATGTGCTACAAAGTCTTAGTAAAAAAATTAAAGAGATAACTAATAGGAAAAGGATAACTTAAAGTGTAAAGATAGGATAGAAATGAGACAGGAAAGAAAGGCAGGAGCCTGTGCAATGATTTTCCCACTTGCAAATTTGGAGATGCTTGAAGGACTTCTGAAAGAGTGATAAGGTGTGCAGGAGTGGCTGCCTGGCAAGTTCATTCCTCAGGATGAGTGATGCTTTGTGTAATTCTTCTTCTCTTATTTACCCTTCAAGAATGCCCTTGTTAAGTCTATCCACTTTTCATCTGAATAATAATAATAATATAAAAAGTTATATGGGGGAGGGGATGAAGATAACGTACAACACAGATTTCAAGAGTTCTGTACAGTTTTGGGGTCTGCCCTTGTAGTAGGATGTCCTGGTACCTTCTCCTTCCCTTTCTTCTTTTTTGAACATCTATATCCTCCCACATGTTTTCTTGCATAGTTTTTTAAAAATGTGAACTCCTCTCCAATACAAGAAGAAGCAAGATTTGTTACCCGTACTTTTTCTTCCACCCAAGACAGAGGCCATCTTTGTAACCTGTCCCTGCTGGAGACTATATATTTTTTCTACTCTGAATCAGTCACTAGAAAAGTTAAGAAAAAAAAAGAAAAAAAAAAGAAAGGGAGGCAGAAAACAGGGATGTTTATACAGAATAGATAAATAATTCAGTGATATTAACCTCTCAACTACCTGCAAAGCATTCTTTGTCGCTCAAATGGTGAGCCGGCCTTGTGAGAGAAATGGTGTTTATCATTTATTTAATACACATGGCTGCAGCCTAAAGAAGAAAAGTTTAAAAGTAATGTCAACAGGCAAAGGATCACACTAGGAGTCATCGAGCTCACCTTGCATTTCTCCCTGAGGCAGAGCTGACGTGAATTCATTCAGGGCCATTCTATTATTCATGCAAAGAACTGTCTATCACAAATGCAATATGAAAAGGAGGTGCGCCCCATGTGAGGCATGAAATATCATCTCTAATAACTGGCAGTTTAATTCCAAGATTTCGAGACTGCTCATTTAAAAGTACCTGAAGCAAAGTTCTAAAGCACGGAATGATAAAGGAAATCATTGTTGTTATACTTTAAGAAACCATGTCCTATGTCTGCTAGGAAATACAAGAAATTGGGTTAAAAGGAAGATATGAAAAATAATGCAAAAACCAACAATGGAATGTCATGACAGCCGGTGCCTCAGAGTAAGAAATTTTCATAACTCTGGAACACATTCACTAGGATATAGTCTTTCTAATTATTTTGGAATTGTTCTTCTCTAATTGTAGGGTGACTAAAAAAAGAAGTCATAAAATTTATCGGAGAATCCAGAACTTACAGAAGAACCTAGATCATGAAGCATTATCATTTTTGTCTGCTGATTGAGTAATAGCATTGCTGACTCATACACCTAGAAAGGACCAAAGGAATCACCCACTATAATAAACTCTTACAAGTTGTTAAGAAACTGAGACTCAGTGGCAGACATAAGACCAGAACTATAGACTCAATTATTACCCAGTATTCTTTCTACCATACTCCATAACTTTTAAAAATTATCTTAAAAATAGTATGATGTTAATAGCAAGTGTTTAAATTTCTACTCCATAGACATTCTCAAACCCCTTTTTACATCTAAAATGCCAAATACCCTGCTTCATAGACAGTTCTTCTTTTTACACGAAAAAAGGAGAATTACTGTCCAACACCCCTGAATTTGAATGTGCTGTAGTGGTCTGGAGAATAATAGGTAGGTTTGTGCAATTCCTAGGGCCAAGGCTCTATAGAAGAGCCAAAATTAGAGCGATGGGTAGAGATGATAATAGAAAAGGAAGCCAAGGCCCACTCAGCCAAGAAAGCGAGTTAAAAATAGGAGGTCAAACAGAAACCAGGGCTATGGACTCAGGACTTCCTGTCTTAGGGAGACAAGTGCATGAGTAGCAGCAGATGTATTCAGGACCCTGTCTGGGGTAACAGCCTGGAGCAGATGCTGTCTATGAATGGTCTGTATGTGCCAGCTGTATTAGGGCGAGTGGGTGGGCTGATTATGATTAAGTACAGGATTGAGACAGGCTCACACATATGGGAAGTGTTAAGTTGGTGTGCTTGCTGGATTTCTGGTCTAGCCCCAAATTTTCTCCAGCTGGACACTTCTAATGTAGTGGAAAACATAAGCAACAAACAGAGCCTCAGCCCACCCACTACTAATGAGGCATGGCTTTCTTCTTAGGGTCAAGTAGACCCCAAGAGCACCTCTGACCACTTCCAATAGAATGTGAAAGTCATTGAAGTAAGGGACTTGTAGGTGAAGAAAATGAGAGTATGGGAAGAATAGTAGCAGAGCTTGAGTAAGAAGATAGATGTTAGCTATACGTAAACACCAGTCTCCAAATGAAAGTCAAAGAAGAATTCAACCAATTAACCACTCTTTGTCTATAGTCCACAATGTCCTATAGCTGACCCGTGTGGTGCCACAGCCCCCATGGGTATTTAAATTTAGTGACTGAGAATGGGACACATGCTTGAGTAAAAAAACACACACACATATGCACACTTTTCCTCCCATCAATTTTGTTCAGTGTGTGTGGCAAACAACCACACTCTAGGTCCTGCCATGTTGGGGTTCAGAGGGCTTAAGGATATAGGACAAAAAAAGATAGGGATAGGGTAGAATATGGGGCACTGCTGTTCCTCAAATGAAGGAAAGGAAACCATTATGGAGGATTTTCTAGCAGTTTTTGCATCTGAGAGACCAGGACTAAAAGTCACTCTGGAGACTAGAAATTTCAGATCCTGTTATGCTCAACATCAGGGAATCATGGTGAATAAACAGACAGATAGGACAGTAAGGATTTGAAGAAGGCTGAGGAAAGCAAGGAAGAGGGAGCAGAGTGGCCAGAGAACTAGTTTAAAGAGAGGGCTTAGGAGAGAGATCACATAAAAGTGTAGTTTGCTGCCTAACAGCACTGATACAGCCCACCAAAAATGAAAAAGAGATGGTTGTAATCTTAGAGCTGATTTGAGGAAAAAATGGGATAGGAAAGGTAAAGACAAAAATCCATACCTCATCCACCTTGAAAGTTGCCAGGAAAGCAACTGGCAAAGTGTCACATAATAGATTCTCAAAACATGTTAGCACTTTTCCTTTCCATAAAATTTCCTTGAGTATTCTTGGTGATGGGGTGAGTCGTGACAAGGAGGTTTCTGGAGACTTGACAATGTTCCTAACCATAATTGTTATCATAAAATTAGCCTATGCCCTGCTTTTAGGGAGAATATAGACATGCATATGCACGCATGCATTCTTCATGTTTAAAAAGCAGGGCACTAAGCAATTATCATGCAATTTGTAGTAACAAGGATAGATGTAACTCTTCCATGGCAGGCAATATGGTATTATAATGGAGAAAGGATAGGGTCTGGTGTTAGAGCTGAATTGAACCATGAATCAGCTGCCCACTCGTTCGGTAATGGCGTAAACCTCTATGTGCTTAAATTCCCTTGCTTGTAAAGTGCAGATAAAAATATCTACACTATAATGTTGTGAAAATTTAAAGAAATCATATGCGCTAACAGTGACTATTAAGAAAAAAACACTAATTTCATTCTTCTCACTTGCTCAGTATGTGTGTGTGTGTGTGTGTGTGCGTGTGTGTGTGTGTGTATCTTCTATTTTGTGACATATTATAAGTGCATTTTTCAAGGCCATTCCATCTCTTCTTACAGAAAATGGCATGCAATGCAACCTTTAAACCAAATCCTATCTCTGTCACACACATATTGTTAGCATCGTGGACAACCACTACCTTGAATTTTGAGGCTGGATGTTAATTAATGTTTCCTTTGCCTATTTTGCTTATAGTTCTTCAACTCTACTTAGCATATTCAGGTCTGATTCATTCCAGTCTGCAAATCTCATTAGCCTCCACCATTGATCTAAACTGCAACTTCAGTGCTGGTGGATGAAGTGCATCCACAGGTCAGTTTGGAGAACCTGCCCTTCTATTAGAAATTAGGTAGAGTCAGCTAATGAATGATTCCCCTCTTCATAGACAAATCCACCTGCTGAGAGACTGGAACATCTTCAAACTTCCTGACTGACATGGATGACCCAGGGTGAGGTGATGGAACATTATGGAACTCAGCTATGCAGAGCTGGGGAGGCAGAGATGGAAGAGATGAGACGGTAAATGAAGGTCACTTCTTTACTTTCCCTTCATTCCCGTGCATTCTTTACAACTCCTGTATCTTCTTAACAGTCCCGTTATCTAACTTCTTATCCCATGTCTTTTCACATACCCTGCTCTGTCTCCCTGATTCTTGAATTCCTTTTCAATTTTTCTTAGCTTTATGTTTCTATTTTTCTATCAATCCAGATTTGGTATTATATATTTACTGAGCCCATAAACAGTGCTCATGCCCCAGAGGAACATCCTGAAAAATTAAATACACTGTATTCAATTTATTTTGAAATTAATATCACAGCAAGTGAACCAAAATTTCATTTCTTTATATACTGGTTAATGAACCTACATTTTGGCAGACATGAAAGCTGCTTTCAGTACTTCCCCCTCCTTGTTTTAAAGGCTTTTCAAAAAGTAGCTTTATGGGGCGCCTGGGTGGCGCAGTCGGTTAAGCGTCCGACTTCAGCCAGGTCACGATCTCACGGTCCGTGAGTTCGAGCCCCGCGTCAGGCTCTGGGCTGATGGCTCAGAGCCTGGAGCCTGTTTCCGATTCTGTGTCTCCCTCTCTCTCTGCCCCTCCCCCGTTCATGCTCTGTCTCTCTCTGTCCCAAAAATAAATAAAAAATGTTAAAAAAAAAAAAAAAAAAAAAAAAAAAAAAAAAAAAAAAAAGTAGCTTTATGGGCGAGCTTCAGTAGGGGGGGTGAGCATGGAATTTTGATACTACAAACCTTCCCTTTTCTCTCAAATCTCAAGCTTCCCTTCTTTTGCTGAGCATCTTAAACAAGCAGGCGGATGTTTTTCCTCTTTTATTTTTTAATTGCTTATGTTGATGTGCAAGACAACATTTTCAATGAGATGCAAACGGAGTTGCCCACACAGTAATAATGGGGGCTTTGTGGGCTGCTCAGCATGTGCTATGTTTCTCTGAAGCCTTTAGGTCCTTATCCCCAGCTCTACAAAGGGGTCAGTACATTTCAGCTTCCCTCCCTCCCATACCAAAGAGATGCTCTGACTGTGAGAAAAACAGCAGGTAGAATAGCCTATAACAGAGGTTCCCCTCCCCACAACTACACATATCACTTCTTTTCCAAGGACAGTCAATTATTACATTTTAAATAATCAGTTGTACTTTATGAGGATTTAATGCAATGCTGCCATGATATGGTAAAGTAGGGCTGACTGAAAGAGCTATTTCATGCAAAGATTTTTGCTATTCAATTAGCTTTTCCTGTTAATACATCATGATAGCTACTGTGATTAGAAAAAATAACATTCACTAATTTACACCTGAATGGCATATAAAAGGTTGCTAAGTGCTTTGGAAGTATAACAGGATTATTTTTTGATGTGGGGAGTAATATATTTTCTGTCTAAGGACAGAATTCTGGCTAACGTCTACAGAGAATGAACAAATAGAAATTACCAATCTTGATTTAGTGTTATTCTAAAGGCCAACTATTCATTAAGGTAAGGATTTTTGCTCTCTGTATAATTATTAGTACTTTCAACAGCTTTTATTCAACATAGGCAGCAGAGACTGTTGATATCCATCCTTTCTCAGGTCCTCTTCACATAAATTATAAGTATCCAAACCCAGGAAATCTCTATTAAAATTAATGTTATAGGGGAAGAGTGCAGATGTTGTCTGGGTAACAGACTTGGGCACTGTAAGTACTAGAGATTTCTGTGGGCCTATTTTCTTAAGGCAGGACAAAAGAGGGTCCCCCTTCAGAAGGGTTAGCTCACTCTTGAGGAATTAAAATTGGAAATGAAGGGTGAAACTAAGGGCACATTTTCCCATAGAATTCCCTAGAAGACTCATAGCAATGGTGCTTCCACAAACTAATGAATAAACAATGTTATAAATAAGAATAAACTTAAAAGGTCCTCAACCTCACAGGGGGAATAAGGAAGGTCACGTCCTGGCAGGCTTGGATATTGCGAGGACCTTGAGAAAAGAGGAATTCACTCAAATTTATAGCAAGATAGGTGAAGTCAAGTGGCAAGTTCTTGGCTTGGCTGCTATTTTTAAGAGGCTTTTAAAAGTTCAATCTGACATTCAGGTCTTTAATCAATTTTGAAATAATTTTTGTGTATGGTGTAAGAAAGTGGTCCAGTTTCATTCTTTTGCATGTGCCTGTCCAATTTTCCCAACACCATTTGTTGAAAAGACTGTCTTTTTCCCATTGGATATTCTTTCCTGCTTTGTCAAAGATTAATTGACCATATAATTGTGGGTTTACTTCTGGGTTTTCTATTCTGTTCCATTGATCTATGTATCTATTTTTGTGCCAGTACCATACTGTTTTATAGCACTATTATTCACAGTAGCCAAATTATAAAAGCAGCCCAAATATCCATCGATAGGTGAATGGATAAAGAAGATGTGATACACACACACACACACACACACACACACACACACACAGAAATATTATTCAGCCATTAAAAAGAATGAAATCTTGCCATTTGCAGTGACATGGATAGAGCTAGAGAGTATAATACTAAGTGAAATAAGTCAGTCAGAGAAAGACAAATACCATATGATTTCACTCATATGTGGAATTTAACAAATAAAACAAACAAGCAAAGGAAAAAAAGACAGAGAGAGACAAGCCAAGAAATTGACTCTTAACTTTTGAGAACTTATGTAACCAGAAGGGAGGTAGGTAAGGGGGGGATGGGTGAAACAGGTGATGGAGATTAAGGAATGTACTTGTTATAATGGCTATTGGGTGATATACAGAATTGCTTAATCACTATATTGTTAGTTTGGTAACTAATGTAGTTTGTTAACTATACTGGAATTAAAATACAATTTTAAAAGAATCCAATCTGAGATTCCTTATGAAGATTTCCTGCAAAGCAAATTTAAGGTCTGTATAGTATATTACCATCCTTGCTGCACCTATGTAAATAATGAAATCAAATTTAATGTGATTAAAAATAATTTTTCCTTGAGATTATTTTTGATCAAAAGAAGGGTGACTACAGAGAGAATTGTTGTATTCAATGGAAAACTATTTATCGTCTCCAGCAAACTTTTCTGAGTTTACCAGAGACTAGCCTCTGTTCAATATCTTTGAGCTATTTTGCAACTCTAAATTCTAGGTAACTGATAGGCAAATTCTGTTTTGTCTGGTAGAAACATAATTAACTTCTCCAACGATAGAAAAAAATCATTCTCGGTACTTAGGTGTAAATTGGATTTTGTTCCTTGTACAAATTAACAATCCTTACCAATTTTTCAATTTTTTCAGTTTTCTTCAATACCTGGCTATAATCCTACAAACCACCTTTAGTTTTCCTCCCTCCTTCCTAACTTGCCATCACCAAGACCTAAATTCTAACCAGTAACATCCTTTGGCTGCCTTGCAGTCGGCCCTGTTACTCAAGATCTAAAGAAGTCCTGCAAATGGAAGCCAGGCTATTTGGCATAAGGCCTAAAAAACTCAAGACCACAGAAGATCATGCATGAGCCAAAATTCTCCTTGAAAAGAAAGTCGAGCAAAATACTTGGGTCATACATGCCCCCATATAACAATGTAGCTAACGCCACCAAAATCATCAATATCCCAACTTGAGAGCTTCAAGAAACTCAATGAATGTTACTTCATAACCAAAACATTTTCCTCTACTCACATCTTACCTTCAAGGATCCACTCTGTTTCTTAGTACAACTTTTTAAAAAAAAAAATTTTTAATGTTTATTTATTTTTGAGAGAGAAAGAGAGCACAAGTGGGAGAGGAGCAGAGAGAGAGGCAGACACAGATTCCAAAACAGGGTCCAGGCTCTGAGCTGTCAGCACAGAGCTCGAGCTCGACATGGGGCTTGAACCCACAAACCATGAGATCATAACCTGAGCCAAAGTTGGATGCTTAACCTACTGAGCCACCCAGGTGCCCCCAGACATCTCTCTTTTAAAATACCTGATCTCTAAGACTCTAAAACAACTGAGTTTTGCCACCAACTCTCAAAAGATAAGTCTAGCTGATTATACAGAAATGATGTCAACAAGTGTCCTTGAGAAGCTATTTCTTAAACTCTTCTTTGCTCCATTAAGGATGCTTACTATCTAGTACAGCCACAAAACAAACAAAAAAACATTCTTCTTAAACAAAAGTGGAAACTGACAATGTCGAATTTTACCTGAGCCCTGTGATTCCCCAAAATCAAAGACAGTTAAATTCCATCACCTTTTGTTTACCTGAAAACAGCTAACTACCAACTACCACTAATACCTTTCATATTCTCTTGTAGACTATCCTTCCTTATGACTCCCATAAGACTTCTGGATGATTCCCCTGTTTACCTACCTCTGTAAAATGCTAGGCCCACATCTTTTTGTTTGAGATACTCCTCATTCATGAATATTTCCCCTATTACAATAGACTGAATAAAATAATCTCCTTAATTATCTAGTGCATTTTGTCTTCCACAATAGGGCTAGGTTACACATACACAAGTGCATGCATGCATTTGTGAAAAAAATCATGAAATGACACAATTCAGGTTTGAAGAGTTCATTACATATAAATTTTGATTCAAGGGATAAAAGGAGGAATGTAAATAAGCAATTAACCATAATTAATGCTATGTGCACTTAGTTGTTTAGGGTGAAGCAAATGAATATCTGCAACTTACTTTGGATTATACTCAAAAAAGGAAATAGATTGATCCATCGATAGATGGATTGCTAAATAGTTTGTGATTAAGCAAATACAGTAAAAGGTTAATTACTGAATCTAGGTGGTGAGTTTATTAGCATACACATCAAACTTTATAGTGAAATACTGAATTCTTTTCTTCTAAGACTGGGAAGAAAGCAAGGATAACCTCTCTATTTTTGTTCAAATTTGTACTATAGGTCTTAGTGCAATAAGGAAAGAAAAGGAATAAATGCATAAAAATTGGAATAAAGAAGATAAAACTTTCAACTTTCAGACAGTAGGATCACCTAGGTAGAAAATCCTAGAGAATCTACAAAGCAATTACTAGCACTGGTTAATAAACTTAAGTCATAGGACAGAAGGTCAATATGTGAACGCTAATTTATATTAGCACAAATACTCAAAAGTAAAAATTTTTAAATGGCATTTACAACAATAACAACAAAATCAAATGCCTAGGAATTAAATATAGTGAAAGATATTCAAGGTCTCTACTTTGTAAACTATGAAACATTTCTAAGAAAAATAAAGATCTAAATAAATGAATCTATAATGTGTTTTTGAATTAGAAGACTCAATTTTTATGTCACTTCTCCTCAAATTGATTCATATATTCTACTAAATTTCCAGTAACCTCAGGCTTATGACAGTAAAGGTAAAATAATAAACTAAAACATGTCAGCTATTCAAATTTTGAAAATCTTTAGAGACTTTTAAAGACAACAGAGCTGGTTTTTATTTAAAAAGGATTCATTTAGGGGCGCCTGGGTGGCTCAGTCGGTTGAGCATCCGACTTCGGCTCAGGTCATGATCTCACGGTCCGTGGGTTCGAGCCCCGCATCGGGCTCTGTGCTGACAGCTCGGAGCCTGGAGCCTGTTTCAGATTCTGTGTCTCCCTCTCTCTGTGACCCTCCCCTGTTCATGCTCTGTCTCTCTCTGTCTCAAAAATAAATAAACATTAAAAAAAATTTTTTTTAAAAGAATAAATAAATAAATAAAATAAAAAGGATTCATTTAATTTGCTGATGTTGCAAAGTATCATCAAAACAAGGTGTTTTATTTGAAGGAGCATTAAATTAGTGGGTAACTCATATTTCAGTGTCTTCCGTGTCCATATATCTAGTCACTGACCTTAGACATATTATTGAACCTTTACTTATTAGATATTCAGCTGGTAGAACTTTTTTAACCCCAGAAAAACCTTACTAAAAGCTGGAAACAAATCAATTAAAAGACATTTACATAATTAAAAAATATAGGAAGTGGGATAAAAACTAAAGTAAAAATAAAATCTTCACTAATGTATAGTGAGTTTAAATAATTTATTATATATTAATAAAAGAATTTAATCTGTAATAAGACTCATTTTTTTAAGAATCAGTAAGGGTGTTTTAGCTCTTTTACCTTTAATTGAGCTCTATTTTTAACTGTTAATTTTTTTTCCCAATAATGAGCCACATTGTTATTTGAGTTGTAAATCAACTTTATTTACGCTTGGATAGATCTCATCTGGTGCACTGACAATAGTATTAATAGGAACACTCCTGAATATGCAGGTACTCCTATTTGAAAGACAGATTATTTTTATATATCTGCTATAGTGCATATACACAGACACACAATATTTACAATTATAAGATTGAGAAATAGACCTATGTTGCTTGAATAATGATTTTTTAAACTAAAGCATAAATACTAAGAGCATAATATAGAAAACTTTTAAAATCAAATATGAAATGGCTGATATTTAAAGAAATTCTTACTGGAGTCTCTAGTTACAGCCTAACGTATGTCAAAAATGCCAAATATTTTTGCTTAAAATACAAACACAAACTTGGCTTATGTGAATAGCCATATAGCATGTAGACTAATGGTAAAATTAAGCAGTGGCTATCTAATTAATTTTGTAATGAAATGAAGGGAAAAAGGAGTAAACATTCACCACCAGAAAAAGGATAGAGTGCTAGACAACCCTGAGTTATTAACATTTTTAAGTGAAACTGAAAATTTTGTTATTAAATGGTTTAACAGAACTCCTAACCTGACCATAAAGCCACAGTAGTACTAAGACAAGAAGGTAAACAAACAAACAAAACCTAAGAATTGTTCACTAATTTTCTACAACATAGGAAGAAGCAAGTCTGTCTAGAAGGTACATAGGTTGTCCTGAGATGAGTAAAGGAATGACCCTTAAAAGTGAAAGCTCCCAGCCTCCCAACTGAATGGAGCTAAATTCTTGCCATTTTCAAAGATGACATCCACAAGAATTGGGATGCATCCCTGGCTGGTGAAGTTAGACATTTAATGGAATATCAAAAGAAGGACTTGAGTCCAGTTCCACCATACATAACTGAACTACCCCTCCTCCTCTTCCAACTCTATCCTCTTAATACTCCCTCTTAGATCACAGAATAAATAGAAGCAATACTTAGGTTGTTGGATATGTACAGAGGAGGGTAGAATGGAAGGAATAAGTGGTAAACTAAATAAATTGAGAAAAATGATGAAAAAAATGACCCACACAATATCATAAATAAATGGAAGGCTTAGGTCAGTGATTCTCATACTTTGCTGCATTTAGAAAATAACTCTCATGATGCCTAGGCCATATCCCATACTGATTAAATCAGAATATCAAGCATTAGTATTCTTTAAAAGCTCCCAGTTTACTTCAGTGTGCAGTGAAGTTTGAGCAGTGCCTCTCAAACATTAATGTGCATAATGATCATCTGGGGATCTTGTTAAAATGCAGTTTCTGTTTCAGGAGATCCTTGGTGGGGTCTTTGATTCTACATTTCTAATAAGCCTCTAGATGATACCAATGTTTCTGGTGTGAAGACCACATTGTGGGTAGCAAGAATCTAAATAGAACTGATAATATAAAGTTAAGAAAAATTAAAGGAGAAAAGCATGGAAATTACACAAATATATATTTTTTTATTAAAAAAAATTTTTTTAATGTTTTTATTTTTACTTTTGAGCCAGAGAGAGACAGAGCATGAGCAGGGGAGGGGCAGAGAGAGGGGGAGACACAGAATCTGAAGTAGGCACCAGGCTCTGAGCTGTCAGCACAGAGCCCGACGTGGGGCTTGAACTCATAGAGTGTGAGATCATGACCTGAGCTGAAGTCAGACACTTAACTGACTGAGCCACCCAGGCGCCCCAATATATTTTTTTAAAAAGAAAAAAGGAGACAAACAAAGAAAGAAAGATAAGGAACATAAAATCAAAGGCAGTTAAATTCCAGTGGGAAAAAAAATACAATTAAGGAAAAAGTAGCAAAATCTAGAAAGTTGATATATGCTCTAGAACTTAATAAGAATTTGAAAGGAATAAAATATCAGCTCAAAGTTAAGATGACAGGACAAAAGATTTTTTAAAAAAATAGAAAGGGAGAATGCCAAGCTAAGGAGAAAAGATGGAGAACAAATTGCTATCCAATTATTGAAGAACTTACAAAAAATAAAAAAATAAATTAGGGATGTGAAATAACCAGAGTGAACCACACAAAAAAAAGTCAAAAATTAAAACAATTATTGAGAAAATGATGGATAGAAGGAATATAGATAATTCAATACAGATAATTGATATTTCCTAATTTAAAAATCCAATAAGTGGATCAAAAGATATTCGGAGACATATAGAAAATGTTCTTTTAAATGAACAGGAAAAATGAATCTGTAGCTTGAAAGGACACAATATACATCTGGATGTATATTGTTAAAGTTAAAATACATCCTCAATAAGTTAAAATACATCCTCAATAAGTTACTTAACTTTAGGAATAAAGAAAAAAGTTTGCAGGAAAAAAATGAAGTTACTTCAAAGTACAAAAAGAAAATAACAGAGACCAGACTATTCCATAACATTCTTCAATATCAAAAGACAATGGAAGAAGGTCTACAAAGTTTTAAGGAAAACAAAGGACACACCATGAGTATTTTAAGTGGTTAATCTTACTCAAGTACAAATGCAACAGGTAGACATTCTTGATCATGGAAAAACTCAGAGAATATGCATGAATTTTTCTTGAAAAAAAAACACTAAATGATTTTGTGATGATGTGCACTTAATGCAAAGGGAAGCAATAAGGAGGAATAGAAGCACAAATACATAGAACACAAAAGAAAACTGACAGATATAAACCCAACTTACATCAGTAATAACATTAAATGTGAATGGATTAAATAATCTGATCAAAAGTCATCAACTGTCAGATAGGATTTAAAAAAAACAAACAAGAAGACCCAACTACATGCTGTCTATGGAAGAGACACATTAGATTCAAACTTACAGATTAAAAATAGAAGGATGGAAAAAGATATTATAATGCAAACAGCAACCACAAGAAAGAGGGAATGGCTATAATAATATTAGAAACAGCACGCTTTAAAACAAAAAAAATGCTAAGTTAATTAAGAAGGACATTTTATAATGATAAAAGGGTCAATAAATCAGGAAGGTATAACAATTATAAACATTTATGCACCTAATAGCAAAGCGTCAAACTATATGAAGCAAAACTGACAGAAATGAAAGGAGAAATAGACAATTCAGTATAATAATTGAAGATTCAACACCCCACTCAAAAACAACAATTAGGCAAAAGATCAATCAACAAATAGAAGACTTCAATAACACAGTAAACCAACTAGACCTAACAGAGATCAATAGAACACTCACTCAAGAACAGCAGAAAATGTTTCTTAAGTGTATATGAAACATTCTCCAGGATAGAGCATATGCTAGCCCATAAAACAAAACTCAATACATTTAAAGGGATAGACATACCTTTGCTTTTAATGAAAACAAATATATAACATACCAAAATTTATGGGATGCAGCCAAAGCAGGGCTTATAGAGATCTGAAAATAAGTACATTAAAAAAGCGGAAAGATCTCAAGTTAATAACATAACCTTCTACTTTCAGAGACTGGGGAAAAGCAGAAAACTGAACCTAAAGCGAACAGAAAAAAGGAAATAATAAAGATTTGATCAGAAATTAATCAAATAGAGATTAGAAAATCAATACAGAAAAATCAATGAAACCAAAACCTCGTTCTCTGAATGATCAAGAAAATTGAAAATTTTTGTGGTAGGTGGAAAAATCACTCCCCCATCATCACCAATTAATATCCATGTCAATCTCTGGAACTTGTGAATGATACAATTTACATGGTAAAAGGTGATTATCCCAGATAGCCAGAAGAGGCACACAGAGATCTGGCACAGACACAAAGAGAGAAGAACAGAGAGGAGAAGACAATGTGACTATGGAGGCAACAAGGAATGCCAGGATTTCTGCAGCCACCAGAATCTAGGAAAGAGGCATGGAAGGGATTCTTCCCTAGAGACTCTAGAGGGAGCATGGCACTATCAACACCTTGATTTCAGACTTCTGTCTTCTGCAACCGTGAGAGAATAAATTTCTATTGTTTTAGGCCACCCAATTTGACAATTTAGAAGAATTGGACAATTTTCTCAAAAATCATAAACTACCAAAACTCAACAAATATGAAACATATAATCCAAAAAGTACTATAACCATTTTAAAAATGAGAACTCATAGTTAAAATCTCCATGCTCAGATAGTTTCAAACTTTTAGAAAACACTTTGAGAAAACATTTAATGGAGAATTAAATCTAATTCTACAAATCTCTCCCATAAAATAGAAGAGGAAATACTTTCCAACTCATTTTATGAGGCTAATATTACCCTGATTTTAAAATTAAACAAAGACAGCACACAGGAAGAAAACTACAATCTAATATCTCTCAAGAACCTAGACACAAAATCCTCAACAAAATAATGGCAAACCAAATCCAACGATGTTTAGAAAGAATCATATGCCATTACAAGTGGAATTTATTCCAGATATGCAAGGCTAGTTCAACAGAAAATCAATTATAATCCACTCTATCAACAGGCTAAGGAACAAAAATCAAATGATCAAATCAATTAACAATGAAAAGAATATTTGACAAAAATCCAACAACCATTTATGATAAAAGTTGGCAATAGAGGGAATTACCTCTAGTTGATTAAAAAAATATCTAAAAGTAACCTACAGCTAACATACTTAATGAGGAAAAACAGAATACTTTCCCCTAGAACTAGGAACAAAGTAGGAATTTCTGTTCTTGTCATTATTATTCAACATAACACTAGACGTCTTAGCCAGCACACTACAGCAAAATCAATCAATCAACAAAATCCATATAGATTGGAAAGAAATAAAGCTGTGCTGATTTGCCGATGACCTGATTGTATACATAGAAAACATAAAGGAATCTATAAAAGAATCTGGATTTATGAAGTACTTCCAGCAATGTCACAGAATACAAATTCAATACACAATTATCAATTACATCTCTGTATACTAACAGTGTACATGTAGAAACATATTTTTTTAATTATAATTGTTCCCAAAAATGCAATACTTAACTATATAATTAACAAAACTGTTACAGGATATGCATAGTGAAAATTGTAAAATGGTGATGAAAGAAATCAAAGGTAACCTAAATAAATGGAAAGACATACTATATTCATGGAATAGAAGACACACCATACTAAGGATATCCATTCTCCCCAAGTTGATCTATAGATTTAATGCAATTCTTATCAAAATCTCAGCAAGATTTTTTTTTGAAAGAGACAAGGTTATTTTAAAATTTTTGTGGTAATACATATGCCTAAAATAGCTAAAACAATCTTAATAAAGAAAAATAGAGTGAGAAGAATTATGCTACCTAATATTAAGGCTTATTATATAGCAACATTAATCAGGCTATGGGGAATTAGTTGATGAACAGATACATTGATCAATGGAACAGAATATGAAACTCAGAAACAACCTACACAAAAATGTTCAACTGATTTTTGGAAAATGTGATAAAACAATTCTGTGGAGCAATTCCATTCCAAGAAATGGCTGCTAGCACAATTAGATATCCAGAGGCAATAAAAATGAACTAATCTAAATCTCACACATTATATAAAAATTAACAGAAAATGGATCACACTTACATGTAAAACACAAAATTATAAAACTTTGAGAAATAACCATAGGAGAGGGGCACCTGGGTGGCTCAGTCAGGTAAGTGTCTAACTCTTGATTTTGGCTCAAGTCATGATCTCACAATTCATGGGTTCAAGCCCATCACTGGGCTCTGGGCTGGCAGCACAGAGCCTGCTTGGGATTCTCTCTCTCCCTTTCTCTCTGCCCCTCCCCTGCTCTCTCTCTCAAAATAAATAAATAAACATTTAAAAAAAAAAGAAAGAAAAGAAAAAACCATAAGAGAAAATATTCTAAATTTGGGGGTAGGCAAAGAGTTCTTAGATTTGACAACTACAGGATGATTCTTAAAAGAAATACTGGAAAAATAAATTTAAAAAAAAACGTTACAAATTTTAAAACTTCAGCTCTGTGGAAGATCTTGTGAACAGGATGGAAAGATAAGCTACAGACAGGAGAAAATATTTACAAACCATGTAAACAAAAAAGGGCTAATATCTAGAATATATAAGAAATCCCAAAACTAAATAGTAAATTTTTTAATCCAATTAGAAAATGGATAAAGTATACTAACAGATATGTCTAAAGATGATATACATTGAAGGGGGTGTACAAACGGCAAACAAACACATGAAAAGAGGTTTATTATTCTTAGCCATCTGGGAAATGCAAATTTAAACCAAATGAGGTATAACTACATGCTTTTCATAGTAGTTATAATAAAAAATAGAGAAAAAAGAAGTAGAAATATTTAATACATAACTTACAAGTAAAGTCAAGTGTATATATGCATGGAGAGATGTGTAAAATGATCACCAAATGTAAAAACTAGCTCTTTTGGGGTGGAAGAAATTTGGTCAAATTATGGTTTTTTTCTTTGCATTTATTTGCATTGCTCAAACTTTTGTAATGTATTGTTTAAAAGATCATAAAGTCATTAATTTTGAAATAAAAATAAAGTATAAAATAAGCAATACTACTACTCTACTAACATAGATTATATTTGAGTCTTTTATACACAATCTAGAAAGGAAACTGGAAATGACTGCACATCCAGAAAAGAACAAACAGAATGACATGTTTGAAGAAATCTGAACTAAAGTAACTTGAGGGGAAGAACAATAGTGGACTTTAGTTGAAGGCTGTCATATAGAAGGGAAAGTAGATATTACGTATTATGTTCTAGAAACAAGAGCTATGAGTAGAACATCCATGGCAACAGATTTCCTGATAATCAATTTGCCTCACAAGGTACAGAATGAGTTCAAACAGAAGCAGGATGAACTTAATGTCAGAAATGTTGTAGAAAGGATGCCTGCAGTTCAGAGGGAGACTAGAATTGTAGATTGCCAAGATCCATTTAACTAGAATTCTACCTTTAAGAAAAGAAAGGTGTCTGGCTATTTTTAATTGCTATTAATCTTGGGGCACCTGGGTGGCTCAGCTGGTTAAGCAGCTGACTTCGGCTCAGGTCTGACCTCACTGTTTGTGAGTTTGAGCCCCATGTCAGGCTCTGTACTGACGTCTCAGAGCTTGGAGCCTGCTTTGGATTCTGCGTCTCCCTCTCTCTTTGACTATCCCCCACTTACAATCTGTCTCTTTCTCTTTCAAAAATAAATAAACATTAATTGCTATTAATCTTAGATATGGAGTATCTGGGACTTTCTGACCTATCCCTTTGTACCCTCTCTTGTAGGTGCTCTCCGGAAGACAGGTCTTGGGCAGCTTTGATTTGATGCTTCAAGATGTAAATCAATACAAGAGTCCCTTCTTATTTATGGTTTCGCTTTTCATGGTTTGTTAGTGGTCCAAAAGCAGATGATCCTTGGGACATACCATCAGAGGGTCAACCATAGCCTAGAGCTACATCATAATGCCCATGTCTTCCACCTTACCTCGTCTCATCACACAGGCATTTTATCATCTTACATCATCATAAAAAGGTGAATAAAGTACAATAAGCTATTTAGAGAGAGAGAGACCACATTCACTTTTTTACTACAGTATACTGTTACAATTGTCCCATTTTATTATTGTTGTTAATCTCTTACACTGTGTCTAAGTTATAAATTAAACTTTACCATAGGTACACATGTATAGGAGCGGGGGGAAACATAGTATACATAGGGCTGGTTTTAGGCATCCACTCAGGGCACTATCATGGTTTTAGGCATCCACTCAGGGACCCAGAACATATACCCTGTGCTCAAGGGACTACTGTATGTCAATGTGAATCAAGGTCCCCAAACGTTTCAATGCATTAATTATTTCACATCATATATTTCATCATATAAATGAGAGAAATGGTTCTCTCCACATCATCCCTCCACCTTTTTGAAAATGTAACTAGAAAATTTCTAAGGCAAAAACATGCATTTGTTCACGCTAGAGTTCCCGCAAGTATGTCAAATAGCACTTGGCATGTGACAGAAGAGAGCCACACTCGGTGACCTTCATTCCTTCTGGTCTTCAGATCTCACTCTGGGGCAGTGCATCTGACTTTCTATGGCAGACCTTTGGAGCATATTGGAAACTGTTTACTCCTTTTATTCTCCAAGCTAACATTCAGTCAAACTGAAGGCCAGTGACAGCAATTGCTATTTAAAGGTACTGTCATTCATTTTACACACATTCCAAAGTATTTGAAAAAATTATGTGAAGAAAGTTTTTAAACAAATGAACATACTGGAAACATTCCTCCACGGCAGCATGTGAAAGTGTTTTCTTTCAGCATTTATGTGTGTGTGTGTGTGTGTGTGTGTGTGTGTGTGTGTGTGTGTGTTTTAATTCTATTTATAGACAACATCCCAGGAAGTTAGGCATTCCATGGTTATCCACTGTATGTCATGACTCATACACACTTTCATTAACATATAAATCATCCTGTATGTTCCTTTATAACTAAAGGAACAGACAATTCCCACCTTTCAGGTTTACTGTGAACATTTGAAAACCTGCCAGTAAAAAGTCTGACAGAGTGATTCGTTTTATTTTCTAGGAATTATCCTTCTAGACTACTAGCTCCTCTGTGACCTACTCATTTCTAATGGATATAAAGTTGCTTCACAACTCCTTGGTGCATGTATATGACCTTATTTTATGTTTAAGATAAAAATTAAATATTATTCCACATCCTAACTAGGCATCTGCCCTGCTCGCTACTGCCCAGTACTGTTTGATAGGGATGTTTAGACTGTACAGAAATATGGGGCATAGTCCCTGTTTTTAGTTCTTGGAACTAGTTGTTGAGAAGGTTATTAACCAAATTCCAGAGGTCCTGTTAAAGGTAAGAGTTCCTTTTCTCACAGCAACACATTCCCTGTACCTCATCTGGCCAAAGACCTTTAATGTGTTTCTCAAGATTACCAGCTTTTCTGTGTCATCTCTTCCCATGCCCCTTCTCTGATCCTTCCACCTCTGCTGACATGGACTCAGCCACCATGGACTCCTGGCCCAGAGCCTAGATCTTTTGCTCCTGGGATTATAAGATTTGGGGCTCTTTCCTAAAACACAGGGTGGCCTAGAACCTAGGATGACACCTTCTCACCTTCTTGAAGTGTGTGTGTGTGTGTGTGTGTGTGTGTGTGTGTGTGGCAGGGTGGGAAGTTTATAATGATCTCACAGAAAAATAAAACCAATTTTTCTCAGGTTATCCCCTCATCCACTTTTGCATCCCCAGTGCCTAACCCAGTGCTAACAACAGGCCTGGCATACAGTAGGCACTCATGAATATTTAATAAGTATACAACTGAACTGCAGGCAACACAGGTGAACTCTCTTTAGGCATGCCAACTATAAGACCCCAGAACACAGCCAGCCCACTGTTTACTGAAGTTGTGGAATTTGGTAATTGTTACTAAGAACACATCATCAACCTACTCAGTTCTTTGTCTATGTCACAGAGAGACCAAAGTCTTACAGACAAGGCTAACCAAACTTCTTCAAACAAGGTGACAGGACACGTGGAGCATAGAGACTTCTATTACCTCATAATCAACCCTGTAAATATACACATCTTAGGGAACCAGACAAATGCTGTTTGTCATGTCTGACATTCTGTACTGCAAATCAGTAGAATAGTGTAATAAAACTTCAGCTACTGAGAGCTGTTTTCCAAATCACTCTTTAAGTCTCCCAATATCATTAAAATTTTAACCATTTTGAATGAATATCTTTCTAGAATACATTATGTATATCCCTGCTGTCTTGAGCAAATCATAGCAAACATAATTTAACCTTTCCTTGATAATTTAATGTAATCATTGCAAACATTCATTATGCCAAACCATATAAACAGTGGTGCCTTCTGGCACTTTGGAGTAAATCGTGCTCTTTGCATGGCAGGAAATGACCCTGACTGCTGGATTTTCCCAAACCTACAAAATATGTCTTTCATTACTTTTGATTGTTTTTTGCTAAACATTTTTCTCACTCCTTGCTTGGTAATAGGATGTGATGCTTCGTTGCATGATAGCTGTTGTCTTTCCTTTATAATTATTAATTTTGTTTTTGCTTCTAAGTTGCTCAAACTTAGAATGTGGGAAGCCAAGATTTTTTTTGATTTAGGAATAAATAAGAACAAGGAGTCTCTGATTTTCATTGGCTTATATTTTGTCACCTATTTTTGCTAAAATGGACATTCAGTTTGGGGTCCTTTGGGATCATGGCCATGTTGAGGCCATGAGGTTGCAGAGAGCTGACTTGTAAGTATTTATTTGAATCTGTATTTGTATTTTGTAGAACAATGTCATAGATTTGAACAATCTGTTTCTCAGATCATTTCTGTGAGAATGATTTCATATATTTCATAGATGAGAACTTTGAGGCTTAAAAGATTCACATCCCCACAGTCAATATAGGGAATTAAAACTTCATCCCTTCACTCTTGACCCCAAAACCTGACAGAGTTCCCAGCATGCTACACTCTGCAAATGTTCTGGTCTATTAAAAGTGAATTGACCCCACAGGGTCTGATAATATCACAAATGATGAAATGGTGATGGAATTCTTAGATTCAGACTATTTCTTCTCATATTTTAAAATCAAATGTCAACTATTAATCTGGCTACACATGGTACACATAGAAGTTTAGGAACTAGAAGAAATTAAGCAATGTCAAATGAGACCAAGAAGTGAGCAAATATCAGATGGTTCCATAGGTAGATAGAGACATAAATGAAAATGGAAGTATGTTTGTAGTGACTCCTACATTTCCTTCATCAGTCAAAGTGTATACTAAATAGAATTCCTAAGTAACTCGTGTGAAATAAGAAACCTTAGTATACTTTGTAGGACATTACACATTTTTATGGCATGGTTGACTTTCAATGGATGGCATTGTTATTATTATTTTTTTTTTTTTAATTTTTACTCTTGCTACCCAGGAGGAACAACATATGCAAAATGACATATTTTTCCTTTCCTTTTCTACATTCTTACAACACTTTCTCCCTTTTAAAAACCTTAATCAGCCTTCAGGGTTTAGCTCAACTTAAAACTTTCATAAAACAATTTCCATTATTTTCACAAGACTCTTTTCTCCCTTTTCTCTTCATTCCTCCAATACTTCCTGCCTTGATCCCTCATTAAGAGTTTCAGGTCTATATATCTCTTGACCCAGTTAGATGGTAAATTTCTCAGATCAAAGACTGTATCTTACATTTCTAGTATAGTTTTTCTATTTGAAGTTAGCACAGCCAGCAAAGGTCTAGTTACATAATAGGTGATCAAGTAACAAATGAATAAATGTAAGTCGATAAATTGGTAACATTGAAATAGCCAAGTTCGATGTATTTGTACACTTTATAGATGAGAAACAGATGTCAAATTGCTGTTGTGCTATTCTTCATTTGTCCCTCTCCACACACCCAGATCTATTTTCCACCTCTCTGCTATGTGCCTTATGAGGAAGAACCCTGTGGATTACTGTGGTAGGCAAAACAATGCCCAGCAGCTCCCCACCGCAAGATGCCCATAGCCTAACCCCCAGAACCTGTGAATATATTACTTTATGGCAAAAGGGATTTTGTAGATGTGATTAAGGTTAAATATATTGAGATGAGGATATTATTCTGGTGGGCTTAATGCAGTCACACACAATCTTAAAAGTAGAGAACCTCTCCCAGCTGCAGTCAGAAAAAGAAATGTGGTAACAGATGCAGGGGCAGAGAGATGTGACATGAGGACACAACCCTGTTGAATCACTAGTTTTGGAGACAGAGGAAGTGCCATGCACCAAGGAATGCAGATGGTATCTAGAAGAGAGAAAAGATAAGGAAATTGATTCTTGTCTGGAATCTTCAGAAAGGGCCTCAGTCTGGGGACATCTTGATTTTAGGCCAGTGAGAGAGCCATGTTGAATTTGTGACCTACAAAAACTATAAGATATTAAACTTGTAAGGTTAAGCCAGCATGTTTGTGGTAATTTGTTACAGCAGCAGTAATAGGAAAGAAATATAACTATGTTTCTACTTCTAGCTGGATCTCTGTTGGATTCAGTCAGTGGGAGGCACTGGTAGGACTTTGTATGGCTACAAAGAGAAAAGAGCAGTGAGTGGATTTCTTCCCTGCTCCCTCCCTATTTCAGCCCTGTACTTTTGGCTGTACCTATGCCCCTCCTGACTCTCACTGTCACTGGCTGGATCTTCTTCAATGTATCCAGCTCCCACTGGGCTCTGGCATTACTATTTTCTTGCTTTACCACTTCACCTTTAGAGATAGTAATGGTTTCCCACTGTTTGCTAGTTTCTAGAGGGGTCTCTACTGTGTGTTTGTTCACTTAACTCTTCCCACACCTCTGTTAGTGGTTTCCCATTACACTATTTTTATTTGAACAGTCCAGAATGAATCTGTTCCCTGCTGGGGGCAGCCTTGTTTCCTTAAAGCATTATGAAAGGTTGTTAAAAGGTCATGTGTACTTGAGAGAGGAACACATAGTAGAAAGACAAGGGTAAGGGTCGTGAGAAACCATCTGACCCCTGAAAGAAACTTGAATTTCTTGACTTTTCCATTCCCATGAGGCATGTCCCCGATTTTTTGCCTTATATTGTAATGTCCCTATATCCTCACAACCCCAACTTTCACCCCTCTACTACAGCCTTATATACAGAAATATTTTTTTTTTTCTCGATGGGTATTTACTCTCTGTGTTTGCAATTTCTTGTGCTTAAAATCCTCTTTCACCTTTTGGTATTCAATGTTCAGAACACAAACACATCTCCAAAAACAAGAAGATCAAATTCTCAGAATAAGAATTACAAAGATCACTAATTTGTCTATGCCCAACTACATTCCATATTCAGCATGTGCAAAATTGGCACATTCATGAAAGAAACACTGTGAGTAACAAGAAGGGAAAATAACAGCACAGCACCTCCCTTATCAGTTCAGATATCCAGGCGTTCTAGATCTTTCTGAGCTGTGGCCAGAAGCTGACATTCCCAAATAACCATATTCTGGCCCTGTCCAGCTGTCCGGGCCTTCCTACTCAGGTAAGATTTACTTCTTCTCTGTGTTCATATGCCATGAAACACAAGAACGGGTGGTGCTGAGGGAATATCTACTCTGGCACCTTCAGTCCATAAAGACGGCAAGGAAAACCCTGAAAGAGTTTGGATCATGGAGTCAGGCTTCCTGGGAGTTCAAAACATGGCTCCATCACTTAACTGTGCACACTTGGACAAGTTACTTAACTTGTCTGTGCCTAAGTTTTCACATCTGTATGATGAGGGTAATAGTAGTATCCACCACAGGGTTGTCGTGAGGATTAAATGAGACAATATCTAGGAAGGGCTTTACCATGCCTACAATCGGTAAATGGGTTAAGGATAGTAAAAGGAAAATTAAGTCATGTATTTTCATACATAATTATTCTTTAAAAACTCTGCAGAAAAGGTATTTTCTTTACGGACAATAAAACTGAGGCTCACAGAGTTTACGAAAGTTGGCTAAAGTCACAAAGTTCCTGTCAGTAGAAAAAGATTCAAACCTAGATCTCCCTGAGCCTAAAACCCCTGCTTGTCATTCACACTCTCCCATGCTGTGACCTCTTTATTCTAAACAGTGAGGTTGTAGGCTCCTCCCATGGCCCATCCCAATGTTCTGTCAATACCCTGAGGTTCATTTCCCTCAGGTTACTTTACTGTAGGGTTTTCTCTCCCCTCTACTTCGAATATCCTAAACTAGCATAACCACACACTCTCTAATGCTTCTTTTGCCTTATTTTATTCATACCACTTGTCACTACCTGACATTATGTTATATATTTATTGCTTATTTTCCATCTTCTTCATTGAGACTGTACACTCCATACAAGTAAGGACTTTGATCAGTTTTGTCTATTGCTTACCCATGTATACATAGCATGTAAAATGCATTCTAGAACATGACTGGCATTCAAAAATATTTTTGATGGCATGTGAGTGAATGAATGGATGAATGGAACTCTGTCTCTCAACAAATAGTATATACTGACTACACTCAACAATAGTACTCCACATAGTTATCGATTTCCTTTCTAGACTCATAGTCACAATCATTTACCAGAGCATAATACCCACATATCAGAGATCTCCCCTTTGCTGGTCTCTGCCATTTAACATCATTTTCTGTACACAGAGCAGTGAAAACACTTTCTGTCATTTTATATTTTTTAATGCTTATTTATTTTTGAGAGAGAGAGAGAGAGAGCACAAGCAGGGGAGGGGCAGAGAGAGAGAGAGAGAGGAAGACACAGAATCTGAAGCAAGATCCAGGCTCTGAGCTGTCAGCACGGAGCCCGATGCGGGGCGTGAACCCAGACCCCTGAGATCATGACCTGAGCTAAAGTCAGACACAAAGACTGAGCCACCCAGGCACCCCACCCTTTCTGTCATTACTACTTAAATACTTACTGTGTTTGACATTTGCTGGGATATCTCAACTCGAACCTGCTAACTATGGCATTTCTGGATCTTTACTAGCTTCCCCATTTTGTTTTAAAACCAACTCGTTTCATTTCCTGCTATGTTTCAAATTCTAATTATTATCACCTGTTTTATTTTGAACATAACTATTCTGACTTGAATTTGCCTAATGAAAATTTCCATTTCTTCCTATCACATAGCTATTCAAGTCCAAATCAATTCTTTCTAAAGAGTTGGGTCCCCATAAGATCATTACAAACCATTTGTTTTTTATTTCTGCATGGTACTATAAAAAAGAAAATTAAATTGTCCCTGTTTTGCCTTCCAAGTTCTTAAAATTTTAACACAAATTAGTGCTGGTGTAAGAAGTTAGGACACAAAACATACACAAATAACCAGTTCATGAGTGGAGGCTATGAGAAGCAAGGGAATCTTTTTTAAAACTTTTATTCATGTATAGTTAACATACAGTGTTATATTAGTTTCAGGTGTACAATGTAGTGATTCAACAATTCTATATATTATTCAGTGCTCATCAAGATAAGTACTCTTAATCCCCTTCACCTATTTCACCCATCTCCCCACCTACCTCTCTTCTGGTAACTATCAGTTTGTTCTCCATAGTTCAGAGTCTATCTTTTGGTTTGTCTTTTTTTCCCTTTGTTTTGTTTGTTTTGTTTCTTAAATTCCACATATGAGTGAAATCATTTGGTATTTGTCATTCTCTGACTGACTTATCTCACTTAGCATTATACACTCTAGATCTATCCATGTTGTTGCAAATGGCAAGATTTCATTCTTTTTTTATGGTTGAATAATATTCTAGTGTGTGTGTGTGTGTGTGTGTGTGTGTGTGTGTATCTGTGTATACACAGATATACACCTGGATAGACCTAGATGGTATTATGCTAAATGAAATAAGTCAGACAGAGAAAGACAAATACCATATGATTTCACTTGCTTATGAAATCTGAAAAAAAAACCCAACAGTAAACAAATAACAAAAAATAGAAACAGACACATAAATACAAAGAACAAATCGATACCAGAGGAAGGAGGGTAGAGGGATGGGAAAAAAAGGTAAAGGGGAGTGGAAGATACAGGCTTCCAGTTATAGAATGAGTAAGTCATGAGGATATAATATCCAGCATAGGGAATATAGTCAATGGCATTATAATAATATTGTATGGTGACAGAGGGTAACTATACTTGTGGTGAGCACAGCATAATGGACAAACTTGTCAATTTACTATACTGTACACTTGAAACTAATGTAATATTGTGAGTCAACTACATATCAATAAAAATTACAAAATAAAATAAAATAATAAAATAAAATAATGAAATAGCATTTCTTCCCAGATGGCTTCCTAAATCCCAAACTCCACTCAGGCTTGGAGATTCCCACTTCTCTGTTTTAGCTATGCTCAAAAGGTTTAGTTATAGACCACAGCTGTAAATAATAGTTTAACTTCAGTTTTCTAAAAAAAAAGTTTATATAATGGATATACCCATACACTATGAAGAAAATGTTTGCTGAGATAACGCACTAAAATAATACACTTTTTTATTAACAATGGTTACTTCTAGTTGTCTCAATTTTCCAAATTTTCTATAATGATCAGGGATTGGTTTTATAATCAAAAACAATATTATTTTAAAAAGTGTATTTCTAATCCAGCACATAGTTGACCATAAGGATACCAATAACTTTTTCTCTGAATTTCTTTTTCTCCTTCAGACCCCTGAGCAAATTACCATTAGTTTGTAATTTAACTCAGTATCTGTGTTTTGCAGTTACAAAAACTTCAATCCTGACCCCCAAGTTTGCATATATATGCATATGCCCTATGGCTCCTTCTTCATCACACACCAACCAAAGTCATTAGCATGAAACCTTACTTGATTAAGCTTGACCAAAGTCCATAAAGCAGTATGCAGAACAAGAAGGAACAAATAGGAGAAAAATTCTGATTAAGTAGCTCAGCTTTGAGAACCTTAAAAACTTTATAAAGCAACTACAGAAATGAAAGCCAGAAAATTATTATATATAATAATTATTACCTTAAGTACTCAATCAGTGCTAACTCCTGTGTCAGGTTGTTGTCACAATATCTCGGCAACATTGGGAAGTAGATACTATTGTTATGCCACCTTTAAGGCAGGTTTACAATTCCAGAGTGATTAAGTGACTTGCCTAAAGTCACACAGGTAGTAAACAGCAACACTGGAATTCACAAACCCATCTCCCTGACTCCTGACCTCAGTTCTTTTCTTTACACCCAGCTGTCCCTGGGGAATCTTGTCCCGCCAGGAAACTCAGAGCACCAGGGTCAGGAATGCAAGGAAGGAAGCTAATGTGTTACAGAATTTTCTATCCAGTGATGGAGTTCAGGACATGCACAAAAATGGTACCTTGGCATGCTAAGTATCTTAAGCTGAAAGTGTTTGAGATAATGGGAGAAACAGGAAGGTACTCTGACCTCCCCACCTTCCACTTCTCCCTGGAAGGCTGGAGATAAATCTCCCCTGTGAAATGTATCCTTCTATACCAGGAAGAAAAGAGACATCCTTATCACTAGAGAGAGGGAATGGGGCCTTAGAAATCTGTACAAACTACCCTTGTTGAACTAACCCTTACCTTCCAAGTTACTTCTTCCCCACTTACTATTCCTAGCCCAAATCCCTTTGTATTGTCAAACCTTTACAATTCTATTGTTTCTTTGTCTAAAAGGTATAAAAGTTTCTTGCTCTGGTCACTTCTTCAGATCTTCATTCTCTTGTGAAGGCTCCCATGTCAATGTAAAAATTCAGTAAAATTCAGATGCTTTTCTTCTGTTAGTCTGTCAGTTTAATTTTCAGATACAGCCAGGGCCCCTGAGAAGGTCAAGGAAAACTTTTCCTCCTCTACAGCAATTAGCCTCTTTGTCCACTGTTTCTTAATTTCATAAGGACTTTTGTGGAAAAGTGTTCTAGCGTAGAAAACGTAGCCCAAGTAGATTCAAGCAGAACTAGAAGGTCCCCATGAGCCAGCCACGCATTTGGTAAGTAGCACTCTGAGTCACAGGTTGATTTTAGAGGTTCTTTTTTTCAGCATTTTCTTCTCTCCTCCCTCCCTTGCCCCCCATCCCCAATCCTGCTGGTTCCACAATGAAAATCAAGCCCAACTCCGGGTCATGTCTGCAGTAGTTCCTCTCCATGTGCTTGGCCTTAGAATATATTTGGAACTGAAAACAGCAAGGAGAGAGATAGGGCATAAGAATCCTATTGCAGTTCTTAGCAAACAAAATAAAGCTTTCAGGATTAAAAAAAACCATATAGGGCACTTTTACTCTGTAGGGAGTGACCACTTAGCACATAGTCTAGCTTTGCCACGTGGGCAGCTCTCTTTCTCCTTCTCTTGCTCTCAGTCATTTCCTTTGTGAAATCCAGTAGACAGACTCTGATTTACAAGGCTCTCTACATGCTCAAAATTCTGTGGGTCTTATAGTGCCTACAAGAAGTAAAGAGGATGGATTACTGAATAGTTAGAAGAAAAATACACTCCAACAGAACCATTTAACACAAGGAATGTCTTTTAAATATATGTTTTGGGCTGCACATTGTTTTATTTTTTAGTTTTTTAGTTTAATTTTTAATTTTCCTATTTTATTTATTTATTTTTAGAGAGAGCACAAGCAGGGGAGAGGGGCAGAGGGAGAGACAGAATCTTAAGCAGACTTCACGCTCAGCACAAAGCTGGACATAGGGCTTGATCAAATGACCTGAGCTGAAATCCAGTCGGACTCTCAACCAACTGAGCCACCCAGGCGCCCTGTACATTGTTTAATATAAGTCTGGATAAGAGTGCCATTTGCATTCCAATCCTGGCTCTGTCTCTGCCGTGCTAGGAGATAGATGAATCTCTCATTCTTTTGGTGTTTTAATTTCCTCAGTTGTTAAGCAAGGACGATACATCCAATCTAACTTCTAGAATTTCTGAATGGATTACAGCAAAGCCCTTCATAATGTTTTGGCTTAAAAGATTTCTGTCTGAACCACATTTATGTTTTCATATTCTATTTTCCCCCAGTCATCAATAGGATTCACAAAGGAAACAGACCCATATAATTGGATTAATTTCCCTAAATCCTTGGATGATCCTAAAATGTTTGGCTGTGACTAATCAATGAATTTGAATTTTTGGCAAATAGCAATTAATATGTACATGTTTCAAATATCTGCCCTTTCTCCATCGTCAGGGAAATGTTTCAACTGTTAGAACATAAGTGTTAATATTCAACAGCATTAAAATACATTTTGTTGGACTAAAATTCCCCTGATGAGATGAGAAATCAAGATGCAAAAGTTCCATGTTGATGCCAAAGCATTAAAATACACCAAATCTATAATATCATATTGGGACTGAATGCTGAAGTAGGAGATGATCTTAAAAAAAAACAAATACAAAAACAAAAAAACAAAAACAAGAACAACCAAAAGCTAGTGCAAAGACTTGACTTTACAGATGAGGAAAAAAGGGAAGCAAAAAGTTCTGAGCAGCCAGAGGTATGATGCTAAGTGCTTTATTGTACCGTGTATTCAGTCCTCTGCTCCATCACAGCCCCCATTTTACCTAAGAATAATGTGAATGCCAGCAAGGTGAAATAACTTACCCAAATTCAGGGGGTGTGGCTATTATCAAACCCCAGACCAAACCCCAAAAACCTGTAAGTCTTTCAGGAGCAAAATACCCACAAGCTGACCAACAAGTTTTCCCCTCTGGGAGATCATGATTGAAAGCCTGTACAGAGACAACTGGGAAATGATACGACTACCTGTGTACCCCTCTTTGGGAATGACATCACTCTATATGTAGGAGAACATCAGGCTTATTCCAACTACATATCATATAAATGAGATCAGAACTTACAATAATCTTGTATTAAAAATAACAGCTTCAGGGGCGCCTGGGTGGCGCAGTCGGTTAAGCGTCCGACTTCAGCCAGGTCACGATCTCGCGGTCCGGTCCGTGAGTTCGAGCCCCGCGTCAGGCTCTGGGCGGATGGCTCGGAGCCTGGAGCCTGTTTCCGATTCTGTGTCTCCCTCTCTCTCTGCCCCTCCCCCGTTCATGCTCTGTCTCTCTCTGTCCCAAAAATAAATTAAAAACGTTGAAAAAAAAATTAAAAAAAAAATAACAGCTTCAATTTATTGAACTCCTATGGCATGTCAGGGATTTCAAATATGTTATTTCAAAGCCTCATGTAACCTTTAAAGGTAAATATCACAACCTCATTTTACAGATGAAGTAACTGAAGCTTAGGTGGATAACAACAATAATAATAACAGAAAATATTTGTATATAATATACAATGGGCCAGGCGTTAACTCCTCTCTTACATATTCTTATATATTACATATATAACACCTTATCTTCATAATTAGTCTATGAGGCCAACACTAGTATCATACCTATATGCCACATGGGAAACTCCTATACAGAGAGGCTAAGTAACTTCCCCAAACCCAGGCAGTCTGGTTCCAACAGCCAGGCTCTTAACCACTGCTCCATAGTCAATATCATACAGACAGTAAGTGGCCATGGAGGATTTGAATTTTGGACCTAAACTCCAAAGCCACTATTTTTTCTATGTCTTCATGTTTCTCAACTCTGGCTGCTCATTAAAATAATATGGGCAGCATTTCAGGGGAGGCAGGATTTCTACTGAAGGGATATGCTCATTTTATCATGCATGCAAACTGAAGGGAGCTTTCAGCTGAGTTGCCTACCTTTCCTAAGGAAGGAAAAAGAGTTGATGAGCACTTGCCCTGTTGCTTGGAATGAAAGCTCTCCTTAGTTCTCAACAGATTCATCAGGCAACTTGTGGGTAGGTACTGAGGCAGGGCCTGGCCCATTGCCAGTGGCCCCAGCCTAAGCATGGCTACCAGAAAATTAGGGTCAGAGAACCTGAATAGGTGCTGCAGAAATGCTTTTAAATCTGAAGATGAAATTTTGACCTATATCGCCCTTAACTTTTCACTTTGACAAACAGGTATTGAGGTCCAACTGTGGACAACATGCTATGAAATACTATGGTAGGCATTTTGGACAACTCAGATTCCTTGTCCTTACGAAAAGCACAATACAGTGGGGGAAATATAAATATTGGCAGCTAAGCATAATTCATATTAGAGTACTAAGAAGCCCTTCTGGCTCTGTACCCGAGTTCAAGTTTCTGCTATATGTGGGAAAATTTGAACAGATTCAGGTACACTCTGGGGGTGAAATCAAGGCACATAAAGGTGAGATATGGTGCCTTACCATGTGCTTCACTCTCATAAATGAATTTAGACAAGCCTGTGTGCTTTTAACATACCCTGGAGAATTGGGTAGATCATTATTACTGTTGTTGCTATTTTATTCTCCAACTATGAGTTTACAGCATCTTTTCTTCAGTGGTTTGTGTCCCTGAGAGCAAAATAAACTCAACATTTTCTTCCTGCAACCTCTCATGAATATTAATGCTGTCTTTATTTATTGTTTGGCAAAATATGACAAAAATAAAAATGCACTACAGCAAAAAAGAACACGCATATACCCAAAATATCTAGCTACTGTCAGAATACTTGTGTCATCATCATTATCAATAAATTGAACACTTGACAAGCATGCTCCACACATTACACAGTCCTACAATTCCTTCTACTGACCTTTCTTAAAGGCTGCCGCTGGTTCTTTGGTTGCTACTTGTAGAACTCCCATTAATTTTAAAGTTGTACAGTTTTGTCATGCTGAAGCTAGAAACAGGGAGTTCAGCAACACTCAGCCAAGGAGATTTGTAATAGACTTTCAGAGCCTCAGAATCTTCCCTCAAAGAGCGTCATACCTAGAAGCTCAAATCTATAAAACAAACAATAGTAGAACTGTTCTGGATGAAAGGGGGGTAGTGATGGAATCCTACCTATTCAGAACATCCTCACATCCTTACGCAGCCTGAAGCAACTCTACAGAACCCTCTGAGTTCTGCACTTCACAGCCACTTATCTGGCCCACTTTATATATGCAGGATCAGTGATTGAAGTAGCTAAGGCCACAGAATTATCTAGCAGCAGAGCTGGACTAACATTCCTAGTCCTAGTCCAGTGATCTTTTTATAAACTCTTTGCCTCCTTTTGTATTTCAATTTGAAGGAAAGACAAGAGGGACAATTATTAGGAACATTATCATGACAGTCTATTTTTCCAATGTTGGCAAGTTAGAACTCCTGTGAGGTTTGTCAGATATTCCTGGGAAAACTACTGCATGTCGTACCAATAAGTACAGCAAACAGCTTCAAGATGTCTACCCTGTGTTCTTACGCTTGGAATAGAACATACAAAAATACTAGTAACCTTGACACCTGGCAGCCAAAAGGAAGTTGGGCTACACTGAGAACCTGACTAGGATTCTAGATGGTATGGTTAGGCCCATCTCTAGTTCAACCTTATTCTTAAGAGTGGTGTTGAATAATATAACCTAGCTCTTGTCATTGGACACTCTGATAAAACCCTGTTCAAGGGCATAAAACTTTTTCCAGGATGGCAATATTTTGTTCTATATGTATTCGTTTGATTCATTAAAAGGCAAGTGTTATCCAGCAGAATGGATCCAATGTCACTGTCACCTGTTTGTGGCTTTGATCTAACAAATCCCTTCAGTAACTATATGATAAATTGAACTTTATAGAGTATTAGGGGCTATACAATAAATTAGTGACACAGTCATGATTTTAACTATATCCTGATTCCCAGTCCAGTGCTATTGGCCCAACTAGCTTCATAATCTATGTTTTTCTCTTTTCTATAGGAGTTATTAACTGATAGGCAAAGAATTCCCAAGCATTTTCTTATTCCCTTTTACAAAGAAGAATAATCACACCTACAGCAGGATTTTCTCCATATAACATGTTCTTGAGCAATTACTCTTCTTGATAACCTTCAGCAATAGCAGAATTTATCTAAAGGCAGTCTGGATTATTGTCACATAAATATATTTTTATTCTTTATGTTAGAAGGTTGAAAAAAACATAATTCCTTTATACAATATGGTAGAGATAAAAAACCAAACTGATAATATAGATGGCTGTTGTTGGAGTCTTAAAAGACTGTAAATTTGTGATTTGGTTATTAATTGTATTATTACTGATATTGGTCACATTGAGTGTTGTGAATCATAATATTAAATACTTAAAATACTATTCTATTCAATACTGGATAAATACAGAGATACAGGGATAGAGAGAATCCCTTGTGAATCTTCCCTCTTCTGGCAGGACTAAACATACCCAATATGTGTGATCCATTTCTTAAGCTATTCAGGAAAGGGAGGATCTCATCTTCCATTAAGAATCAATTCTCAAATGTCAAAGAAAATGAAAAATTAAGGACCTCCAAAAGTTTGCCCCTCTATAAAAGCAATGAAAATTATGTCAAAAGCTATTGGAACCAACCTTTTCAGAACTCTAGAATCTAACTAAAACTTTGTAGCAATCCAAATAACATTTGATAAAACAAAACAAACAAACAAACTGGCTAACTCTCAGTAAGAAGGGCAGACTTATGTCTTAATTTATGCCACTCCTATCCCTCAATACCAGCTCAACAGCGGCCTTGAAAATAACACTCCACATTCAAGATACCCATACTTGAGGAACATAATGGAATACATTAGCAAAGAATTCTTCTTTGGTGTGTCTCATGACTCCCCAGAATACCTGCTCAAAAGGCTTATCTTTATCTCACCTGAATGGGAACTTTCCTAGTGCTAAAGCTGTTATCCCTGGGGATTTTGTCAAAAACACTTACAGTCTAGCCTCTAGCCTTTACTTCTTGGGTACACAGAGGCTGGAGGTCAACCAGAGGTGGGAGCTTCAGGCCTGCTCAACTATTTCTGAATTTGTAGATAGCCCTGGGCCGGAACATTACCTTCAAGAACCCCAGAAATATGTCAGAATTTTTCAAAGCCCTTATTCCCCAAAGTATCTCATTCCCCAGCCTTTCCTACCAAGGGTTTGGGTTAGTAAATACTATATATATTAGTGCTAAAAGAAAAAAGGAATACTTAGGTATAAATCTAAGAAAATATGTATAAGATCTACGTGAGGAAAACAAGAAAATGCTAATGTCAGGAATCAAGATCCAAATAAATGGAGATATTTCATATTTTTGCATAGGAAAATTAAGTATTGTCAAGATACCAGTTCTTCCCAACTTGATCTACAGATGTGAGGCAGTCACAATCAAAATCTAGCAAGTTATTTTGTGAATATTGACAAACAGATTCTAGAATTTACATGGAAAGGCAACTCAGAATAGCACACAATACTGTAAAAGAACAAAGTCCAAAGACTGACACTACTTGACTTCAAGACCTATAATAAAGTTATAGTGTTCAAGAGAGTGTGGTATTAGCGAAAGAACAGACAAAAAAAAATCAATGGAACAAAATAGCCCAGAAATAGACCCACACAAATATAGTCAACTGATCCTTGACAAAGGAGCAAAGACAATTCAACGGAGAAAGGACAGTCTTTTCAACAAATGGTGCTTAGAACACTTTGATATACATATGAGAGAATGGATCTAGACATTAATCTTAAACCTTTCATAAAAATTAAGTCAAAATTAATCATAAACCTAATTGTAAGACACAAAAATATAAAACTTATAAGATAATACAGAACAATATATAGGTGATCTTGAATTTGGCAATAACTTTTAAATATAAAACTAAAATTATGATTTATGAAAGAAAAAAACCTGACATTATATTTCATTAACATAAAAACCCTCTACTCTGAAAGACACTGTTGACAAAATGAAACTCAAGCCACAGAGTGCGAGTACTTGCAGAACACATATCTGATAAAAGACTTGTATCTGAAATATACAAAGACCCCTTGAAATTCAACCCAATTTAAGAAAATAAACAACCCAATTTAAAGATGGGCAATATATCTAAACAAACATCCTTCAAAGAAGATTTATAGACTAGATGGCAAATAATCAGATGAAAGGAGGCTCAGCATCATATGCCAATAGGGAACCACAAATTAAGAGAACAATGAGATACCACTATGCACCTATTGGAATGGATAAAATCCAAAAACCTGACAAACCAAATACTGGTGTGGATGTGGAAAAATGGAAACTCATTCACTGCTGGTAGAAATGCAAAATGGTGCAGCTGCTTTGGAAGACAATTTGGCAGTACCATGCACAATAGTTTCACTGGCCTCATGCACTGGTCAAAACAAAAAGAACTATACAACACAATGAGTGAATTATAATGCAAACTATTATGGACTTTAGTTAATAATAAATGGATCACTATTAGTTTATCAGTTTTAATAAATGTGCTCTATGAATTAGGAGCACTTTCTTGCTTTCTGGTACAAGATGTTCCAGGATCATCGTGTACTTGCTCTGTCCCAGAATTGGTCATTCATCAACATCCAACTAAACGCTACTGAGTGGAGACTCACTTTAGATTCGGAGACATAAATAAATTGAATGTAAAAGGTTGGGAAAGATAATCCATGCAAACAGTCACCAAAAGAGAGCTGAGGTAGTTACACAAAATAGCCTTGAAGACAAAAAATGTTGTGCCAGATAAATAGGGTCAGTTTCTAATGATACAAGAGTCAATCCTTCATGAAAAATTATGAACATGTATGCACCTGTCATGAGCCCCCAAATACAGAAATGAAAACTGACAGGAACGAGAGATGGAAAAAACAGTTCAACAATTATAGTGAGAGACTTTCATACCACACTTTCAGTTACAGAAAAAAACAACTATACAGAAGATCAGATAGGAAACAAAAGATCTGACAACACTGTAACTGGACTTAACAGATATCTACTGAACATTCCCCCCCAGCAACAGAACAATGTACATTCTTCTCAAGCACACATGGAACATCCACCAGGATAGAGCATATGTTAGACACAAAATAACTCAAAAAGAATACTCAGTAAACTCAAAAAGAATAAAATCATATAAATTATATTCTCTGACCCCAATGGAATAAAATTAGAAGTCAATAAGAGAATGAAATATGGAAAATTCACAAATTTATAGAAAATAAACACTTGTAAATAATTAATGGGTCAGAGAAGAGGTCACAAGAGAAATTAGAAAATACTCTGAGATAGGGGCGCCTGGGTGGCTCAGTCTGTTGAGCGTCCGACTTCAGCTCGGTCATGATCTCATGGTTAGTGGGTTCAAGCCCCGTGTCGGGCTCTGTGCTGACAGCTCAGGGCCTGGAGCCTGCTTCAGATTCTGTGTCTGCCTCTCTCTCTGCTCCTCCCCTGCTCACACTCTGTCTCTCTCTCAAAAATAAATAAATATTTAAAAAATTTAAAAAAAAAGAAAATACTGAGATAAATAACAATTAAAATACAACATACAAAAAGTTATGGGACATAGTGCTTGGAGGGAAATTTATAGCTGTAAATGCCTACTCTGAAATATAATAAAGATCTCAAATTAATAACTGAACATTGCATCTTAAGAAACTAGAATAACAAGAGCAAACCAAACCCAAAGCAAGTAGCAGGAAGGAAATAATAAAAATTAGAGCACAGAAAGAGAACAGAAGAATAATAGAGAAAATAAATTAAACCAAAATTTGGTTCTCTGAACAGATCAACAAAATTGGCAAACATTTAACTTTACAGACATAGCAAAAATGAGAGAACATTCAAATTATTAAAATCAGGAATGAAAGTGGATAACATCAGGAATGATATTACTACTGAAATGAAAATATGTGTTATTATACAGAAATAAAACATATATGTAAGAGTATATACTATAAACAATTGTATGCCAAAAAACAAGATAACCCAAATGAAATGAATGATGTTTTAAAAATACACAAACTATCAAACTGACTCAAGAAGAAATAGAAAATCAAGCAAAAAGATGGAGTTAGTAATCAAAAAAATTCAAAAAGTATCCCAGGATTTTCTTTTCAGATGGCTTCATTGGTGGCTTCTACCAAATATTTTTAAAGAATTAATACCAATCTTTCTTATACCTCTTTCATAAAATAGAAAAGAAAGGAATACTGCCAAACTTGTTCTGTCGAGGCCAGTGTTACCCTGACACCAATGTCAGACATAGACACCACAAGAAATAAAAGCCTACATATAAATATTGCTTATGAATATAGATGCAAACATGTTAGCAAAGTGAATCCAGCAGCATAAAGGGATTACCCACATCATGAATAATCAGGATTTATTCCAGGAATGAAAGATTGGCTCAATATATGAAGATCAATTAATGTAATACATCTTATTAATAGAATTTTTAAAATGATCATTTCAATAGGTGTAGCAAAAGCATTTGGCAACATACAACACCCTTTCATGATAAAGAAAAAAACCTCTCCATAAACTAAAAACAGAAGAGAAATTCCCTACTGATAAAGGGTATCCACAAAAACACAGAGCTAGCATCCTGGTTAACTATGAAAGACTGAACTTTACCCCTAAGATTATGAATAATTCAAGGATATCTGCTCTATTCACTTCTATTCAACACTGTTAACTATACTGGAATTAAAATTAAAAACTTAAAAAAAAATTGTACTGGAAGTTCTGGTCAGGGCAGTTAAGTAAGGAAAATAAATAAAAGGCATCCTAATTGGAAATGAAGGAATAAAACTAATTCTATTTGCAGATAACATGGTATTTTATATCCAAATCCTAAAGAAAACACACACACACACACACTCCATAAGAATTCACCAACGTTGCAGGACATAGGATCAATAAGCAAAAACCCATTAATTTTTTTAAATTTAATTCCAGTATAGTTAGCACACAGTGCTGTATCAGTTTCAGGTGTATAATATAGTGATTCAACAATTCCATACTCCATTGATTTTCTTTACACTTGCAATGGACAATCTGAAAAGGAAATAAAGATAATTTCCGTTTACAATATCATTTAAAATTATTAGATACTTAGGAATAAATTTAACCAAGGAAGTACAAGACCTATACATTAAAAACTACAAAACACTGTGGAAATAAATTTAAAAAGACTTAAACAAATGGAAAAATATCTCATGTCCACAGACTAGAAGATTCAATACCATTAAGATGGCATTCATCTACAGATACAGTGCCATCGCTATATAAATTTCAACTGTCTTTTTTGCAGAAATGGGTGAGCTGATCTTAAAATTCATATGGCAATTCAAAAGACTGCAAATAGCCAAAATAATCTTGAAAATGGAAAACAAAGTTGGAAGAATCACACTTCATGATTTCAAAACTTATTACAAAAGTACAGTAATCAAAATAGTGTGGTACCAGCATAAAGATAAAGAGATAAATGGAATAAAATTGAGAGTCCAGAAAAAAGACTGTATGTCTACATTCAACTTATTTTCAATAAAGGATGTCAAGCCCATTTTATTGCAAAAAACTGTCCTTTCAACAAATGATGCTGGGGCAACTGAATATCCACATGCAAAAGTATAAATTTGGACCACTATCTCACACCATATATAAAAATTAACTCAAAATGAATTCAAGACCTAAATTTAAGAGTTAAAAGGATAAAACTATTACAAGGAAACACAGGAGTAAATCCTAATGAATTTGGATCAGGCAGTGGTTTCTTAAATATGACACCAGAAGTACATGCAACAATAACAAAATAATAATAAATTAGACATTATCATAATAAAATTTTTGTGTGTCAAAGAACACCATGAAGAAAGTGAAAAGACAGCCCACAGAATGGGAGAAAACATTTGCACATCTGATATATAAAATAAATGTGTATGTATAGATAGATAGATACCTGAGAAGTATCCACAATATATAAAGAACTCTTACTTATTGATAAAAACACAATCTGATTTAAAAATTGGCAAAGGTTGCAGTGCCTGGGTGACTCAGTCAGTTAAGCGTCTGACTTCACCTCAGGTCATGATCTCATGGTTAGTGGGTTCAAGCCCCACGTAGGGTTCTGTGCTGACAGTTCACAGCCTGGAGCCTGCTTCGGATTCTAACTCTCCCTCTCTCTCTCTGCCCCTCCTCTTCTCCTGCTCCATCTCTCTCTCAAAAATAATAAACATTAAAAAAAAAAGTTGGCAAAGGTTTTGAATAGTAGTTTCATCAAACAAGATACACAGATGAGAAACACATGCTCAACACCAATTATTTATCAGAGAAATGCTAATCAAAGCCATAATGAGATACCATTTCACAACCACTAGATTGGGTATAATACTAAAAAACAAAACAAAACATAAAATAACAAATGTTAGAATGTAGAAAAATTCCCTCATTCATTACTGATAGGAATGGTGGAAAACAATTTGACAGGTTCTCAAAAATTTCAACATAGAGTTACCATATAACCCAGAAATGCCATCCCTATGTATATACTCTGGAGAAGTATCCACACAAAAACTTCACCACAAAAACTTAATAGCGGTTCTACTCATTATATCAATTGATAAATGGCATATCCTTATATTCTTATAGTGAAATATTATACAGCCATAAAGAAGAATAAGGCACTGATACATGATAAAGTATGGATGAACTATACTAAATGAGAGGAGCCAGACAGAAAATTTCACATATTGTATGCTCCATTTAAATGAAATGTCCAGAAAAGGCAAGTCTACAGAGTCACTAAGTAGATCAGTGGTTTCCAGAGTCTAGAGGAAGGAGGATATTGGGACTAACTGAAGTGATGGAAATGTTCTGGAACTAGATAGTAGTAATGTTTACATAATATTGTGAATATACTATAAACCACTGAAATTTATATTTTTAAATGGTGAATTTTGTGTAAAGCAAAAAACAAAAAATAAAGAATCAATTGCGAAAGAAAGACTCTAATTTCTGTTTAGCCTACGGGTTATGCTCAGACAGTTTTTTTTTTTTTTTAAACAACAAATACAGGATAAGAATTAGGAAATATTTCTTGCTCTAACTGACATCTCCTGAAGGGATAAACTGCTGGGGCACAGTTTCATGTAATAAGAAATAGAAGAATTGTCCTACATAGGAAACAAAAGTAATTATGAATTAGATATATAGAAGCTCAGTGAATGGCCAATTCTGGAAAGTATAACCGACAAATTTCATTTCCTCAATTATGTGTGTGAATTTAAAAGCATCCCTGCCTGGAAAAAGTGGGAGTAATGGTGATGAAAAGTGGGTTTTAGTGATGGTAATGCATAGTTCAAGTGGGGATTGTTTGCTGGGTGGCGACTTGCAGAACAGCAGGCACTAGCAGAGACCTGAAAGATTAAGGCAGAGTCGCATGATAAAGAGAGAAGTGTATAGAAGACACAGAACCAGAAAGGGGGACAAGATAGGCTGGTTAAGAGCAGTCAGGTTGCAGGAGTTGAGAAGGAGTTTTTAGCATTAGCAGAGGAGATGCTAGCCCAGGGTCATTATGTGAGAGAGAGGATAGGAGAATTACTTGAAGGATTTTGATGGTTAAACTGGAAATGTCAATCAAATAAAATAGAGAGGGAAGGACAAGGGGAAAAGAAGGGAGAGGAAAAGAAAGGGAGAGAGGAAGAGAAGGAGAAGGGGGAGGAGGAGAGGAAAGATGATCAGAACTTTTCTTGTCAGTGTACCTACTTGGTGAAAGTGAAGAAACAAGGTTTACTTTGTGAGGAAGACAATACAGGAGGCGATAAAAGGAAAACAGAGGAAAAGTCTAGTAAAATGAGACTAGTGACTTTGATTTATTTGCATCAACTACATATAAGCTGTGCAAAAATTACCCACGTATCCATTATCTGCATTTTACACATAAGGGCATAGGAAACCATTCATTGTCCTACGGGTTCTTTAAGAATGTCCCAGAATTGCCCAGAGGGCTTGATAAAACCCAGATTGTTGGCCCCACTCCTAGCGCTTCTCAGGCGTAGGACTGGGATGGAACCCAAGACTGTGCATTTCTAACAAGCTCCCTGGTGTGGCTGATGGTTGCCGATCCAGGGACCACATTTTGAGAATCACTAACTTAGATAAGCAGAGAGCAAAGGAGGAAATCCTGACAGCCTATGACTCTAATGTCTGTAGAATGATAGGTGAAAGTAGGTAAGGCAGACCACAAGCCAGTTATTTATAGAGCACCTGCTACATGTGCTAGGTACTGGAGGTGAGAGACAGAGGGCAGCACAGGCAAACAGTTACCCTCATAATGCTGACAGAATACTGATGTTTAGGCGTTTATATCTCAGTTGTTGGTAGTGAGGTTATTTTTGTTTAAATTTTACATGCTAATTGTTCTCATATGTAACCATGGAAGTCCAGGATTAGTAAAATGTATTGTGAATTTCAGTCCAAGATATACAACTTCACATATATCAGATTCTATTTAAGAAGAAAATGTTACAATAAATTCTATTAATGAAGGTATGAGGATCAAACAGCAAAAGGTGGAGCACTAAATCGAGAAATCCTGGTAGACCTACACTCCAAGGGTTAAAAGGTAAAAGTTGAGTTGGTTGCTTAATTCCCAACTAGTCTTTTTTTTTAAATTTTTTTTAACGTTTATTTATTTTTGAGACAGAGAGAGAGCATGAACGGGGGAGGGTGAGAGAGAGAGAGAGAGAGAGAGAGAGAGAGAGAGAGAGAGAGAGACATAATCTGAAACAGGCTCCAGGCTCTGAGCAGTCAGCACAGAGCCCGACGTGGGGCTCGAACTCACGGACCGCGAGATCGTGACCGGAACTGAAGTCCGACGCTTAACCGACTGAGCCACCCAGGTGCCCCTCTTCCCAAGTAGTCTTTATGCAAAAGGAGAATTTCTCTAGGAGAGGTCAAAGTGAAAACAGATCCAAGTTAGAGTTGCCATAATTAGCAAACAAAAATATAGGTTACCCAGTCAAATGTGAATTTCAGATACACAATGAGGTTTTTTTTGTTTTTTTTTTAATGTCAGTTTTGTCTGTTATTTGAAACAAACTTATACTAAAAACTTTCTCATTGGTTATCTGTAATTCACATTTAACTGGGTGTTCTGTACTTATCTGGAAACTCTAATCCAAGGGGACTCTGACCAAACATTCATTCAATGAACATTTAATATATCATCAGACTTATAAAGAAGATAGAAACATAAAGCATATCCTGTGCCACATGACACAACAAAGCATAAAAGGGTGGCCAAATGGCAAAGGCTCTAAGTGCAATAGAGAGGAGACCAATGTGACTGGAAGAGCCAAGAAAGGGGAACTCCTTCAGCAAATATGACTTCACCTGGTGCTGAAGGTAAGTGGAATTTGATTAGCCAAATCTGGTAATAAAGCTATAGAAAAGAGGTAAACAACATGAATGTGAAGTGTAGCATCTGGACCAAGGACAGCAGGCAAATGGGAAAGGAAGGAGATCACTTGTGACAGATTGAGCCAAATCCCTCACCAGCTGTATAGCATAAGACCTCTTATAGTCCAATTACTGACCCTCATCAATATTTCAATACATATCCATGACCATCAACTGTATCCCCATTTTGTTTCAACTTCACTAGGACCACATGGAGAGATTTGAATGCAAAGCACACCACAGGATATCCAGACAGTCTGAGCCTTTAAGACAAAGAAATAGAACTTGATGCTTGGGGTGTTTTTAATTAGAAAATAAGAGAATGTTTGGTCCCAATGCATTTTCTGATTCTAGTTTGAAATGAAGGTCTGTGCTATGGTGTCAGACCTTGGTCTTGAGTCAGTAGATCTGGGTCCTAGTCTCTTGAGTATGTTCACAAGTGAGTCTCTGGGCTTCAGTTTCCCAGATGTAATGTGACAGTTTGAAATTATATGATCTTTCAGGGCCCTTCCAATTTAACATTCAGTGATTAATTGAATAAATCATCCATTCATTAAACACTTACTGAGAGCCTGCCATATGTAAGGCAATTTGCTAGGAGCTGTGATGGATACAAAGAGAGTTATTTATTCATAATTATTTATTCATCACTAGGCAAAACTCTAAAGCAAATAGTTTGGAGTTACTCCATCTTTACGCTGGGAGACCTACTTGGGCACACCATAGAGGGTGTGGCCTCTGGACTACTGAACTCAATTTGCCAGGATTGGTTCTGCCGTCTCTCCTTTATGTTTATTTTACTCCTTCCCTTAAGTTTCCTCAAGGAAACTCCACTGTCTGCATTTCATTCACTAGGGGTTCCTGGTCTCAACTTTCCAGAGTGAGAATTAATTCATCTGATGAACTCAAAAGTGTCAAAACCCTAAACAAAGAAAGGAGGGGACAACATTCAGGCAATTTGAAGGTAAAAGTGGCCTTATATCTTTTTTCCTTTCTATATATTAATGACTTCAATCACAAATTGATTGAAATTAAACAAAGCAAACAGAAGGAAAATAACCATTTATCAGGACTTGTTAGTGCTAGGACAGAGCTAAGTGCTATCACATATCAATTTATAGGATCTGCATAACCGTCTTGTGACAACAGTTTATTATCTTATAGATAAAGTTGAGGCAAGGAATGAATATGCAGTAAACTTGCCCCAGGTCAAAAGTGCCAGGGCCAGAAGTAACCTAGATTTGTCTTAATACCAAACCAATGCTCTTTCCAGTAAATTGGGTAATCCACAGCCATGGCTCCAGGTAGCCAGTATGTTTCAAATAGCCATGTGGCATATCAACTAGTAACAGTTGAAGTAACAAACAGTCTTTAAAAAAACAGATCAATTTATTTATAATAATGTCAACTTCAATGACTTCCTTCCAACCTGCTTTTTTGCTCTTGTTCAAAGTAGGAGATTTATAGCCCAAGGTGAGGAGTTACATATAATTCCTGCCACAGGAATATTTGCTCACACAATGCCATATGCATTCGTACTATAGCCGAAACAAAGATTGGAAAGTACTAAATAGCAATCAGGTGAATGTGGAGATTCTTTGGGGCAAGTGAACCTCATTCCAGTCCTATACAGATGTAGAGCTATTTAAAGGAGAGGGGAGTGTGTGTGTGTGTGTGTGTGTGTGTGTGTGTGTGTGTGAGAGAGAGAGAGAGAGAGAGAGAGAGAGAGAGAGAGAGGGGTGGCAGAGGAAGTGGGAGTGAGGGGAGGAGAGAAAAAAAGGAAAATAAAGGGAGAGGGAGAGAACACAAGACACAGAGAGTCAGAAACAGCTCTCCAATACCCATGAGTTAATTTGGACCACTAAGACTTTAAGGCAACTGAGCTTTTAATGATTTATACAACAAAAATAGAAGCTTTTCTAAGCTGAATTATTATATATGTAGCTGTCTTTTTAATATTTTAATGACCCAGGGTCACTGTGGTAATCATATAGTACTTTGTAAAATACAGTGATGCCCTTGAGGATAATCATGTGTTCAAGGATGTATGTCTCTACCCTAATGAGCTCCTGATCACTTTGCTTTTTGTGGTCGTGGGCATTTTAACAAATGAGTCCTATTTCCCTTGGCTGTCTGGAATGGCTGGACTCGCCAGGTTAAAATTTCAGAAAGAACATGATTGAGCCAAAAAGGACAATTAGAAAAGTAAAGCCAGAATATAAGCCTGCCACAATACCTGGTGCAAATCAGAGTAAAGATAAGAAATGGGATGAAGGAATTGGCTCTAGAGAGTTAGAGAAAGGGAGACTCCAAAGCAAAGTCTATGGATGACAAGCCAGGTGTTGCTCATCTTCTTAAGTAGCAATGTTCCCTGATTGTCTCTGACTTGGTTATTCATGGGTTCTCTGACTCCTCCCTTGCTATCTTATCAGTGAATATTGCTATCTTCCAGTCAGTATCTATGTGGAAACTTCCCTTTGCCCTTTGAATCATCTGTGACAGTATGGATTTGAAAAACAAACAGTTAATAGCACTGTATTAAAAATGAATGAGCAGGCTTTCTATGAGGGCTAACATAGTACTCATGTCTGCGTCTGTCCATGACATCTATTGTAGCTACTTAGATAAGTTCATGGTTTATTTCTGGATTTCATCTATGTTTTAAACAGGAAGATGGCCAAATATAGATAGATAATTACATTCATTTCCCAAGACTTCCATAACGAAGTGCCACAAACTGGATGGATTAAACAACAGAAATTTATTTTCTCACATAGAAGTCTGAGGTCAGGATGTTGGCAGGGTTGGCGCCTTCTGGGGGCAGTGAGTGCAAATCTGTCCCAAGCTTCTGGTGGTTTGCTGGCAGTCTTTGGTGTTCCTCAACTTGGAGATGCATCACCTAGATCTCTGCCTTCATCTTGACATGACATTCTCCATGTATGTCTCTCTGTGTCCAAATGTCCCCTTTTTGTAAGGACATAGTCATATTATATTAGGGTCTACCTAAATGACCTTGATCATATGCAAAGATCCCATTTCCAAATATGGCTGCATTTAGAGGTATGTGGGTAAGGACCTCAACATTATCTTTTGGGAGTAGGGAAAGACACAATTGAACCCATAACAATAATATTTCTGTGTGTGTGTATTCTATAAAGGCAAAGGAGCTCTACTTAGGTTCCTATATAAATGTGACCTTGGTGAGGGGAGCCTTTTCTTATTCACATCTCTAGAAATGACAGAGTTCCCAGTTACAGAAGGCAGACCCATCAAATCTTTGCAGACCACATGACTCAGTGGCTTCATGCTCTGCTCCACTCAAGACTAGAAGATGGCAGGAGCTTTCTAGGCAGGTGTTATGGGAAGAGGTAGAGTGTGCTCAGGCCCTGACAAATCAGAATATGGACCTTCTGCTAGTACATAACCAAGAGGGGTCCCCTCTGACACACCAACACCTTCAGTGAGCAATAAGAGGGGGACAGAGCACCTAAGAAGAAGTTAGGAAAGGCAGAAGTATTGGTATGGAGTGACAAGAAGTAGGAGGTCAAGATGAGACTAAATAAGGATAAAAGAGCTATTTTTTGATGAGCTGTATTTATTAGTAGGTCCTAGAAGTATTTGTAAGTTTAAATGAATAATTGATCTGAAAAATTTCCTTTCCTAGTCATTTATTCAACAAATACTCACTGAGCACCTACCATGTGACAAGAATTTGGGTGACTGGGAATGAAATGGTGAATAGACTACAATCTTCCTTCCTTCCTTTCTTTCTTTCTTTCTTTCTTTCTTTCTTTCTTTCTTTCTTTCTTTCTTTCTTTCTTTCTTTCTATGTATTTATTTATTTAGAGAGAGGGTGCAAGTGAGTAAGGGGCAGAGAGAGAGAGAGAGAGAGAGAATAAGGGCCACCCTTATTGTGGCTTGTGGGGCTTGTGTTCATCAGAAGCAGGGCTTGAGCTCACCAGATGTGAGTCTCAAACTCACAAACCATGAAATGATGACCTAAGCTGAAGTCAGATGTGTAATGACTGAGCCACCAGGTGCCCCACAATCTTTCTTTTAAAGTATCAGTCATGAGTGGCTGCTAAGCTTTTGAGGTTAGAGACCTGAGATAAAATCCCATCTTCAGTCTGTCTGTACTTGTTTCCTTATGCATAAAATGGAGACAATAATTAATATTTAACTCACAATTTTATTGTTAGAATTAAGTTAGCTACTATATGGAAAGTCCTTAGCACATTGCCTGGAAAACATTAAGTTCAAATGAATATAATTATGGCTATTATGATACATCAATAATTAATACTATTATGATTATATCTGTAGCACAGGGAAGGGAAGAATTAATTCTGATGGGAAAAGTGTAACAATGGATTCACCAAGGAGATGATATTCAACCTGGCCCTTGAAGTCTGGATTAGGATGAAAGTTAAAGCAATGGAAGTTTAATAACATAGCATTCCATCTTTTCTACCATAGGCACCAAATTTGTCTAGAATTAAAATGCTGTGGTGTTTTAATCACAACCTTATAGAAAATTAAAAAAAAAAGAATTCGCTGTTATTGGTAAGATTCATAAATTATACATGTTGCCTCAGAAGGTAAAGAAGAGAGAATACAGCAGGGGAATATAACTGGAGACATAAAAAGAATAATTCAAAAATATATATGTGCCGTTTGTAAATCCAAGAATTACATTATGCAGGACAATATCCTCTGCCAAGCTATCTACAGTTTTATACACCAGGCAGAATTTAGGTTTCACAACAAGCTAGTGACCACCAAAAAGAGCAAGATAAAGGCACATGATCACTTCACTTATCAACAGTTAGAGTGCACACACAGGAAGGCAATCTTTAAGCCTCCCCCTTCAAAGCTGAAGGGTAACTCAGAGCCCATCTGACAGAAGATGACAACACACAAGTTTGACGTCGGAAAACCAGCCATGTGAAACACAGTTCAAAAATCCTTAAAGAGCGCTGCCACATGTGACAAACAAATATGGAAATCAAAGGGAGAAAATCCAGAGAGAACTCAAACTTCAGGAAGACCCTCAAACAACTCTGGGGGAAAAGAGACTGTAAATATATTTGGGAATAACAATTAGAGACATAAAAGAGAAAGACAAGATGAAAAGAAGAAAATATTCTTCAAAGGGTAAGTGTGGTAGGAAATTAACTTTAAAAGATAAAAATAACTTACAAATTATGACACTATATATGATTTCTAGAAATTTAATAAGAGTTTTAAAACAGAATTTTTCACAGGTCAAAATAATTTTCGTCAAAAAGAGGCATAGGGAAAATGATAGAGGATGGTTAGCAAAGAGGGAAAACTGTGGAATATTTATATGTAATATATTACTGGGTGTGTATATCTATAGATATATATTGACATATTACATGTATGGAATTAAAATAATGCATTTTTTCTCTATTCCTTAAAGAAGATAACCAAAAATTCTTATTTGGGAGCTTACTCTTCAAATAGATACGTTTCAGCATTGATTTAGATGGGACCAAAAAAAATCAAAGATAGTGACAACCTTTGTGAAGATTTTCTCATTATCTACAAAGAAACAAAATATTTGGGGAAAATGGTCAGCATTGTAGTTTATCTTTGTAAAGGGTTAATGTATAAACTCTGGCTCTGCCTCTGGGAAATAAGGATGGAACCCACAGTCACCACCCAGTCAGGAAATATCCCACATTCTGTACATGGTCCTTAGTGGGTCTAATGATCAATAAACTATGAACGCTCTCCTTAAAGTTCCTTCAGTATTGTTTTTCAGTCACTAAATCTGTTGACAAAGCAAACCCTCCTTGCCCGGGCTTAAATTTGCATCTCATTTATTTATCCAATAACCATAATTGAACTCCTGGTATTAGGACCTGAGAGTACTGAAATAAATGAAGGGAAACACTGCTCTCAGAGAGCACAGTTAATGGATAAGATTGTGCATTTGTAGTATCACACTAGTGGTCATCTCTAGCTCCTTGTGGTTAATCTGTAGGGAACCAGAGCTAAGAAAAAAATGTGTGAGACTGTTGGACTATCCTGACAGGGCTAAATTATGTTTTCAGTGACAAAGGCAGAATAGCTAACAAATTTGTTCTGGGATAAAAATGAATATTGAGGCTTTTTGGTGCTATTGGGTGAGTTTTGTTTTGGTGTGTTTGGCTGCAGCCAAAATTGTAATCCATGAGTGTGCTCTCACCACGGGATGGAAAATGGATATGTGGATAGTGTTCAGGATATGGGAGAGGGGTTCAAGCAGAGATTCTAACATGAAAAGGGGGTAAATGGCAAGAGCATGGAACCAAAGAAGAAAATAAGTGGCGTCTGGGAAGGAAACAAGTTGGGGAAAATTCAAGTGGCAGAGAAAGTCTGAGAAGCCTGAGTCCTGTACCCAATGAGACTGAAGGGGCAATAGTCCCTTTCTGAGCAGACATCTCCATGACTGATTGCTTCTTATCTGGAAATCTCATATAATGGGTTATTCTTGTAGGATATCTTTTTTCTTAAGTGTGTTTTGTGAAAGACTAGTTCCATGAAATACTAATCCACGAACATGAAAAATGGATTTCCTGGTTAAATAAATTGGGAAGCTCATGTTATATAAGTCATGGTTCTGCAGGATATATAATTCACTCAGATGACTCAGGAGTTCTTAATTTCATGTGTGTGTGCAGGGGTGGCACATACATATGTATACATCTGTGTGATGAAACTCTGTGGGAGTCTGGTTAAGGCCTACAAGACCCATTTCAGAAAATAAGTGAAACAAAATACATAAAGATTACAAAAGGATACCAATTAAAATTCAGTCAACAAATATTTTAAAACCAAATTTTAATATAGGAATAAGTACGCTTCTTTACTAACCTGTTTAAATAGTATGATCTGGCAGCAGGCCTCAAAACTAATGTAGTTTCAAACCACTGATAATAATGAACAATATTTCCAGATATCAATAAAACATGCAATGTGATAGGAAAATATCTGTGAGATCTGCTGATGACAAAATCAGAGGTACTGCTAGTGTCTTTTACCTACATTCATAACTGAAGGAAATGCTAAATTTCTTTCAGGTGTTAGTGAAAATAAAGAGGTACATTTTTTTTTACTAAGCAAGTTCATAGCACAGTTTTTTTCCCCTATTCAAGCTCACTGATCTCCTGTTTTCTATCTATAATGTCATTGAAGTCCTTGGACCCCAGGATAAGAAAACCCCTAAAGATAGACTTTAATGATGCAAAGTCTTAAGGAAGTGCAAACAGGGTGAATAAAACAATCAAAGGGATGCAGAAACACCCAGGGAATCACAACAGAGAAGCCTGTGGTTGAGTGGAGGGAAGAGAACTAGTGTTTCTAGGACTGAGGGAGGGCTAGAGTCACGGGAAGGACCTGCCCCATAGTAACTATGGTCATAGAAGAAGTCAGCCATGGCCAAAGAACCGACACAAAAGCAGCAAAAAAAGCTAGGAAGAAAAATCCATGTCCTTCCTGCCCTTTCTATCTTCTGCAGATCTTCTATTGGCCAAACCACAGAAAAGGTCAGCTGGCACAAAGCCTAGATGAGCCTTTTCACTGGGGTTAGCCTCCAGGGGACCCATAGCAGGGCAAAGAAGGATGAAAAATGGCTTGGCATAGGAAGGAACATGAGAAAAACTAGCACATTAGCGATATTTTTTTAGGGTAGATTTTTCTAGATACTTCAATACTAGCATGCATTGTTGTGACGCAATACATGTATTAATTATTATTTCAATAAGAAGTGTTTATCAAAGCTATCTTTGATCCATTTCCCAATGTGCATCATGGAGGATTAAGATTCTGTAGGACAAAAGTTTGCAGATGCCACTCTAGGATTTTCTGGAGACATGTATTTTACAGCATCAAGTTATTTAGCTATCTAGCCAGGGTAGCATATTAGTTAGCAAATATCCGTGAGAGGTCAAAAAGACCTGAATCCTGGAGTAGCTAGAATTATTTGGCAGCAATGAGAGTCAAGAATGAGCACTGTGGAAGGAAAATGTCTATGTGGCCTTAATAAATTGTCCTCTTTATTTATTTTTTTTTCTTTTTCATCAGAGATTGTTGAGAAAGTGTCCATGCCATCTTAGCAGTATGGAAAGCCCATCTTCTCATACCTAGCTCAGGAACTCCAGACTCATTTGGCAAGAAGTTCACGTATCTCAAGTGGTCAGCTTGTGTCCTGGGCGAATAAGAGTGTTCTACAGCCTTTCCAATGAGAACATGAGCTCATGGCAACCACTCTAATCACAGCTTTTAAACACCATGAATAAACCACTGTGTGCCTGCCACTGAAGTTACCTGACTCACCAGGACAGGACCTTGGCATGGATTAGCCAAATGCTAAAAATTACTTTGTTGAGAGGTAGAGAAGAACACTAAAGAAGTCTTGGCTGATGGCTTGCAAAAAGGCCCCCAATTCTGCACCCCTTCCTGCACCCACACAATTTGCAATGGGGCTTTGTAGTGCCTCCCTTTAAGGGGGTGGAGTCTGTTTCCCACTTCCTGTATCTTGGTGCCCTTGCAATTTGCTTTGGACAATAAAATATTGCAGGGAAAACAGTATGCCAGTTCTGAGCCCAGGCGTTAAGAGACCTTGTCTGCATCTGCTCACTCTCTTGGAACACTGCCCAGCTGCCATGTGAACAAGCCTGAGCTAGCTGCTGGAGGATGAGAGACCATGTGGATCAGAATCAAGTCAGCCCATTTGTCCTCGCCAAGGCCTCAGATGTGTGAGAGCCAAGCCAAAATCGGTAAAGCTGGTCTACAGCTGACCTGAGCTGACCACAAATTAATAAAGAAGTCTAGCCAAGACTAGAAGCAGTACCCAGTAGACTCCAGATTATATTGCTGACCCACTCAAACATCCATGATATAAATGCTTATTTTCAGCCACTACTTTTGGGGATGGTTTGTTATGCACCAACAGCTAACTGATATAGCAAAGCACAGAATATAACTCTATCTGGGCTCAGTGTAGTACACAATTTTTAAAAACAATTATTGAAAGAATGTGGGTAGCATTAAAATGTCAGGTTTCTTGTCCTTGAAAAATGAATAGGAGATTCTGACAGAAAATACAAAATGGAAGTAGCACAAAAATTCAACTCTCAACACTTCACATCTGTACATAGGGCTGATGTGAGAGGGAAACAGTTACAGACCCAGGTACAATACGTAAGGAGTGACATAATCACGGTCCATAAAGAAAAGGGAGCGATAAAAAACACATTCTTAAGTATTCTATATCAATGTTTTCTAAAACCTTGAATTTTGTCATGCTAGAACCACAGTGCTTATGACCTGGTGGCCTCTAACCTCCTCATGGAATCTTAATGAATGTGTTTTTGTGTATGGGCAGAGTTTTAGGGTCACGGTCCACCTCTGCCAACTGTGGAGAGGAGTGGTGAGCATCTTGACACAGTACCCTTATAGAAAATCCACTCCAAATGCTTTTTGGCAAGTACATGGGCAACCAGACAAACAAAAATAACTCTTGCCAACAAAAAAGGTATTCTATAAGATAGTCATTGAGAAATTCCTCTACCAAGGTCAGAAAAGCTTTACTTATTTAAGCAGCAAGTTTAAATCTGTACAGGAGGCCTATGTATGGGTTAAATGTTGTAGTGCTAATGCTGACAGAAAAAAATATAAAGAACAGATTTGGAAATAAGATGTGTATTTGTATAAGATGTATATTTGGAGTAGCAAACTTCAATCAGCAACCACTGGAAACAGCATGGGCTTTGGCACCAGATAGACCTGGATTTAAACTTCAGTTTTGCCTCTTACAAGCTAGATGGCCTTGTCCATATTGCTTACCTCTCTGAGTCTCTTTTACGTTTTGGAAGATGGTAAAAGCAATGTTTGGGGGGCATCTGGGTGGCTCAGTAGGCTAAGTACCCAACTTCAGCTCAGGTCATAATCTCTCAGTTCATGAGTTCAAGCCCCACATCAGGCTCTGCACTGACAGCTCAGAGCCTGGAGCCTGCTTCGGATTATGTGTCTCCCTCTCTTTCTCTGCTCCTCCCCTGCTTGTACTCTTTCTCCCTCACAAATAAATAAATAAACATTTTAAAAGAAAGCAATGCTTGCCTCAGAGGGTTACTCTGAAGATTAAATGAGATGGCACACATCAAATATCAGACACAGTGTCTGACATATAGTAAGTGCTCAATACATTTACCTTGTCAGTTCCCTATGTTGAAGGCAAAGCATACTTGGAGTACTTTGCTTTGGATATCATAGTGTTTAAATTGAAAGAATTTTTATCAAGAGCTCAATCACACTCTTTGGAGGCAATGAAAAGCATGACTGAGTTGTAGATAATAAGTAAAATGGAGAAAGAATGCATCTTTATTTCATGCTGTTAGTCACAGTCCAGGAACACTCCAATTTTCAAAGGATTGCAATCCAGAACTAAATTTGTGACTCATTTTCTGGAAACAATTTTATAGATGGTGGTTAGATTCTCAAGCCACCTCAAAAGAGTAAACTTGACCCCTAATATGGTTGACTAAAGTACTTTAAGTCTGAGTCCCAGGAGCAGAGCCTCATGTGGTAGAAGAGAAAGATGTCATGACGAAGGGGAGAAGGGAAATGTAGAGGAAAAAAAATCCCAAAATATTGGATGAGTGAAAAATAAATAACATTTATGGTTCATCCATTAGGTTCCAGGCATTGAGCCATGTGCATAGCACTTTTATTATTTAATCCTTATAGCATCTCCTTGACATAGGCATTTCCCCAATAAACATAAATAAATAGCAATAACAACCACAAGCTCTGAAATATTAAATGATAATTTGTCCAAAGTCACATAACAAGAAGGTAATGAGAGAAGACCATTTTGAATGTAGTTAGGTCAGTGACTAATCGAGAAATGATCAGAAAACAAAACTTCAGCTAATAGATTTCAGGTGGTGCCATCTTCGTAAATAGAAGATCCTTTCCAGTTATTGGCTAAAGAATACACTACAGAAGTGTGTGCCTATACATATGCACATTTATATAATGTGTATTTTTAGATATATGTGATTAAATGAAATCTAGGCAAATTATATAAAATTTTTCGAATAGTACAGGAAGGTATAAAATGAAAGCCAAATATCTCCCACCACTTAGAAGTTTTATCTGTATTCTTCCAGTAAAATACATATGACTACTGTAGATACTGACACAAAGGAGAATATATACTGCATACTGTGTATATTACTTAATGATACATCTTAACCCTTTCTCTACATCATAATCAATAAATGAAACTCATTCTTTTCACAGATGCAGAATACTCTGTGCAAAACTAAATCAGAGAAAGACAAATACCATATGATTTCACTCATGTGTAACTTAAGAAACAAAACAGATGAACATAGGAGAGGGGAAGCCAAAAAAAAAAAAAAAGAGACAAAAACGAGGGAGACAACCCATAAGAGACTTAAATACAGAGAACAAACTGAATGTTGCTGTGGGGCATTGGGTGGGGGATGGCTAAATAGGTGATGGGCATTAAGGAGGGTACTTGTTGGGATGAGCACTGGGTGTTATATGTAAGTGATGAATCACCAAATTCTATTTATGAAATCATTATTACACCATATGTTAACTAACTTGGATTTAAATAAAAAAAAACATATTGATTAAAAAACCCCAGCAACCTAATTTATTGGAAGTCGCCACTGATGAAGAATTTTGTGTTTTCCCATTGTTTGCTACTGACGGTACATCCCGTTCAGATATCTTAGCATACTTGTGCAAGCATACTATTAGGGTAGTTCCTGAGCTGTGAAGTTGCTGGGTCAAAGGTCTTATGAACTAAAATTTTCAATTAACAATGACAAATTTCCTTTCAAAAATGTTGCACCAGTTCCTAGTTCCACACATGTTATCTGGGATAGCTTCTTTCTTCACATACTCACCAACACTAAATATTACTGGATTACATTTCTGCCAAACTCGTAAAATAAAATCTGTATCTTATTTTGACTTTCATTTAATTATGCGTGATGTTTGTCATATTTTATATGTTTACTGATTATCTGTACTTTATTTCTGCAAATTGTGTTCACTTGTTAGGAATCTCTATCTTTTTTCCCATCTTTTTACCTGACATTAATTTTTTCTTATTGATTTGTACAAGCTCTTTGAAAATTAATGAACTGACACTTCGTTTCTCATGCATCTTCCATATCTTTTTCTTTTTACCAACCAGCCACCTCGTTGACTTCAATTTCATCTTAACAAAATCTCTGATTATGATTTGATTTTCTCTTAAATTGTCTTGCAAGAGAATATGTTCTGGTTGTGCTATTAGGAATATTCTGGCATGTGTATGAGGTATATTTCCTCTAATCAAGTAATACATTGGCAATCTAGATTTAAATATACTGCTCAGAATTATGTGTGTTTGTGTGTATATGTTTGTTTTGAATCTGTTATTTTTGAGGCTTTCCTTAGAGACAGATCCAATTTTGGTAAGCTAAGAAATCATTTTCTTTCCTTTTCTATTTTTATTTAATTCCAGTAGAGTTAACATACAGTGTTATATTCATTTCAGATAAGAAATCATTTTCTGATCCTAAAAGACTAAGAGCAGTTCATGGGGTCATTGTTAATTCCACATTCATGCTACTCAGCAAGGTGACGCCATAGGTTCCATATGCCAGCCAGTCAGTTTTCTCTGGCAATTCTCCAAACTTGCCTTCACCTCTTCATTCCAAATTTTATGGAACATTCTGGGCATCAGTAGAAGAAAAATGTAAAGGTAGGGCTTGGGTTATTGTTGATCTTTCTTAACCAGGAAGAATTCTGGGGAGATGGATTGTTCAGGAGCATGAGGTAGCTTTTAACATTTAAAGAGAAGATTAGATGTTGCACAGGGAGGATTCAAGGGATTTGGAGCACTGGACCTCTGAACTCTGTGCTCTTCCCAAGAGCCTTATAAAGGTTCACATTTACTCATCTCAGTTCAAGATTATTAATGATTAACATCAGTTACATATTTTATAGCTTCAAAACCATAGTCTGTCAAACAAATAATTAGTAAATAAATACTTACATAATTTGAAACCTTGAAGTCTTATCCAGGTTCATACAAAATCTCCTGTATTTTTCAATCTGTTGTATTTTTAATAATTTTATTCTCATTTCACATTAAAAACCTTTTCAAATAATAAAGTAAATCACCCTAGTACAGTTTTTAAAAGATAAAAATGACCATTCAACAGGATCAGTTACCTCTGCAGAGTTGTAAATTAGATATCAGGACTAATTTTAGTCCTGAGTGTCATGACACAAGAATTGCCTGTCATTTTACAAATCATCTGTTTATATTTGGGGGGAAATGCCAATTCTAGGATTCTATAATTTAAAAAATAACATTTACAAGTGGATTATTATATATAATAAGACATTATATATCTTTCCCCACAACTCTATTGGAGAATTGATTCTCTACTCCTCGGTCATTGTGCTTTACATGCTTCTTAGGTGAAAAGCACATTCTTCAAGCATTTGGCAACATGTGAATACTCAGCTACTATGTGATCTATATTATCATGTGGCATGTAAGGAATCAGAATTATTGAAAGAAAAGCATAATACCCAGAACTCTGAGCAATAGCTAATTATTTCCAGTTTTAAAATTTTGATCCACATAAGAGTGAAAACATATGGTATCTGTCTTTCTCAGTATGACTTATTTCACTTAGCATAACACTCTTCAGTTCCATCCACGTTGCTACAAAAGGCCGTATTTCATTCTTTCTCATTGCCATGTAGTACTCCATTGTGCATATAAGCCATAATTTCTTTATCCATTCATCAGTTTATGGACATTTAAGCTCTTTCCATAATTTGGCTATTGTTGAAAGTGCTGCTATAATTGGGGTACAAGTGCCCCTATGCACCACCACTCCTGTATCCCTTGGGCAAATTCCTAGCAGTGCTATTGCTGGGTCATAGGGAAGACCATGGGGGAGGGGAAGGAAAAAAAAAAGTCAGAGAGGGAGAGAGCCAAACCATAAGAGACTCTTAAAAACCGAGAATAAACTGACGGTTGATGGGGGTGGGAGGGAGGGGAGGGTGGGGGATGGGTATTGAGGAGGGCACCTGTTGGGATGAGCACTGGGTGTTGTATAGAAACCAATCTGACAATAAATTTCATATTAAAAGTAAAAAAAAAAATTTTTGATACTGATTTATTATGTGCATACATGCATACATATCTATACCCATCTACCCATTGACAAGTATTACCATTTATGAGTACATGGTTCATATATATGAAGTACAGCTATAAATGAATTAATGTATGCATAGAATTAATATATCTATGGATTGAAATGTACTGATGAATGTATATGAACTAAATTCTTATGTAAGACAGTATCTGAACAAAAAAAATATATAAAGAGCATAATAGGGGTGCCTGGGTGGCTCAGTCGGTTGAGCAACTGACTTCGGCTCAGGTCATGATCTCACGGTTTGTGAGTTGGAGCCCTGTGTTGGACTCTGTGCCGACAGCTCAGAGCCTGGAGCCTGCTTCTGATTCTGTGTCTCCTTCTCTCTTTGCCCCTCCCCCACTAATGCCCTCTCTCTCTCAGGAATAAACATAAAAAAAAAATTAAAGAGCATAATGTATGCATTATTCATTCAAAAAATATTATTTGAAAAGTGCCAAACATTTTTAACAGCTCCCCTTGTAGAAAAATGTGTTTGTGCTTAGTTGCACAACCCCTTTAATACATTTGTGGACAAAGGGAAGCATCCTTGATTTTCAAGGGCAACTACAATCTGGTTCCAATAACCAGGGTTTAGAAAATGCTCATTTTTCCTTTAAAGTCCTCAGAGAACAAAGATTCTCTAGCCACAGATCTTTAGTAGCTTCTGTCTAGGTTCAGGTAGATTGCACAATATAAAGTATAAACAGCAGATGTTAATTTGAATTTAAATGCAATTGAATTGTCCATCAAAAGGAATATCGTTCCAATTTATAATTAGCCTCCAAATAAATGAAAACCTATTCCTGTCTAAAATGAAGCTTAGGTCTGTTTATAGAACAGTCATCAGATCATGTGCTTCCACTGCTTACAGACAGAACACGCTTCTTCCCTAATGGACTTTTAAATCCATGTAACTGTCATCAAGGAAAGAACAAACTAAGTGGGCATATGATACTACATTAGCAAATTTCCCTCTTCTGCCAGCAGTCAACGGGTCTGATATGGTCTTTGTGCCCATGTGCATTTTCTGGAATGAACCCACAAGCTATCCTGAGAAAATGGGGAAACATAAATCTTCTGATGCAGTTTACATTATTAACAAAAGGAGTCAGAAGTAATCACAGTTTTCCTCAGGATGAAACTTCATTGTAGATGGTCATTTATTTGTATCTAGACTGGAAGATTACAGAGTCCAATGAGAATTTCTAACGTGTTATCTTTTCTATACCAATTTTGTTCTGCCCATAAGTAACATAAAGGAACCAGGCAAGAACAGATGCCAAATTCCCTCATTATGTACATGCTAAACACAAGTGTCTTCAAAATCTACAAACAAAAACCTGAACACACTCAAGAACTCAGTTAAATAATCATTCTGCATGCTGCTGCCAATATTATATTACTTCCTGACCTTCAGACATGTCTTCGTGTGACCTTTTCCTCCTTTTCCATTAAATGTTTAAATCTCTCTGCTTGTGAAGCCTTCCAGACTGGGTGCTTTTCAACTTTGTCCTAATCCCCCTAATACCTCTTCTACTGCATCACTTTCCCTTCTCTCTGCCAACAAGATGAATCCTTGACCCTATTTCACCTTAAAAACACACTCATTTAAGTTAGGCATTTTTTTACACTTAAAATAGTCTAATTACTAAATAACTTCCTTTTTTCATTTTTTTTAAATAAGAAGATTCAGGCAGTGAGAGAGAGGTGATTAGTCCCCAAGACCAGGCATCAGTATAATGTATTGCTTGACATCATATTGCTTATGGTGCTTTTAACAGTTTTCTCCATGGTGACACACATGGGTGACATTCTGATCAATGACCCAATCTCTTAAGTGAACCCAGGTATGGAAGCAACCCCAGTGAGTTAGATGCAACTCCACCCCACCTTTCTCTCTCATCAAGAGAGCAGGATAGAATGTAAATGAGTCAGACCAACATCATTATACCAGTGATCAGGGCTGTTTTAATTTATTAAAACAAAAAGGGGAATAATTTGCAAATGTGGACAGCTTATTAATAGCAACAAATTACTTACCACATACCACATAAATGATCACAGCTCATCACTGCATTGTGTTTCTGTGGTTAAGACCTCCTGCTATAAACTGTCATTTTCTCATATACTTTCTCCAAACCTTGTCATTTAATGAACAATGTTAGGCACACCACAACTGATTTTGTAACTAGGTTTAAAAATAAGCGAGGTCGGTAAAATCCAATCAGATATATACGAGTTTTTGAATTAAAAAATTAGGGACAGATAAGCATGTGAGAATATCAGATACGGGGAGACTTAAACCTAGTCACAGCAGAAGAAAGAGAACCAAAACACATTACAAACATTTCGAGTTGACAGATGAATTTACCTACTCCTCAAACCACTGGAATCAGATAAAATCTCAAAACGCCAATCTGCAAAGTTGTCAACTAGTGCTTGTGATATTCTAGAATTATGCTGTTCGATGAGGTAGCCAGTAGCCAGCTGTGACTATTTAAATATAATGAAAATAAAATATAATGAAATTTAAAATTCAGTTCTGTAGTTATACTAATCCCATTTATAGCCTATAGTTTGATATGCTGTCCAACTGAACTGTAAGAAAAGCAAAATGTGGGGTGCCTGGGTGGCTCAGTCGGTTAGGCGTCTATTAATCTCGGCTCAGGTCGTGATCTCAGGGTTCATTTTTGGGATGAGCCCCACGTTGGGCTTGGGATTCTCTTTCCCTCTCTCTCTGCCCCTCCCTTGCTTGTGCCCTCTCCTTCTCAAAATAAATCTTTTTTTTTTTTTTTTTTTTTTTTAAGAAAACTGTGGGGCACCTGGGTGGCTCAGTTGGTTAAGCATCTGACTTCGACTCAGCTCATGATCTTGCGGTTCATGAGTTCGAACCCCACATCAGGCTCTGTGCTGACATCTCAGAGCCTGGAATCTGCTTAGGATTCTATGTCTCCCTCTCTCTCTGCCTCTCCCCCGTTTGCACTCTGTCTCTCTCTCTCTCTCTCAAAAAGAAACGAATATTTTAAAAAAATTTTAAAAAAAATTTTAATAAATAAAAAAAGAAAACTGTTGTGTATTTGTGCTGTCCAATATGTGCAGCCACTAGCACTGGTTATCGAACATTTGAAATATAGTTGTAAGTACAAATGAGGAACTGAAATTTTAACTTAACTTTAATTAAGTTAAATTTAAATGTAAATGTAAATAGCTATATGTGGCCAGTGGCTACCACACATATAGAACATTTCCATCACTGCAGAAAGTTGTACTGTACAGTGCTGCTCTAGAACCACAGGATCCTTTATGCAGGGATGCCAAAAAGAGGGAAGGGAAGAATGTAAGAAATAGGAGTGATGCTGGGGCAGAAAAATAATATTTTTTCACCACCTGCTATCTGCCAAGCACTTTGTCATGTGCTTCCCATATGTCACTTCATTTAATGCTTACAGCCCCAAAATTGCTATTGAACTAACAGCAGAAGCTCAGAACACATTTGAATCCACGTCTATGTGACACGTCCTGCCATCTCATTTCCACTAATTCTTGACACAGTATAATCATGGATGGTGTTCACATGGTCAGTACAGATTTATCAGAATAAAGTACATTAAACAATGAGGTCCCATGTCGTTAAGACCTATGAAAAAAGAGGAAATGCTGTTTTATATATCCAGCAGCAAACATGCAAAGTGTGTTACTGGGAGGGATGGTATAGGCTTAAAAGGAAACAGAATTATGGAAAATGAATGATTGATAGTTTCATTATTAACGGAAGCTAGAAATGAGTGAATTGCCAAAACTAAAATTGTAGTAACAGTGATCATCATAACAATAGCTATCATTTGTTGAATCCTTACTGTGCTCAATACTTCATGCTCATAATCAGCCACCCTCTGAAGCGCAGGTGAGCATGTCACTGTCAGAGATAAAATAGCAGTCTGGAAAGCAGAAAGGTCTGACTGATTAACCTCTTTCTTATCTTTTTAAGTGAAATTTCCCAAAGCCTTCGCCCAGGTACACACAACAAAGTGATGAAAGAGAAGATAATGTCCAATATCAGTCAGTGAAGAAATGCACTGCCATTGTTGAAAGTCCTCATTTAAATTTTAATTTGCCTGTTTTTTAATTATCCTTGCACATGTCCTAATTTTTTCCCTAAGCTTTGTATGTGGTGTTCACAATCATTTTCAAAGCTGACATTAAAATTTGCTAGGTCGGTAGGTTTGGGTGAATGGCTTAATTTTTATGCATCTTTAACAGCCCTGTCAGGTTATTGTTGATATTAGAAAGGATCTCAGTCCATCTTGGCCTTCTTAATATTATCTCCTTTCTAGCTGTTTTTATCACCAGTCATAGGGGCAGAACTGTTATGGATGAGAGGATGAGAGTACATTTAAGGAAATAATAAAGACTCTTGACTATCTGTAATACCCATCTCATAGTGGCTGGAAATAACTTCAGGAAAGCTAATTATTAAATAATCAATGACAATAGTCCCTTGATTAAAGGTAATATATGTGTTAACACCAAACCCAATCCTTGGCACATAAAACTCACTGAACAATTAGTTCCTTATCTCCCTCTCCTAATCTTACTTCCTTGACTAGGTCAGATTGTAATGTAAATTGTGATTATGAGTAAGTTTGGCTAAACTGTTTTCCTCTGACTCAAGGTCACCAGAGAAGAATAAAATTCCTATTCCAAATCTTCTATAAATACGGTATAGGGAGAATAACTACCAATTCTGACTTTCAAATCTCATAGCTATAATTACTCTTAATGCTAAAGGATACTTAGGCTATATATATTTCAAAAGATGGTCAAATTAGGATCACACATCAAAGGCATATAAATGTATCTTAATAAGAAAATATATTCTTGGAAATATACTACTTTGCCTTTTATCAATGGACTAAAACAAAGTGAGGAAAATATATTCCTATTTTGTGTATAAAACAACTTTAGGGTCACCTGTGTGGCTCAGTCGGTTAAGTGTCTGACTTCGGCTCAGGTCATGATCCCATGGTTCATGGGTTCGAGCCCCATGTCGGGCTCTATGCCACCAGTTCGGAGCCTGCTTCAGATTCTGTGTCTCCCTCTCTCTCTGCACCTCCCCACTCAAGCTCTGTCTGTCTCTCTCTCTCTCAAAAATAAAACATTAAAAAAAAATTTTAAATAAAACAACTTTAGAAACTGTCCCCATCGATTAAATTAATTTGTGACAGATTTTGTGGTAGAATATTGTGTCGTCATTATAGAGAATTAAGAAACTCTGTAATTATTAGTATCAAAAGAGATTCAAGTTGTACAGTTATGTGAACACAGTCAGGTATACAAGTGTATGCACGCTACCATTTTTTTAAGCAACCTGAAAATCTGAATGATTGTCAAATTGATAGACAAGACATAGAGAGAGTGATGGATGAATGTGGGTAGATTATTATTATTATCATTAGGCATCACATATAAAAAAAGTTCTTAATAGTAGTTACCTCTATGGAGGGTGGGGTGAAATTTGCATGTTATTCTGTACTTAACGTGTAATTTAAACTTTCTAATCATGTACATGTATTACTTTTTGAAAATATCGCCAGGAATTATATGGGCCTTGACACTGTAATCCTCTTGTTTTCCCTACTCTCTCTCCCTCCCCCCCCAAAAAAAGTGTAAATACATTTCATAAATGATATTTTGTATTATTGATGAAAGTTCAACCAATCATTTATATGCAAAATTCACCTTACCAAATGGTTAGATTTTTAAGGGTTATCTTCTAAAATAATAGAGCTATATTTGTGTGGATACATCACAATTTGGTCAATGAAATACCAGCTGGTCATGAGTGCCCACTCTCCCCCACCAAAAATCTCAGCTTATATCTTCAAATAAAAGGAGGTCACATAATATCCTCCATTTATTTATGATGACTTTCCAAATCTCCACCTCCTTTTGTGTGTTCCCCTTCCTGCAGATTGAAACAAAAATATGCACAAAGAAGAATTTCTGGCTTGGAGAGCCTGGGTGGTTCAGTCAGTTAAACACCTGGCTCTTGATTTCGGCCCAAGTCTGGATCTCATGGTTTGTGGGATGGAGCCCCTCGTCTAGCTCTGCCCTAACGTCACAGAGCCTGCTTGGAATTGTCTCTCCCTCTCTCTCTGCCCCTCCCATGCTTGTGTGCATGCGTGTGCTTGCTCACTCTGTCTCAAAATAAACATTTAAAAAAAAAAAAGGAATTCTGGATTGGATGAAATATGATTTTGAACCCATTCAAGGTTCCACTAAAGTCTAGATACAGTAAAAGTTATCAATATCTCCCTTTATTTTAAGAAAATGTTAGAGAATTTAAGAAGCTAACTATATTCAAAGAATATTAAAGTTTGAAATATAGAGGGTAAGTCATGAGGGAAGAGATATAGCACCTTTTCAGAAATAGGACATCTATCACAAGCAGACTTGTTATCTCATTTTCCTTACGCTAACCCCCTTTTTCAAAGAAAGGGAGTGTAGTACATTTTCTTTCATCCAGGACAAAAACCTAATATTCACACTGGAACAAAACGTGCCTCATGGGCTCTTGGCAATTACTCCTTTGGCCCAATGAATCAAATACGAGTAACAATTTCAATCTTTCCCTTTTTTACAAAAAGAGTAAGTCAGGGTTGGCAGGCTTTTAGAAACTGGGTGTCAGAAAGGTAAGCTCTTTTGTGTTTTGTTTGGCATATGAACATTGGTGATGGTGAGCACTACAGACCTCAACAGGCAATAGGGACCAAAAAATAATTTGGGCTTAAGATTTTGTCCTCACATTCAACATCTGTATATATTCTTAAACAAAATATTCAGAAAATTTACACTCTTCCTGAGACTTTTCAACTGAAAGAAGAGAATGTGTTATAGTGTTACTGGTAGATAAATACACAAAGTTTTCAAACTTGCCATTTTCAATGAATGTGTCTTTGGGTAAGTTACTGTTCCTCATAGAATCATAGAGAGAAAACTAGCTTCTTATATGGTTACCACTTGCTTAGAAGCCAAAACTGGCAAATACTCTTCTTACATTTGCAAAAGTACAGATGACCTTTGAACAACATGGGTCTGAATTGTGTGGATCCACTTACACTTGATTTTTTTCAATAAATATAGTACTGTAAGTGTATTTCTCTTCCCTATGATTTTCTTGATAACATTTTCTTTTCTCTAGCTTACTTTAAGATTACAGTGCATAATACGTATACAAAATACATGTTAATCAAACTGCTGATGTTATCAGTAAAGCTTCCAGTCAACAGGAGACTAGTAGTAAAGTTTCAGGGGAGTCAAAAGTTATACACAGATTTTTACTGGGGGAGCTTGGTGACCCTAACCTCTACACTGTTCAAGTGTCAACTATATATCCATCGAATACTTACCTGTGGGACATTTCTCCAAAGTTAGGATTTCGTGATCAAAACATTTTGGAAGCATTTTGTACTACATTTTCCTATTGGTAATTCACAGTGTATATTTACATATTGCAGACTCCGAGTAGTCAAAAGAATGAACCAGTTTAAATTTGTTTTACTTATTATTTCTCAATCTTTTTAATCATGGAAATATTTTCTTTGTGTGCTTACTCAAATGTCATTGAATAAATGTCCTATATAGAGGATACTTTGGGAAACACTAGATAGTCCTATCTGTTTGGAACAGTGGAATGGTTCTGGGCCCAGAAACCACAGAAGACAGTGAGTATCTCAAAGAGAAAAGGGATAAAAAGGAAAGATCCACATGCTAAATCTATGACCCAATCAGCATCCTCAAATTGGACCGCACATGAGTGGATATTCTTGCCTTATTGTGACTCAAATTTGGACAGGAGGCAGAGGGAGACAAACCACTGGGGTAAGAGGGATGTTCTTTAGTCTCCCCAGAGATCCACCCAATCTCATTTGCAAATGAAAATAATAAGCCTATATATACTACATAAAATACCCAAGACCACCCTGGTGGTCAGGAGCAGCCCTGGAGTGAGAACCAGCCTTCTGATTCTGATGCCAGAGTCCTTCCTAGCAGCCCACATCAACTTCTGCCCAATGATGAACAGAAAGATGATTAATTGGCTCAAATATGATTGAACATAAATATTATTTGGGGGCCCATATAAGGCCATGTGGAGAAATGGACAACTGAAGACACTTAAATATTTTTCAATGTTTCTTCTATGCTGTATAATTTCTATGGATCCTAAGATCTTTGAAGTGAAGATACAGAGAGGAATATAATACACAGCAGTATAGTGTAGTGGTGAGTTCAGCTGCTAGATATCACCCATCTAATGAGCACAGAAAACACAAAACAACCTACAAGGCTCTATGGAACCATGAGTTAGAAATCACCCAGTGTATTGTATAATGGGTTTAATAGAGTCTCATGTATCAGCAGTTTTTGTTTTATTTATTCTGGAGGTTAAAGAGTGCCCAACTCCTGCCCCTCATCTGTATTTCTCTAAGACTCTAAGCATAAGCTTCCTTATGATAAGGATAGGGATAGGGATAGGGATAGGGATAGGGATAGGGATAAGGATAAGGATAGGGATAAGGATAAGGATAAGGATAAGGATAAGGATAAGGATAAGGATAAGGATAAGGATAAGGATAAGGATAAGGATAAGGATAAGGATAATAATGAGGAGGGAGAGGAGGAGCAGTAGTATTAGCAGCAGCAGTAACACTTATTGGGTGTTTTCTATATCTCCAGTACTGTTCTAACTGCTTTAAATAAGTTTACTCATTTAATCCCTATAATAATTCCTTATGGTAGGTAAGAATTATTTTTCTCATTATACAAAATGTGGAAACTAAAAACCAGCTAGATTTTTAAACTTGCCCGAAATCTCATAGCTTTAAGTAGCAGAGATGGGATTTAAATCCAAGTGGTCTGGCTCCATGGGTGATAGTCTTTAACCATTATGTACATTGCTCATACATGTCTGCTGGTGGTTATTTATTTACTTTATCCATTTTCACAACCATTCCCTCTTGCCAATCATTGACTCCTCTATTGTTGATTTCTAAACCTGATGAAGTATCAGAATCACCTAGAGAGCATCTTTAAAATAGACATCATAGTTCTCTCTTCAAGATACTCTGGTCCATACTACATCAAGCAATTTCAAAAAGAACAACAGGTTAATCTGGAGGTAAAGGTCCCAGGACCCATGTTTGGCAGCCACGGATTTAGAGCCCTTCTCTCTTAGCCTTATATATCAAAGACACTGGATCACAAAAGCCATGAAAGAAAGGACACAAAGCATAGCCAGACATACTGGCTAAATCACAACTTATCCCAGAAGTCTTTATACCCTTTTCTCACACTATGAACTCCTTAAAGACAAGAACATAGCATTACTCAGATCTGGACCTTCCATGGGCGAGACTAGGGCTTGATTCATAGATGCTCAGTTAGTACTTACTGTCTAGATTCCTCGGTGAATCTTCTTGAAAAAAAGGCAATCAAATAACGATTTTCCAAAAAAACACTAAGAAGGGTTTTCTGACCACTGATCACCTATTGCTCTAATGACAAAAGAATCATGAATTTTCCCACAACGTTGTAAATGGGAGATGGTAAGAGGGTTTATTCACGATCTTGACACAAAGGAAGGAATAAGAGCAAGAACAAATGGGAGCAGAAGAGGAAACCATGTTTAAATCATGCCCGGTCGGACAAACTACACATCAATATAGAGATCTATGTTCATTTTACCGCATTCATTAACTCAAGTGATTGTAGCTGTTTTTAATTCTTTCAAGGCTGGCTCCATAGGACCCTCAAATGAATCTACCCACTCATCTACCCCTCCACTGCTGCCTAATTGGCCCACCACAGGCTAATGGGCAAACATTCCTCAGCAACTATTTATCTTTTTGAAGTCTTTTCCTAGAGATCCCTTTAAGAATAGCGGTAGGTTTTCCCTTGAAGCTATTTTTCCACTCTTATTTGTTTTTTGTTTTTTGTTTTTCAAGCATTTTAGGGAGGCTTCTTTGCTGTTTGTTTCTGAAGCAAATCAGGAACACTAATTTGTTCTTTGTGGATTTTTGGAAGCTACCCCAGTGGGAGCAGCTTGCTGTGACCAGGATTTCTGCCTGCGGATGGTGGGGAGGGGGGCCGCAGGAAGGCTGCTGAGACAGAAAAGAATGCTACCGTGAGGTGAACACAATAATGCTATAGAGCTAAGAAACATAACTTCTGATTTCGAGAAGATGCAACCAATGATAACATGTAGCCAAGACTACCTGAGAGTTACACATTTACCTCTGTACAACTGTGTACAAAGTAGCAATTACTGACTGAGGTGGAAACACCTGTTTTCCACAGACATGAGAGTGTAATGCAGATGTGATGTTGCAGGCAGAGAAAAGTCTTCATGGGCTCTGCCGCTGGAAGGAAGCTGACAGCTCATTTGAGGGTGATAGGGAAAGCTTTCTGGATGAGAAGTAGGTGGAAAAGTTCTCAACTCACTCAGAACATGCACATTTTCATCGCGGCTCTGCCATTAACTGGCATTGTAGCCCTGTCCAAATTACTTCATCAGAGTAATTTGACAGAGTTCCCCCACCTGTAGAATCAACAGAGCCAAGTGTTGGCCAACAGTTCCTTTTACATTATAATATGTTGCTTCCAGATTTTTTTTTTTTTTTTGGGACAGAGAGAGACAGAGCATGAACGGGGGAGGGTCAGAGAGAGAGGGACACACAGAATCGGAAACAGGCTCCAGGCTCCGAGCCATCAGCCCAGAGCCTGACGCGGGGCTCGAACTCACAGACCGCGAGATCGTGACCTGGCTGAAGTCGGACGCTTAACCGACTGCGCCACCCAGGCGCCCCTGTTGCTTCCAGATTAACAAAGATACATACACATTTGTATCTGTAAGGTAAAAAGTCAAAGGCTTTTTACCTTTGACTTTTTGCTTTAAGTTGACTTTCAGGGAAAACAAACTATATGAAAAAATAATGTATTCTTTAGGCATTTATGTTTTAAAACATCCCTCAAAACATATAACCAGAGATCAGTATTACACACATTTAACCCAGTCATCTATTACAAAATTTCCGTATAGTGATGTTGAGAACAACTGATGATGAATCGCAGGCCCTATAAAGACACTGACTTACCAGATGAAAATGCAATGCAGCATCTATTTATGACAAAAGAAAATGGGATAATTTTTAGAAGTGTATTGAAAGGTAATAGAAGATAAATGTTTTCAAAATGTAAAATCATTTATCTTATTACCCTGACACAACTACTACTTTTATTTATTCATATTATCTCTACACATATAGATATTTATAGTCGCAGTAATAGTATACATAGCATTTTATATTTCACTATTTCCACAAAATTGTCTCATAAACTTAACTTGATGTTTCTACATAATTATCATTTGAATGGCTTCATAATACTAAACTGTGTTGATGTACCATAATCTATTAAATCATTATTTTGCTCAACTTCTATTTTGTCCCTAACTTCTTGCTATTAATATCAATTGCAATATTTTTTTTTTCTGTTTAGCTTGTTTGGGTTCTGTTCAAATGCTTCCATAAAAGAAGAATACCTCAGGCAATGGATATGAATATGTCTGTGGCTTTTGCTACAAATGGTCATGTTACCAAAGGGATTATCAAGTGATAATGCCACCAGCAAGGAATGCACGCTTCATTTTTACCAGGACTTCATCATCTTTGCTGATGATCATTTTTATGATGTAATATTTTATGCGTTTTAAACCGGCAGATGTATATAACTATGTATCCTTGTAACTATGTAACTATGTATCATGTTGTATGTAGTTACATACAACATGTAACTAGGAAGTATATGACAGAGTCCTCAGTAAATGTTTTGACCCTTCTCATAAAAACTCTGTGGACTTAAACTGGAGATACATCTGTTCATTAATTCATTCTAACTGATTCACTCATTCATTCATTCAAAAACATTTTACTGTGTACAACTATGAATGATAACATATGAGACACTGGCTATCTGAAGTTATACCTTCCTTTGATAGTACAGTTTCTCAAAGAGAGAAATCCATTGAGCACATCTGTGGTCATTTCCTTAAATACAGCATGTTCCAGGAGGCATATGGATACAGATGTGAAGACAAAAAGTAGGTCATTATTTTTGCATAATAGCATACTTTCAGAAAAATATACTAGACCTCTCTCATTATCAGAACTAATTTTTAATCCATGCCATGAATTAGAAAACTGCTTTTAAAGGTATGGCCCAGATTATTTTCAGAGGCAGAAAGTTTTATAAATGAATTGGTAAGAAATGTAATCAGCTAAATCTTCATTTTGATGATCTCCTTCTCCCACTTTCATGGCTTTCTTTTTCTCTGTGCTTGCTACACTGTCCAAATAATTGTTTAATAAATTGTGATTTTTATGACTCTTTCTCCTTCATCCCCAAGGCCGTAAATATATTCTTTTGGTTCAAATTCTTTCACCTAAAAAATTCCACCAAGGCCCATAATCCAACAAATTTATTCTCCATTATTAACCCTCCCCCAAAACAACTAGCATCATTAACTGAGTGCTTAAAATATGGCATGCAATATAGTAAATGATACACATATTATTTTATGTAATTGTTACAGAATCTGCTTTATACCCCAGTCATTCAAGAAATTATATAATTTGGCCAAGTTCTTCCATCCGCCAAACTACCTCCAACAGTAGCTGATATTGCCAAATTTCTGGTGGGCCTAAATAATTTCTATGTCATTAAACCAACCCTTCTGATATGATTCATAATGGAAAATCTAAAAGAAAAGACCCAAGGGGCACCTGGGTGGCTCAGTCGGTTAAGCATCTGACTTTGGCTCAGGTCACGATCTCGCGGTCCGTGAGTTCAAGCCCCACATCGGGCTCTGGGCTGATGGCTCAGAGCCTGGAGCCTGCTTCGGATTCTGTGTCCTCCTCTCTCTCTGCCCCTCCCCCGTTCATGCTCTGTCTCTCTCTGTCTCAAAAATAAATAAACGTTAAAAAAAAAAAAAGAAAAAAAAAAGAAAAGACCCAAATCAGGGACACAGGAAAGATTAATGTGTCTTCTCCATTTACTCCATCTCTCCCCCTTTGACTTGAAAGCATTATTACTCTTTCTTAGATAAATTAGTGCCTATGAATTTCATAAATAAGCCTGTACAACAGACCCATTCAGACATATGGTAGAGATTTCTGCAATGCATGCCATTCATCCTTAATGGTTTTTATTTCAAAATTCTCTTTGTAGAGTGCAGTGTTAGTTCATTTTACTTCATGAAACACTTGTGTAAGTATTGTTCTCTACAAACAAAGCAGCATAATGGAGAAACAAATTATTTAGAAGTAAATTAAAAGGATTGAACATTCTAAAATGCAAATCACACAAGTTTTCCACTAAACAGATAAGACAAGGCGAAAGATGATTTCTCTTGTTTCTACAAAGACTACCTTGAGTACAGCTTACATATTGCCTCCTCATATCCTCGACCCCTTCCCCCTCTGCCCTTAAGCACACTCAGAAAACCATGCAGCTCTAGTAAAAGAAGAAACCATTAAGGCATCATAGTGTTCTGGCAATTTTTTTTTTCAAAACAATCAAGATGAGGATGATGATGATAATGATGATGATTTTAGACACAGAGAGAGCACATGAGCAGGGGAGAGAGGCAGAGGGACAGAGAGAATCTTAAGAGAAAGAAAGTTAAGTGCTGGACTCGATCCCACAACCTTGGGATCATGACCCAAGCCGAAATCAAGAGTCTGACATTCACCCAACTGAGCCACCCAGGTGCTCCAAGAATTATTTTGTTGAGCATAGAAACCAAGAAACTTTAAGGCAACATTCTAAGTTAACTTTAGGAAAGATCTTTTTATACTTATAAATGTGTAGGATATATTCTCATGATGTTTATAGGGCACTTAAAAAAAAAAACTGCCATGATTTTTAAACTCAGTCTGAAAATGTCAGCACAAGTAAAATGGCGGAATATGGGCAATTGTATTCTAATGCCAGGTTTAAACATTTAATGACCCAATCCCAGAAATTCTGAGCTGGTGGGAACAGTATACAACTATTTATCTTTATTTTAACCACTCGCTAAAATCAAGTAGTGAACAATAGTTAACATTGACTGAGATGCTAAGAATTAGGTTAAAAGTGGCACTTTGAATTTAATCCAGGCATATTTTACACTTTTTAGTAAGCATTTTGCTTCTAAAAGATACCTGAATTTTATAAAATATAATATCCCAACCAGAGAAGGATTGCCAATTCTCCTATACACAAGTATCACTTAAATTTGGTTAGTTGGTTATACTTTGTTTCCCAGCCCTTTATTAGTCTTAAAACTACATTTTCAGAGATGTAGTCAGTCTTCCCAACAATCCAATAAATTAAGTACATCACATATTCACACAGTGAGGAAGCAGAGGAGCTGGATTAAACATTGGGTCCTCTGATCCACTCCATTGGTCTTTCCCTTATTCTACGGCAATGTAAGTACATAGGTAATCTTTTGTTGCTCCTTCCTTGAGGAATCTTGCTTCCAAGTTTCCTGAAGACTTGATCTGCTTTAGGAGGCATGGTGATGAATAGTGTGGTCTCTGAAATTGGCCTCCATTCCATCCCAAACAGCTGAAAGTGGGACTTACTATTTGAAACTCTCAATGACTCGGTTTTCTCATCTATCGAACAGCACTAATATGGAATTTCATAAGCACAAAATGAGGTAATGTATGTAACTACCTAACCTAACAGAGTAAAGGGCACATGGCATGAATTTTTTTCAACTATTTTTATTAGATATCTCAACTTACACATACACAAATACTCTGGAATAAAATCTATACTTTCTTTCCGTGGAGGCATGAAAGAAAAGAGACCTACTTCAGTTTAAAAAGTTTTTATGGGGACACCTGGGTGGTTCAGTCTGTTAAGCATCCAATTCTTGATTTTGGTTCAGGTCATGATCTCACAATTCCTGAGACAGAGACCCACAACAGGCTCTTCTTAACAGCACAGAGTCTGCTTGGGATTCTCTCTAAGCTCCTCCCCTCACCTTCCCCTGGTCATGCTTGTGCTCTCTCTAAATAAACAAATAAACGAAAAAGTTCAGCATGGATCAAGTTGGGGAAAATACATCTTTAGCTCTTTTGCAATTAGGTTCGTACAATGAAGTGACATCATTTTCTTGAAGTCATTGCTAAAATGTCACACTACACACACACACACACACACACACACACACACTTAGATATTTAAATGCTCGTTCATATTGCAAGTAAAACAAGAATGCTGGTATGCTCTGTCATTTTAGGTGAGGCACAGACATGCACTCTTCCTCAGGTACAGATTGTCAGTGGGTCAAGCTTTGCCTTGTTTGCCTCGAAACCCAATCTGCCCACCAAGATTGTTCAGCAAACAGCTTGCTGAAAAGGTATTAATTCACAGGAATAGTGGAGTTTTTCAGGTGGTGTAATTCATGGTTGGTAATGAAAGCAGCTGAAACAATCTGTTTTCATAAATTTCTTCACTACCTTAATATAAACCTCTTCATTAGTCAATAGGCCCGCTGAACTATCCTAACAGCTTTGCTACCTCAAATATTTTTGTGGAAAGGTTAGAAATAAAGACACAGAAACAAACAAACAAACAAACAAACAAACAAACAATTGGGCTTGCTGATGGAAACTTTCAATGGCCTTAAAGGCCAATTACCTACCGCAGATGCTTAGGTACATAGGCACAAGCAGTAAGGGGAAAACATATAAGAGGCTAGGGTTCCTCTCTTCCACCTCTCCCTTTTGCCTATTTAAAGTCTTCAGAGGGATGCTTTTAGAGACAGCCCCTTCCAAGGAAGGGACTTCACACTAAGTAAAATTTTGTCACTTAGAGGTTTCAGAGAGGCACAAAACATACTGACATATAGCTGCCCTTCTCTCCTGTCACATATGTATTTCTTATCATTTGCTACTAAAATTTTATAAAAATATTAGAGCCAATGAATTAGAATTAAAATCTGGGGCTCTAGATTCAGAAAAATGAAAGGTTCAATATTGGCCCTCTTGCTTATTAACTTATTAACTCTTTTCACCCTCCCCTAAACGCAAGAAAAACAAAATTACCTCATCAAACTGTGAGTGAGAATCCAGGTCCCTGCTTTGTACACCTGCAGAGTTAAAAGTTAACCCTACTATTAACCAACACAGGAGCTCTTCTAAGCAGAGGGGGTTTCAGAGATGAAAGAGATAAGACTCAAGGTGCTGGTATTCCCACTTGTTTCACCATCTTAATTCACTATCTAGAGGGAACAACATGATCTTAGCCACAATGGGATCCATAATTTTCAAAAAAAAAAAAAAAAAGGAGAAGAATAGAATAGAGGTTAAGAGACAAATCCAAACAAATGGGTTCATTACTGGGTCTGGAAATAGATCCACTCGGATTTATGTATTTGGAGGAAGGGAAAATAGAAAAGGAAAGGGGCTGAAGGCACTACCTCTGGATTAGACTTGGAAAAGACTAGTATAATCAAGACCCTTAAGGAAGGAGGCCATCCAGAGCAACATATGATTCCCTATACATTTCTGTACACATATGAGTAGCAAGAGGAACAAACAAAGGAATCAGGAGTTGGCTTGGGCCATAGATCCAAAGTAACTGCTGCTGTAGAGGACTCAGCAGGAGGATGTAGGAGGTAGGAGGAGATTTACTCATCTTATTCTGAGATGTGAAAAGAACATGTAGTTTCTTTATTTCTCTCATACAATTCTTTAAATTGCCCACTCGGACTTACTAATTCACAACATTTTAATTTTTTTCTAGCTTGAGTAGTCTCCTTGAATTTAAATATTGGGTCTATTCAAAGTTAACTCAAGAGGGCAATTTATATAGTCATTTTCTGGAGGATATAGTCTTTTCATCATAAATATTTACTCGGTCTTTCATAGTTCTTCAACATCTCCCTTTCTTCCCTGAGATAATTCCTAGATTGACTATGGTTTTATGACAATGAATAGAAGGAGCTTCAATCCATGCCAGTTAACTTCAGATGCTTTCAGCTTGCTGAAACAGGGTGGAAGGACTAGTCTGCTCCCTATGTGGATACTCCGAAGCAAATTCAAAATATTTAACAATGAGTATGTATGTCATAGCATGAACCAATCAAAACAGATGCACGTCCGATAAAAACTATCAGAAGAGACACTGACTATGGTTACTGACACATGATATAGCCATGCCATTGTAGACTTGCTAAATATAAGCCCTATGAGTGACTACTGAAATTTGAATGTCCCACCTAGTCTTTTTTTTTTTAATTTTTTTAACAATGTTTATTTATTTTTGAGAGACAGAGAGAGAGCGTGAGTAGGGAAGGGGCAGAGAGAGAGAGGGAGACACAGTATTCAAAGCAGGCTCCAGTCTCTGAGCTGTCGGCACAGAGCCCGACGCGGGGCTCGAACCCACAAACTGTGAGATCATGACCTGGACCGAAGTCGGACACCCAACTGACTGAGCCACCCAGGCGCCCCAGTGTCCCACCTAGTCTTTTGGAAGAAACTGCAGGTACCCCCAATTGGTGTCCATAGGCACAACCATTTCTCCCAGTCAAGGGTCAGGATCTTAAAAACCCACCACCTCATTCCCTAACTCCACAACTGTTTTTCCTGCCAAAATTCCTGAGGGCCAAAGGAGCAGGTTTTCCATATTCTCTGATCTCATCTTGAGTTTGTTCTACCCCTTGGAACACACTAAAACTCTCTGATCTATTCTACCATTCTTGTTTCTTGATTTGTTGGGAGTTAATGTGTTTGATTTCCCAAGAGCTAATGGGTTTAGAAAATCCTTTTTCCTCAACAATACCTGATTTTCAAGAACATTATTGTTCTAAAGAAAGAAGAAGGTAAGCTTTGAAATGTAAAGCTGATCAGTGAGTTCTCTGTTTAATGTAGTACCAGCTCTGTCCTTTTGCAAGGCAATGGCTTCTTGACTCCATTAGGCAATGATTTAAATATATCCAAGAACTGTTCCATACAAGTGTGAATTAAATATTGATAATGAAAAATCATAATCTATTTTGAAAAATTAGAAAAAAATAGGAAATATAAATAATAATACTTAGAACACTGTAACATACATTAAGCAGTATATTAATTAAAGGCAGCATGGAAATTCAGATATTTATATCAAAGGATAAAATCAGTACATTTTTTATAAACTGCCCAAAACATTCAAAGAAATAGAAACTGGTAGTGTGGGAAGGGCCCTTCAGTGAGTCACGGATCATCAAACAGGATTTTAGGCTATGCTGGGATCTTTTTCCTACTGATTTTGTTATTATTGTTGGAATTAAATCAGAAGCCATGAATAAACCATTGAGACCCATCTCAATTAATTCCCCAATTCCACCCCTTACTTTCAATCCCTAGCCTAAGTCTTCATCACAAAAAGACACTATTGCAAGCTTAACCTCTAAGGCAAATATAACAAAGCAAAGGAAGACAGAATGGCAGTCTGTATAACACCTGCAATCTAATCTAAAAATAAAATCTGAGGGGCCATCCTAAAAGTCCTGATTTCCTACTCTATTCCAAAAAATTAAAGAGACCAAATTTACTGCCTGCTAAAACTTAAAAGGGTCAGCACACGAAGAACCAGTTAAGTTTGGCTCTCTAAACATCTAGAATGTAACTTCCCACACAGAACACAACTTTAAATCATCATGGTCCACCATGACGGAATCTTCTGTGATGGAGAGTAAAATCTCACAGGTTTAGGCCAAGAACAATTGTTCTCAGAAATACCAAAGTGATATTAAAGAATTCACTGAAGAAGCTATGAATCACTGCCTACATCCAACCATCAGAGGTATGTAAATCCAAACTACAGAAAGGTGGAGGAGGTTCAGATTCCCCATCTGAATGCATAGATGAACAAACATTTCCTGAATCCTTAAGTTTTTTTTTTTTTTTTTCCTGAACAGTGCTAAGATCTACTAGTATATCCTATCCTATTCAAGACACCATTTTCCAACGGTTAGAATCTGGCATTTTTCCCAGTTACTAAAAATTCTAATGAAAAGAAGCAGTCACACAAACCCAACCTGACAAGCTTAAGATCTTTTGTTGGTTGTCTTCTATAATTGATATTACATGTATATTTAGAATAAATGGACGCTGTAGCTTTGTGTCAGTCACTCATTCTAACATGTTTCACATTCTCTTGAATTGTGTGCAACTTTAGAAATTTCCAGTCATCTTACTTTTAAATACCTCAGTTTACAATATAAAAGGACGCAGAGCTTATTTAAATGAAGACATTATACATAGCTCTGCCTGCACTCTTTCAAAATACTCAGTCAATTAACATAAGCTACCTTCCAGAGGATTTGCTTTAAGTCAGGTGGAAAGGAATATTATTTCAGAACTAAGGAAAGAAAAAAGAATATGAAATGCAGAGCAAACCAAACATCTGAAAAAGCATAAAGACTGTTCAATTTCCCATATTTTAGAGGTGGTGATGTGGTCTTTTTTCCCCCTTTAAAACGTTTTGCCAAATATTGCATTCTGGGCACAAAAAAAGACCTCGAGGAGGTCTCTGAAGGGATATAATGTCCAAAATGTTGCAGCCCCTTCTATCAGATGCTTGGGAAGTCTCTCTGCAGCCTCCAAAATATTGCAAGCTCAATTACCCTTGGGGTGCAGTGAGCGAGCAGCACCATTAATCATTCCCAGGGCACTAAAAATGCCCTGAGAACAGTCCTGAGTCCTTCGGCATTAAGGGTGTCCAAGAACTGAGTTGTTCTCTGACAGCTGGGCCATGCTGCCACCTGGAGGTCAGTAGAAAACACGACTCCTCTGATGGCAGTCTTTTCCCTCCAGTTTTAGAGAAAAGCTATTGTAAGGCTTGTGGGCTATGGTGAATATTCTCTCCTTCTTGAACTCTTAACCTTGTTCTTCCTCCTCTCAAAAACGTTGGGACTTTCCTCTGCATTGTTCAGTTGCTTGTGGAACAAGCAATGCCAACAGCAGTGGGTGAAGGCCAGCAGTCCAACAGTTCTTGCTTTCCATGCTTTCTTCATCCACATCCTCAAGGATCCTGGAGCCCCATCTTTGAATGCACCTTTTCTCTTGTTCATCCATCCATCAACATAAACATTAGGTGTCTCATGTTCTGTTCTAGAGACAACACATCATACCCATTCTCAAAGTGCTCCTCTGGGTGAAGAGGGAGAAAAGAAAATAGTCAGTCATGGCCCAGTCATGATAAGTCATGATAAGTCATGATAAGTCATGATAAGTCATGATAAGTGATGTTGTGGGAACAGTGGAAGGATTACCTAAATCAGTCAGAGATGTTAGGAAAGTATCCAGTGGGAAGGGCTCTTCACAGGCATCATAGAAGGAACAAGGGTGTTCCTTTGAAATCTGATGAGCCTGTGGTCAAATCATATCTACAAATACAAATCAAGCAACTTTTCCAACTTTTATTTTCTTGACCTGGAAATTTTTTCATAACAACACTTATTTTATAATGGTATTATAAATGGTATTTCAGAGGAGATAGAAATTACATGTGTCAAAGAGCTAGTAGAGTATGTCAGCTCAACACAGTTGTTTTTATTTATTTATTTATTTTTTAAATGTTTAATGTTTATTTTTAGAGAGAGAGACAGACAGACAGACAGTGGGGGAGGGGCAGAGAGAGAGGGAGACACAGAATCTGAAGCAGGCTCCAGGCTCTGAGTAGTCAGCACAGAGCCCCACGCCGGGCTTAAACTCACAAGAGGTGAGATCGTGACCTGAGCCAAAGTTGGACCTTAACGAACTGAGCCACACAGGCGCCCCAACACCAGGTAGTTGTTTTTGTTTTGATTATAATATCTCTGGCAGAGCAAGGTGGACTCATCCAGGCAGAGAAGGGGGGAAGAGAGGGACAATGCACACTAAGTCTGACAGTGAGAGAATAGTGGGTTTAGGGATCTTCAAGGGCATGTTATCACTGGAAACACTTCAATTTCACTCTCCTTTTCATGTTTCTCTATGACTGTCTCTCCTCCTGTATCTTGTTCCTTGTTGTTGTTTCTTCCACATTGTCCCTACTCAACATTGAAAGGAAAGCAAGAATGTTGTTTCCAGAATATTAAACAAGTGTTTATGTTTTCAGCTAATTCATGATTACAACATTTGTTTGGAGGAGAAACAGGCACCTGGAAAAACTTCTTTTTTCATCAAATTTCCTCTAACTCAGTAGAGAACTTGGTGGGTAGGTACTGACATTCTGATAAAATGCTAGCACTACTTTGTCCCTACAGAATGCACTAGTAAGTTTGAGTGAGCTGTAGTGACACCTCCTGGTAAGAGAAAGGGAACATCACTTGATAGAAAACTTGCCATGCCTTTACAATTTTATGATCAAAAGCAATACACGAAAACATCTTTTTTATATGAAGTGTTTTCCTGCCTAAAAAAAAAAAGTTTGCAAAGACGGACACACACTCATATATACACAAACTCAGGTATGACTGACTTCCATTTTAAAAACCAGCTAAATCCAAAGAAGGAATTTTTTGGTTTTTTTCACGACATCAACTAATTTTAATTCTTAAAAAATCTTTCATCCACTTATTTTAGCATTGTATATATAGAATCTAACATTCCCTAAAGCTAAGAAGTAAGATGCTATGGAAGTTGCTTTATGTAGTATTTTTAACCGGGTTCTTTGTGAAATGTTAATCTGATACTTCCTCTTGAATGCCTCAACTATCAATGGTCTGAAACATCACCTCAAGCCCACCATATATCCCTACCCCAGCACTGCAGTTTCCACTTAGGCCATCCCTGGCCTGAAACATCTTCAGGTCTAGAGTCCCCCAGTCCACCTATCACTTTCCTCTCCACTCCCAAGCAATCTATTTCTTTCAAAATGTACTTGTGTTCTGATAAGTATATTTAAGGCCTTGTATATTAAGAGCCAAAATGATAAGTATTAATAACTTAACCTTTTGTATCTCCTTAGTGACATATGGAACTTGCAAATATAAAGTTAGCCTTTCTAGAAATGCAATCCCTTGATTATAACAGAGTCTCAGCCAGCCAGCCAGCCAGCCAGCCAGCCAGCCAATATTTATTCATTTGCCTAGTACTACATGTCAGACCCTCTGCTAGATATTAGGGGAAACAAATGTAACCATCAAAGACATTATATTTGTTTCAGAGAATTTAAATTCTTGTGGTCAAATAGAGGGGGAAAAGATTAACAAACAAACAAAAAGCTCAAATTGTGATAAGGTCTATTAAGGAAACATAAGGTATAAAGAGTGAAAAGAGACTAGAAGGAAGTGTCCTGTCCTTTAGATAAGTAGAAGGCAGGGAAGCGCTCTCAGGGGAGGCAGCAGAAGCTGAGACCTGTAGGACAAAAAGCTACTATGGGGACAATCAGAGGAGGGTGTTGCAGGCAGAGGGAACAGCATGGGCAAAGGCCCTGTGACAGAATGGACTTGATGTTTTTATGGAAATAGCAAGGAAACAGAAAGTAGCAGGAGTTAAAGTTGATGTATGTGATCATAACGTTTAATTCAAAGCCCAATGAGAAGTCCTTGGATGGTTTTAAAGAAGAAAAGATAAAATCTAATTTAGGTCTTGACAATAGGTAATACATACTAGTACTTACTTTCTGCCAGACACTCACTTAATCCTCATACCAACCTTACAGGATAGGTATTAGTAATTTTATCAATAGGAAAAAGGAAGTAAAGAGAAGTGAAGTAATTTGCCCCCAGTCTCACAGCTAGTAAGTAGCAGTAATGGGATTCATAATCAGGCCACCTGCCCATGGAGTCCATGCTTCAAACAGTATGCAATATAGCCTCTCATGTCATCATTTCTGCCAGAGCAAGAGTGGGAAGAACTTGTTGGAAGGTAAGGCAATGATCCAGGCTAGATATTATGGTGTCTTACTCCAGAAGGATGGCAGTAAAGATGGTAAAGATGAAATGAATTTATGATATATTTTAGTGGTAAATTCTATGGGTCTTGCAGGACTGAACATGGCAGGCAAGGGGAATGCCTAGTGGGGACCAATATTTCAACAACAGTAGAATCACATTGCAGAGACGGCTTTTGCTATTGTTTACTCAATGTGCATTTTCTATATTACCAGGATCTTCCCATGAAGAAGTTTTTTCTTTCAAGCTAATACATTCAAAATATTTGCTATACAGAACACTTTTCATCTCAGTGTCCATTGGAACAACCTTTTAACATGGCTCACTAATTTATCTGGTCTTTTCTATGAACACGTACAAAATTTTATGATGTACTATGTAAGTTTAGGATTTTTTTTTCTTTTACACTATATCATCTACTTTTACCTTGTCAACAATTATTTTTTGAAAAAAAATAGTTTTAAATAATGTTTAACATTCTATTATAAATACAAGCTGTACGTTCTTATTCTATCTTTGGGCCGTTGTGTTGCTTCTAATTTTTCACTATTCCAAGTAACATACTTTACATTCATCTTTGACTGCAACCCTGATTATTTCCCAATGCTAAACAACTAAAACTGTAAGTTTTAGGTCTAATGGAATAGTTTTATTCCCTGACAAACTGCATTTACATGTTTCTACCTTGTATTGCACTAAAATGTAACAGTTGAAATACCACCAGTGCTGTGTGAGAGAACCTGCAAGAAGGCAGATTAGATTATGTGGGAGCAGGTACTAGCAGGTGGATAAACGTGGCAGTGGGTGTCTGCAAAAAATCTTTTTTGATTGTTTCACTTGCACAGTGAATAGGAAGTAATGCCTTCATCTGAGAGTGAGGGTGTAGGCAGAGGTACTGAGTGTTTAAGGAGACAAGAGAAAGTATGACATACAGTGAATGAAGTAAGCTAATGCAGTAAGGGTATCTGATAACTTCAAGAACACATTTAACATTAATGCATATGTACCCATCCACAGGAAGTCCTTATTGAATGTTTATTTGGGTAAGTGTATTTTCCTAATTAAAGGCCAAATTTCCTGATAAATCTTCATTAGCAAGAAATCCAGTTGCCTTGACCATACCCATGCCATACTACACATGACTAGTACTTCTCTCAATAAAAAGTAACAGGCCCCAGAACAGAACTGGTATTCAACTACCAGTCAAAAGGGTTCAAAATGAGAAAAGTATTTACTTCCACGTGTAGCTTGAATCCGGCATTTAGTTTCTCTCTTTGTAGATCTAGAATAGTTATTATATTAATACTATATTTGTATAGAATTCTTTAAATGTTTCTAAACATTTTTATTCTCACAATATTGCTGTAAAACACACACAACACACACATACACACACAGGCACCCTTACAAAAAAAAAAAAAAAGTCAAGTTCAAATCCAACTATGGGATTCCTTCAAACAGAAAGTGTATTTTAAATAAACCTTTAGGCAAAGATAGGCATTTTACCAATTTGGTATGCAAAGTGGGACATTTCAAGTTGAGTATAGCATGAAGAAAAATCAAAAGGTTAATACATAATAAACTTCTGTAATAAGCTATATCTTTGAAATTTATAGCACATATATCTTTGCTTCCTGACACCATGTATAAAATACATACTGAACCAAAATGTGCAGAATGAAGGAAGTATTTGCCTTTTCATTTTTTATTTGGTTGTTCTACCTTTAGGAAGATATTGACATGGACTAGAGAAAGGAAAGGCCAAATTCTGACCTAATACTATAGTATGAGAATTGCAGTTACCTTATTCTTCTCTCACTGCATTCTAGAGAAGAAACTTCAATGGCCATTAGAGAATAAAATAGGACTTCAGCTCAGGTCTTTAGAGGAAGCTATTCTTAAAAATTAATTCACTTGATAAATGTTCCAAGTTTCTTCCTCACTTTTTTTCTATGTGAACATTTATCCTATGTGCTTTGGATGGATGTTACCAAATTTCTGAGTTCAAATTCATAGTCCCAAGAGTTATGCGTACCTGAACAAGTTGGTGAGGAATATTAACTGGTCTCCAAATCTCTTAGGGATAATTTGAAGACAAATTCTCTATCCAAATGTTATTAATTACATATTTAGCACCTTAGGTAGCTTATTTCTGAGAGGCTTTAGAGATCAAAAGGGATACGAAAAAAAGGGAAGAGAATCAAAGCTAAAACATCAATTTGAATTGAGCTGCACAATGAGAATTTACACCAGTACTTTGTTGCAATGTAATCTATAAATAACCCTCTGAGGTTCACTTGCCAATTAGGAATCATCACATGGCATGCACCTTAGATGTCAGTAGCTAATTTGCATGTCATTGAAACATTAATTTGATGAAAATTTTAAAGCTTTATGCACTATTTATATCATAATTGGAAGCACAGTAATTGTACCAATACACAGATTCTCATCATATCCAACGTGCTTCTTAAAAGGCCAAGTTTAAATGATCAGTATTTATCATTGTCTGTTTGAAAGTTTGCTTCAGTTCAGGACAAAATACCCGTGTTTTAGACTAAATTATTTTTTAACATTAACCATAATTGAGATGTCTGGGGAAAAATGGTGTCTATGTGAGAGATAGAGAAGATGAAAATCATTTCATACCCAGAGGTATCTATAGTTAGATTTGGAAGTTTAATTCAGAGTTTGTGCCCTCAGCCATAAATATGTCACCTTGCGTCAATAATTTAGTCCTAATTTGTCTTCAAGTTTTTACTTTTTTTTTTCTCTCCCTGAGTTTTCCAACAGTCAAAAAGAAGTTTTGTGGGTGGTCCCTTCTAAAAGCTTAAAATGGCTGTTGATTCAAGTACAAAGGGAAACAACCAGTGGGCGCGTACATTTAACTACTGTATTTAAGTACAGTACTTAGAAAAAATATTATATTTACATAGCCAGAAATTTCATAAGCTGACAGCCTGGTGGAGTGAGACTGCCATCAGAATTGCCATACCTGTCAATCAGGTCCAGCCAATGGCTGATTGGGTAGCAAGCAGAAAAGCCAATCAGAAGCAGAGGAAGAGGGGAAGAGAGAAGGAGAAGAGAAATGTCTGAAAGTCTCCACTACCAAAGAATCACAAGGATTTTTCCAACACTTATTTTCATTCTCACATCCTCAGACTATTTGGAGTTTAGTATCCCCAGAGGGGAATTCTTTCTAATGAAAAGATTTGGTTACTTCGCTTTTTTTTTACTGGTTGGTACTATTAATAGTGTTTTTTTCCAGAAAGTGGAAGCTGAGCTTCATTAAAGATAAAGTCTGGGTTTTTAATTTAATGCAACAGATGTGCAAATATATGTTGACTCACTATTAGTTAATTCGTTATGTGTTTATGGCTTCTCTATCCTGCTAAAATATAAATATCTTTAGATCAGAAGCCATCCCTAAGTTTGCCTAATGCCCTCAACATTTGCAATATTAGATCTTAATAACTATTTGTGGATTTGATTGTATTTCTAAATACATATTCATATTAATTTTGAGGCTGTCTCCCCCCACCGACAATAAAAAATAGACATTTTGACAAAATACATACATAAGTAGAGTAAGATAAAGTCACTGAGAAATATAACATACATACACCCACTTTCCAAAGAGTGTTAGATGATTAACAAATTAGACTCGGATTGGCTCTGAGCCTTCTAGTGGCCAAAGCAAAAGAGGACATGTGATCAGTTAAGAAATTCACATTACTCCTGAGATTAAAAATAATAATTTATCATAAAAAGCTATGTATAAAAAGCATACACAATCATTAATTTGTATTGCTTTAGATCTTCATTTCATAAGTGTTTACATTATTACTCATGTTAATCTTTATTTTAAAGAAAATCTAAACAAGTATCGGCTACTAAAAACTAAATCTAATTCAATACTTTTTTTCCATATTAGTTTATGGGAAGGAAAACTAAATTTAAGATTGAAATGCACTTATTTGAATCATTTAACCAATTTGTTTATGGTTGCATTTAGTTATGAAAATTGAGTGTCAAACTTCATCTTCCCTATTAAACATTTAATAAGTTCTAAACGTGTAGGAGGAAACTGAGTTTTTTAAATAAAATGTCTCCAAAATAAACATTGCCAATTATCATTTTTATATACATAGAATAGTTTTCTCTCTCCTTTCCAGCCTCCCATCCACACCCTATACCTGGCCAAAAAAAAAAAAAAAAAAAAAAAAAGCATAAGAAAACAGTGGGTAGTTTTCATTACTTAATATGAAGAAAAATTAATGGAATTAAAGTCACCATTCAAATGTAACAAAGCAAAGGCACTATGATGCTCTATTACTTTGCCTTATGATATGTGAAGATACTGCCTGAAATACTCAAATGTATATTATGTGCCACATAGCTTGGGCTTTTAAAGGTCAAAGAAGTATTCCCCAACGAAATTATTCATTGAAACATGCCCTTCACTTCCTGTGTTAGGTTCTGACTCTTTCCAGGTTTAATAAAAGTTGTTCTCTCTCTCTTCACTCTTCCCCCCGCTAATCCCTGCATGTTTTCAACAGGAAGTCCCTTACGGACAATGTTGAAGATATCTGCACATAAATTTATGACATAGAATAAAAATAACACAATATTCAGAGTCAACAGAGTATTACTTTAAAAGGAAATTAATTGTGAAGAAGAAAAGAGGATCAACATAAACTCAGCAAGAGTCTGAATGATAGTATATAGTACAAATAATTCTCTATTTGGGGGTCCTGAGAAATTTCAGCAAGTGGTTGTGGAGTAATGAATGTTTGTAATTCATTAGCTACTATTTTAAAATGCAAAGCACACCATGACATCAATGATGTTCTTTTTAATCTCAACAAACAGGCTATTACAATTAAAGCACTTGCAAAAAGACAGTATATTTAAATATAGATTTTGATAAGATTACAATATTTTAATATCAATAATTTGATAACATTTCATAATTCTATAGAAAGAAGAAAATGTGTTATAAGATTGGTTCAAAAACATATGTATGCACCAACAACCTTCTACGAGTATTTAGTAACAGCTAGCATTTCTATCCTTGAAAACGTCTTTTCCTCAGTACCCTTTAGTAAGGTTTTAGTATATCTTTAAGAAAATAATCACTGTTTACTTAAAATACATACATTTTTCCCAAGTAGAGAAAATAATAGCATTTTAAAGTGCTTGATTTTCTTTTCTCACTTTCCATCTTCCCTCAGCTCCTAGACAACAAAACAATGGTTCTTTCTTCATGTGGAAGAGTAAACTCAATAAACACAAATGGCTAGGGGGCCTCACAGCAGTGAAATTATGGCTTCACAAGGACTTTTTTTTCTTTTCGAAGAAACACGTTTAAAAGGACCTTTTTCAACATACTTTAAAGTCATGCATATTTCAATGATATAATTAAATTGGCAACACTAAACATTGCTGACTGATAAATGAGGCCAAAATAATTAAGTTCTGCTTTTTGTACAATCAAGATTTAGTGCAGCAATCAATCTGGGTAAGAATTTGGAGTCCGGAGATTTCAGAAGATGAACAAGCAACTAGATAAAACTGGTCATGTGGGAAGGTGATTAGATGAGTATACAGTTTATACATAGCTGTGGATACCTTCCATGTCTTAATCTTCATTAGAACCTGACTGATTCATTGTTCATGTGGTCTCATACTAAACTGGGCATGGTTCACAAGTAGACAAACAATAGAACAGCTTAAAAGATAATCCTATGCACTCAATGAGCACTACTGATATTGGAACTGTAAAATATTAACAGACTGAAAATAAAAGTTCTTTTCAAAGCAAACAAAAAACCTAGAGGCTCAAGTACTGCAATGGAAAAGATTAAGGAATATTAAGAGTGATGAGGAGCGAGGGAGAGATAGAACACAATATACTTTCCACATGTGCATTTATGGAACTGGGTATGTTGGCTGCCTATTCAGGTTTCCATTTTTATTTATCTTCTACCTAACTCTCTCTTCCTTCCCTAGAATAAACGGCTTTCCATACCCTAAACAACATCCCCACTCTGCATGGTCTCGTCTGTGGAATCAGACCGTGGTCAGAGAGAGGTGTTCATATTATTTCTCCTGGGGGCTGCAACTCCAGGCTTCAGCAGACTGATGCACTTAGCACGTCCATCAGGCAAGTCAGAGTAAAATATAACCTGGGCAGCTGGGTGTGTTAGTAGCTCCTGGGATTTACAACCAGCTACAAACATAAATAAGTAAATATATATATATATATATATATATATATATATATATACATATATATATGTATATGTATATATGTATATATATATGTATATATATATACATATATATATACACACACACATATATGTGTGTATATATACGTATACGTATGTATATAAATACGTATGTATATAATACACATGTATGTGTGTGTGTGTATATATATATATATATATATATATATATATATATATATATATATATCTTGTCAAGAGCTTACTGATTAGTACCTATGGATCTTGGAGAAAGAAGAGACATCCTCCTCAGGAAAATGCACCCTCCTTTGTAGTGGGCTAAAGAATAGACATCATGAACAGGTGATATCGCTGTAATTTAGAAAAAATGGAAAAACTCAAGAGTGTCCTACTCTCCAACAAAACGAACAAGCGCTAGCTGTGTTTTGGCATCTCCAACTACGGACAGCCGTCTCCCTTTGACTCCAGGTGCACATGTCTGCCTCCATGAACGTTAGCACGCGGCTAGGGTGGAAGAGAAACGAATGTGCACACTAGTGCTTGGCCGTTTGTAGAGTGGAAATTGCACTTTGTGTTTAAAAACGGACTCCCCACCCCCTCCGCCGCCCCAGAACCATGCAATTCAACTAGCTGAAAGCGCAACCAGAATAAATACACATTCAAAACTAGAGGGGGAGGGGGGGGCGAGAAAATAAACCCCACCCAGGAACCTTTAAGAGAAACAGGTGCTAGCAAGAGAAAGCAGCCAGCTGCCAATAATACTTAAAACTCCATCTTCCTTACTCTGAAAACAATTTCTACGGGGAAATACGCGCCCTGTTTCCGAGGGTTTAATTCACTGGGTTGTCTCTGAGAATCAGAGTCACAGCTAAGTTTCACACTCGGGAGCGGTTTTCGCTGTCGAGTACTATTGCCCTCCCAGCCCAGAGAAGTCCGTCTGCAAACTGGGTAAGCCCTTTCTCCAAGCAGCCTTGACCTCACTCCTGCAACTCATCACTTTTATTTATGGCCCCGTGAGCAGCGGCTGTGTCGCTCAGCCCGGCCCCAAGAACAGTCACCGCGAACAATGAGCCAGGGAAGGGACCCACCCAGCGAACGCCTGCTCGCCAGCCGCGCGCAAGCCCGCTAGCGCGGGACGCTCCGGCTTCGGGGATCCCGCTGCCCCCGTCCTTTCCCCTCCAGAACCCAAGAAAAACGAGAAGGTAGGTCTTCCCCTACACCTCGACTCCCGTAATCACTCAGTCAGCCTTGCCGCCAGCACCCCCCGGTTAAAGGTGCCGTGTCTAAAAAGAAAATCAGAAGAGGGGGCGGCGTGGCGGTCCCGCCGGCCGCCACCCGGATGTAACTAGCCCAGTTGGGGGGTCTGGCACGCACTTACGCCCGAGTCCGCGACTCATTGAAATCCCGAAGGATTTGGGGTGGGGGCAAGAGGTGGGGCCAGGAGCCATAAAGTGGCTTCCGCTCCCTCCCCCCCCCCCGCCCCCCGCCCCGGCCTGGCACGGCTCTGGGATCGGGCAAGACACAAAAGACGGGTAGTAGCAGTGCCACCAACTCCGCCGCCGCCTCCGTCTGCGCTGCGTAGGCGAACGTGGCGGCGGGGGCCTCGGGGCCGGGTCCCCGCGCCGGCCGGGGCGCGCCCGGAGGCTGGGAGCATCCCTGGACGCCACCGGAGCCTCCTGGTGCGCTTTGCGCGCAGCCCCCCAACGGGAGCTTTACGCTCCGCAGAGAAAGACGCCTAGGCGTGGAGGAGAAATGGAGAGAAAAGGCAAGACTTACTTGGCGGCCGAAGGCTCAGCCAGACTCCCGCTTCGGACTCGGCAGGTGTCTGGCACCGCGGGCCCAGGCGGAAGGCGCTGGCGCAGCTCCGAGCCGGGCTCCACTTGAGCGAGGACGGAAACTCCCCTCGCCACCCGGCCCCGCGCGGCGCTCCCCGCTGTCACGGCACCGAGCGACGCAGGCAAGCTCCCCACTGCCGCCTCTGTCCTGGTGGGTCTGTCTGCCCTCGTCTCCGGGTTCGGCTGCTCCCCCACAGACCACACCCTGTCACCTCAGCGGCCCTCCACTCCTTCCTCTTTGACACTTCCACCGGTTACTCCTCTGTCTGCGTCCTCCCACCCCCTCAGCCCACGTGCTTCTGCCGCTCCCTCGGCTCTAAACTTCCCCTGCCTAAGGCCCGCACCGCCCCCCCCCCACCCCTGCTCTGAAAACCCGAGGTCTCCACGCACGGTGAAGGTCCTGGGGTAGCATAGCAGCCGGCTGACCTTTAGGTCATCGACCACATCCCACCCCCCCCCCCCCCAACCACTTAAGTAGGCAGAACCCGTTATTTTGGTTTTGTTAATAAGATGGCTTAATATTGTGTATTATATATAAGGATGTGTATTTTTAATATGCCATGTATCACTCTTAATAACATTTATTACTGCGTGTCACTTAAGAAACATCTCACAGCTATGCATTGACATTTGGGGCTGGCCTATCAGTCCAGATTTTTCCATATGCAAACAGCTCAGCAAAATTCCTGAAAAACCATCTTTTGCCCAGTCCATTTTTGTTAATGCCACTTTCTACTGAGAGCCCCCTCTCCTTTTTTGTTTTTTGTTGTTGTTGTAGAAATATTCTGATATCCACTTTTCTCTGTTCCTGCAGACAAATTTAAAGACTTCTCTCTAAGGGCTCCCCACAGCACTGTTCATATTGCAATGATCATTCTTTCTACCCATACCATATGTGGCATTCTCTCTTCCTGTGACTGCCTCCACGACTGGTCGGTAAGTTTCTCCAGGCAGAAGTTTGTCACACTCTAACCTTATCAGCAGCATCTAATGTAATCCCCAGTACATACTATATGCTCAAAAAACTGTTCAAGGAATGAATGCCCTTTAAATATGATGCCAGCGCTGCTTGTCTGCATCTCAACTAATAGGTCATGGAGAAAACTAATACCTTTTTACATTTGGCTAGGTGATTTCTCATACATTCTTTAATGTAATCCTTAAAACAAGTCTTGGTAGGTTTTACCCACTTTTCTAACTTGGTGAACGTCATTAAGTTCAAAACTCCTAAACTCAGAGCTGGGCTCCACGTTCCTTCAGACTAGCACAAGCTGAATGGGGTTGGCTTTCTTATCACACTACCAGCCTGTCCTGACTGCCCAATGCTACATGATGAAGTCATCTACCATGGAAGAGCCTGTCCAAACAGCTCTTTTTTCCAAAGTAGGATTTTTCCCTTCCTTTGTCCTCTTTTGTAACTCTTGAGCCTCTTAATTCAGAGTTCTAAAAACAAACAAAACAACAGCAACAATGAAAACTTCTCTAAACTCAGACCTTTTATAAGCACTTATTGTCTTAACTCTTACACTTAAAAAAAAAAAAGTTACTATTTTTCCCCATGTATTTTGACTCAGTTATTCTGTATCTTACACAGGGATTTATTTCTTTGGCTCCTCCATTGAAATAAATAGCAGCTAACCTTAAGTTAGAGACATCATCTAACAGCCAGCCATTACTCTGAGCACTTTACACATATATTAGCTCATTTAATCGTCAACAACCTTATCCAGACTATTTTATACATGGGAAACAGGCACAGAGGTGGGGTCACATGGCCAGTAATTAGTAGAACAAGGGTTGGATTCCTGAGAGTCTGTTCAGTGGCTTCTCTTTCTCTACCTTCTGTGATCCCTTATACCTAAGAGATGTTAGTAAATACTTTTTTTTAAATACATGAGAGGGACTTTATTTTTTTTAATGTTTATTTATTTTGAAAGCGAGAGAGCAAGCAGAGGAGGGGCAGAGAGAAGAGGAGAGAGAAGGAATCCCAAGCAGGCTCTGCACTATTAGTGTGGAGCCAGGTGTAGGGCTTGATCCCATCAGCGGTGAGATCATGACCTGAGCCAAAATCAAGAGTCAGATGTTTAACCGACTGAGCCACCCAGGTGCCCCAACAATCCTATTTTTGACTCTTCAGTTGCTTACGCATTTTCCCATTCTCTCCCTTCCCCAGAACCTCCACCTTTCCCCCTCAGTTATTCACTGGGACTAATTTATGTTCACTTAGCAAGGCTAAAGCATAATTTAACCCCTCACTCCTGGTCTAAGTTCTGAAGCCTTGCTCCACAAAGAAGAAGAGGGAGAATGATGTGAGTGTTCTAAAATTTGATCATAAAGCGTAAATCTAGTCCACCATTAGGGGATTTCCCATTAGGTGACACAAAGTAGTAGATGTGCTACTATTTATCATACAAATAGTAGATTGGATTAAGGTGAAGACTTGTTTTTCCCTTTTGAACTACTTCCCCATCATTCACAGACCTTTGGATGTAGTACAATAATTCTGGCCAGCAGTAAGTAAATATTCTTTGTTCCTTTTACATCCTTTCCCCTATGATTTCTGGCAGTTAGATGTATAGTGGGTGGTACAAAAGAGCAGGGGCAGAAAGGATAATTTGTGTGGCCTGTGTTAGAAACATGAGCAGGACAAATAAAGCAAGTCAGATAAATCACTACGTTGAGACTTAGTTTCTTCTTCTGAAAGAATAGAAAACAAATCCTCATTCTACTTTATATTTCACTTATATTTATATCTTTTTTAGACATCTCACATTCTCCATTTTGAACTAAAATTATTTGGAGACATGGTATTTGAATACCAGTACTTTAGCTTTCTGGTTGAGTGAAATTGGCAAGTTTTTAATCTCTTTTAAAGATTCTCAAGCAAAAACAGAGGGATAACAAACAATAATCATCTTTAAAAAGTTGTTATGAAATTAAATGTGAAAAATATCTGTAAAATGTTTCACATAAGGCCTCATATAGTTTAATCAATCAATAAATGATAGCTATTTTTTTTGGCCTTACCTGATACTATGAATCCAAAATACTTTTTTCCCCAGACATGTCTCCTACAATCATGTGCACATATTAAGTGCTCAAAGCATATTAGTTAAAATCATGGACAAATGGATATAAGGTAATTTATATGAAAGTGCTGTGAAATTGACTAAATGTTATAGAATTTTGAGAGGTTGGTACTAATAGTAATAATTAATAAGTAATAATAGGTGACACCACTGAGTCTTTGATTCTGGTTCAGCTTTGAGAACTGCTTTGCAAGAAATGTTTGATGCCTAACCTTTTTCACCTAAAAATTCAACTGGGAGGGACACTGTCGACAGAACAGCAACATCTACTGATCAATGGAAAATGTTTCATTCATTCTTCTTTGCTGGATAAAAATTCCCAATCTTCCTTCAGAGGCTTTTTACTTCTTTTACTGTGCCTATAATCAGCTAAATTAGTTTTGTTCAGATTTGACAGAGACCGCCCCCTTTCCCCACAAAAGTGGTTTTCATTTGTCAGAGTGGAGTTCAGCAGGCCATAGCCAATATGGTGACCCTACAGTCATGAGGGAGCTCCAACTTCCCTGAACTGCTTCTTGGCCGACGATGGCCATTCGGATTCCAGTTATCTCTTGTCTCTAGACTGGAGATAGAGGGGAAAGGTTAAAGGGGGGAAGGGTAGAAAGTGAGCCTCCACTGCTGAGTCAACCTTCTTGAAAGAGCCTTTCCAAAGCTCTCTGCAATGAATTTCACCTGGGCTATGTGCAAGGAGAAGCTGGGAAATGCCACTTTTATCAGGACACACTGCCGCCTGAATACAATTAGGGTTCTGTTACTCAGGTGGAAGAAGAGGATGGGTATTAGGCAAACAACTAGCGGTATTTGCCATTGACCTCTCTACTTTTCCTTTTCATCTTCAAGTCCTCCTTTGTTATCCAATTGGCAACTCATCGAATGTTCTGTAACCTGAATATCTCCTCTCTTTCTGTGTGCCTTTTTCACTATTCCATAAACCCAGTGCTTTCTCTTTTATGTTATCCACAGTCTGTTTCCTTTTCCTATATTGGTTACTTACTTTTAGGGTTACACCCTAAAGTTCTTCATGTATTTCATTTTTATTCAATTCTAAACTGCTCATACTATCCACTATTTTCTGTGAATGTTGCCCAACTCTGTTCTTTGACTCTGCAGTTGTTGACTTTATGCATTTTCCATGTTTAATCCAGATGCTTTTAGGGTCTTGGATCCTTTGTGATCTAGAAAACATTAGGTTGTGATATTACATCTTGTATTTTTTTTTTTTCAGAACAATCCGGGGTTAGGAGGGATAAAAAGTCAGGGGTGTACAAAGGAAACAAGAACAGCCATCTGTTAAGATTATTGAAACTGGGTGATGGATATGTGGGTTTCATTATATCATTACTTCCAATCTTGTGGATGTCTTAAAATTTATATAATGAAAAGTAAAGAAAAAATTGCTTGAGTGTCTATTTTACAAACTTCTGAAGTATAAAGGCCTCCCCAAAATTTCTTCAGAAAACTCTGAGAGATTTACATTGAGTTGGCCACCTTTGCTTCTGGGGTTTTCTCTCATGTTGGTGATCTGCTATCCATATCTTCTAGTATATGACTATTTCACCAGATCACACACACACGCACACACACACACATATTCCTTTCACACAAAGTAGTTTGAATAAGGTAGTAGTCTTTACGAAGTGCTATCAGTCATATGCAGGGATTATACCACATGTTGCATAGCTATATAAAAGAATACCTTTCTCTACATTTCTGTGAGCTATGAGTGCCCTTTTAACTTAGTTTCCTTGAGATGTAAACAGAAGTTTTGTGCAGCTTTTTTGTTCCTCCACGCTTCTGTTTTCTTCCCCCTGCTGATTGAAATACAGACCTGATTGCAGAGCCTGACCAGCCATTGTGGACCATAAGGCAAAGCCATTAGAGGGCAGAGTGTCAGGATAGAAAAAGCCTGGGTCCCAGAGAACCAGTAACTACCATGTCAGCTCTGAACTACCTTCCTTTGGTCTTGTTTATGAATGCAAGAAGAATAAACATCTATCTTATTTAAGCCACTGTGTGTTGTGTGTGTTTTTTTCTATTACACGCTGCCAAACCTAATCCTACTTGATATACATACCAAGGAATTTTCTTTTTTTTCTAAACAAGTGCAATTCTGAGCCTAAGAGAAATTCTGCCAGATATTAATAACTTTTTTCCTTCATCTTATTATACCTAATTCCTAAATCCATTCCCAGTCCCAGTGATAGACCCTCTCTTTTCTCCTTGACTTGCTGTTGTCTAAATCAGTACAATAAATAAAAATCTATTGCATTGGCAGTTTTTAAGTGGTTTAAATATTAAATTGAAAGAAATGTTGACTCTTTCAGTTATCTATTGTTGCTAACAAATCACTCCAAAGCTTAATAGCCGAAAATGGCAATGTTTCATTATTTCTCACACTTATGCGGGTTTATTGGGATCAACCGGGTGGTTCTGTTGCACACAGTATAGCTGACGTTACTCAGGTGGGAACATTCACCTGGAAGATTTGTTGTGGCTGAAACATTCACCATGTCCTCTTCCTCTCTAGGGCCTCCCTCCATCTGGCCTTTCGTTATTTTGTTCTTTAGCCTAAGTGTCTTTATATCATGATGGTTGGCTTCCAAAAAGGGGGTGGTGGGGGGTTCTGAGAGGACAAGCCCTAATGTGCAAGTACTTATTAGGCCTCTCCTTGCATAATGCTTACTAATTCGCAATTAGACCAAACCTGCAGATGAGGAAACTGAGCAGAGGGAGTTTTAGTAATTTATCCAGTGTCATGGATTTAGTAACTAGCAGAGTCAGGATTTAAAACTAGTTATGCTGACTCCACATCATGAGAATGCAATAATGGCTAGGGATGCAGATTTTGGAACTTGATTATTGTCTATTTTACATATGGAAGCTTTGGCTCTCCAATTATTTCCAATTAGAAAAACTAAAGGCAACACATTATACAGCTTTTTAGGGTAAATTCATGAGTGTGTTTTGAAAATTTTAAAACATGGTACAAATGCTAAAAATGTGAGAGCTGCCTTATCTTAGTGTATCCTCTACAGCACTGGGCTGAGAGTTACTGCGTCACACGTTAGCTGCCCACAGTGTGACTGAATGCTGTATTCCCTGGAGTGCGGCTCCTGCATGGCTATTTCTGAAGGGATGCAGAAAGTGGGAGGAGAGCTGTGTCTTACTCATGTCTGTTGAATTTCCAGGCATCACTCTGCTTCCCCCAGGGTTGAGACTCATTCTTGCACCAAATGCAGGAGATGTACAGAGATACTTAGGTTGCTGATTGTGTTTGCATGAAATCATTACCGTGTGTCAACACTACCAGAGAAGTCTGAAGGGAACATGTGGGGCACCTTTAGCATTTTTAATGATGTCCCCTTCAGTTCACATGCCAGGGATGCAATGAATTAAAATCAATTGTTTTAGGTAGTACATGGAGCCCAAAATGAACTGCAATATAATGTATTTTGCAGGAATATCACAAAATACTTCACAGGTAATTATGTTTGATGTAGAAAAAAACTCTGAATGTGAAAATTTGTTATACAGGTTGCATTTAGAAAAGTGGTGGGTAAAAGAAAAAAGTGGTGGGAAAGATTAAGGCAGTTTGTAAAGACTAGGGAAATAGAACATTCAAAAAATAGGACTCTTGGGGGCGCCTGGGTGGCTCAGTCGGTCTGACTTCGGCTCAGGTCATGATCTTGCGGTCCCTGAGTTCAAGCCCCACGTCGGGCTCTGTGCTGACAGCTCAGAGCCTGGAGCCTGTTTTGGATTCTGTGTCTCCCTTTCTCTCTGACCCTTCCCTGTTCATGCTCTGTCTCAAAAATAAATAAACATTAAAAAAAAATTTAAAAAAATAGGACTCTTGGACTCTTGTTTAATTAAAGGAGTGATGGGGAAAATTTTAAAAGGGCTTGAAAGTGAGAGGAGATTCCTGTATGGAATCAGGTTCCTATTGTCCTTTTGTCTAAAACCTACTAACTACATGTAATTATAGTAAGTGTGATAATTACATTAACATATTTAATATCTATCCTTGTTTCTTGTGTTCTAATTTGGTTGTCTGTGCAAAGTGACATGCCCTAAGTTATCTGCCCTTCCTCTCCCCTGCCATCTCCTACCCCCTTTCATGCTTCCTCTGCTCCAGCCACATTGGCATCTTTGCTGTTCCTCACACACACCAGACCCACTTGTTTCCGATGCCTGGAACATCTTTCCTTCATCTGTGTATATGACTCTTTCACCTCTTTCAAATATTTGCCTGAATTTCACCTTCTCCAAAAGGCCTATGTAAATTTGCAGGCTGTGGTGCCTTGGTGGCTCAGTTGGTTAAGTGTCCAACTCTTGGTTCCTGCTCAAGTCACGACCTCACGGTACGTGGGATCAAGTTCCATGTTGGCCTCCGTGCCGACAGCGTGGAGCCTGCTTGGGATTCTCTCTCTCCCTCTCTTTCTCACCCTCCCCCACTCATCCTCTGTCTCAAAATAAATAAATATACTTTAAAAACACACAAATAAATAAATTTGTACCCCACCACTAATCTCGCTATTCCAATCTCCTTCCTCTGCTCTCGTCTTGTTTAGACCAAAATCTCCTTCTAATAGACAACATAATTTACTGTGCATTTTATTATTTAGTTCTATCTCTGCCTTGTCCACCTAGAAAGCCCTACAATGGCCTGAAAGCTTTTCATTTCTGTTAAATGACTTATGAGCCCAGCACATCACCTAGCACATAGAAGACGCTCAATAAATACTTGTTGAATAAACAATACAACTCTCACTTGTGCAATGTATTCTTAAATAAGCCTTTTGTGACTACATTGATGTTCAGCCTCTGCATTGCCATGTGGTTATAACAGAGTATAATGCTTAATGGCATAAGAAATGAAGGGCGAGTTGTATGAAAAAAAAAAAAAAACAACAACAAAACTGGAGAAAAGATCTGCACCAAAAGAAGGAGGGTGTTGTTCTGAGCTAATATAGAGTACAGATGCTCTAATGCCACAGTTCTAGTTCAGGATCTCCAAATAATAGTCCTAAAAACTGAGCTGGAAGAGGCATAGGGCTAAGAATAAACAGAATGGTAAAATACATTTTGATTTGCCTCACTTTCAGATTAATTCCAGTTTGAAAATTCTGACCCACAAAACTGTTACTCAAGAAGATTCTTGTAAATATGGATTTACTAATTATATTTTAATTTTTAGTTATCAATAAGTTTGCTCACTCCAAAACAAGAATTTTTCCAATAGGTCTCATCTCATTTCAAAAACTTCAGGTGGTTAGTACAAACTAGAATGCTGTGGTGAAAGTGATTCCCGAGCTATATTCAGCCTTAAAATAAGTGGGCATCAATACTGATTGCCATTGTCTCGCATGGGCTTAGGAGGTGACAGTGTGACATCAGTGCCTTTATTTACCATATCCTGAGCCTAAAATATCTCTAAGGTTCCTTTCAGTTGTATCATGCTCTGTGAAAGCCAAAGTATTAAGTGCTACTGGAAATTCTGACAGGAGAAATTTCAAGTGAATATATTAAGGATTATAACTAGCTGAAAGGCAAGCAGTGGAAATAAAGCACCACTGAAGATAAAATTTAAGTTAGAACTTCCATGTTAATATGTGGGCTTATTCACATGTATTACTTAATATGTGGTCTCTTCCCACCTTATTAAAATACATCTGAAATTTTCTCAAAAGACAAAAGGTGTGTGTGTGTGTGTGTGTGTGTGTGTGTGTGTGTGTGTGTGTTCCTTTTTTACTTGTTTATTACCCGTTTCCCCAACTAGGCTGTATGTTTCATAATGGTAGGAAGCACATCTAATTTGTTCACGAGTCCCTCAAACATAATAGGAAATCATTAAATACATTTTAAATGCATGAGTTATGGGGCACCTGGGTGGCTTAGTGGGTTAAGCGACCGAGTTGGGCTCAGGTCATGATCATGATTCGTGAGTTTGAGCCTGGCATCAGGCTCTGTGCTGACAGCTCAGAGCCTGGAGACTGCCTCGGATTCTGTGACTCCCTCTCTCTCTGCACCTCCCCTACTCATGCTCTGTCTAAGAATTCTAGCATAATTACAATTACAAAGAATATTTTTATTAACAAACCATAGACCTATTTTCATAATAAATAGTTACGTTTTTCAGTTTTTTTTTTTTTTTAATGTTTATTTATTTCTGAGACAGAGACAGAGTATGAACAGGGGAGGTTCCGAGAGAGAGGGAGACACAGAATCGGAAACAGGCTCCAGGCTCCGAGCCGTCAGCCCAGAGCCTGACGCGGGGCTCGAACTCACGGACCGCGAGATCGTGACCTGGCTGAAGTCGGACGCTTAACCGACTGCGCCACCCAGGCGCCCCACGTTTTTCAGTTTTTTACAGAGATATATCAGCCATCCATTATGCTGTGCCTTACTCCAACTATGCACAGCATCATTTGGGTCTCAGTTTAAATACATCTATTTTAAATGCATATTCCCAAGTAATTAACTTCAAAAAGTAAGAAATGCATTTAAATATTTGTTAAACCTATGGACAACTCCAAGTAGAACTAAAAATAGAATTTCTACTTGGCAAAGGTGTGGGGGTAGTAAATAAAATAAAGCCCACAAAGAAAACTACAAAAATACAAAGTACCTAGTCAGGAAAAAAAAAGAAGAGGTTAGGCATACAACAAGATAATAGAACTAAGATTAAATATATTTATTATGACATTGATATGTGAGTTAAACTCCCCTTTTAACAGCAAATGCAAAAAAGAAGGAGATCGAAGCAGAAGTCACAACAATAATAGCAAAATGGAACTCAAGGAGAATAAAAGCATTGAATGGGACAGTGGGTAATTCTTTTGATAAAAACCATTATGAAGAGATAATAACAATAAATCTCCACGCACATAAAATATTACAAAGAAAATATTATAAATAATTTGACAACAAAAACAATTATAGTGAGATGCTTTAGCTTAGTACTGTGACAAATCAACATAAATCAAAGCAAATAAGCACAAATACTTGTGAACAATATAAATTTATCCTCACAAATAAAAAATATAAATTTTGTCAAATGTGTGAGAAATGTCTACAAAATTTAATCATATCCAAAGCCATACAAAAACCCTCAAGTCTTAAAAAAAATGGAAGCTGGAAGGGCCAGTGTACGTCTTTTGTCCAAAAATGAACAAAAATAAAAATTAATTAAGATTCCATTGTATCAATTTAAAGAGGGAATAAAATGCAATTAAAATGTTTTTAGAAAATAATTGAAATGAGAATAGAATATATCAAAATTTCTAGGATAGTCCAAAATAAATACTCAAAGGTAAGCTTACATCCCTAGACTATCATTTAAGAAAGATCAATGAATGAAATAAGCATTTTATTTAAGAAGTTAGAAAGTTTTTGGGCACCTGGGTGGCTCAGTCAATTAAGCTTCTGATTTCAGCTCAGGTCATGAGGTCGCAGTTTGTGAGTTCGAGCCCCGCATTGGGCTCTGGGCTGACAGCTCAGACCCTGGAGCCTGCTTCTGATTCTGTGTCTCCCTCTCTCTCTGTTCCTCCCCCACTCGCTCTCTCTCTCTCTCTCTCTCTCTCCCCCTCTCACTCTCTCTCAAAAGTAAGTAAAAATTAAAAAAAAAATTAAGTTAGAAAGTTTTAAAGAAGGCAGCCCTAAGGAAGGCAAGAAAAAGGAAAGTAATAGATCAGTAAATGGAAAAAAAAATATGTGAATAGATAGAAATTTGCAGGGATTTTTTAATAGACCTATTTAGGAAATATAATTATTAAAAAGAAGGAAACATAAGCAAATATCAACAAAGGGCTGGATATATGGAGGCTTTCTAAGCTTGAAAGCATTATATAAAATTACACAATCTAGTAGATTGACCAATCATTTTAAAACATCTTTATGGCAAAATACGAAGCATATTAGAAGGCAAAGTGGGAAAATACTATACGTTTGATGCGCCAGACAAAAGTGTGACTAAGAAAGTGTGACTAGTAACAAAGTGGTAATACTCTATTGGAAAAATACCAAAGAATCTATGACATGTCCTACCTCATTAGAAACAAAGAAATGGAAATTAATATACCAAAACCTATATATCACTAAACAATAGGTTTTAAAAATTATAGGGTCTAGTGCTATTAACGGGTATAATAAAATGTGTACAATATAGTTATTAAATTAGTTGAGGACCTAAAACCTCATACACATGCTAAGTAGGAATAATAGCACGGAAAAAGAATTGGATGGAAATACAACAATGTACAGTAAAACTCATCTCTTGGCTGTGAGAAGTTTTTGTTTTAGGCCATATAATTGTCTGTTTGTCCCAAAAGTATATTCAAAATTACCCCTATTTTAAACTAAATAGGTAATTAAAATATATAATTTATGTATTGGTTAATAAAAAAGGCTGCATAAAAATGTGTCTGCTATCTGATCTAGAGTACACAACGAAATATTTATAAAAAACAATAAAAAGTAGCACTCATAAGGGCGCCTGTGTGGCTCAGTCAGTGAAGCATCCAGCTCTTGTTTTTGGCTCAGTTCGTGATCTCACACTTTGTGAGTTCGAGCCCCACATCAGGCTCTGCACTGACGGTGTGGAGCCTGTCTGGGATTCTCTCTGTCTCCCTCCCTCTCTCTCTGCCCTGCTCATGCTCTCTTTTATTTCTCTCAAAATAAATAAATAAGCTTTTTTTTTTTGAGTGTAGCACTGATAATTTAAAAAAAAATTTTTCTGGATCACTTGGTTAAGTAAATTTTTTTCTCCTTTACACGTCTGCATACTCTTATTTTTTTCTTATGAGTATGTATTATCTTCATAATCAGAAAAAAGTTCAAATTTAAAAGATTAATGGAAATAAAATTGATTCATTGTAATAACATGGTTTATAAATTTAAAGGCAATACTTCTGTAATTTGAGATGTGCCTATTTATAGCTTTTCCTCTATTAAGAAAACTAACAAGAACTTATTTCTTAGAATCATGTAAGTGTGAATGACATTAAGAGGCTTGATTTAATAGACATTTCTTAACTGTGTAATAAAACAGTAATTAAATAATTGTGCTCTGATTAGATCTAGTGTTCAAATACACTAATACAATAATATTTCTAGGTGCATTTTTGTTTATCCAGCAAAGGGATTGCATTATGTCAGTTTGGTTAATTTAATGTAAAATTCCTAATCCAGTTCTGTTGAGGTTGATATGAGATCAATCTGCTCTTCAATGGATAGCCCTGGGAAAATTCCAGGATAAGGGGAAGAGCATGAATGAAGCCCTGCAGTTAACCTTTACATGACTGTGATGCTATAAAGCTAAATGATAACTCCGTAGTGGGTTGGATAACTCCGTAGCGAGAGGGAGAGGAAGAGGGAGAGCATGCATGGATGCGGGCACACATGTGTGCGCAGGGGAGGGACAGAGAGAGGGAGACAGAGAATCCCAAGCAGGTTCTGAGGAGGGGTTCAAACTCAGGAACCATGAGATTGTCATCTGAGCCAAAATCAAGAGCCGGACTTAACTGACTGAGCCACCCAAGCGCGGTAAAACCTTATTACCCTTATAGGCAGAAAGGTTTCTCTGCCTTTACGTCACTAGATTTTGCTTGGGTATTATCACCGAGTTATCATCGAAAACAATCATGATGAAAAAGCTGGGGATCAGGTTATGAGGGTAACAGCTAAATGAAGATTTTTGTTGGGAATATTTTCTTTTGTATGTGTTCAAATGAGTGCCCATTTTTTATTGGGTTGGTGACTTTTTATTCTTGAGGTATAGTGATTCTTTATATGATTGGGATTCAAGCATTTTTTGTCACATACGTTCATTACAGATATTTTCTCCCAGTCCATGCATGGCCTTTTTATTCTCTTGATAATGTCATTTGAAGACAGGAAGGTATCAATGTTGGTGAAGTTTGTTATATCTTTTTTTATGTTATCTTATCTAATAAATCTTTGCCTACTTCAGGATCATGAAATTTTCCTCTTCTGTTTTCTTCTAGAAAGGTTAGAGTTTTAGCTTTTACATTTAGGTCAGGTACATTTCAAATTAAATTTTGTGTATAATGTGATAGTGGGTTGAGGTTCATTAATTTCAACAGGGATACCCAGTTGTTTTAGCACATCTGTTGCAAAGCCTTTTTCCTTCATTGAATTGAATTGACATGTTTTCAAAAATTATTTGATAATATATGTATGATCTATTTATGGAATCTCTAATCTGTTCCATTGATTTGTAGGTTTATCATTATACCAATACAGTGTTATCATGATTGCTGTAGCTCTAAGTCTTGAAATCAGACAATGTACATCCTTCAGTTTTGTTCTTTTTCAAAATTTTGACTAGTCTAAATCCTTTTGCTTCTCATATAAATTTTAGAATCAGTTCATCAATAAAAAACATTGCTAAAAATTTGAGATTTCAGGGGCACCTGGGTGGCTCAGTTGGTCAAGCGTCCAACTTTGGCTCAGGACATGATCTCATGGTTCATGAGTTCAAGTCCTACATTGGGCTCTCTGCTGTCAGCACAGAGCCTGCTTTGGATCCTCTGCCCCCCTCTCTCTCTGCCCCTCCCCCACTCACTCTTTCTATCTCTCTCTCAAAAATAAATAAAAACATTTTAAATTATTTTTTAAAACTTGAGATTTCATTGAATACATTGATTAATCTGGGAAAAATTAATTTTTTAACATTTTCAGTCTTTCATTTTTTAAAATGATCTATCATTCTGTTTATTCTTTTAATGTTAATTAAACATTGTTAAATTCATAATTTTTATTTTTTTTTAATGGTTATTTATTCTTGAGACAGAGAGAGACATAGTGTGAACAAAGGAGGGCAGAGAGAGAGAGGGAGACACAGAATCTGAGCTGTCAGCACAGAGCCTGATGCAGGGCTGGAATCCATGAACTGTGAGATCATGACCTGAGCTGAAGTCGGATGTTTAACCAACTGAGCCACCCAGGCGCCCCAACATTATTCACTTATTTTTTTTACATGATTGCTAAGTATAATTTAATGGTTATATCCACTCATGCCTTGTAAAAGCAACAAAATGTCCCCTATCAAAACTAAATTGTGATGTGAATACAGGCTTCTTATTTTTTTTTTTTTTAATTTTTTTTTTCAACACTTTTTATTTATTTTTGGGACAGAGAGAGACAGAGCATGAACGGGGAAGGGGCAGAGAGAGAGGGAGACACACAGAATTGGAAACAGGCTCCAGGCTCCGAGCCATCAGCCCAGAGCCCGACGCGGGGCTCGAACTCACAGACCGCGAGATCGTGACCTGGCTGAAGTCGGACGCTTAACCGACTGCGCCACCCAGGCGCCCCTGGGCTTCTTATTTTTGATACAGCTCTAGAAAAAAAATCGACACCAAATGCACATAAAAATAGTTTTAAGGCTTAATAAAAATGCAGACTAATGATTTCTCAGTGCAGCTTAGAGGTTGAGAGCAGGATGCTAAGAGTTAATGAATCTTCTAAACACAGGCAGTTTCTAATGTATAGAGCATTTTCCAAATTTAAATGGCCACCGCCATTGGGCTCACAGGAGAAACTCCTCTCCTGTTTCTCCCAGAGACCAGACTACCAAGCACTCTAAACCCATTTCTACAGCCCCAGGGAGGGGAAGATAGGGAGGAGAGTAAGGCAGGACATCTGTCTTTGCCCCACAGAGACTCTTGCTACAGTTCATGTTTGCCTTCGTTCCCACATCTCCACCTGAGATCCCTGCAAGTGAACAGAATTAGAGAGCTCTTCCTCTCGCTGGGTGGACATTGAGGCCATGGGCAAAGCCTCAGGGGCCAGCACTATCATGTCAGGGTTCCTGGAAACCCAATTTAGAATTCACGAATCATTTTCTTGCATATTAAAAAGTAGAACAAAACACAGTCATAAATGGTAGTTCATTTCTACCATTAGAACATTGCGTTAAGTTTAGCAAGTTAGTGTGGTTGGGCTTAAACCCTAACCACCATTTATGATACTCTCTAATGCAGGAAAAATACGCTCTGAATTCCAAACAACTTTCTTACAAATGGCCATTTGAAAAGTGGAGACAGGAAATACTTGAGAGAGTGGCATGGAATGAGTTTCTTGGCTTCCAGGTGAACAGGACTGTTCAAAGGCAAGGAAATTCTCTTTGGTTAACAAACTCGTGTGTAGAGATGCTAATGTACCATGCGTAAGGGCTGAAGCTCAGCAGATGGCTCTTGCGGGCACTTAAGTGTCTAGGCCACTGTGAGTGTGACTAAACAAACTCAGCATTTTGCTTTTCAAAATTTTAACAATAATGCAGGTATCTTTAGCACCTGGCATTAGCTTTGTAGGCACTCATACCAATAGCCACCCCCACGTAAACTCTGTCCTCTGTTAACTGTTGGTCCAACATGAATGAAGTATAAGAACTAAGCCTGTAGCCCTTAGGGGCCAACTGGGAGAAACTTCCGTCTGACAGGTTAGAGCACCATGACTCTGGCCAGCCCATTATCTTTCCTGGCAAGTATCCTGCAATTGGCCTGTTGAGATTTCATTGTTAAACTACTTAATCTTCTGGCCCAAGGTCTTCAGGTGTCTTCTGGAAACTGAATATGGTCCAGAGGTTCTGCAAAATTTTATAAAGAGCAGGGAAGCAAATTTTCTTCCTCTTTGCTATACCTGAGCAAATGACTTCTTCCTAGAAAGGTATCAGAAACAGATCAGAGTCAACACTCACTTATGTAAAGAATAGCTCTTTAGATATTATTTAAGAGTCAAACCTAAGAACTCAAGGTTCTGGAGCATCTCTTTTTCCCACCATCAAAAGGAATAACGTAAGATATATGAAGGATATATATCTTATATGTATAACACCACTATCTGGATTCATGTGGACAGAGTTTTAAAGTTGCAGAAGTCAGAGGGCCTTCCAAAATTGTGAAAAGAGCTGACCACACCGTTGGTAATGGCAAAGACCTAGACTGGAAGCTGATGAGAAAAAAGAGGAACAGTTCACAGCAAAACCAGCCTCTGAATGAAAGGCAGAGATTCCTAGGTAAGCCCCAGCCAAGCTTTTAGGTGGCAGAAATGGAGCACTTCACAAGATCAGGGCACAAAATTTTTCCATAAAGCCAGAGACTGAGAATGACTTTTTGGTTTTTGTTGACACCTGCTAAGGACAAGGAACCGAGGTGTCTCTAGAAGAGGGTAGAGCAACACACTGGGGCTGACTGGAAAGGTGGCACCAGGGGCCCGCAGTGGCAGTCCTGGGTAAGGAAACCATCTGGGAATGAACAGTCTGAGGATACCAAGGGTGTGCTCTTAAGAGGCATTCTGTCTTTTACCATTAAGTATATTACCGTTAGGTATTGAACACACACACACGCATATTTTAATGTTTTGGAAAAACAGATATTTGGTCAGTACAGTAAATGGTTTGTGTATATGAACCCTTATTAGTATATTTATTTATTTTTTGATTTTTTAAATGTTTTTTATTTATTTTGAGACAGAGAGAGACAGGTATGAGCAGGGGAGGGGCAGAGAGAGGGAGACACAGAATCTGAAGCAAGCTTCAGGCTCTGAGCTGTCTATTTAATATATAATGTTAAGACAATTAGATGTCTAAATAGATATCTTTATAGAAAAAAGGTGAAATTTAATTTTTTTAATGTTTAGCTATTTTTGAGAGAGAGAGAGAGAGAGAGAGAGAGAGAGAGAGAGAGAGAGTGAGCGGGAGAGAGAGAGGAAGACACGGAATCCGAAACAGGATCCAGGCTCTGAGCTGTCAGCACAGAGCCCGATGTGGGGCTCAAACTCACAGACTGTGAGATCATGACCTGAGCTGAAGTCGGACGCTTAACCGACTGAGCCACCCAGGCGCCCCGCCTTATTAGTGTATTTAAATATTACTTTTAAAGTATTACTGTCTATCAACTCAAACATTAAACTTTGAGCTTTTAACAAATTAAGACATTAAAACTAGTATTTTGAAGAGGTGTGGCAGGAAGCATACCTGAAGGAGGTCATTCCCAAATCCTTTATTTGTGTTATTTTCATGTATTTTTAATTAACTTATTAATTTTTTGAGTGTGGTTGAAACGCAATGATGCTTTAGTTTCAAATGTGCCACACAGTGAATAGATACGTCTAGGCATTATGCTGTGCTCATCACAAGCATAGCTACCATCTGTCACCATGCACTGCTATTACAGTATCATTGACTATATTCTTCATGCTGTGCTTTTTATTTCCATGACGTTATTCATTTCATAACTGGAACCCCACATGTGCCTCTCCCTTTCAACCATTTTGTCCATTCCTCCACATGTCTGTGCAGTTTTTAAATTAAAAAATAAATACATAGAATAGTTCTCTAAAAATTGAAATATTGAAGAATACCAACTGATAAAGACACTGCCTGGCAACACTATATTCCCGTGAAACATGACTATAGTAAGGAGTTTTGTAAGCTTATCTTCCAGATACGGATGCTCCTTATGAGATGTTGATTATCTCATTTGTTTTGCTTATCTCATTTCACGAAGAAACTCACATTACTATCCTCATGTTGCCTGTACCCCAAATCCCCATCGTGACCAGAAATCTTAGTGCAGCTATTACACAGTGCCATTGGGCCCACGGTGTCTCTTCCAAATTCACGGGCCTTCATCTCCATCAGCTTCATTTGTCACTTCTCCAGCCCCAACTCCAGGATGTTCTGATCTGACCCCATGAAGCCTACATTGAGTGATTCCTTTCCCTTTCTGCTTTTCAGTTTGTTTATAGATAAGAGAGAGGAGGGCTGGGAGCTAAACACAATGTTTACTAAAACATTGAAAATACAAATTCATGTCTTATATAGAATTGGTTCTGTATATATATTAACTTTAAAAACAAAGCAGGAGAAAAAAATAGTTCTGCTGAAGAGTCAGAAGCGTGTCAGGAATAATTCCATTATGGGAGACTCCTGACATTCAGGGTATTCGCAAGCTCAGGCACTACTTTTGTACTTGAGAACAAAGAACGTAAATCCTTTTATAAAGTTAAGAATCCCTTTGTTCACAAAATAATCACATCCCATTTTATCTGTTTTGTAAGTTTGGATTTTTGTATTCTGGGTCTAGTTAAAGCCAAGCACACCCATGGTAAACACAAAAGTATACTGCTTTGTTCCACGGTACTTTTAAGCCTGCTGTTTCCTATGATCAAAATACAGGGCAGCATACAAATGCTTTCAGTGTATGTGGAAACTCTTAATGTGTATTAGCTAGATGGATTCCTTTCCAAGCTCATTTGCTAAGGAACCACTTCTTCACCCTACAGGATTCCACCACGCCCCCTTGTTAGCTTTCTGTCCTAATTATGCTTTCACTACAACAAACTTTTTACTTTACCTTGAATTGCAGTCCTCTTTTGTTATCGCCATGCTGTTGCATTTTTTTGCCTCCTGGAATGTCCTTTCTCTCCTCTCAACTGATTAAATCTTACCCAGTTCTTAAGATCTAATGCAAATGGTGTTTATCTCTGAAGGCTTCTCTGAATTGCTAGCTATTATCGAAAGTCCCCATAGCACTCTACACCCATTTTTATTCCAGAATTTACAAACAACAGCTTGGCTCTTCCTGTTGTTCATGTATGTTAACTAGACTAAGCAGGGGCATGTCTAATTTGTTTTTATATTCTGACTACTGAGGACAAAATAGATGCTTGAGAACTGCTGGCTGAGTGGCTAAGTGAGTGAATGACTGAATGTTTAATTTTCCTCTGTGCTGCTTTCTTGAACTCTCCCTGTTGCTCTAAATATTTTTTTCCACGGCACTTAACACATTCTAACATACTACATGATTTTCTCATGTTTTATATTTTTTGTCAGTGTCTTCTCACTAAGCATGGTGTCTGTCTTTAGAATGTGTTAATATTTACTTAAAGAATTGATAAAATAAATAAATCCTGCCACATGTTCTCCTATCTAATCTCGTGTCTTTGATTATTGTGATTTAGGAAGTAAGCTGAATTTATATATTATCCTTATTCCTAGTTTCCCAATAGCTTGACACCTTTGTCTGAAATTCCTCATCATCTGAATAGGATTCTTTAGGATAAACTTTTGAGTTTCTGTTAAATGTTTAACTCCTAGCTAAAAATTCCCACCTTTTATCAACCGTAATGACTTAGCCCAAATAAATTTATCAAATTGGCCCTTGTAGAAAATAAGTCAGGGAAAAGCATTAATTCATTCAACTGATATTTTATTAGCACTACCCATGTACCTTTGTTCACTAAGTGGGAAATGGTCACTACCTAACAGAGCTTAAATCTACTGCTGAGATCCTCAGACATTTGGTATTTGCAACATACTTACAAATGCTGGAATTTGCGTAGATTAAAAACCTTAAAATGTTCATATACAATCATATATGTCTTACCATAGTGTAAGACTGCATCTCTATAAAAGTGTTCACAATTATCACATACTTCACTTGTCACCTCTTTAGTATACCATGCTTCTGTTTTCTGAAAACCGTTTACTATCTACACTAAACTCTATTGTATAATAAAGAGGCTAAGTTCTCATACAACCTGGTAAACATTCTGCCTTTCCGTGATATTAGCTTGACCTCATAGTACAGTGCTTATCTCTTGCTCCCTTGCTTTCTATACCTCTCACAAACTATTCAACAAATTGTTCTTTTATAAGCCAAAGCAAGAGCAGTTTAGTTACAAGAATAAATTTTATACTTGGATAAAAATCTGGGGGTACAGTGACTGAGAATTTCTGGTCTTGCACATTGCGCAAGTTTGCCGTGGGAAAACGAAATGGGAAAATGAAAATGTCTGTTTGATGTTTGATGGAAGGATGCGCAGCTAGTTGGCAGGGATTCAAGGGTTCTATGCAGTCAGCAGACAGTGTGACGGCCCTAAGAATGGGCCCTCACCAAATAAAGAAAAATGGTGGTGCTATCAAAGACAACATAACACTTGTACCTCACAAACTAGTCCAGGTCAGCCCAAGTTCAGGACCTCCTGGCATTCTGAGGTGCTGCTGACTCATGGTTATGGTAAATTTCATTCAACCTTAGCCTGGCATGCAACCATATGTCTATTGTCACATTCTGTTCCTCTGGATGCATGCATTCCCCAGGCAATCTTCCAGAACTAGAATAGTCTTTACTATCAAGCTTTCTCCCAAAAAGCACAAGCTCTTTTTATACCACCTCTTTTCCTTCTTCCTCCAGACAAGGCTCTAATTCCTTCCAGTAACCACTGCTTTTTGTCACATGCTACAATTTCCTGATGAACTACATATGTTTATACTCTGTTCCTTCCTAGTGTCCCTTACTTGCTGCTGAGTATAGATATCATGTTAATCAAGTTTCATTTTTTCTCCTAAATGTAGGGTGACATTTTACTCTTTCTTACAACGGCAGCTTTCCAATTCTAGTTGGCGGTAGTTTTTTTTTTTTTTTTTTTTTTTTTTTTTTTTTTTTTTTTTTTTTTTTTCTTGTAGGTAAACTTGTATTTGATAGAAAATTTACAAATACTAAAGTTTAGAAATACATGAATTGGGAATCATTATATAATTAACAAGTTAACAAGATATATCCCTAAAATATAAGGACTCATGTCTTTGAAAGTAAAATATAGAAAAAGATGTAACAGGAAATTCTAAGCAAATCACAGCTTACCATATGCATAAGGAAACACACTCAAGAGTGTCCAAAGCAGGAATGTTCATAATAGGCCAATCAACAGGTGAATGGATAAATAAATCAAAATATGTTCATAACAAATACTCTAGAGTGAAAGAATAAGCACACCAACATGGATGAATCACAAGAACATGTTGTTTGGCAAAAGATAAAAATCGCCAAGAGGACATACATAGAATTATGTATTTATTTATAGGTGAAGTGATCACTATTGATTAAGAATATGAAGATATTGGTTAAACTGGAAAAAAGTTAAGGAAACAATTAATTTCAAACAATCAAATTTGTAGTTACCTAAGGATGGAGTGTGGAGGGATGTCAGTGTGATCACTGAGGGCACACAAAAAGTTCAAAGTATTGGCCATATTCCATGTTTAGAGCTGTGTAGAAGAATATTTGGATCTTCATTTTATTATTATCATTATGGTTCAATATATTATAAATACAATTTTGCATATATTTAATAATTAATAAAACAATTAAAAATCAAAATAACATCACACAAAAAGAAATGGGAAATGTTAGGTTTAACTCATACTTAGCATAATGGCTAGACTACAACTTCTCATACGAACAGCTTCTTCTCGAGAAATTAATAGACCTTGGCAACTTTTTGGAGAGGTATAAAATCTGTAACTAATCTCAGATTTTCTGAAAATTGCCATGTGGCTTTCTAGCCTCATGTTCTATTAATAGCATAGTAATTAAATATTAATAACATTCATAAATGGTTAAACACATTTAATGGTGCAATTTGCTTAGGAATTTTTAGTGCAATGTATACATACAACATACTTTGAGAGGCATATCTTTGGTGTGTTGTGTATTTGCTTGCATGTTTATGTGAATCCTATTTCTCTATAAGACTCACAAAGAGATGTAGAAATCTAGGAATCAACTATGACTTCCCTGTCTCTGATTTTTTTCACTCTACTTCCCACATCACATTTAATTTTACCCTCTCCTCTGCATGCTCAGTGTCTCTACTTTGGCTCAGACGCTCCTCATCTCCTGTTTTTACTATTTTAATACCTTTATAGTTGTTTTCCCTGCCCCAGCTCTTTCTGCCAATTCAACTTCCACAGAACCTACAGGCTAATATTTCTAAAACACAAATCTTGTCCTAAATTCCCAATTTCCTACAGAGTAAAACCGAAACTCCCCAGAATGAAATGAAAGTCTTAAAAATCCATGTGCAGCCTATTTTTCTAGCCTTATACATACCTTATGTTTCAGTTTCATCAAGCTATTTCTACTTTCTCTTATGTATGTGATTTTTCCCTCTTGGTAAATCAATTGCTATTTGTACACTTTTAATGAACCTGCACCTACTGTCTAAAACTTGTCTTTATTGTTACCTCCTCTGTCCTCATCCCTTCTGATCTTATTCTATCCTCTGGCACATTTAGGGACTTTCTCTTTTGTACTTCCTTAATATGTAGGGCATATTTCTGTGACCGTATTTTTAATTATACAGTGGACAAGCTCCTTTGTTTGTCTCTTCTTCCAGGCTCTGTTCACCTCAAGAAAAGAGACTGAAAGTTATTTCTCCTTGTATTCCTGGGTCTAAAACATTATCTGGAAAACAGTTTTGTTGAATAAGTAGGAGAATCAACATGAGGAAACCATCAAAGAGGGAAAATATAGATGCAGAACTTGGGCTAAAGATGGGAAGAAAGAGAAAGATCCAGAGTTTCAAGCTAGGAAGTAAGAAAATTAACCAAAGAACCTAGTAAAAGATTTCATTCACTCAGAGTGAGGCATTCTTCACCATGTACCATCAACCTTAATCAAGTAAAACACTAAGGAAAAAAAAATCATTAAACAATGAGAGTGAGTCCCGCAATAGATTGTTAAAGAAAGAAATAGAAAAGAAAAGAGAAAGACTACACTTTTGGTGTCCTGAACCCATGTCCAGAAAATGCCAAGCAAATATTTTGGGAAGGAGAAAACCAGTGCACATAGGTGCAGAATCTTCTTGGTGGGCAAATACGAACTGTGTGATGAAATGTTTGATCAAAAGTTTATTTGAAATGTTGGTGTTCTACTAGACTCAGGAAAGGTTTCTATTCCAAACATTTGCTTTTTGTCCTTGTGAAAGAGAGTTCAGTGAATCCAATTAACTGAGCAGAAAAGACTACCTAAGGCCAAATGCACTCCTTTATTCCTTCCCAGAGGGCACTATGTTGTTTAAACTTACTCGGGCATTCCAGCATTTGTCTCGGCTTCTCAGAAATCAGCTAGACTATCTGTGCTTTTCTGGGAGAAAAAAAATAAAGGGAGCAGTGATGGCTTGTGGTGGGTTGTGTAAACTATGCGGAGGTCTAACACCGTAGCCTGCTCTCTGACAGCATTGTTAACTGCCATTTTATGCGAGCCCTCCTGATGCCAGGCACTGTGCAAAGCCCTTTGCATACATTTATGGTCTCATTTAACTGTCACAACAGTACTAGAAGGAACATTTTTGTCCCCATTGAACAGAAAGAAGAAAAAAAAAAAAAAAAGCAGAGTCTCAAAGAGCTTGCTGTAAGGTCACATAATACCACCAAGTTAAGCCAAGACTTAAAACATAAGCTTTCTTAGTTAGTTGCAAGATACAACAGCAAAGAAATTCAAGACACCCAAATATTGTATGGGACATGCTTACACCAAAAAATGAGTCATTGTTTACCTTAAATTCAAATTCATTTGAGTGTCCTGTATTTTTGGTAACCTTAGTTGGAGTGGGTCTAACCCCTCAAACATGTGGCCACCCAGCTGACTGCTTTGGCAGATAATGCCAAGGATATCCCCGTGAGAGCAAATTGACAAAGTACAGACCAAACACATGCAGGTATAGGTTTTTTGTTTTTTTTTTTTTTTTAATTAGCTCCAGATTTCACAAAGAGTTGCATGGGTTCCATGTGCCAGATGCCACAACTTACACAGATCCCAACTACCTGTGAGGCTGGGATTAGGATTTTGGACTAAGGACACTGAAGCACAAAGTCACATCCAGCTATGAATTTGATGAAGTTTAAGCTCCAAGGCTTCTCACTTGCATGGGCCTGTAGTTCCAATTTTATATTCTTTTTCTTATAGCAGACTCTATACATTATATAAACTTCAGATCCCAAAACTTAGGTCTATTCCATGCAAAGAGTTTACATCAGAACCAAAATTCAAAGCCAAAATTTTCCCCTCCCTGTGTTTCCCCTGCCCTGTCCCCCATTTTTAAGATACTTGCTTGAAACTCCTTAGAACTGGTCCTTATACCTAAAGAGTGCTCAATGCATGTTTGGTAAATGGATGAATGAACAAATGAATGAATATATAGCAGATTTGAGAAAATCAATTAGAAAATTCATGCTCTTAAACACAGTATTGGGAACTTGGTTATTCACATTGTTGTACAAGTTTGACCACTTGACTTTTTCCTTCATATTGCCCCATGTTTTCTCTCTGGATAGAAGTGCATTTATTTAACAGTATCTATATCTGCCACCAGGGATAGGAATCAGGGACAGGACTTCCCTTAATTTCTCAGGCTTAGTAGAATTGTAAGGTGGTCCCAGAGCTTGCCTTTGTAAGGCTACTCTTTCCATTATTTAAGTGAGGGTGTCTCAGCATGGCTTTATTGTAATTGTATTTGTTCCTATTATGTTATAAGGGGGTTGACCCAGCTGTTTTTACCTTATTAGACTGTTCAGAAGGCTGCTTATCTTTTGCCTGGTTACTCTTAACTAATTGAACACTTGGGATAAAATGGACTCTGGGCGTATTTCTCACCCAGTTAATTACTTTCCTGCTCATTGGGATAATTGCATGTTTTGTCTGACCTAGAAAAAGGACACCCAAATCAATAGTAGGGAGACTGGAGAGACAGGGAACAGGTTAGGCATGGGATGCTTATTCTTACATATACTCAATAGCCATGCGGCCTACCACAGAAGCAAAACTCCATACTGAAGGTCCTGAAGCGACACACGACACCTCTGTTATGAATCCTCCCAGTACCACAATATGACATTATGATAAATCAATATCCTGACAGGGTGTATAGCTATAAATGGTAGTGTTGGAACTTAGACTATATGTGATTCTAAGTCTCTGTCTTGTACAAAAAAATTGTCAGTCAGAATCCTATCACTTTTTTATATTGAACTATTTGTATTCATTGATATTAAAATTTATTTATGCACACATAGTGCATTTGTAAAATATAGAAAAGTACGGAGAAAAATTAAAAATCAGTTGTATTGTGATAGCTGCTGCCACTTTATATGTATGTTGTTTTCTGGTATTTTCACACATACATATGAACTTTTTTTTTTTTTTTCATTTTTTTAAAGATTTCATTTCATTTTATTTTGTTGTTTGTTAACGAGAGAGAGAGAGAGACAGAGAGAGAGATGGGGGGAAGGGAGGAGCAAAGGGGGAGGGAGAGCCCAATGCAGCACAGAGCCCAATGCAGGGCTTAAACTCACCAGCTGTGAGATCATGACCTGGGCTGAAGTTGGATGCTTAATCAACTGAGCTGAATGAGAGAGAATCTTAAGTAGGTTCCACACCCAACACAGAGCCTGATGCAGGCTTGATCTCGTGATAGTGAGATCATGACCTGAGCTGAAATTAAGAGTTGGACACTCAACCAACTGAGCCACCCAGGTGCCCCACATGAGCTTTTTCTTTTTGAGTAGGGTTGAAATCACATATTCTATAGAAGTAATTATATTTTTTTAGGAATTGTTTTGCACATTATGCCTGCTAGAACTTAACAAATAAGCAGGGGGATGCCTGGATAGCTTAGTCGGTTGAGTGTCCGACTCTTGATTCTGGCTCAGGTCATGATCTCACAGTTTGTGAGTTTGAGCTCCACATCAGGCTCAGCACTAATGGTGAGGAGCTTTCTTGGGATTCTCACTCTCTCCCTCTCCCTGCCTCTCCCGTGTATTCTCTCTCTCTCTTTCTCTGTCTCAAAATAAATAAATAAACTTTAAAAGAAAAAGAAATAGGAAATTAGTCTATAAATAGGCTATAAAGAAACTCATTAATAAACATCATATTTATATTTATAGTATATATTGCAATCCTCTGAACTTAGGTCTCTAATGATTTTTATTTAGTAGTATCTATAGATAAAAGAAAATATTGAAGTATTTTATAGGAATGTCTGAGTTCAATGTCTTTAATTTCCTTACATTAACTAAATTCAAAGTATTTGTCCCCATAAAGTTACATTCAGAGAATCGGGTCTTACCCAACCTATAAACAACTATCTATCACATTAGATGCATAATCTAGACCCATAATAAATATGATAATTGTTGTTTTCCAATTGTTAGTATTCATTCAGAAATCTGTTAATGCACTAAAAATATATATAATGAATGACTCAGTTTAGAATGGTCCAAAAGGCTGTTAACTAAAACATTTGCTGTGAATGGACTTTTAATCTGATACATCTAGCTTTTTTTTTTTTTTTTTTTTTTAACGTTTGACGACCTAGATCCTATAATTTGAGAACTTATAGACAAGGTTCCCATAATGGGCTCAAGGCTTTCTACTGGGCTTTTGAGTCTCCAAATTCACACAATTTTTTTTAAGTTTATTTATTTTTTACTAATTTCTACACACCATGTGAGACTCAAACCCATGACCCTGAGATCAAGAGTCACATGCTCTTCCAGCTGAGCCAGCTAGGCACCCTGAAATTCACATAGTTTTTAAACAATAAACTATGGTATGTCCTTAATTAAGGATAATGCCAAAGATAACTTTTTCACATCCTGGAACTCATGTGAATTTGACAAGATTTGCAAGCTTTCTCTCAAAATTGGTGGAGAGTAGGAGGAAGGCAATGAGGTTTCTTTACCACTGCTGCTTCCTACTGTGATTACTCTTGTTGGCATGGGTCTTGACAGAAGTGCTGGCAGCCGCTCCAGTCAGAAACCAGTGGCTGGTTGCTACCATGTGTAGATAGATCCACATTAGGTTACAGAACAGCATCAATATCATGAGTGAAATATACGTTATAGTAATCTCCTGCTTCTTTGACAAGCATTTGAAAGTCATACCTAATTATTTGACCTTGAACAAGATAAACTACCAGTTTCCTAATATGTAGTAATTTTCATAGGAACACATTTAGCCTCCTCATCTACGTGGCTAGATTGTGGATATTTTCATTACTTTTATTTTAATTCCTCCATCCTCTTACTCTTTAAATGTGAAAAAAAAAAATATTTGGCTTAAATGAATTACATATATGCAGCAAAGTTATTGAAAACTATATGAAGATACAATCATAAGAAAAAAGGGAAGCATAGTTTATAGTTAAAAGAAATATTGACAGTGATTTCACATTAAATTTGGCTCTCAGCAGCCTAGCAGTCAACACAAAAGTAGAAACACAAAATGTTCTTTGATCTTTTTTATATCATAGAATAAAATATATTAATTACTCAGGATTGACAAACATTTCCTAGTGCAAATGACTATTTAGAGTTTATTGCAAGAGACTTTAATGAAAGGACCATAATTGAATTTTTTTTAATGACCACTTTACAGAAAATGCCAAATCTATCCTTAAGTACTTTTTTTTTTTTTTCAATTGGTCCTCAGGTGCAGTCTTGAGTTAATTATACTCCTAGTTAATGGTATATGATTTTTTTTCATGTTTTAGCATTAAAAATATCAGGAATATATCTCAATGAGGAAGGTTCTAGGGTAGCATGTAGCTTTCTGATGGTGTAAATTAATAGAGGTCTGAAGAGAAACACAGAGAAAAATCTTTCATAGATAAAATTAGATTTATATTTGTTACTCCAGTGGTCCTTATGCTGGAATATGCTTTCCCCTGAGAGTCCATTAAGACTTTCCACTAGGCACTCAGGCAGGAATAATTTTAAGGAAATCCATTTCCAAATCTTCAACTGCCATATGTATAGTTTCCTAGAATTGATGTGCCTGACAATTTGCCAGTGGTCAATGCATCATGCTAGAAGCTTCCTGTCTATTCTCCTTTCCTGATTTCTTTTTTCATAATTGCTTTTCTCTCACTTTACAAAAGAAAGTCATAGATTTCACACAAAGGGAATCTATATGGTACATTAGCTCTGGGTGAGGGCCCAATCAAAAGGATAATTTAAATGATACTAATGACTAGAAAATAATTTCTTTTGCCAATCAGGTGGCTTCTAATTTCTTGCTTTCAATAAAATTGAATAAAGAACTAATCTAGTAATTAGATCACTACAGATATATTTTTAATGAGTGATCAATATGTGATTTTTGTCTTCAGACTTGAAAGGAATTCAATGAATTGAGCTTCTTTCCCATAGTGAAACTCCTTTCATTCCCATCTATTTATATGAGAACAAGTTATCTCAATAAATATGTCTATAAAAACTAAAAAAAATAGAATTGATATTGAAACCTGCTTTATTTTAGAAGAGAGTGCAAACTAATTGAAACAAAACAAGAGCCTCCATGATCTATTTCACTAAGAAATGAATTTCTATTAACATTTTACCTATTGCCCTTGATGATTATATATTAAGATTTGTAATACATTTGTTTTGCTTTGGTCAACATAAGGGACCATAGAATATTATAAACAAATACATTTGTTTGTGCATATTTGCTGCAGTTAAGTACTATAGAATTATCTGGAAAAGATTTTTATACACTAAACTAATTTTATATAAGGATAAAATTTTATGGGGAAGTGGGTACAAGAGCAAGATGAAAAAGTAATGATGGTAGATTTTTAAAGATTAACATGTTCATTTTTTTCTTAGTAGATGATCGTGGGCATCAAATCACCATGATAATTATATTAATTATAAAAACATGCAAAGTAGTCATCTAACATTTTTGTTTTAAACGTTAATATTTTAAAAAAACCATCAGCTCTTACACAGATTTAAAACTATTTAAAGCTAAAATTATAGAAAACTTTGGATGTCAACTTAAAATATGTCAGACGATGCATAGTTTTTCAAAATTATTTTAGTGAATATAAATAAAATGTTAGAAAGCTGCTATATTTTCTACCTTATGTAGATTTAATTTCTTTCACCCAGGCTCTTGATGAAGGAATGATGATAGGAAGTGCAAGACCCTTTTATCTCAATGGTACCAGCAGTTCTGGAATTCTGTGACTTCTGTGACCTTAACTGACACACTCTATAATGCTTAAAAAGCCCAACCAGGGCCAGGAAACAAGGTCACCAAACTTTGGCATAAGATAAGCAAATGTCTCTCCTAACAAAGAAACATTAGATCCTCCCAAGAACAACAGAGTTTGATCAAAAACTCATATGATTTTTGTTTTGTGTCTATGGTGGGTAGAGTCTTTCCTGTTTTTCCAATACAATGTTGTCTTTCTATTGTACACCCATCCCATTCCCAAAGTCATAGGTTATTTATTTAAAATGCATATTATTTTTCCTTAAATTTTGGCCCTTCGACATACACTAGTGAAATTTCTGAACTCCAAAAATAAAGTTTTACAGGAGCTGCCACACTAAAAGAGCAAATAACCTCTTCAGTGCTTGCATTCCAAATGAGGGCACTGTTTGTTTTTTCCTGGTCCTGTGTTCATTGGTCCTGGTCCTATGTATTGCTGCATTTCTTTCTATAGCTCTTTGAAGCATCTAGCCTGCCCCAGAATCTTGTGGTTTTCTGGAGTCGGTGTAGTAAAGCAGAAAATAATTCAGTCCCAAGGAAGATAGTTAACAGACTTCGACACTGCTGAGATAGGTAAACATGGATAACTTCCTGTTCTTTACAGGACTTTGTATCATCAACTATAATATAAGAAGATTAGACTAGATACTACAAAACTTTGTTCATGTCTTAAAAGTCTGACTAAGTGTGGGAACTTTTTAGGATGATGAAATGTTGTATTCATGACTATTGTCTACATTGCAGACATTGTACAGTTGTCTACTTGTGTTACTGTATACAAGGTAAACACTGGTGAATTTTATTGTAATAAACATGACAAAAATGTAGGACTTTCAGAAATAACAACAGTAACATTTATTGTTATGTGTTACCTGCTAATGTCTTTACATGTATTGTTTCATCAACTTATATGTACTCTATACGTATATAGAAATTTGATTTATAAATACTCTATATTGATATAGAAATTTGATTCAATTTTTATCCTGATTCTAGTGGTAGATAACACAGTGATCTAAAGATACTTAGTGACTTGCCCAAAGTTACACACGTAGCAAGGGGCAAAACCAGAACTCAAATAATTTCTGTCAATTCCAAAGTCTTTGCTTAAATAATTTCTTTATAATTGGAGAAAAGCTGGAGAATGAGGTGTGTAAACTGAGCCACTCCCTCCCAGATCTACATAGCAGAAAGAAAACAGAAGATTTTTTTTTTTTTTTAATGCCTAGCAGTGGTTAGTGAGGGTTTCTAGGATTATTCTGATATCCACCACAGGCCTGGGGATTCCATACCTTTTTTTGTGAACTCAAGAGCACTACTACTTACATGGAAAAATGCAGAAAGAAAACGGAACAAAATTACAACAAAGAAATTTATGTTTTTGGTGTTGATGTACTACAGGTTTTAATTTAAGATGCACTCAACTGATTGTAAATCGTCAGGTACACACAGAATCTTAAGGGAATGCTAAACTTTGCCATCTACCTAACCCGAGTGGTGTCAGATTCCCTCATAAATCAATCCCACAATGTGTGCTTTTGTTACAATATGTGCTGTATCAGGTGATTTTTAGAGGAAGAGAATTTCGTATAATCAGCAAAGTTACTTGTGACCTTATTTTAAGTAACGGTAAATAAACATGTCTACACCTATAGAGAAGAAGGCTTGGTTAACAAGATCGAGTTAAAAAAGAAGTGGCTATTGTTTTTTGTTTTTTGGTTTTTGGTTTTTGGTTTTTGTTTCAAAAAATTCTTTATTGCAGCCCATATTGTTTTGGGTATAATTAAAGGCCTTTTTGAAGAAAGATGCAATTATAATACGTGTATTTTCATGATACACGGCAAGAAGCAATGACTGAAATATTTTCTGTCTCCAAATCAACATGAAAGCTGCCTTCATTGGGGGAACTGATTGGTAGTATCTAGAGGGATATGCCTAGATATTAAAGATTGATACCGGGAGCCTTTAGTCTTTCCCAAGAGAACATTAACAGCATTTGAGGTCTAAAAGTCATACCCTCAGTAATTTTGCCTGAGAAATTATCATTGGATTTCTTTGGGTCATTGATTCTACTAATGTACAAGTAATAGATGCTCTCTGCTTCTGCCTTTGAGATCTAATTATGCCCATTCTTACGAGTTAAAAGTTAGTAGTTATTTTATGTTCAGAAATCTCTTGAATATGCTTTCAGATTGGGATTTTCTAGAAGATTTAAGTGGTAACATTAAAAAATATGTTTAGAATTATTACAGGTTATCTTTTTTGCAGTAGAGGGGTGAGGAAGCTATCAAAATTAAGATTAATTTACATAAGGGGAAATAAACTGCCTCCCATTATTTTTCAGTCTTTGGTGTCATCTGGGCTAAAAACCACCTAGAGATATTTGTAAGGCACATTCCTACCCTAGGCTTGCTTTTGAATTGAGCCGTATTTTTGTGTGCAGAAGTAGCATGCATTATAAATAATTATAACATGTAAATTGTCGGTTTATTTTCAAGTGTAGCTGACTTGACTTAAATGGGAATTCTGTAGCTATTTAGTAATTAGGAATGATAGGTCTCTGCAATTCATAATTGGACCCAAAACAGGTGTGTTTTCTTTCTTTCTTTTTTCTTTCTTTCTTTTTTTCTTTCTTTCTTTCCTTTTTTTATTTTTTAAATTAGAAGTGTTCTCAGCTTTAGCAGAATACATTTACCAGTGTCTGTGATCTATGAAAACTTTAGCTGAATTTGAGAGACAGGAACTTTGTATTTTTTTGTTACATTTTCAGAAAGTATTTTTACGGAACAAATGAAAAGATGTGCATTCTAATTAGTGTGTGCGTGATTTGAGGCTTTGACCAGTTAGCCAGTTAGAGGTGATGGCTTAAATGGGCATTAAAGGATATTAATAAGAGAATTAAAAGGAAATAACTGATACAACCATGTGTAAGCCATTATTCCAGAACATAAAAAAAACACACAAAGATATGCATGCAAAATTGGGCTATTCATATTATGAACTAAAAATTAATATATAATAAAAGCTATATCTTATTTCACTATCAGAATCAAAGTAATGATGGGTCATAATTTATTTGGGACCATTAGTGACCATATGAGTCTAAGAATTTTGTAATCCTAACAAGATAAGAAGCTATTAACAGATGGCCCACAGCAATTTCCCAACTGAAAATGTCAATTCAAAAAAAGTTTGAGTGGAGTATGTGCTTCCGACTACATTCTCAAAGTAGCATATGCTTAAAATGATTTACAGACTGCAAAACAGAATTAAGAGGAAGGTTATCGCAAATTGGACCTATCAAGAGGATTCTGCCATCTCATTAGGGTGCACTATCTTGGACTTAATACCAGCAGGCTTATGGGGCTGTTCCCAAGAATGACCACAAAAACACAATAGTCTGCAACAGTGTTAACAACTAAGACAAAGATTTCTTTCTTCTTTTAAAGGAATGTAAGGTAAAAAGCCCTTGTTTTACATGAAATAATGAATTAGGAAACAGTGACCTGAACTAAAGATGTTTACTGGAAGACTGTAGCAATTAGTCAGATGCTGGGTCATTCCTTTTCTTCTTTTGCTTCATTATGTACCCAAATTGTCTTATGGAAGATGTGTAATGTCTGTTTTAAAAGTTGCCTTTAGTTAGCTATCTGCCGGGTTTATGTCTGGAATTTTACAGTGAGTTTGAATTCATCCTATTTTAAAGTTTACTTTAACTTTTCCTTTTTTGAAAAATAAACACAGGTTTAGTTGAAATATTCTGGGTATGGAGTAAAGTAGAAGAAAGAAAGAAGGAAAAAAACCACATAGGATCTTTCTCCTCAGTGATTAACATTTTAATGCCCTGTGTGGCTTGGATGACTCTGAGAAATCCCCTGGTATTATTACCGTGTTGCACAAATACAGACTCTAAGGTGATTAGGTGTACATCCACATATGCAACATAATGACCACAGTACTGAAGAAAGGTGCAGGGGCTATAGGCACTACTACGGGAAACTGAAAGGATCACTCTGTGAGCCACCCCATTTACTGCCAGCTTTCTTAAGGGGAAGATGCAGGAACAAGAGCAAGACCATTCCTGGGCCTTTTTAAACCCAACTACGTTGCTTTTCTAGGCAAAAATGCTTTTTTTTTTTTTTTTTTTTTTTTTTTTTTTTTAATAGCATATACCTTTGCAATTTTATCCTAATTCCTTCTTCCCATGTTTGGCATTTACATTCTAGGTGTTTAAGTTAGGATCCTTGAGCTCTTCATAGGAATGTGCCTTCATTCTGGTTTGCAATGCTAATGATAGGAGAGGTCTGAATGAAGTTCCACATAGGAAAACTCAAGAATTAACTAATTTGGATCACAGCCCTATTATAAACTTACTAAGATCTTATCATGATAACATGTTAGGTGAAACTTTCTTCTTCCCTTTTCAGTTGCCTCTTTATAAAACGTCTATTACTTTTTAAGCACAAGAAATATAGTAGCCTTAGAGAAACTCCTAATAATTCTGCTAATACCGAACATAACTCCCAAGATAAGGAAGGTTTATTCAAGAACTCCAAAAAGCCCATTTTTTCCAGACACCAGATATATATAGTTTTGTATTAAACATAAGCCCTGATAGCATTCTTGTTATTAAAAATTGAAGTGCACTGTGCACTAATCTGTTTATATTGGGTCTTTATCAGACTACACACCTTAGTCAATGTCAGAATTCAGAAAGAAAAACCTAATATTGATTTTGAAGCCTACCACTGAGAGACTAAGGGCTTAAATAACTTTCTAGTGACATTTTCCATGTCAAGATTTAAGAAAGAAGAGAACAAAGGTCACTTTGATAACTTACTTGATTGAATTACTTGGCTGAGCCCAGAGTATATGAACACATTTATGAATATTTTTCCATGATAGACAAAAAGGATAATCCTCAGATCTATTTTGAAAAATGGGTCTCCATTTTTTTTTTAGCTCCCAACTCAAGAATCAGTCTATTTCTTAAAGAAATTTTTCTCTTGACATTTCTGCCTTCAATGCATCATGCTTCTATTCATATATATTTGTGTCTGTCCTTTTAACAGCTATGCCATCTGCAATCAAGTATCTGATTTGATTTTCTTCAAAGATCTGATCTCAGATACCTTATCTTCACAGCAGGCAATTTTTATGTAAAACACTGGTATCAACTCTAATGGATCTGATGACAGTTTTAAAACCTTTCTACATTAATGACCTTTCCATTGTATTTAAGTGTCATGTCTCTTATATGCTGTGATGAATGTGACACTGCCATTATAATGTCCTAAGTAACCACTCTGAATGGGACACTATCCATTCTTCAAAATTGTAATTGCCTGATGCAATATATCATTACAATTTATGACTTCCAGGGGAAAAATATCCCTTTAACTTAGATGAGTGTTCGGTTATAAATGTGTGATTATGTGGTTACTTTGCTATTGGAATATATTTAGAAAAGATAGACCTTAGAGTAAGAACTGGTCCTGATAGGGTTATTAGAATTCCATGTATTGATGTCCACATGAAATCTCCATTTTTTTGGGGGTGTGTGTGACAATGTGGGGCAGGAGACATGGTGGTTATCAGCTTATTGTCAAATATCCAGAACCAAATTTAACAACACTAAATCAAACAATTTATTGGGTTATACTTGCAATACCATAAACTGCAAGCATTTAATGTGTACAATTTGATCAATATTGATCTATGTACATACCCATGAAACCACCACCACAATCATACCCTCAACATACATCTCACACTTTAAATGAAAACTTAACTCCGTGTAAATCATAGCGCAATGATATTAGCTGTAGGTTTTTTGAAGATGCCCTTTATTAGTTAAAGGAATTTCTATTCATAGTTTACTGGGAGTTTTTATTATAAACAGATGTTGAATTTTGCAATATTTTGTCGATATTTTTGCATCTATTGACATGAGCATGTTTTTTTTTTCTTAGTTTAATGTGGCAAATTACATGTAGTGATTTTTAAATGTTGAACAAGACTAGTATTCTTGGGATAAATTCCACTTGAGCATGATGTATTATCCTTATCCTTGATGTATTATTATTTTTATTTATTGGTATAATTAATATTTTTCTTCCTTATGATGGCTATGTGTGGCTTCTTATTGGAGTATTGCTGTCCTTATAAAATGAATTTTGAAGTATTTCCTTTTCTTCTATTTTCTGGAGGAGACTGTAAAGACTTGGAGCTGTTTCTTCTCTAAATGGTAGATTTTCCAGTGAAACTATCTGGGCATTCAGTTTTCTCTTTTGGTAGATTTTAAATAGAAATTCAATTTCTTTAGATATGTAACCATTTATGTTATCTATTTCTTCTAATAGAAGTTTTGCTAGTTTGTCTTTTTCAAGGAACTGGTCCATTGTATATAAGTTGTCAAGTTGATTGCGGTAGTGTTCATAGTAAGTGTTTCTTATTTTGCGTTTGACGTCTATGGTAGGAGCAGGATGTCCCCTCTTTAAATGTTGCTATTAGTCATTTGTGTCATCCCTCTTTCATCAGCTGGATAGACGTCTATCAATTTCATTCATCTTTTCAAAGATTGACATTTTGGTTTCATTGAATATCTCTGTTTTTTGTTTTTGTTTGTTTTGTTTGCTTGCTTTAATTTCTGCTCTGATTATTTTTCTGTTTTACTTCTGGTTTTGTCTTCTTTCTCAAGTACTTAAGGTATAAGTTTGGGCTAGTGATTTTCTATCCTTCTTCTCTTTGGATATAAGTATTTAGTGCTATACATTTCCCTTTAAACACTGCTTTAGCTGCAACCCACAGATACAGCTATGTTGTATTTTTATATTTATTTAGTTTAAGATATTTTTAAATTTCATTTGAGACTTCCTCTTTTATTCATGGATTATTTAGAGTTGTGTTTTCAAATATCCAAATATTTAGGGATTTTCTGGGTATTGTCCTGTTCACAGTATTAGTTTAATATCTTTATGGCTAGAGAACATACTTTGTATGACTTGAATCTTTTAGAATTTGTTTAAACTTGTTTTATTTCCCAGAATAAGGTCTAACTTGATATATATGTATAAATATATGTATATTAATATATAAATATATATTATAATATATATTAAAGTTTGTTTTGAGAGAGAGTGTGAGTGGGGGAGGGGCAGAGAGTGAGGGAGAGAAAGAGAATCTCAAGTAGGCTCTGCATTGTCAGCACAGAGCCTGACATAAGGCTTAAACTCACGAACCATGAAATCATGATCCAAGCAGAAACTAAGAGTCAGACGCCTAACCAACTGAGCCACCCAGTGCCCTTGTATCCTCATTTTTAAAATAAGTTTTGTGAAAGTGTCAGTTACCCTGAAGTGCAAAAGTTATTATTTAAAAATAATAAATTGCATTTAAGATAAGTGCATATAAACAGAGAAATGAGGAAGGAAAGAAGGAAAAGAAAAACAGAATAATGTCCATAGATCATTCCAGCAGTAAATAAAGCGTGACTTTGAATATGTAAGTTGTTTGTTACAGAATTTTGGAGGACAACGGATAACTGAAACATTGCCTCTAACAGGCGTGCCTTGCCTTCCCAGTTCCTAAACTCATTAAAGGTACCATTGGCCCTTCATTTTCACCACCTAATCATATAGGTCTAAAACTTCAAGGTCAGGTAAACAAATGTGGCATTTATTTAATGATTATTTTACTTCTTTTTTTAAAATGTGTATTCATTTTTTGAGAGAGAGAGAGAGAGAGAGAGAGAGCAAGCGAGCATATGTGGGGGAAAGGCAGAGAGAAGGGGACATAGAATCTGAAGCAGGCTCCAGGCACTGGCTGTCGGCACAGAGCCCTCCAGACCTGGGGCTCAAACCTGTGAACCGCCAGGTCATCACCTGAGCCAAAGTTGGAGGCTTAACTGACTGAACCACCCAGGCACCCCTATTTCACTTCTTTAAAAAAAAAAATAATGTTTATTTATTTTTGAGAAAGAGAGAGACGGAGCATGAGTTGCGGAGGGGCAGAGAGAGGGAGACAAAGAATCCAAAGCAGGCTCCAGGCTCTAAACTGTCAGCACAGAGCCAGAGGCGGGGCTCGAATCCACGGACCGCGGGATCGTGACCTGAGCTGTAAGCCAGAGGCTTAGTCGACTGAGTCACCCAGGCGCCCCAACCCCTATTTCACTTCTTACTGTTAGCCAATAACTCAAAAAACTATGACATTCCAAAATATACTATGGACGACTACCTCTAGATTTGTGAATATATCGGGTCAATAATTAACACAGTTTTCATCAAAGACCATAATATATACTTTTCCTTTTGTTAATTACGTGTATAATTTGCTCAAGCATCTACTGTATTTCTCTAATGGAGACATACTCTGACATTCGTGTTGCAGGTCTCGAGAGTTATTCCCTCTCTCGTGTCCTTATAAGCCTTCCTACCAGTGTCGAAAAGCATTTTAACTGAGGTGTAGAATTTTCCTACCACTTTTTGGCTATGAGAATTGTCTTGGAAGAAAAAGTGGTGAGATCTTTCAAATTAAGTAGGTCTGACCCATGTGAATTTTTTGAACGTCCTTCCTGAAGAAAATCGTTACCTTCCTTCACAATACATTATGTGAGAACCTTGCCAAGAATGTTTTAAAATTATTTTTAATGTTTATTTATTTTTGAGAGAGAGAGAGAGACAGAGGGTGGGAGAGAGCAGGGAAGGGTCAGAGAGGGAATTACAGAATTAGAAGCCGACTCCAGGTTCCCAGCTGTCAGCACAGAGCCTCACGCGGGGCTTGAATTCAGGAGCTGTGCGATCATGACCTGAGCTTAAGGCGGTCAATGCCCAACGACTGAGCCACCCAGGTGCACTTAATAAATGTTTTTAAATACTCTTTTTGAAGAGTAATTCGGCAGTACCTCCTAAAGTTTAAGATGAGTGTGCTCTACACTACCATCGATTAATTTCCTTTTGCTTAATTTCCAGTGTAGAAAAAAAAATTGCACATGTGTACACGTAGTAGCATTTCTTCTTACTAGCAATGTTTTAATAGGAAAAATTGCAAGCAGCATGACTTTTCAGTAAGATGAAGTGTATTTAATCACCGAAATGTATTAAAATCAGCGATTTAACAGCTACACCAGCTCCTTTTCTCAAGGCGGGGCCTGACTGGGGGGCGGGGGGAGGGGGCGAAGGGCACGCCTTGGGGGCAGGGTCTGATTGGAGGGCACATCACAGGACTTGGCTTGGTTGGAGAGCCTGTCTGGGGCGGAGCTCAGCGACGCACGCCCACCCAGCCGCCCTGACGCTCTTTCCACACCTGTATGCCTTCTCGTGGCACTACTCGCGTCTGTGGCGTTCAGAGGACGTGGCGAAGGGTCTCTTCTCCTTGAACGCCGAGCGCGTGCCCTGCCGTCAAGACGACGTTGTCTTCCCGCCCGATGTGTCCATGAGTCTGTGTCCCGCCCGGCGCGAATACCGTGCACGTCCGCAGCAGCCCAGTCCTGGGCCAGGTGAGCTGGGCACACAGGTGTGGGGTGGAAGGGTGCTGGCGTCTGCTCTTGCGCCTTTGCCCCGTCTGCTACCCCCTCCCTCCCCTTGGAGCGCCTCCACACCACTCCTGCCGTGGACACGTGGGTCTGAGCCTTCAGATGTAGCTTCCTCCTCAGTCTGGCTCCTCGGGTGGGCTCCTCACGTGGGTTTCTTAGGCCGGACCTTAGGCTGGTTCAGGTGGTGACCCTGCCACACGCAGAGGAGCCATCTCTCCCCTTTTTAAAATCAGTACAGATAATACTCAAAAACATAGTGTTGGGTGCAAAAAGTTTCAAAAAGAGAAATATCATTTATGTAAATTACCCCCTCCCACAAATGTGTAACTTCAAGATAACTACATATTTAATAGAACTACAAAAACATGGATTAAAATCATATTTCCCATATTCAAGATGGTAGTTCCTTTAGAAAAGGAAAGAAGGGAAATGGCTCTGGAGTGGGTTTAGCTGTGTTTGTACATTTCTATTCATTTACATGAAGAGAATAATCTGAAACAAATACAGAAAACTGTAAGTATGGCTTAAATGTGAATAGTACATAGAAGGGATTTTCGTTATGTTATTTATTGTATAATAAAGTAGTCTATGCTTTAAAATGAAAAATAAGTGAAGTTAATAGACTATAATTTACATATCAGTTTACGTATCCAACTGGAAGTTTCGAGATATTTTGGTATTCCAGATATTCTTAGAGCACAACCCTCAGGGTTCTCACATTCTTATAGTTCCATTTTTGATTTTGTTTTATTGTGATAAAATACACATGACATGAAATGTATTATAATTATTTTTAAGTGTCCAGTTCTGTGGTGTCAGCTACATGTATATTGTTGTGTAATTTACCACCGTCCGTCTCCAGAACTCTTCATCTTATAAAACTGAAACTCCATTAAACAGTAACTCCCCATTTCCTCCTACCCATAGCTTCTAGCAGCTACCATTCCATCTTATTTCTCTGTGATTCTATTCTAAGTGCCCCATATAAGTGGACTTCTGCAGTATTTATCTGTGACTGGCCCATTTCACTTACCATAATACCCTCGGGATTTTTCCATGTTGTAGCATGTCAGAATTTCCTTCTGTTTTTCTTTCTTATTATACTGCATACTGCATTTGCTTGCTTATTCATTCATCTTTGGTGGAGACTTAAGTTGCTTCCCTGTTTTAGATATTGTGAACAATGCTCCTGTGAACATGGATGTACAAATATCAATTTGAGATTCTGCTTTGAATTCAAGTTCAGTTGAAACTGGTGGATACTATGTTAATTCTATTTTTAAGTTTTTGAAGAACCACCATACTGTTTTTCCACAGTGGCTGTATCATTTTATATTCTCATTTGCAGTGAACAAGGGTTCTAATTTCTCCACATCTGTACCAACATTTGGTATTTATTTATTTGATAGTAGTCACCGCGGTGGGTATGAATAGTATCACATTGTAGTTTTGATTTGCATTTCCCTAATGATTAGTGATGATGAGCATCTTTTCATGTTCTTATTGGCAACTTTTATATCTTCTTTGGAGAAATGGGTACTAAGGTTATTTGCCCATGTTTGAATTGGTTGTTTTTGTGTTTTAGGAATTGTCTATATATTCTAGTTATTAATCCCTTATGAGATACATAATTTGCAAATATTTTCTCCCATTCTCTAGGTTGCCTTTATTGATCTTAAAAATAAGAGTCAGTTATTTTACCAGCAAAAAAAAAAAAAAAAAAAAAAAAGGTTTATTTAGGAATAGCGGAGAATTGCAATTTGAAAAAGCAAGCTACAGCAAAAACCATAGGCTAGATCAACAAATCAAGGAGAGGAATGCTACTTTATGTAAATGAAAGAGAAAGTGGGGAGGGGTTGTGATCAAAAGTCCTATTTAAGAGTTCAGGTGGTGATGGTTTCTAATTGGATACATTGCTGGGGTAGTTGATTTCTTGTTGGAGTTGCAATGTACATCTTTTCCTCTTGGGGTCTGTAATTGATAATTCTTTCTGTGATTGACCTTGAGTGGTAGGGTGTGAGAGCTCCCCCTTCTGGCCACCTGACTCCATTATAGAGAGGCTTTCCTATATTAATTTTCACATTTCTCCCTTTTGATCAAGATTTTTCTCCACAAGCATTGCTGATCAAGTGAAGTTTTCTTTTTTTTTTTTTTAATTTTTTTTTTAACGTTTATTTTTTATTTTTGAGACAGAGAGAGACAGAGCATGAACGAGGGAGGGTCAGAGAGAGGGAGACACAGAATCGGAAACAGGCTCCAGGCTCCAGGCTCCGAGCTGTCAGCACAGAGCCCGATGCGGGGCTCGAACCCACGGACCGCGAGATCGTGACCTGAGCCGAAGTCGGACGCTTAACCGACTGAGCCACCCAGGCGCCCCAAGTTTTCTTAATTCAGTGATCTTTTGTCACTTGGTGCCTGAGAGATCTTTCTGGGTGTCAAGTCTCATTTTGTAGGAAAATTGTGCAGACTCTAAACCTACTAAAATCACATTCAAGTAAGAAGGAGGGGTAGGAAGGAGAACTCTCAGTCACTTTCCTTCTAAAGTCTATCAGGATTTTAAACATTGGAGATCATATCCTTATTGGGTGCACTGTTTTTATATAGGTTTGAGAAGCGACAAGTACAGAATCAGAAGTAACATGACAATGCCAAATTGTATGCTGGCTCTAAATCAGGACCGTATGTCTGAAAGTAGCCAACTAAAAATATTTATTGGCATTTATTTCAATTTAGAGGAGAAATATTCTCCCAATGGAAACAAACCTGGAATCATATATGCCTCTTGAAAGTCCCTTCTTAAACTTGCCTCGAAAGTAGAATAGTTGCTACTACAAAAGCACACTGAAAAAATTAAGTGCATTTGAGTAGGTACTGTGAAGGTATAAACCTGAAGCAATAGCTGATGAACTTCCTGCAAAATGGCAAAACTTGAAAAATGTTTTTAAAACAGTATTGTTATTTCAAAACAACTATTTGGAACCAAATGTATTTTTTTTTAATATTAAATTTATTGTTAAGCTGGTTTCTATACAACACCCAGTGCTCATCCCAACAGGTGCCCTCCTCAATGCCCATCACCCACTTTCCCCTCTCTCCCACCCCCCATCAACCCTCAGTTTATTCTCAGTTTTTAAGAGTCTCTTATGGTTTGTCTCCTTCCCTCTCTGTAACTTTTTTTTCCGCCTTCCTGTCCCCCATGGTCTTCTGTTAATCAGCAATACAGTCTCTAAGGTTTTAAGTTCAGAAACCATAAATTTGGATACAAATCCAGAGTCAGTTAATAGTCCAGATGGAAAAGAAAGACTTCTGTGAATCCTGAACCTTTTACTAGGCTTGGTTCTGACATCTTGGGAAAACTGCCTTATTAAATGTTGTCTGCTTTAATTCTGGGAAATCTTTACTTTTTGAACACCGAATGGCGTGTGGTCCAGTCAGGGTTTGGTGCGTTCTTTAGTGGTAGCACGTGAATCCAATAGTCTGCTCCCAGGAGTTTGGTGGCAAAGCGTTGATAAGAAGAACCTGCTAGGGGCCTTTCTGGTGAAGTTTAGGAGAATGTTTCTGGAGGTGTCTTTCCAATAGTCGAAATCTCCAGCTTTCAAGGTGTTGCTTAAGGTCTTCATCTCCTGGGAGTGCACTGTGAAAATTTGCTCTACCAATATATAGCTATTTTTAATAGAAGCAATTATGTCTTTACAATATTGAAGTATATTGTTTTTTATCAACTATAGGTCAAAGGAAGCTGAACCAAGTACCTTGGGCACTCTTATGACTATGTTAATGAGTGAGAGCCTACGAGTTCCAAGTAGGGTGGACCTGAGATTTAAAAGGACCAATGGTAATTCTTTTAGTGAAGTATTTGAGAGTCTATATGTTTTGCCAATTCAGTCTTAATAGTGCCATTAATGCCTTTGACTAACCCTGAGGATGATATGCACAATGAAAGTATTGTAAAACCAGCCAAACAGCACAGACTTGTTGAAGCACCTGATTAGTAAAATGGGTACCCCAAAGTTTAAGAGGGGTTCGCCCTATAAGGATAATCTTTTCTAATAGAATTTTAGCCCTAGAAGAAGCAGTACCTGTATATAAGTGAAGGCTTTGGTCCAGTGAGAAAATATGCAATCCATGACTAAAATATATTTATATCCATGAGATGGAGGAAGCTGTATGAAATCCATTTGCCAAATCTCAGATGGTCAGCTGGGATATTCAAAGTGGGAACAGTTTGAATAGGTTTTCCTGAATTGCACTTTGGACAGGTGGGACACATGAGGTAGGCACTTTTTCCAGCCTTATTAATATTTCTCCACCAGTATTGCTTCATGAATGCTATAATTTTGTCAGGCCTATGGTTTCATGCTTGTACAGTGTAAGTTATGGGAATTTTTGAATTTCTGGTAGGACTGGATTGTTATGTGGTCCAAATCAGAGTTCTCTCTTTTTATCAAACCAATGGTTATTAGATTTCTAATATTGTCTTCCTATTTCTGTGGCCTACTGTTGGGCATCTCTGGTCAATTTTTTATTTGATGATGATGGTGATGGCAGTGTTGATGGTGATGGCAGTGTTGATGGTGATTTCAAGGAACATCCTTTTGGACCATGGCAAAGGTTTGGCTGTTGGTTTCCTTGAAAGTGGCATTTTTGGCAGAAATATGAGTGAGGTGGTTTCTTTTGAACTCCAGGGTGTTGAGTTTGGAATGCCAGGTAGTAACCTTAATAATAGCCAAAACAGGGGTGCCTGGGTGGCTCAGTTCGTTGAGTGTCCGACTTTGGCTCAGGTCATGTCGGCCCCATGTCGGGCTCTGTGGTGACAGCTCAGAGCGTGAAGCCTGCTTCGGATTCTGTGTCTCCTCCTCTCTCTACCCCTCTTCCACTTGTGTGCTCTCTTTCTCTCAAAAATAAATAAACGTTAAAAAAAATAATAGGCAGAATAGTTAGCGAAAGTATAGCATCTAATAAATTTTGGACATGGGAGCCATTTAAATTGTATCCTCATTGGAAGTAAGGAAACATTGTTGTTTCTTTACATTCCCAAATTATAAACTACCTCAAAGGCCTACTGATCATTGGTATAAATATTTGCAGTTCTACCTGAGGCTAAGGTAAAAGACTGAATAAGGACATTGAACTCAGCCTGTTGAAGTAGCCAAAGATAGAAGTGCTGCCTTAATGACTTCAAAGGAGTTGCAATAGTATACCCAACATTTTTACCATTTTTGTCCTTTAAATAAGAGCCGTCAATAATCCAGGAAAAAACTGCACTGTTTAGACGAATTTCCTGTAAATCGTCACAGGGAGTCAAAAGGTGATCTGCCGGTATTAAGCAGTCTTGAAGGGTTTCATCTGTGATGGAAGGGAGAAGAATAGCAGGGGTAAGATTATAGCAGCACGACAGAGTTATATGAGAAGCAGTTAACAAGAGAATTTCCTAATAGGTGAGGTGACTGAAAAGTGTTGAGTATGATGAGAATCTAGGGGGGTTTCTACTGCATGAGGTACAAGGATGGTTACAGGGCATCCCATGATTATTTCTACAGTGGCCTTAACTAAAAGGGCAGTGGCAGGAAAGGCTGGGGCAAGAGGGACATCCCTATGCCACAGGGACTAGTTGTTGGCTGTAATATCCTGTAGGCTGATGATGGTCCCAAGTGTTTGGGTGAGTACTCCAAGGGCATTCCCTTCTTATTTTTCCCATACAAAGAGGAAAAAGGGAAGTTGATAATTAGGATGTCCAGACTTTAGTTGGCTTTTCTTTAAAGTCCCAAAAGTTATGTCATCCCAGTCTTTCCAAATACTAGTGTCAGTTTTGTCATTAAAAAAATTTTTTTTTAATGTTTATTTATTTTTGAGAGAGAGGGAGAGAGACAGAGCATGAGCAGGGGAGGAATAGAGAGAGGGAGACACAGGATCTAAAGCGGGCTCCAGGCTCTGAGCTGTCAGCACAGGGCCTGACGCGGAGCTGGAACCCATAAACCATGAAATCATGACCAAATGTTTTTTCATTTTTAAGTAAAACATAGATTGAGCCATAAGAGAGAAGTTTGCAAACCTTTTTTGACGCCGGTCAGCTAGTTTAAGAAAACCTTATAATTGGTGCTTATAATTTTAGGTTTGGGGGAATTCAGGATGCCATGAAACCCACCTGGATCTAAACGTTGTCCTTGTTCTGAGATCAGGTAACCTAAGTATTGATTGAACCTAAGATTGCAATTTTTCTTTGGACACTTTTTGTCCTTTTAAGGCCACAAGTTTAAACAGATGGGTAATGTTTGCCTCCAAAGAGGTCTGAGAAGCAGAGCAGAGGAGCAAATCATTTATGCATTGTAACAAAGTAGAGCCTGTATAAAATCTGCCTTTAAGGTTTTTGAAAAGCAAGAAGGACTCTGTAAAATTCTGAAGCATTACTGTTCAGGTGTGTTGTCATTCTTCCCAGGTGAAAGCAAAAGGATATTGGCTGTCATTGTTAAATGGAATACTAAAAATTGTATTGCAGAGATGGATTACATTGAAAAATTTGCTTTTAGTAGGAATAGTTGTTAGTAATATATGGGAGTTAGGAACAATATGGTGTCAGGGGTTAACAATGTTACTTATCACTTGGAGGTCCTGGAAAACCTCTATCCTTGGCTATTGGATTTTCTTACAGGTAAAATAGGGATATTACAGGGACAAATGCAGGAGACGATGAAGCCCTGAACCTTATAATTTGTTATGGACTCGATGCCTTGATTTTTTTTTTTAATATATAGAGTATTAATTATAGAAGGGGGTGAAGTTTTGAGGAATCTATTTGAGTCTTGATGGGAGGTACACTGTAGATTCTGCCAATATCAGTTGAAGATTTTGCCTATAAAGGGGATGGTAGCTGATCCAGTGGGGACAAACCATCTGTGTTCCCAGACTTAGCTGTAGTGCCATCAGAAATGGAACAGATGTGGGGCGCCTGGGTGGCTCAGTTGGTTGGGCCACCGACTTCGGCTCAGGTCATGAACTTGCGGTCTGTGAGTTCGAGCCCTGCGTCGGGCTCTGTGCTCACAGCTCAGAGCCTGGAGCCTGTTTCAGATTCTGTGTCTTCCTCTCTCTCTGACCTTCCCCCATTCATGCTCTGTCTCTCTCTGTCTCTAAAATGAATAAATGTTAAAAAAAATTAAAAAAAAATAAATGGAACAGACGAAAGATGTGGAGGGGTCATTTAATTCACCTGGTTGGCGATTTTGGTCACTACTGTTAAATTTTGGAGTTTTCCCCCCTTTTGGGAGAAGGAAATTCCCACATATTTTTCTAAGAAATCTCAGACCAAGAAATGAATAGAGATGGAAGAAAGAGGGAGAAAAGAGTGGGTATATCAGAGGGCCTAAACAAAAGGGAACAGGTTCAGAGACAGGAACCTGTTGAGGTTTATTGGAGAACCCCCCTGTTTGAACCATTTTAATATTCCAAGGTAAAAGTCACCTCATTAATTTAATAAAAGATACTTTTATGGCTCTCATCCCTTAGAAAATTCCAAGGGTTTTAGGAGCTCTGTGCTAGAAATGTGGATGAAGATGAAATATATTTCTTGCTAAAATCACAGTAATGCTCCACTTTTATTTCTGATCAATTTGAGTCCTCTTTTTCCCCCTCTTAGTTCATTTAGCTGAAGATTTGTTAATTTTTTTTATCTGAGAACCAATTTTTAGTTTCATTGGTTTTCTTTCATTTTTATTCTGATTTTTAAAAAAATGTTTATATGTTTTGAGATGGGGAGAGAGAGCATGAGCAGGGAGGAGCAGAGTTGGGGGGTGGGGGGGGTGGGGAGACAGAATCCCAAGCAGGCTCCACACCATCAGTGCAGAACCCTTTGTGAGTCTCCATCCCAGGAGCTCTGAGATAGGACCTGAGCTGAAACCAAGAGTTGGAAGCTCAACCAACTGAGCCACCCAGGTGCTCCTATTCTCTGTTTTATCTCTGGTCTAATCTTTATTATTTACCTCCTTCTGGTAGCTTTGGGTTAGGTTTATTCTTATTTTTCTAGTTCATTAATTTGTAATTATTGATTTGAGATCTTTCTGGTTTCTTATAGGCATTTATAGCTATGAATTTCTCCTTTGTCACTTCTTTCACTGTGTTCTATAAGTTTTGATATGTTGTATTTTTGTTTTCGTTGGTCACTTAATGACCCTTTTCATGACCCATTGATTGAGTGTTTTGTCTAATTTCCACTAATTTGTGAATTTTGAGTTTTCTTCCTGTTACTGATTTTTTTTCTTTTTTAAAAAAATATTTTACACTGTTTTATTCTTGAGAGAGGGACACAGAATCAGCGAGGGAGGAGCAGAGGGGGAAAGGGACACAGAATACATAGCAGACTCTAGGCTCTGAGCTGTCAGCATAGAGCCCAATGTGGGGCTCGAACTCACGAAGCTGTGAGATCATGACCTGAGCCGAAGTCGGACACTCAACCGACTGAGCTACCCAGGCACCCCTCTTACTGTTACTGATTTCTAACTTCATACCATTGTGGTTGGAGAAGATACTTTGTATGGCATTTATCTTTTAAAATCTGTTGAGATTTGGGGTGCCTGGGTGGCTCAGTTGGTTGAGCACCTTACTCTTGGCTCAGGTCATGATCTAATGGTTTATGAATTTGAGCCCAATGTTGGGCTCCACACTGTCAGTCCAGAGCCTGCTTGGGATTCTCTCTCTCCCTCCCTCTCTGGCCCTCCCTGCTTGTTCTCTCTCTCTCTCTCTCAAAATAAATAAACTTTAACAACAACAAAAAATAAAATCTGGTGAGATTTAATTTGTAGCCTAACATATTGTCTGTTCTGTAAAATACCCCATATTGCTCTTGAGTAGAATGTGTATTCTATTGTTATTTGGTAGAGAATTCTGTTTTATCTGGTTGATTTATTGTGTTGTTCAAATCTCTATTTCCTTCTGTCTTGTTCTTTTTTTTTTTTTTTAAATGTCTATTTTTGAGATAGAGATCCCTCTCCTGGGAGCAGGAGCAGGGGAGGGGCAGAGAGAGAGGGAGACAGAATCCAAAGCAGGCACAGAACCCAATGCTGGGCTCAAACTCACAAATTGAACCATGAGACCATGACCTGAGCTGAAGTTGGACATTTAACTGACTGAGCCACCCAGGCTCCCGTGTCTTATTGCTCTATGCATTATTGTAAGATGGGTATTAGAGCCTCCAGCTATCATTTTAGAACTGTTTATTTCTCTCCCCAATTCTGTCAGTTTTTTGCTTCCATATATTTTGATGCTATGTTATTAGGTATGTAAATATATAACATTGTTATATCTTAACTTTATTAATATATAATGACCTTCTTTGTCACTTGCAACCTCTTTTGATTTTAAAGTTTATCTTGTCTGATATTAGTATAGCCACACCTTCTTGCTGTTGGTTACTATTTCGTGGAATATCTTTATTTATTTATTTATTTATTTATTTTTATTTTTATTTTTTTGCTGTCAGTCTATTTGTGTCTTTACCTCTGAAGTGAATCTGGTGTAGACTACATACCGTTGGATCAGGTATTTATATACATTCTCCAATCTCCAGCATTTGATTAGAGAGTTTAATTCATTTTTATTTAAAGTAGTTATTGATAAGGAAGGTTCTAATTTTTGTCATTTGATATTTTTCTATATGCTTTATAGATTATTTGTCTCTCATTTCCTGCACTATCATCTTTTGTGCTTAATTTTTTATAATGAACTGTTTAAATCCCTTTTTCATTTCCTTTTTTTTTTAAACTGGATTTGCAGCAGGACTTAGGGGATGAGGTGGAAGTCAAATATATGATGCCTATTAGACATCCAGGTAGAGATATTAGCTATACAGTTGGATTGGATACGTAGGTCTGGAGTTATGGAGTAATGTCTAGGCTTGAGTTGTGTATTTGAGTGTATGGTTGATATTTAAGGATCTCAAGGGAATGAATATGGAAAGTGAAAACAAGAGAACCAAGAATTAAACCCTGGGGAATGCTAACCTGAAAAGGTTATAGAGAATTGGGGGAGGGATCACTGGAAGGTCTAAAACACTGCCATCTCCTTCACACTTTCATATAGTTCTCAAATAATTAGTTTTTTTTTTAAATTTTAATCTTCCTGTTATATATCGGTGAATGGGACTGTTGGAGCTTTAGAATCTAACTATACCAGGAAATGCATCTTTCATCTCTGCTTCATGCCATCTCTGTTTAATGTTCTGTCACTTCTCTGCTTCCTAGTGCCTGGGCATTTATATTGCTGATTCCAATGTCAATATATTCTCCTACTTGTGGTACAGCAAAATCATTTCATTTTGTGTACATTATTTAGCCATATTTTTGTGGTTACCATGGGGATTGCATTTAACATCCTAAAGTTATAACAGTCTAATTTGAATTTATACTAGCTTAATTTTAATAACATACACTCTTTAACAACTCCATCTTACTCTTTTGAGTTGTTATATTACAGAACTACATCTTTGTACCTATTTGCCCCCAAACATGGATAATTTTTTAATGCATTAACCTGGAATATTGGGTAGAAAATAAATTGTGGAGTTCCAAACCAAAGTTACAGTAATATTAGCTTTTAAACTAATAGTTGGTTTTTAAAAGCATTTAATTTGTTAATATTTCTAAAATGTAATATTTTTAAATACTTTTAAAATAACTTTAGGAGAGTTAAATTTCTTAAATCACGTAGAAAATAAGAAGACTTACAACATTGTTGCAATAATACTAGCTTTTATAATTGCCCATGTATTTACCTTTCTTGAAGTCTTTATTTCTTCATGTGTATTTAAATTACTAGAGCCACTGTGCTTTCATTTCAACCTGAAGGATTCCTCTAGCATTTCTTGTAGGGCAACTCTACTGCTAAGAAACACTCGGCTTTTGTTTATCTGGGGATGCCTTAATTTCTCCCTCACTTTTCAAGGACATTTTTGCCAGATTTAGGATTCTTGTTTTAACAGGGTTATTTTTTCCTTTAGCATTTTGAATATATCAGCCCACTTCCTTCTGGACTCCAAAGTTTCTGATGAGAAATCTGCTACTCCTGTTGAGGAGCTCTTGATGTGATAAATTGCTTCTCTCTTGCTGTTTTCAAAATTGTATCTTTGTCTTTGAACAGTTTAATTATAATATGTCTTCGTGTGGGTCTCTTTGAGTTTATCCTACATAGAATTTGTTGAGTTTCATGAATGTTTATGTTCATGTGTCTCATCAAATTTTGGAAGTTTTCAGCCATTATTTCTTTAAATTCTGTCTCCTCTTTGTGGAATTCCTATAATTAATGCATAACTTGGCCCACTGAGTGGTGTTCCACAGGTCCCTATGCTTTGTTTACTTTTCTTTAAACTTTTTTTTTTTCTGTTTCTCAAATTCAGTAATTTCCATTGTCCTGTCACATCAAGTAATTGATTCTTTCTTCCGCCTGTTCAAATATGTCTTTGACTCTCTAGTGAATTTTTTATTTTAGTTGTACTTTTCATCTCTAAAATTTCTTTTTGGTTTCTTTTTAGACTTTCTTTATAGATATTTCCATTTTGTGCCTTCATTGTTTTCTTGGTTTTCTCCATGTATTCCTTTTGTTCTTTGAGCATCTTTAAGAAAGTTGTTTTAACTTTTTTTAATGGTTTTATTTTTGAGAGAGGGAGGCAGAGTATGAGTGGGGGAGAAGCAGAGAGAGAGGGAGACTCAGAATCTGAAGCATGGCTCCAGGCTCTGAGCTGTCAACACAGAGTCCAATGCAGGCCTCAAATCCGTGAACCACGAGATCATGACCTGAGCTGAAGTCGGATGCTTAAGCTTAACCATCTGAGCCACCCAGGCGCCCCAAGAAAGTTGTTTTAGAGTTTTATGTAGTAGATTCACCATCAGGTCTTCAGGAATAGTTTATCTTATTATTTTTTTCTCCACTGAATGATCTATACTTTCCTGTTTCTTTTCATGCCTTGTGATGTTATTGTTGAAAACTTGTTATTTCAGTCTAATGTGGTTATTCTAGAACTTGAATTCTCCCCCTTTGCCAGGGTTTTCTGTTTTTGTTTTTGTTTTTTTAAGTTTATTTATTTATTTTGAGAGAGAGAGCAGAGGGGAGGAACAGAAAAAGAGGGAGATTGAGAATCCCAAGCCAAGCAGGCTCTATGCCGTCAGCACAGACCCTAACACAGGGCTTGAATTCATAAACTGTGAGATTGTGACCTGAGCTAAAATCAAGAGTCGGATGCTTAACCAACTGAACCACCCAGGTACCCCTGTTTTCTGTTGTTTTTGATGGTAGACTATCTCTGTACTGAAGATGAGCCTGAGTTGTAAACTTAAGGTTCCTCAGGTCTTTTTGACCCTGTACCTTTCCCTGGGCATGTATGGTGACTTTGTAATTTCCTTTATATCTCCTTGCTTTTGAATGTCCTAGTCTTCAATGCCTGGCTTCCAAAAGGGGAAAAAGAGAAAAATGAAGGGGGAAAAAGACACTGGCTCTTTAAATTTCCCTGGAAGTCACTTCAGCCATAGGGGGAGAGGCATGCAACAATGAGGAATGGTTGCAACAATGGCCGCCACCTCTCTGTGTATACCACTGTGATCGATAGCAGTAGTCAGTGATCAAAGCATAGATCCCTGATATTTGGAGGGACAGGACCCTTTTTGTCCACCCTGGCTCCAGCAAGCCATGTGTAAGGTGTTCTGGGAACTTGTGCACAACTGCTTGCCATGGGGTGAGGGGTGAGGGATAGGTAGCTGTTACTGCACTTAGAGCTGAAATTGACTGCCCTGTATCATCCAAGGTTTTCTCTTGAAGTTGCAAGCTTTTAACAGACTCCAGAGTTCAAAATAGTTACATCAGATAGATTTTGCCAGTGCAGTTATTGTCTGGGTGAGGAGACAGGTTTATGATGCTTCCTACTCTGTCTTCTTCCCAGAGTCCTCTACAGTCCATTTCAATAGATACATTACCCATGATTGTGATAATCATGCTGAGATGAGCTTCATCATAGGAATGTCGTAGGCAGTCAGCCCTGATCAGAGGAGAGGAAAGAACACTTGGCAGTCAGGAAATGATAGTTCTTTGCGGTTATTCAGCACTGAGAAATCTGGGCAACAAACATATAAATGTATTAATTGTTAAGCATATTAATAAATGTGAACACATGTAAACAAATATTTCTTTACCTAAATGCTGTAACTATGCTTTTTCTTCCAGAAATGTATTTAGAGCCATGATTCCTAATTTGGGATAAGGTTTATATATATATTGGGGGAGGGGAAAAAAAGATTTCTTAAAGCGAGTTAAACTAGCCTGAGACAGCTAAAACTTCCTTGCCTCCCAAATTTTATGACTATGAAGAAATACTCAAAATTTGGATAAAAGTTGCTAATTTTTAATGCTTTTTCAAAGCTATATTTTCATAATATGGTTACATTTGATGGCTTGTGTATTAAAATGGCTCTTCAGTGTTAAATTATACATAAAGCTTCTTGTTTTGTGTGAACATAGTATCTAGTAGTAATTATTTTGGTAATTATCTTTTAAAAATTAATAAGTTATTCCATAGTTTCTTAAATTTTATTTAAATGTATACACAATAATTTTTCTGTCTTATAAATCAATAAAATATTTTGAAAAATAAAAGTTAAAAAAAGAAAGTTACCTCATTTTAGAGCTCATATTTCCAACATTTGAATTACAGTTTGTCAACTTCCAGATAATTGACATTTCTCTTGAGAAAATAAAATAACAACTTTGTATACATATTTTCATCAATACTCCAAAATTTTGCTTCTTTCCATGACCCTGACAACTCAGCCAATTACCCTGTAGAAACTTAGAAACAGAACATGCAGCATCTCTTGTGTCAGTTATCAAAATTAGGATTCAACTCCATGAGTGGCTCATGTGAGAACCTATAGACCAGGAAACAGAGACACAGGAGATAGGAATGTTTATTCCACTTTAATTACCCTCAGGAGACTAAAGGCAGGAACAGAACAATCCACTTGACTTTAATGGAGAGGTGGAGGGGGAAGAACCTAGTATATCCTCCTGAAACTGAGAAAAAAAATCTCCAGTATGCCCTGGAAGGCCCTATACTATCTCTGTCTGAGATTAAACTGGTATTCACTCTATCAACAAATTTCAAAATGTGGTCCAAGGATTACCTCACTGAAGATCAAATTGTGGTTTCTGAGACTCCATCCCCATGTATCTCCTGAATCAGAATCTCTGAGGTTGAGTTTCAAGAATTTCCATTTCTATACAGATAGCCAGATTCTTTTTTTTTTTTTTAATTTTTTTTTTCAACGTTTTTTATTTATTTTTGGGACAGAGAGAGACAGAGCATGAACGGGGGAGGGGCAGAGAGAGAGGGAGACACAGAATCGGAAACAGGCTCCAGGCTCCGAACCGTCAGCACAGAGCCCGATGCGGGGCTCGAACTCATGGACCGCGAGATCGTGACCTGGCTGAAGTCGGCCGCTTAACCGACTGCGCCACCCAGGCGCCCCGACCAGATTCTTTTTTTTAGTAACTCGGAAATAAAACTATATATGGGGGATGCCTGGGTGGCTCAGTTGGTTTAGTGTCTGACTCTTGATTTCTGCTCAGGTCACGATCTCAGGGTCTTCGAATCGAGCCCCTGGGGGCTCAGCACTGAATATGGAGCCTGCTTAAGATTCTCTCTCCCTCTGCCCTCCTATCCCCTCTTCTCTCTCTCTCTCTCTCTCTCTAAAAAATAAAAAAACAACAAAAAAAAACTATACATAGTAAAGTATTTGTGATGACCATGAAGACCAAGACAGAACATTTTCATCATTCCAGAAAGTTTCTCTTGCCCCTTTCCAGTCAATTCTCCTCAAAATCCAAACTGTGTTGAACACAGGTATGACTTTATAGATATACTATTTTTAAGTCTCATCAAAAATGGAACCTATAGTAGATAGTCTTATGCTTCTGTTTTCCTTCCCTCAGCATACTATTTTTGAAGCCATTTAAGTTTTAGGCACACTAAAACTTGAGAACCAAAGCTTTCTGAAGCAGAGATCATCAGAAGGAAGCCTGATGTTGGAACTCCTCTGAAGTGATGGAATCTTTTCAAACTACCCCATTGGAAAAAAAAAATATTTTATTTTCAAACTACCCCATTTTAATATTTATTTATTTATTTATTTATTTATTTACTTACTTACTTACTTACTTACTTATTTGGCAGGGTTGGGGAGAGAAGAGCAAAGGGAGAGACAGGGTGAATCTTAAGCAGGCTCCACTTTCAGTGCAGAGCCAATGTGGGGATCCATCCCACAACCCTGGGATCATGACCTGAACCTAAATCTAAAGTCTCATGCTCAACCAACTGAGCCATCCAGGTGCCCCTAAACGACCCCATTTTAAAACCATCTTATATCTTAGGCAAATACATTATGTGGTTGCCAGTTGATCTTTTATTTTTTATTTGCTATTTAAAATTGGAGTATAATTAACATACAGTGTTATGTTAGTTTCAGGTGTACAATGTAATGATGCAGCAATTCTGTACATTTCTTAGTGCTTATCAAGATAAGGTTACCCTTGATCCTCTTTATCTTTTTTACCCATCCCTGCACTGAACTCCCCTCTAGCAAACACCAGTTCTCTGTATTTAAGAGTCCTTTTTTTTGTTTCTTTTTTTCTTTGTTCATTTGTTTTGTTTCTTAAATTCTACATATAAATGAAATCATATGGTATTTATATTTCTCTGGTATATTTCCCTCAGCATCATAACCTCTAGATCCATCTATGTTGTTGCAAATGTTAACTTGAGCTCTCCTGCATTAATGATTTTACTCACGGAGGTCAAACCAGCCTCCATGAAATCAACCACTGCATATTTTCGTCATCATACTTTCCCCATTCCTAAATTTATACTTTCTTCATTTTGAAATTGTTTGGGGGAGAATTTTAATAGTACTACAATGACAGCCAGTCAAAATTTCAGTAGTATTTCCCTTTAAATAAAATAACCACAACTTGCCAAATAACCAAGCATTCACCATTTCTTCTCAGAATCCTTTCAGCTTGATTTCCACAGGATTTCACTCAAGAATTCTAAGTAGTTTCTCCGAATGGGGAGAATAACACAGCAGGAAAGCAAAGTTGTAATTATCAGAGAAGCATGAAAATTATGATGGAAAACACCTATTAGACCACCTAGGTTTCAGCCCTGCCAGGGAGATGTTGGTCACTGTGGTAGGCTTACTGAGTGTTTTGCTGAGTTTATTGCTTTAAGCAATTTGGCTTCTGCTATACTTCTGGCTGCTTCTGCTCTTTTGGCTGAGTTTTCTGCAATCAAATAATTGTAGGATCAAAGTTTCTCTAGAGTTGTAATGTAACTATTTCTTCTAAGTTGAAAAGACACACTCCTGTGTTTCTCCTTTATTCTCATACTACCAACACACTTCACTTCGGATACTAGATGTGTGGATTTTCCACAAATTAAACAATTCTCTGACACCAGATAGGTGTCCTGTAATTCACTTCAGTTCTGACAGTAACTACCTGGAGATAGCATTAGATCTCTCACAGGGTAAGGGCTAAGTCCCACAAGACTGCACCTGCTTCAGATGTCCAGGTTGTCACTGTACTTCAGACTGACAAGCTGTTGAGGTTCCCATGACCCCTTCTGTGGGTTTGATAATTTGTTAGAATGGGTGGTTTATTATAAAGGATATAGTAAATTATACAGATAAACAGCCAGATGAAGAGATATGTAGGGTGAAGTCTGGAAGGGTCCAGAAGGAGCTTCTGTCTTCATGGAATATATCACCCACAAAGCATGTGGATGTATTTATCAGCCTAGAAGCTCTGCCAACCCTGTACTTTTGGGATTTTTATGGAGGCTTCATCACATAGGCATAATTGATCATTAACTCAATCTCTAACCCCTCATCGCTTTCCAGAGGATGAAGGGTTGACCTGAAAGTTCCAAACTTACAATCATGGCTTGGTCTCTGGTGACTAGCCCCCGTCTTGAAGTTATTCTTGAGCCCAGCAAGAGTTGCCTCATCAGAAGAAAAGACACTACTGTCACCCAGCAAATTCCAAGGGATTTAGGAGCTCTGTGCCAAGAACCAGGTCAGAGAGATCAGATATTAGCACTAAAGATGTCCCTAGTACTCTTACCATTTAGCATATTACAAGAGATTTAGGAGCAATGTGTGAGAAACAAGGCAGAGATCAATTATATTTTCAATTATTTTCTACCTTCTATTTTCATCTGTTGACTCATGATGTCCACTAGCTTTTTATTAAATAGTGGCCTCTTGGCCGCTGATGTCAGATTTTTTGATAAAAGTTAAAAGTGAATGGTCTTACTTTCCCATTGCTATCATACCAAAAAGCCCTTTGAGGGGGTTGGGAAAAGCATATGAGATTAAATGCCAAGAGGAATAATCTAGACAGTAGGGGACATCTGCTTGACTGATGTGTAGTATGGGATCACTCAGTACAGAAACTACTGAGAGAGGGCCACTAAAGACAATGTTACCTAAAATTGGCCTTATTAGAGGAATATGCTGAGGATATTTGGAACCTCAAATATTCCCTTTTTACCTGGCATTGTTAACACAAAGAACTTTTTGTTAAACTTATGAATTTGGTTAATTCCTTTCTTGCATTTACTACCAGTGTTCAGAAAAATATATAAACTCTAATTCAGTTTGTAGACTTGAAAATTGTTCCTTCTTGAAGTGGATATTTATCCACATTGGATCTTTAAGTGTATCGTGTACAAAACATATTGAAATTCACCAAGAGATGAATCACCTTTTAACTGTGGGATATTTAAAATGGCCAATAAAAGATTCACAGATTATAATCACAGTTCTGTAGGATGCTGTGGTTTCTACTCTCATCTATTGTAGGAGTAAAGGAATGAAAGCCACTCTAACTCTGGGTCACTCAGATGACCTGGTTATCCCCATTACTTTCTGCTTCAAAGAAGAATACATCATTGAAAATGTTACTAATTCTGAGCTGAGGTCTTTTCCATCTCTTTGACCTTTGATGCTTTTCCACTGATTTAGCATGAATTCTGTTTCATAGAGATGGAGATAAAATGCACATTTCCACTCTTTGTTCCATCCCATATATCTCTACTGGGGAAATGGACATTATAACTTTTATGTTTTGTGCTAAAATATTAAGTATCCAAAAAAGGAGAGAAATATTTGATTCTCAGGAGTCTTCAGATAAATCACAATGGGATCTATAAAAACAGAACATTTGGATTGGGGACAAAAAGATATGGGTCAGAATCATGGCTCCACTACTGACTAGCTGCAGATCGTATTTTCTGAACCTCATTTTCTTCCTCTGTGAAGTGGGGGTAATAATACTTGGTTTACCTGGCGGAGAGGTTTGTGTGTATGTGGAAAGTAAATAAGATAATCTGTGTGATTGCATCTTGTATACTAAAAAAGTACTATGAAATATTAAGTGTTCCTTTTACTGCTACTGGTGCTGGTGGTGATGGCAAGGATTATAGCATACTGAAAATCAGATTGGAGTTCAAATCCAAGTTGCTGTTATACTTAGTGTGTACCATACTTTTTTTTTTTCTTTTTTTTTTTGAGAGCGTGCAAGCAGGGAGGGGAGAGGGACAGAGGGATGGAGAGAGAATCTTAAGCAAGCTCCATGCTCAGCATGGAGCCCAATGTGGGGCTCCAACCCACAACTCTGGGATTATGGCCAGAGCCAAAATTAAGAGTTGAACATTTAACCAAGTGAGCCCCCAGGCACCCTGGGTACCATACTTTTATATTATAGTTTCCTCATCTGTAAAATGGGGTAAAAATTGTTTTTAACAAACAACAAAAATGTAACTATTAAGTAATCTATAAAGTATATAGTTGTTAATAAATGTTAAACATGCAACAGATGACCTATAAATATCAGTTTTATTTCTAATTCCTCCCTCCTACCCCAAGCACATACTCCAAAACATAAATCTGGGATTAGGTCAAAATTTTGTAATTTATAAACTTTCTGCTAAATCTGGCCTACTGTCTTAGTAAATACAGTTTTATTTGAATATAGCCACACTCATTTGCTTACATTGTATCTGCAGATGCTTGTAAATATTATGGGAGAATTGACTGGTTGTGACAGAGACTGTATGGCCTGCAAAGCCTAAAATATTTGCAGGCCCGCATAGCCCTTTATAACAAAGTTTGGTGATCTCTGGTATAGAAAAAGTTATAGTATTAAAAACACAAGTAATGAACCTAGTGGTTATTTACTTGGACCACAGACACTTAAACCTGGGGGTAGAGATAGTATCTCAAACTTTTTTGGTGTCTGGGCCACTTTACAGTTTAAAAAGCTCTTATTTATGTTGGTTTTAACTATGTATATTTATCATATTCTAAATTAAAAACAGAATTTAAAAATATTTGTATATTCATTTAATAATAGACATAATACATTTATTTTATTCTCACATTAAAATGAATAACATTTTAATGAAAAATAACTATATTTTACAAAGAAAAATTGGTGAAAAGATTAACATTTATTTATGTTTTTAGAAATCTCTTCAATGTTTGGCTTAATTGAAGACTGTGGGAATCTCATATTTATGTCTGCATTCAATCTGTTCTCATAACACATGTATACAGCCCTTGTGAAATCCCACTGCACATTTGTAATGGATAGTGCAAAAGGAAAAGAATGTCATAACATTGTTATGAAAATGGTTTTGAGTGTGGGTACCCCCAGTTGTCCCAGATTACACTTTGAGAACTGTCTTTATAAGGTGATATGTCCATGGAGTTATACTGGTGCAAACTCCAAACCAGGATAATACAACTCCTCAAAAAATAAAATTTGATTTAAATTTTGAGCCTGATCAATTTTACTCTGCTTCACAGTGAATGATTTGTTTTGAATACAGATAGATATATTTTTTTAAGCAAAGGATGTGTCTAAAATGTAACCCTTAGACTAAAGTCCTGCATGTTAGAACCATATATTTTCTATCGATTTGCATTTTAAGAACTAAAGATGGGTTCATATGTGCCAGGCTTAACATACTCTCATAGCTGTAATCCTGTGTTTTCTTTACTGAGGAGGCACATCATACTAGCCCCAAATCAGGGTTTTGTGAGGACTCATTTAAATATAGTTTGTTTCCACTATTTCCAAGTCCTTGCTTAAAAAGAATAAATAATAAAAACATATATAAAGTTTGTTGTAAATAAAGTGACCTTTAAACATTACACCATAATACATACTCATTAGAAATGACTTAGAAATATAGGTGAGCAAAATCAAAAAGAAAAATACATACTAAATACTAACAGGAATAATTACCTTTGGAATTTTTCTAGTATTCTCAGTGTTTTAATCGGAAATGTGTGATCCTATGTGCCCCAAACTTAGAAACTGTGGTATTGAATTATTTTATTTTTTCCTAAGATAGTCATTGAAAAACCTGTCATACTGCCTTCACAAAACCTCATCACAGTAAACTCATTTTAAAGTATTAAAATATATTATATTTTTTTTTTTCAACGTTTTTTTTTTATTTATTTTTGGGACAGAGAGAGACAGAGCATGAATGGGGGAGGGGCAGAGAGAGAGGGAGACACAGAATCGGAAACAGGCTCCAGGCTCCGAGCCATCAGCCCAGAGCCCGACGCGGGGCTCGAACTCACGGACCGCGAGATCGTGACCTGGCTGAAGTCGGACGCTTAACCGACTGCGCCACCCAGGCGCCCCTAAAATATATTATATTTTAAAAATATTTTGCTTAGATTATTTTGCTTAGGATTTAAAAAATTACTTAATAAAACTTAATTATTTTTGCATGTAAGGACAAAGTAATTATTTCTTATTTTTTATTAGAGGATAGAAAATAAATGAAATACTCGTTGAGATTTAAATAACATCAAATAAACTGATGTAAAAATGCATTATTGTAATAATACACTTGAATTTGAATTTGAAATTATTTCAGGCAGGACAGATTGGGTAATGAACAATGTTGAGATTCTGATTAGCTGAACAGTGAATATTTAATTTTTCAAAAGTAGAGTGAATAAAAAATTAGAGAAGATTTGACTTGTGGCTAATAAGATCCCTCATTCATCAATCATATTTAGGATAATTAAGTTTAAAAATGACTCAGGAAGTTTAAAAAGTGAACTCAGGAATTTTTACTTCTATGACACATGATAATGTATTACTATACTTCACATGTACAATTTCAGTATTTGAAAGTCTCTTACAACCTCAGAGTCTCCAACATCATCAATATAGTCAACATGTAGCAAAATAAAATGGAATCATGAGAAAAAATGTCAAGAAAACATATATTTACTAAATAAATATGTTTCAGGGAAAACATTGTCTTATTTCAAGAAAACATAGTTTTATATTGGTTTATGGCATAAACTATTTTCTTTTCCAACAGCCATGTATATCTTTCACAAAATACATATAGTAACAGTACTGAATTAATAGTCTATCCTCATTGAGACTATTACTTCTCAAAGGAATATGAATTAATATAAATTCCTCAGTGAAATTCCACAAGACTTTCTTTTGGCCCTGAAAACTGTTTTGTAAATGGGCCAGGTTTTGTGCTTGTACTGGGTATTGGAGCTATAGACATGAAAACAGGAAATGTGCACTTCAGAAAAAGGAACTTCTAATAGTCCAGTGCAAAGGTCAGAGAGCAGTAATTCTGCACCCATGGAAGGTGGAGTAGGATAGTATAAGCAAGTTGTGTTTGGAAAAGAATCTGCTTTTCACTCATGGATCTACTGGCATAAGCCTCCTTTAAAAAGTGACTTCTTTCTAGATGTTTCACATAACATAAACATCATTTTTCCTTTCTTGTCCTGCAGATTAGTTTTTCCTCCAAAGTTCCTCTTATCTGAGAAATAAAGTCCAGGAGAATAAATGTATAATTGTTGCTATCATTCAAGTTATGCTCATTTGCTAAGATGACAGCTAGGGTGGGAGAGATATTAAGTCCCAACATTAGCAATACATCTGCAAACTTCTCTTTCTGTCTGAAGAAAGCATACAGAAAGTGGGTGGTGTCATTCTGGGGAAAACCTTGAATCTTCTTTAACTCATGAGAGAATAAATTATTCATAATTAAGAGACTTTCTTATCAGTAATACATTCCTTGTGACATTTTTCATCAGTGTGTCTCAAGTCTGAAGGTTGAGACTTTCTGCCAAAAATGATACTGTATTATTCCCATTCACTCTAGTTCATAACCCTCATACTCATCTGTGGTTCGTCATTCTTCCATGCCTTGAGTAACTAATTGTTTGTCAAGTCTAGCCAGTTTGTATTCCTTTGCAATGTATTTAATATTTCTCCTTTCATTATCATTTTCATTGCCACATCTTAATACAGACTTCTCCTGTTATCTGAAAATCATGGTCTCCAAGCTGAGAATGTGTATGACTTTGGTCATCAGATTCTGTGACCATATCAGTTCTCTGCTCAAACGTCACTAATGGTCTTTCACTACTTATCTAAGAGTCCAAGCAGCCTGGTCAAATTCCAAAATATATTACAGCGAAATTACTCTTATTCTGTTACATAAAGGTTATGTTTCAATCTGGACATTATATTAAAACAAAGTAATATTAAAATCGAAATATTATAAGTTATTGAACAAAGGTCAAGACTGATTTCTGATTAGAAATAAAAGAAAAAGCAACAAAAAATAATTAATAGAAGTATAAATACCAGTATACTTAGCTAATATATCAAGTATGTCGATAACATTTGTAAACATCATATATGCTGAATTTATTACTATTAAATGGACAGGAATCTAAGAATAACATTTTGACACATTGCTGGGAATTCTGATCAATGCAATTACATTAAAAACAGGAATGAGTAATTATAAAGAAATGATAGTTTTTATTTATAAATATTACAGATAAAAGGAAACTTAAAGTGATCATGACCTCTGATGAGTTATAAGAATGTTTGAAATCTAGGGGTGCCTGCGTGTCTCATTTGGTTAAGCATCAGACTCTTGATCTTATCTCAGGCCATGATCTCACACTTGTGGGACCAAGCCCTGAGTCTGGCTCTGCTGCTGACAGTGCGGAGCCTGCCTGGGATTCTGTCTTTCCCTCGCTATGCCCTTCCCCTACTCACTCTCTGTGTGTCTCTCTCTCAAAAATAAATAAATAGGCTTAAAAAAATGGTTGAAATCTACCTTAAGAAAACAATACTAAGAAAAAAGTTATGAAAATAAATGTTTTTTGAAGGTATTTATGTTAACAAAAATTTGGGAAAGCCTAAATATTTAGCTATAGGGAAATGCATATGGTACATATATTTGGACTGTCATTAAACTTAATTTTTATGAAATATTTATATCGTTCAAAGTCTGAGCATATAGACACTGCTGAAACACAAAGAGAATTGTAATACTGAATATGTGATTTTATGGTATCTGTGTAGAAAATATCAGAGAACAAAATGGAGTGAAAACAACAGAGCCTTAGGTAGTGATTATCTTTGGACAGTGGATCCTTAGTTTCTTTTATTCCTCTTCCTAATTTGAAATTACAAATTTATTACTATGAGATTATATTATTTTTATAATTAGAATACATAAAATGAGTGCTAAATAAACAAATATGTCAAATTCAGTTTAGAATTCATTTCCCTCAAGAAATCTTCCTTGATTAATCCCACTGGCATTGATCATTGCTTTATACTTTGTCCCCATACTTATGTATTCAGTTGGTACCGTATAAATTTGCATGTTTCAAAAAAATAAATTTATGAGCATAATTATGGTATTTATACAGGTAGATAGTGTAGTCTCCACACTGAATTATAAACTTGAGAATATGAGGAACCTCAAGTATATGTCCTACTGTATTTCTATAATGATTCATGTACTTTTCACAGTTTAAATGTTAACTTACTGAACACCTGATGAACCATTGGAAATGTGATGCCTTGTGACGAGCAATAAACATGAAATGCAATCCAACATTCTCTACAATTTTTATTGCCACTAAACTCTAGTTGTTGAATTTTAGAAATTATATACAAAAATGTTGAGTATTATACTCAACAATATATGTATATTATCTTTTCAAATCAAGCTTATAGTTTGTCCCAAAATGCTGTCCATATAAAATTTTTAAGCTCTAATTTTCTGTCAATAGTCTATTACCATTATGTTCATATATGCCATAATTCTTTCTTAGTTTCCCTCAGAAATCAGCTAAATGTACTCTTTTTGTTGTTAAATTACATAGTAAAGAGAAAATGGATAACTGCTTCTAGTAGGTAGAAGTCACTACCACTGAATTGCCTATTAACAAATGCACACCGTTTCTTTGTGTCCCAGATGTTCAGGCATATGGGAATGAAAAAAATCAATGGATTGGAACCTCTTGATTCAGTTATTCTGGTGACAAACAATCTCTATTGCTCATTGATGATTGTTTTACCCTTGACAAAGTGGCTGCAATTGTTACTTGCAGATGGAACTGCGTTTAATTTCTTTTCTCCATTCTCCACACCACTGTATTTGTCATTCTGGATCAGAATGAAAAGAAACATACCCCTAACTGCATGTGTTCTCTATACTTATTGATTAGTTAAGGGATGTTGTTAGTACTTCTTATTTAAACCAGATGAGAAAACATGATACATTAAATCCAATCATTTAGTGAAGATCTTTACTCATTTCGGGGAGTGGAATTTGATTAAGAATTGTGAACAACTCTTGAGAAAGGATAAGAAAATAGGCCCCAATGATAGTTATATTTTTCCAAAAGTAAAGGAAAATGTAGATCTGGAAGTTCAAATGGTATTTTAGTATCAGCCAAAAGTCTATGTGGATTTATGAGTCATATATGAATTGATGTGAAAGTGAACAATGACCCAGAAATCCAGATGGAATGAAAATAAGGTGGGCGAATAATGGTTGCACTGCTAATTAAATAATGTGGTAGCAGCTAGCTCAATTAGAAGAGGTAGAAAAATAGTGACACTAAATTTAAGGTATGGCTGGCAAAATAAAGGCTAATGTTGGAATATAGTTTAAAAAAAGAAGAAATTAGTGAAAGCAAAGAATGAAAATACAAATGAACTTGTGTAGTTCATTGTGTGAGAATTTTCATATGTCTAACACTTACGCCTAAGGCCATTCTGAATGTCAGCTGGCTATTATTCGGCTTTAGGCTATATTTCTACAAGGGAATTTTTGCTAAAATATGTGATTCAATACAAATACTATTTTTTTTCAAAACTGTTTACTATAGTCCAAAGGTTGAAAGTTGAGATACCTGTCAAAAACACACATTTGAAAAGAGCAAAAAACCTAGAATGCTAAATGGATTACATCAGCAGAGGCAAAGTCTATCAACAAAATAGAAAATAATTCAAACACAGAATCACATAGAGGAACACTTAATTTTAACACTGAGGAAAAACTTTAACATGAATTATTTTCAATTGTACAATAGTTGCATGAAAGCAACAAACTTTTTTTTTTTCAGTAGAGATAAAATTTCTTTAATTTGGTTGTAATGCCAGGAGAAGGATTAATATTTTGGAGAAATTGTGATAAAGCATTTATTGGGTTCCATTTGCATTTGACATGCACTGTTTTCAATATGTATATTGTGATAAGATTCACACATCTAATATAAGGCTTAGTTGCTGACTTTTAAAAAAATATATATAATTTCTGGCTGGGATGAGAGAAATCATGTAGGAAGATTTCTTGGAAAATTGCATTAATTTTGATTGCTGCATACAGAGAGAAAGGTTATTCTGGGATGGAGATAGCTGAAGCAAGGCATAGAGTAATTTTTTTAAACAGTATCAGAGAATCCAATGGTTTTATCAGCAGAAACTACTTTTAATTTCCTTGGATCCTTGAGGTCATCTGGGAGGGTGGTGGTGGTAAGTATGGCTGCTGATGAAGACTTTGGTTTTCCCTTCCCTTTGGGAAGGAAGGATATTAGCTCCAGGTCGGTTTCTCCAAGAGTAGAATCCTTCCTCTCCCGGCTTCTTTCTGCTCCAGGCAGACATCTGCATGCTTGACTACCTTCAATAGTAAGCCAGTCCCTACCAAAGGCTAGAAGCATTTGAGAAGATGGAAGTATACTTGAGGCAGATTTAGATTTAGGATTGTTGCTTTAAGTTCAGTATCAAGGTACATGATGAATGATAGATTTCTCATGAACCAAGTCTAGTGGATTTTCTCAGGAGTTATGATTATTGCTTTGTCTTGATTACATATTAAAACAATTCCTTTGTTGGATCTACATTATTATTCCAAACGTTTTTGATTGATGTGCTGATAAAGTGCCTAGTACTTTTTGGTCTCATATTCCAGTGGCTGGAATCTGCTCTAAAATAAAATGATTGTTCACATGGCCATCCTTGTCTATCTCCACCAATCTGATAAATGTTTCAGTATTAACATCAGTTTCATTTAAACTTGAATTTGTTTTTATTTGGGTAAAAGATCTATAACTAAATATAATTTACCTTTCCCCAGGCTGGCCCAATGCTGTATCTTCTTTTTCTCACACCATCAACAGTTACCAAGACACCAGCTTTCCTTGAGGCTCAAACTGTTTTAAGTATCATACTTCAGGGCTCCATAAGCTATATCTTCATTGCCCTGTTCATAATATTTTTTTATTATGGAAAAATACATTCTAAACATTATTTCCTATTGTAAGAACTTCAGCTGTATCTTTGTAACAAAAATGAAGTGGAAACTTGCCAAATGCTATGGTAGAGAAAGAAGGTAAAATCATTGCTCTGAATTACTCATAAAATCACGAAATTTAGGGACAAACTCCAAACAAAGAAGCATTACTCAATGGCCTGAAACTGATAAATTTTCTTTAGTTTCTCATGTAATTTGAAACATATTGCAATTCACACTCTCCCTGTTATAAACATATGGATGGTTCTCTTTTAGTGAAAAGCACCCAATAGAATTGTTAGACAAATAAGATGAGCTTTTCTCCTCTTCCCATCTCTAAAAGCAATTTTCACACCAACATGTCTACAAATGTATGTTTTAATAGACCTAATCTCTCTATGATGTCATTTTCCCCCAGAATACCAGAACATATATTTATTCCTCTCGAATTATTTAGCTCTCAGGTGCTGAGTTACTTTTTCCCTGGAGTTGCATTGCCCAAAGTAATGTGGACATTTTTCTCATTTTAACTTTCACCTCATATGGTCCCTTGGTTTGTAACATTTTGCAGCTGCTTTTATTTCTTTTCCTCTCTGTGGAAATTCTTTGCAAAGTCAGGAGAAAAGTGTTGATGTTTTTACCTTATTCAGAAATTACGGTAGATGAAAACAAAATCCGATTAGGGGACCCCGCTGCAGACTGTCCCAACCTTTTACCAAGATGAACATGAGGGCAATGTAAAGGTGAGAACTCAGGCCACTGAAAATTTAGAATGTAGGTCAGCATTGTGCTACAGTTTAAGGAAAGCATCGATAATGTAGGGAATTTGTGGTGGCTTTGTGAAAAGCGACAATTAGAAGCAAAAACGTCATGCTTCTTTTTATGCTTTTTCTTCTGCCAAGAAAAGACCTTCTGAAATTAAGTAGAGAAGTCCTTTATATTTCCCTTGTAATGGTTTCCTGACAAAACGTAAGAACCTATGTCAGTAAGAAAACTATGTAGATGTATCTCTGTTCTTCTAGTGCTGGTCTTAACACAGAGAGGACTTGTCCTCTTTGCCATTCCTCTAACCTCTGTGTTAGTATATCAGGTAATAGTAAAACATTACCTGATAATCAGCAAAATATATACTGATAAAATATAGTAAACCGGCATGGACTGCTAACTCCCCAACCAGGATCCAGATCTAAGATGCCACACAAGTGAAGGGATTATGTTTGCATCAGAAGAGTGAATGTGGAAACTGTGAGGGAGTCTTTGAGCTCTGATATCTAGAAGAAATGACAGTTGGAGGCTGATGACCTCTTATCACTTACACTATTTCTCACCTAGGAGTATGCAATAAGCACCTTGCTGGTCTCACTGCTTCTAGTTTGCACTGCAGTCTCTACTTGAGTAGAGTAGATAGAGTGATCTTGTGAAAATATAAAGCTTAAAAACACTCTTCTGCTATCAATGGCTTCCCATCCAGAAAAAAATTCAAAGTTCTTGCCAAGCTTACAAGCCTGTACACGATCCTGTCCCTCAGCTGCCTCTCTGACAAAATCTTCAACCTCCCCATTGCTCACTCCTGTCAGTCACACCAATGTCCTTGCTGTTGTTTTAAAGTAAGTGAAGCATGATTCCAATTCAGGGTCTTTATCCTTACTATTTTCTCTGCATGCCTTGCTGAATGCCTTGGGCATTCCACGTGGCTTACTTCCTTACTTCCCTCAAGGTCTTCACTCATATGCCAGTTTAGTACAGAAATACTGACTCACTAAAATTGCACACACATCCTTAGTTTCTTCTTTTACTTCTAACATCCTTGCAGCATTTATTGCTATTATTTACTAGTTCATCTTTTCCCACTAAAATGTAAGTTCAATGTGGACAGAATTATTCTTTATTGTAAGAAACACAGCATGAAATCTACCCTCTTAAATATTATTAAAGTGTATATACCAGTATTGTCAACTATTTGCATGTGTTGTGCAGCTTATCGCTAGAACTTATCTTCTTAACTGAAACTCTATACCCATTGAACAGCATTTCTCTCTCCTGCTGGCCCCTGGCAGACAACATCTTACTTTTTATGTCTATGTGTTTTACTAATTCAGAGACCTCATTTAAGTTGCGTTGTGTAGCATATGAAACGATTTTTTTCTAAATCTGAATAATACTCTATTGTATGGATATAACACATTTTCTTTATCCTTTCATCTGTTAATGGACATGTAGGTGGTTTCTATCTCTGGGCTATTGTGAATAATGCTGCAGTGAACCTGGGAGTGCAATACTGTTTGGAATTTTCAATACTTTCAGATACTCACAAGTGGGATTGTCGGGTCATACATTAGTTCTATTTTTAATTTTTGTAGGAACCTCTGTGCTGTTTTCTATAGCTGCTGTGCCATTTGACATTTCCACCAACAGTGCACAAGAGTTCCTCTTTATCCGCATTCTTACTAACATTTGTTATTTTCTGGGATTTTTTTTTTTTGGTTTGTTTTTTTGTTTTTATGATAATGCCCATTCTAACAGGTATGATATGATATCTCATTCTGGTTTTGATTTGCATTTCTCTGATGATTAGTGAAGAGCATTTTTTCATGTGTCTGTGGCTATTTGTATGTCTTTGGAGAAATGACTTTTCATGTCTTTGCCCATATTTAATTTGTTTATGTGTGTCTGTATGTATATATGTATAAATGTATTTTAGAAATTGAGTTTGTGTTTCTTTATATATTTTGAAGAACTACACCTTGTCATATATGTAGGTTGCAATTATTTTCTTACATTCCATAGTTTGCCTTTTTACTCTGTTGATTGTTACCTTTATTGCACAGTAGCTTTTTATTTTGATGTAGTCCCTTTGTCTATTTTTGTTTTGTTGCCTGTGCTTTTGATGTTGTATCCAAGAAATCTTTGCCATGACCAATGTTATGAAGATTTCTGCTTGTTTTGTTCTAGAGGTTTTATAGTTTTGGGTCCTCTGTTTTAAGTCTTTATTCCATTTTGAGTTGATTGTCATGTGTGGTATAAGGGTCCAATTTCATTCTTCTGCATGTGGATGTACAGTTTTCCCAACACAATTTGTTGAAAAAATTATCCTTTATTGTGTAGCCTTGGCAGCCTGGTTGAAGATCCGCTGACCATATATGAGGGGGTTTATTTCTGGACTCTGTTCTGTTCCATTGGTGAGAGTGTGTGTGTATGTATACTATCTTTATGCAGCTGCCACACTTCTTTGATTACTGTAGGTTTGTGGTATGTTTTCAAGTCGAGGAGTATGAGCCTTTTTAGGAATATTTTGGATTTTTTAGGGTTCTTTGTGGTTCCAAATGAATTTTAGGACAAGTTTTTCCATTTCTGCAAAAATACCATTGAAATTTTGATAGGGGTTGTATTGAGTCTGTGGGCCATTTGGATAGTATAGACATTTTAACAGTATTCAGTCTTCCAATCTATGAATGTGGCATGTCATTCCATTTATTTGTGTCTTCTGTTGTTTCTTTCAGCAATCTTTTTTTTTTTTTTTAACTTTTAAGGTTTTATTTATTTTTGAGAGAGAGAGAGGCATGAGGGAGGGAGGGAGGGAGGAACAGAGAGAGGGAAACACAGAATCTGAAGCAGGCTCCAGGCTCTGAGCTGTCAGCACAGAGCCCAACACAGGGCTTGGACTCGTGAACTGTGAGTTCATGACCTAAGCTGAAGTCGGACGCTTAACCAACTGAGCCACGCAGCCGCCCCTCTTTCAGGCGCATTTTATGTTTCATTGTACAAGTCTTTCACCTTGATTGAGTTTATTCTTAAGTATTTTGTTCTTTTGGGTACTACTGTAAATGGGATTGTGTTCTTATTTTCCTTTTCAGATTGTTCATTGTTAGTACATGGATGTGCAACTGCTTTTAGTATTGTTGATTTTGTATCCTGTGACTTTGCCAAATGTGTTTATTAGTTCTAGCAGGTGATGTGTGTGTGTGTGTGTGTGTGTGTGAAATCTTAGGGTTTTCTACATGTGAGATCATGTCATCTGCAAATAAAGATACTTTTACTTCTTCCTTTCTGATTTGAATGCCTTTCCTTTTTCTTGCCTATTTTTTCCCTCCATTTCAGTAATAAGGACTTCCATATTTTGTAACATCTTATCTTTCATTTATGATTTCATATAGTTGAGTCTTTTTTTTCCCTTAATCTAGCTGGAAGTTTGTTAATTTTGTTGATCTTTTAGAAGTCTACTTTTTGTTTCATTTTTTTTTCTATTTTCTATGTAATTTATTCCTTTTCTAATCTTCCTTCCTTTTGCTGTGGGCTTAGTTTGTTCTTTGTTTTCTAGTTAGTTGAGGTATAAATTTAGATTCATTATTTGAGAGGTCTTTCTTCTTTTTTTAATCTACTTTAGAGAGAGCGAGAGAGCGAGAGCGAGAGCGAGAGCGAGAGAGAGAGAGAGAGAGAAAGAGAGAGAACAAGAGCATGAGCAGAGGAGAGGGGCAGAGTGTGTGAGAGAGAATCAGAAGCAGTGTTCACTCTCAGCATGGAACCCAGTGCAGGACTCAGTCCTACAACCATGGGATCATGACCTGAGCCGAAATCAAGAGTCAAACATTCAACTGACTGAGCCCCCCAGGTGCCCCTCTTCTTTTTAATGTAGGTATTTATCACTAACAATTTCTCTCTGAGTACTGTTTTTTTCTGCATCCCTTAGGCTTTGGTATGTTTTCATTTTTATTTTTCTGAATATATTTTCTAATTTCCCTTTTCATTTCTTCTTTAACTCATTGGTTATTCCAGTTTTTATGGTTTCTTTTCCACATATTTGTGAATTTTCTAGTTTTCCTGCTGCTGCTGATTTCTAGTTTCTTTCCATTGTGGTCAGAAAAGTTACTTGTTGTAATTTCAATCATAAATTTGTTAAGACTTCTTTTGTAACCTACCATGTGGTGTATCCTGGAGGATGTTACACTAGAAAGAATGTGTATTCTGCAGCTCTTATGTGGAATTTGCATATATATCTTTTAGCTCTATTTGGTCTATAGTGTTCAAGTCCTCTCATATTGTTCTTTTGCTTACATATTCTATACATTTTGAAAGTGGGGTATTAAAATTTCCTACTATTATTATGTTTCTGCCTATCTCCCTTCAGTCTGTCAAGGTTTAATTCATATATTTGGGTGCTCTGATGTTGGGTGCATATATATTTATATAGTTTTTATTCTCCTGGTTGACTCTTTTATTATTATATAATGTTTTTCCTTGTCTCTTGTGACAGTTCTTGGCTTAAAGTCTGTTTTGTCTAATAGAAGTATGTCTATCTTTGCTCTTTTGGGTTAACATTTGAATAGAATATCTTTTTCCATCCTTTTCCTTTCAGCCTATATATGTCCTTAAATCTATACTGAGTTCCTTATAGACAGCATGTAATTGGATCTTGTTGTTTTTGTTTGTTTGTTTTGTTTGTATCTGTGTGTTTACCATTCAACATTCCATGTCTTATAGTTGGACTGTTTATTTCATTTACTTTTAAAATAATTACTGGTAAATGCCTTACTCTTGCTATTTCATTAAATGTTTTTTATCTATCTTGAGGGTTCTTTTTTTGTAGTGATATGTTTTGATTTCTTGTTTTCTTTTGTGTACTTTATAGGTTCTTCTTTTTCTTTAATGGTTAACATGCAATTTGCATAAAACATCCTAGAGTTATAAAAATCTGTTTTAAGCTGATAACTTTAATTGAATACAAAAGTTCTAATTTTTGGCCTCTCCCCTATTTACAAACTTTATGTTATTGGTGCTACAAATTACCTCTTCTTTATATTTGCATCCATTAACAAATTTTTGTAGTGATAGCTATATTTTATATTTCTGTCTTTTAAATAACAGAATGAAAACTGATTTATGTCACACTGTTGATTTCTTAGAGCATTCTGTATTTAGCTGTATATATACCTTGACCTTGACCTTTACACTTTCATATGCTTTTAAGTTGATGCCAAGTGTCCTATTGTTTCAGCAGCTTGAAGTTCTCCCTTTAACATTTCTTTTTTTAAATTTTTTTAAATGTTTTTTTTAAAATTTATTTTTGACAGAGAGAGAGACAGAGAGAGAGAGAGACAGAGCATGAGTGGGGGAGGGGCAGAGAGAGAGGGAGACAGAATCTGATGCAGGCTTCAGGCTCTGAGCTGTCAGCACAGAGCCCGACACGGGGCTAGAACTCATGAACCACGAGATCATGACCTGAGCCGAAGTCTGATGCTTCACCAACTGAGCCACCCAGGTGCCCCTCTCCCTTTAACATTTCTTGTAAGATTGGTCTAGTGGTGATAAATTCCTTCAACTTTAGTTTTTCTTATATTTATTTTTCCTTTATATTTGAAGGGAAGGTTTTGTCTGATATAATATTTTTGGTGATTATTTTTATCCCTTATCACTTTGAATATATTATACCACTTGTCCTGGGCATCAGGTTTTCTGCTGAGAAATATGCTGTCTATATAGATGATCACTTGTATGTGGCAAGTCACTGTTCTGCTGCTGCTTTGGAAATTCTTTGTTTTTGACTTATGACAATTTATAATATAATGTGTATCTTCATTTGGACTTCTTTGGTTTCTTTCTAATTGGAGCATGTTGGGCTTCTTGAATCTTGATGTTCATTTCCTCCCCCAGATTTAAGTCTTCTGCCATTATTTCTTCAAATAAACTTTAGCCCCTTTCTCTCTCTCTCCATCTTTTGGGAGTACCATAACACATTTATTGTTCCTCTGATAGGGTCCTTTAATCCCTACTCTTTCTTCATTCTTTTGCATTCTGTGTCTTTTTGTTCCTCTGAATAATTTCAAATTATCTATACTTGAGTTCACCGATTCTTTCTTCTGATTGATCAAATCTGATGTTGAACCCTTCTAATGAATTTTTCAATTCAGTTGTATTCTTCAGCTTCAAAATGTTTCTTTTTTATATTTTGTACCTCTTTTTTGATATATGCATTTTCTTCCTCACTTTCCTGAGTTCCTTGAGCACCTTTATGGCAGTTACTTTTAATTCTTTTTTAGGCAATTCTTATACTTCATTTTCTTTAGGGTTGATTTTTGGAGATTCATTTCATCTTTTGGTTGGGGATGTTTCTCTGTTTCTTCAAATTCTTTATAACTTTGTGTTGGGATCAAAGCATCTGAAAAAAACTGCCACTTCTCCCGGGTCTGTACAGACTGGCTTTGTACAGGTAAAGCTCTTCGCCATTTTGGCTAGAGATTCTGGGGACCTCTCAAACCTTTTCTGTGGATGCAGTTTCTGATTTATGCATTTTAATTTCAGAGTAAGGGATTTGCCAGTTCCTTTTGTCAGGAGTTTATAATCTCTTGCACCCTCTGGTGTCTGTTTGCAGTATTGCAAATTCTCTGAAACTGCTCTTCTCACCTCTCTTTGTTCTCATTGGCTCCCTGGGCTTGTAGAGTATGCTGTGCCCCGCCAGTGCTCCAAGTCAGGTGAAACAGAAAACAGTCTGGAGGCAGTTTCCACAAAAGCCTGAAAGTTGGATGAATGCTCTATTCTTTAGTCCTTTAGGGGATAGGCTGCTGAGCTGTATCAGCCTCTGTTTGTTATACTGTGGACCCTTTGGAGCAGTAGGAAGCCATCCTACTTCTCTTGTTTTTATTGGCTTCCAAGCATCTAGAATATGCCAGGTCTCATCAGTGCTCTGAGACAGGAAGACAGAAACTAGTCTCTTAGGTAGTCCCTGAAAAAGGTGGAACTTTGGACACATGTACACCTCTTTTCCATCCCAGAGATAATCCAGGATTTAGTTTTCCTCTACTCCACACTAATTCAGAGGTAGGGACTACAGTGAAGGAATGCTCCAAACCATCAGCTTTGTTTTCAGTGGTCCCCCACCTTACACTTTTTCCTGTCAGCATTTAGATGCAGGCGAGACAGAAGGCAGTCACTTGGGAAGGTCCCTCCAGAAAAGTCAGATTGTTGATATTGATCCATATGATCATATCTATATTTGTCTTTTTCTCCTGAAAGAGAAGCTAGGAATTGGGAGCTCCTTCCAACTGTATTGTGCTGGCCTGGGGGAAGGAGTGTGACTAATGGTTGCTGTAATTTTTCTTACCAGCTTTGATGCAGCTGGTTTAGAACTTGCCTCGGTTGCAGGAGCTAACTGATTTCTGGATTTTTCACAAAGAGAATTAGTCTGTGTTGGTGTTGAGTCAGTGGTCAGTGTCTCCATGAGGGTTTTTGTGTTCCTCCATCTTGCTGATGTCTGGACAGGAATCTTTAACCTGGCCCTCCTCTACTCATTGTTGGAGAATAGACCCTGATAGATAATAGACACCCATGAAATATTTGTTGGGGGAGTTATTATTTGTCATTGATTTACAAACAGTAAAATTTTTGTTATGGGAAATAATTTTATGATTACTAGTGAAAGTTGTTGAAGCACTAATTCATTATTTTGAAAAGGGAGGAAATCAAGCATTTATCATGTTTTTTTCTGTTCAAACTTGGGGTAACCAGTAAATATTAGGGAGAAATTTTTTTTAGAATGATACCCACTAATAAAGAGCAAACGAGACTGTTTACTACCCTTATATTTCGTAAAATAATTGTTAGCCAAGTTTCACAATGAAAGCTAAAACCATTAGGTGAAAGGTTGATGGAGAATTGTATTGTGGTGGAATTTAGCTGACGTTAATTCTCTGAATTAGACCATTGAGACTTTTGGACCTCTTTGAATTTAAAAGGGCTTTTTAGTGTAAGTTTCTTTTTTACTTTCATGTGAATAAAGATACATGTAAGATCAACTATTAACTAATAGGCTTTATTTCCCCTCTGGTGAGAGACTGTAAGTTTTGCTTTTTGTGTGAATATCGTCTCTACTCTGTCAGAAGAAATCTTATTTCAGATAAGCTCTAGGTCCATCTTTCCATTTTCACTTTGAACATCTTTTTTCATCATTTGTTTTATCAGCGTTTGGTTTATTTTTAATTTAAAATAGATTGAAAGTCAATAGTCAGTGAGTTAACTCAGGGAGCAAGTTTTATCCAGAAATATAAAAATGTCCTGGATGAATGTGAGTTACACTTTGTTTTAGAACTCTAATCTATAAATTCTAAAGTAAAATTTAAGCAATTTTCTTGATTCCTGAATAATTCTACCAAAATAAGCAAAAATTTTTGGAACATTTTTAGATAATGAATAACTACAGAGAGCTTTTAAAAATGTTAGCAGTTCTATTTAAATAAAGAGAATCTACCAAAATTAATACATTCTTTATATGACAAAATTTTACATTAAAGTTATTTAGTATTATTTGGGCACCTGGATGGCTTAGTCGTTCAAGTGTCTGGCTTGATTTCAGCTCAGGTCATGATCGCACAATTCATGAGGTCCAGCCCCATGTCGGGCTCTGCACTGTCAGTGCAGTGCTTGGGATTCTCTGTCTGCCTCTCTGCCCCTTCTCTACTTGTGAGCGTGTGCACATACTCTCCCTCAAAATAAATAAATACACATAAAAAATTAAAAAACATTAAGTCACTTAGTATTCTTCATTTGCAGTATTTTAAAATATCTATATTTGTTAATGATTTTATATGCCAACAGAATGGATAAGGCACTGCAGGATCAAATAAACGTGGTAACCCAGTATTTATTTTCATATTTTATAGCAATAAGCTTTTAAAAAATCCTTTTAACTTTTATCAGACTACTCATTGAAATAGCTAAAACATTTCCATTTCCATGATGATAAACAAATCCTTTCTTTCGGCAGAATAACATGGGCAAAATCTCTCTCCCATATGTTGTGATTTTAATAGCTTAAGGTTTTCTCCCTCTATTCTGTGGTGAATTTTAATCATCTTCTATTGAGCCTCATTTTAGTAACTATTGAACATTCAGTTCCATCCAACTTTGTACAATGCAGAGCTCATATTATATTGACCTTTCTGCCATAATAGTTTCTACCTTCTTCAACAGTCTAGTTCTTATGAGAATGAAACAGTCACATGGTTTTTAAACTAAAGAAGAATTTTCAGGCCATTTCCAGTGTAGAGACTAAAAATGTAAGTAAGTTAAGTGTAAGGTGAAGATGCTAGTTAAAGGAGAACCATTTGAAGATGGATGTTCGAGGACACAACTGCTGTGTTGGAGTTAAATCTGGTTATGGGCGATATTAATTATTGCTATGTGGTTTGAAGAGACAGAGTAACGGGTCATATCTTCCTGGAAGGAAATCAGACTGAAAACATGGTGGTGAAATGTGAGTCCTAATCGAGAGATTTATGTGGAGGAGATGGACTAATCTATAATAAATATTACTTGAAGTAGTAAAATCACATATTTTACTTATTTGGAAAACATGCAATTAGGTTTCCTAAATTTATACATATATACTTTTTGTATAAATCATATATTAGTGCTTGATTAATATAGATCTATAAATTCTTTAAGCTCTAAAATAGAATTATGTTCACTTAAGAGAGAAGCTTCTAGTTAGTTTCTCTGACATGTATCCCTTTCAATCCATCATTGATTCTGGAAAGAGTAATTTATAATATGACTTTAATCATTACATCTTTTTATCAGAAACCTACACTTTTCTTCTCTTTATATTTAAATTCTTCATTGCTTTAATCTTTCTCTATTCTCTGGTCCTACAGTATTTAACCAAGTTGGGTTTTTTTTTTTTTAATTTTTTTTTTCAACGTTTTTTATTTATTTTTGGGACAGAGAGAGACAGAGCATGAACGGGGGAGGGGCAGAGAGAGAGGGAGACACAGAATCGGAAACAGGCTCCAGGCTCCGAGCCATCGGCCCAGAGCCTGACGCGGGGCTCGAACTCACGGACCGCGAGATCGTGACCTGGCTGAAGTTGGACGCTTAACCGACTGCGCCACCCAGGCGCCCCAGTTGGTGTTTAAATTTTAAATTTACAACTTTGCTCTCAAGCACACTGACAGGTTTTTTTTTTTTTTTTTTTTTTTTTTTCTGTCCTTCCCATTTGTTCTCCTTATGTCAAACCCACCACTTCTTTCTTGTGTTTTTGCCAAAATGTTCTTTCTTCTCCATCCTGCCATATAACTATTAGCCATCCTTCACTGACTGGCTTAATTAACTTCTTTCCTTACCTATTATCTCCTTGATGATTGTCATTTCAGAGTTTCTTCACAGTACTTGTAACCTGTCTCCTAAAAGGCAAGATTTAATTGTATACTCTTGTGATTTTATTTTTAATATTATTTTTTGTTTTAGTTTTTGAATAATAGTGGGCAGGGGACAAGCAGGCAGTCAACAGCATTCTTTATTTTTGCCAGAAATTATTGCAAGTCAAGCTTACCTTGTATTATGGCTATAACTACATGATCTCAGAGGACTGAAAATTTCCATCACTGAGTCACAGTTTTTCTTTGTATATTTAATGTACTTTTTTCTTGCCTAACATCATATTTTCAAAATCATGAAAATACCCTTTGGCCTAAGATATCTCTATTTCAGTGGTATATATAGAAGCTCAGACCTGGTGACTTCCCAGCTTGCTCAGGAAGTAGGGGAAGTCAGGGCACCCAGATGAGAAATCATCCTTTTGTGTATTCTTATATTCTCACTAAAGACAGTGTCGAATCTGCCTCTTTCTTAGTAGGCACTCGTTACCACATCATGAAGGTAAGAAATAGTCATTTATGAAAACTGAAATAGCTACAGTAGTTACCTGGTATTCCTTTTTTTCTTTTCTGTTTAATTGAAATAACATTTTACAAAGGATCTTTATAAAAACTCAAACAGTCCAGGTGTGGATATAATATCAGTTGAAATCTCCCTGTCTTCACTAACCCACTTGCCAACTTTTTCCTCTGTTAGAAAACACTGATAAAAATTTAGATTATGTCCCCAATACTTCATTTTATGAATAGACATAAATGTACCTCTTAAAAATGATTATACCAATTGTGATTTATAATCATCAAAACTTTGTTAAAGATATATTAAACATGTTACCATTATTATTGTTGTTGTTTTAGAGAGAGAGAGCACAAGTGGGGGAGAGTGGCAGAGGGAGAGAGAATCTTAAGCAGGCTTCATGCTCAGCACAGAGCCTAATGCAGGGCTCATTTCCATCACCCCGGAATGATGACCTGAGCTGAAATCAAGAGTTGGATGTTCAACTGACTAAGCCACCCAGGTGCCCCTTGCCATGATTTTTAAATCATTGTAAAGTGTTAATTTTTACCTGCATTTAAATAAACCATAATTGGTGGAAATTTAGGGCATTTCCATTTTTTTTTTATGTTTTATAAACTATTGTATAATGGACAGCCTTTTACATACTGGTCATATATTTGTTTAGTTATTTAATGAGGCTCCAGTTTGAGAAGACAAATGAGAGTTAGTGATTGTTTCTCAGGACCACTTCTTAAGAGTACTTGGGGAAGTGTAGGTCATATTTGGTTTTATTCAATGACAGGATATGCCTAGCATTTACCAAGTAGAGGTTAGAGATGCTTTGCATCCTGCATTGGACCTGATAGTCCTACTTAAGGGAGGATGGTTTAGTCTGAAGGTCCAATTATAGCCTTTGGACAAACACGACAGTATGAAGTATTTCACTATTTTAAGAAATTTTGCACTATTTTCCTATTTTCCAGTTAACATGTATTACTTATAATTGCAAAGCAATATATTCCTATTTAAGGATTTAACCTTTCCTCACACCAATCAATAGAAATTTAATGTAAATCAAGGGTAGGTTTATTTGAAAAGACAAATACATTAGACAATAAAAAAGAAAATATAGATTTATACATCAAGAAGAATGAGAAATAGGATGATTTAAGATTTTTGAAAGAATGCAATGTGTAAATTTTGGCAAATGTTAAAATGTATAAAGAGATTAACTTTTAAGAAAATTTATAAAACTTAATGTAGAGGAATGAAACCAACAATACAGAAGAAATGGGAATGGTTGTAAATTCATATCACCCCTGTGAAAGTAGAGGCAAAACTAGAGATAAAACTCAGGAAGGTTGGTTGGTAGTGTGTTTGTAATGCCATGCCCATTCCACCAAGTCTTGTGAGTGCGTTCTATACCTCCTGGCAGAAAAGTATTGTCCTCTGAAGAGGTCAAAAAGGGAATTTCAGGATGGGAGATATCAACTTTGTTGGTTATATATAAAATAAGGGCTAAAACAAACTAACTGCTGAAACATAAGATCTCCTCTTTACTGCTCTCTAGGAGACTGTCAGAATCTACTTTGAGGAACATGATTAGCCCCAAAGAATAGGCTATAGGGTATGTTATGAAGCACTTTCCCAAGGAAATCATCCATGTAGATTATTCCATGGTGAAGCTACAGTTGAAAATTATTACTCATGAACTTAGAGACTACTATCAAAATTTATTACATTGTTCTTGAACATAAACAGATAACTAAGAACTGTGAATATCTTGGGATAACCAGTAAAATGAAATACAGAGACAAAAATAAAACATTAGAAGTAAATAGAATTTATACAGGGAGGAAAGAAGATTATCATTAATGTTCTCAGAGATAAAATAATATATCCATACCAACCTTATAAGAAAAGTTTAAGGGACTTGTGTAAGTGGAAAAGAAAATGTCTTAACTAGCAATAAGAAATTTGTTAAAGATTTCACTGATAAAAGCAAATATATACTAAAGGTAGTAGATCAATCACTTATACATTTGGTATGAAGATTAAAAACAAAAGTAGTAATATCACATATATTTATAATTAGTTAAGCGATACACAAAATAAAAAGATGTTAGATATGATATCAAACAATAAAGCATTGAGAGGAGTATTAAAATGTAGTAGTGCTTTTAATATGTGTTTGAACTTAAGTGACCATCAACTTAGAATAGATTACTGTATACATAGGGTGTATATGAACCTCAAGGTAACCACAAATCAAAGACCTATTATAGATACACAAAAATAAAGAGAGAGGAATATAAGCATAACACTAAAACAAGTAATCAAATCACAAGAGAAGAGAGGAAGAGAAGAAAGGAACAGAAGAGCACTACTGAAACAACCAGAAGACAACAAAATGGCAAAAAATACATTCCTATCAATAATTACTTTAAATGTAAATGGACTAAATGTTTCAATCAAAAGGCTTAGGGTGACTGAATGGATAAAATAAAACAAGACCCATTCATATGCTACCTCAAGGAGACTTTCATCAGGCCTACAGACTATAAGTAAAGGGATAGAAAAATATTCCATACAAAAGGACATTTAAAAAAAAGCTAGGATAACAATACTTATAGCAGATAAATAAACTTCAAAACAAAAACTGTAATAAGAGAAAAAGAAGGGCATTACATAATTATAAAGGAATCAATAAAATGAGAAATAACAATTGTAAATATCTATGCACCCAGTACAGGAACACTTGAATAAATTAAGCAAATACTAACAGATGTACAATGAGATATTGACATTAATATAATAGTATTAAAGAACTTTAACACCCCACTTAAATCAATGAACACATCATCCAGACACAAAATAAATACAGAATGGACTAAACAGATATTTACAGAACATTTTATTCCAAAACAGCAGAATGAACTTTCTTTTCAAGTGCATAGTGAACATTCTCCAGGATAGATCATATGTTAGGTTACAAAACAAGTCTCAATAAAATTAAGATGATTGAAACCTTTGGAAACATTTTTTACAACCATAATGGTATGAAACTAGAAATTGATTATACGAAAAAACCACAAACACATGGTGGCTAAACAACATGCTACTCAACAATCAATGGGTCAATAAAGAAGTCAAAGAGGAAATAAACAATACCTTGAGAGAAATGAAAAGTGGATTCCAAATCTTTGGGATGCAGCAAAAGCAGTTCTAAGAGGAAAATTTGTAGTGACATAGGCCTACCTTCAGAACTAAGAGCAATCACACATAAACAACCTAACCTTACACCTATAGGAAGTAGAAAAAGATCAAAGAAAATTCAAAGTTAGTAGAAGGAAGGAAATAGGATCAGAGTGGAAATAAATGAAATAGAAGTTTAAAAAAATAGGAAAGATTGGTGAAACCAAGAGCTGGTTCTTTGAAAAGATAAACAAAATTGATAAACTTTAGACTTATCGAAAAAAAAAAATAAGACTTAAATAAAATCAATGATGAAAGAGAAGTTACAATCTATACCACAGAAACAAAAGATTATGAGAGAACTACAAAAAATTTTACACCAACAAATTGGACAACATAGAAGAAATGAATCAATTCCCAAAAATATACAATCTGCTAAGACTAAATTAGAACGAAAGGGAAACTCTGAACAGACTGACTACTAATAACAAAATTGAACCAGTAATAAAGTCCCAAAAAACAAAAGTCAAGGACCAGATGGCTTCACAGGGAATTCTACAAGACATTTGAAGAAGTGTTAGTACTTACCCTTTTCAAACTATTCCAAAAAATTGAAGAGGATGGAAAGCTTCCAGGTTCATTCTACAAAGCCAGCATTACCTGATACTGAAATCAGACAAAGACACTACAAACGAATAGAACTGCAGGCCAATACTCCTTTGGAAATGGATGCAAAATTCCTCTACAAAATATCAGCAAGCCAAATTTATCAATATATTTAAAGGCTCATTCACCATGATCAAGTGAGATTTATTCTAGGGATGCAAGTGTGGTTCAATATCTGCAAGTCAATTAATATGATATGCCACATTAACAAAAAAGATAAAAATCATAGGGTCATCTCAATAGACACAGAAAAGGGATTTGACAAAATTCAACATCCATTCATGATAGAAATTCTCAGCAAAGTAGGCATAGAGGGAATATACCTCAACACAATAAAGGCTAGATAAGACAGAATTAGAGCTAACATCATACTCAGTGGTAAAAAGCTGAAAACTTTTCCTCAAGGATGAAAAACAGAACACAGATGCAAGTTTCATTTGGCCTAGTATTGGAAGTCTTAGCCTCAGCTACCAGACAAGAAAAATAAGTAACAGGTATCCAGATTGGTAAGGATATTGGTCACTATTTGCAGATGACACGATACTATGTAGAGAAAACCCTAAAGATACCACCTAAAAACTCTGAACACTAATAAACAAATTCAGTAAAATTGCAGAATATAAAATTAATATACAGAAATCTGTTTTGTTCCTATACACTAATAAGCAGAAAGAGAAATTAAGAAAATAATCCTATATATAATTGTATCAAAAAGAATAAAATACCTAGAAATACACTTGGTTACTCCTTGGTTAAAGCAGGTAAAAGACCTATATTCTGTAAACTATAAGACACTGAGGAAAGTGATTGAAGATAACACAACCAATGGAAATATGTACCATGTTAATGAATTGGAAAATTAATATTAAAATTTCCATACTATCCAAACCAATCTACAGATACAGTGCCCTCATTCCCAAAGTACTTATAGCATTTGCACAGGACTAGAACAAATAATCCTAGAGTTTGTATGGAACTACAAAAGACCCTGAATAGTGAAAACAATCTTGAGAAAGAACAAAACTGGAGGCATCACACTCCCAGATTTCAAACTTTACTACAAAGTTACTGTAGTCAAATCAGGGTAGTAGTGGCACAAATATAGACACATAGATCATTGCAACGGAACAAAGAGTTGAGAATTAACTTCACACTTCTATGGTCAATTAGTCTATGACAAAACAGCAAGATATACAAAGAGGAAAAAACAGTCTCCTCAATAAATGGTGTTGGGAGAACTGGGTAGCTACATGCAAAAGAATGGAACTAGACTGCTTTTTATACCTTACACAAAAATAAACTCAAAATGGGTTAAAGACCTAAATGTGAGAACTGAAATAATAAAACTTCTAAAAGAAAACATAGGCAATAAATGCTTAGATATCAGTCTTAGTGATATTTTTTCATTTGTCACCTTATGGAAGAGTAACAAAAGCATAAACAACTGAGACTCCTTTAAGAGCTTTTGCACAGCGAAGAAAACCATCAACGAAATGAAAATGCCACCTACTGAATGACAGAAGATATTTGCAAATGACATGCATTAACATGCAAATTATATGAAGAACTCCTACAACTGAACGCCAAAAAACAAAGATTTGAGTAAAAAATGAACAGAGAGCCTGAATGGACATTTTTCAAAAGAAGAGACACAGATGGCCAACAGGCACATGATAAGATGCTCAGCATCAGTAACCATAAGGGAAATGCAAATGAAGACAGCAGTGAGATGTCACTTCAGACCTGTCAGAATGGCCAGTATCAAAAGAGAAGAAATAACATGTTGGTGAGGACGTGGAGAAATGGGAACCATTGTGCATTGTTGGTAGGAATATAAATTGGTGCAACCACTATGGAAAAGAGCAGGGAGTTTCCTGAAAATTAAAAATACCATATAATTCAGCAATTCTACTTTTTTCTAGGTATTTACCTGAGTAAGTACACTAATTCAAGAAGCTTTATGCACCCTTATTTTTATTACAGCATTATTTGCAATAACCAGTATGAGGAAGCAGTGTAAGTATCCATCAATAGATGAACGGATAAAGATGACATTACACACACATGCACATGCACTCGCACTCATGCACACATGCACAGAGTAGGATACTATTGAGCCATAAAAAGAAAATCTTGCCATTTTCAAAAACATAGGTGGACCTAGAAGATAAAAGTGAAGCTAAGTGAAATAAATCAGAAACAAAACAAATGAACAGAATATAACAAAATTTTAAATCTAGAGAACAAATTAGTGGCTGCCAGTATGGAGATGGGTGGGGGAGATGGGTGGGGGAGATGGACAAGATTGGTGAAGGAGATTAGAGTTTTAAAGTTTATAAAGTAAAAAGTCATGCAGATATATAGTACAACATAAGGAATATAGTTAATGATATTGTAATGACTTTGTATGGTGACAGATGGTAACTACACTTACAATGGTGAGCATTTGATAATTATATAATTGTTGAATTAGTGTTTTACATCTGAAACTAATATGATATTGTATGTGAACTACAGTTGAAATAAAAAGTAATACACTTACACAATAAGATATGAATTATCAAAAATTTTAATAGAATTCTTGCTAACTAAAATTTTTATTGCAAAAATGTGTAACTTAACAGTTGATTTGAAGATAAAGTCAACTGCATTTCCAAGAAAGTGAGTAAAAATAAGGTAGTTTGAAATTAGGAAAGAAAAGTTTAATGAAATAAATTATTAGTCCAATAGTACCAACAGCTAACATATAGAATGAAAGAAATCTGTAATGAAAGAACAATACAATGGCATATGATATACATAAATAATTTTTAAAAAGGGGTAAAAATTAAAGTTCATGAGTTTTGAAATTGAATGTATTTGTCATGGTTCAACCTAGTGGATCAAAATAGACCTATACCAACACCAAAAAACTAATGAAGAAAATAGTACACTGAGATAAAACAGGATAATTCTAGCTTTCTGAGAGGAAAAACAAAAATAGGTTATAAGAAGATAAAAAATCTAAATAAACTGTAAGAAATTATTTCCAATGTAAAAACTATCAGTTTCTACAGTTGCCTAGAGAAACTATCAGTTACATATGAGAAACTAATAAAAGGCATTTAAATGCAATTATCCAAAATGATACTACCAATGCATAGTATCTCAGTAAGTTACTGAAGAATGTTCCACTAAATTGAATAGTAAATGGGAAGGAGAAGGACATAAGGCATAGGAATCTACAGGTATTTAAGGAAGTGAGCATGTGTAAATGCCAATCATTGTAAATCAGAACTGAAGAAGGAATTCTTCAAGATGGTAAAAACTGATAAAATACCTAATGCTTCTGAATGGTTTGATAGATTCATTAGACAATTGGAGTAGAGTTTGTGTTTCCCTCTCTCTCTGTCCCTCCCCTGTTTGCATTCTCTCTCTCTCTTTCTCTCTCTCTCTCAAAAATTAATAAACATTTAAAAAATTAAAAAAAGTAATTGATATATTTCATATTAATGTGCAAAATATTAAAATAAAAAACTGCACTCAAATTCAGAATTGAAATATGAAATCTTAGTCTATGAAAGTAGCACATTTAAAAATAATTTCTAATTTTTTTTTAACACTTAATTGTGAGAGACAAAGAAAGTGAGTGAGTGGGGTAGGGGCAGAGAGAGAGCGAGGTACAGAATCTGAAGCAGGCACCAGGCTCTGAGCTGTCAGTACAGAGCCTGACACAGGGCTTGAACTCAGGAACCATGAGATAACCTGAGTTGAAGTCATTGCTTAATTGACTCAGCCACCCAGGTGCTCCTAAAAATAATTTTTAAGGGCAATTTTTGAAAATGTTTGGTTCCATTTTCAATTTAGCTAATAAAATCACTTAAAGTTCTTTTGTGAATGTTATATATTTTTTATTTTTCATTTTATTTTAAACCAAGTATTGTCAACATACAGTGTTGTATTACTTTCCGGTATAGAAAATAGTGATTCCACAATCTTATACATTACTCGGTGCTCATCAGTATAAGTGTACTGTTAATTTCCTTCACCTGGGTCTGGATTTCTGTTTCCTTCCCCAGATTCAGGAAGCCTTTAGCTATTATTTCTTAAAATAAATTTTCTTTCCCCTTTTTTCTTTCTTCTCCTTCTGAAATCCATATAATGAGAATGCTATTACACTCACTGTTAATAGCGGAGTGCCGTAAGTCTATTTTCATCTTATTTTTTCCCTTCTCCCCTGTTTAGTTTGATTACTTTCCATTACTTTGTCTTTCCAGGTCACTGATATGTTCTTCTGCTTCTTCTAGTCTATTGTTTATTAACTCTAGTATATTTTTAATTTCATTTATTGAGTTCTTCATCTTTGGTTCTTTTTTATGTTTTCTATCTACTAATTGAGAGTCTTAGCTGAGATTTTCCACTTTTTTGTCAAGTCCCATGAGTATCTTTAGGACCATTACTTTAAATTTTCTCTGTGGCATATTACTTTTATCTGTTTCTCTTAGGTCTCTTACTGTAATTTTGTCCTGTTCTTTCCTTTGGGACATATTTGTCTGCATCCTCATTTTGTGTAGCCCTCTGTTTCTGTGTGTTAGGAAAGTCACATCTATTCTTGAAATGTGGCTTTATGAAGAAGTTCTCTAGTGCCCTATAGTGCAGTGCCCCCTGTTCACCAGAACCTGGTACTTCAGGGGTGTTTCCTATGTGTGGTGTGTGTACCCTGCTGTTGTGGCTCAGCCACTTTGCCTCCTGTCCAATCAGCAGTGCCTCTTTGCCTGTTTGGGGCAGTGTTTGCTCCCTGTGTTGTTAGTGGGCTAGTCAGGGGCTGCCTTGGGCTTGAGCTGAGTCAGACCTGTTTGCCAGAGATACAGTTGCACCAAATTGTAGAGTGCTTTTCCTGTGTTGTCCCTGAGAAGCTTTCATTGGTGGGTGAGCCTACAATCAGACCAGGTTTCTGCCATCAGCCCACTGCAGGGCTGCAGTCTCATTGTTCTGTGTGGCTATCTTCCTGGGGCAGAAGTCACTTTGTAGTGGTGCTGACCCCTGTTAAGAGCTGCTTGCTCAATGCCAGGCTTGTAGCAACACTTTGGATGGGCTCTGACCAAGAGCTAACACCGCTAAAGTATGATTATTATAGTTTTGATTTACATCACCTCTGTACCATTAAAAAAAAAAAAAAGTTTTCCAGGTTAAAAAAAAGAAAAGAAAATAAAAAAGGAAGAATGATATGAAAATGACTGTGCTCTCTTAAGCGAATGGGGTTATCAGTCCGAGTGAATTGTAGCTACTTTCCCAAGTTTTTTTACCTGACACACATTTTGATTAGAAAAGGAGATCTAGAGCTGCAGGTATTCAAGGTGATTTTTTAAAATTAATATGATGGAAAAGTTGGCACTTTTATAGAGTTATGCTAATAAATGGTGGCTTCCAATCCATGAACTCTAAATGACATAGGTATGCAACTCATAGTCACTGGATTCACCTTACTTATACCTCATTCACATTGCCTTATAGTCAGCCTGATTTTGATATCTCATCTCCCTGTCCAGATTGTTGAAGCACTGGATTGGGTTAAAAAATCAATTTATTATATAATTCTTTTCAGAGTCCTTTTTATATTCTTACTAGTTGGTGTAATCATAACTTTTATAGGTATTTAAGTGACATAGAAAATGTTCAGGGAATATAAAGCTTAATTTATGCTGCCTGTTGACATAGTTTACTCTGCTTTATCTACTTTACCATTTTAACAAATAACATAGGTAAAAATGGGCCCATTCATAGGTAATAATCAAAAAGATACTACCATTGGGCCTGTGCAAAATTTTCTTCAAGTTAAATACAGAAAAGCAGCAGGGCAACATAGCAGAAGTTAGACAAGAATACATACCACATTAATTACCATTAGGTTGCAAGCTAATGAAAAAATACACTGTCCCTTAAAATCAAAACAAGCAACTTCACAAACAATAGGACTCCTATGATATAAATAATCAAAAGGAAAATAATAGTAGGGCTTAAGGTAGATATATGATAAATGAAATATACTAAAAGTGAGCTTAGGAAAAAATGAAGAAATAGATATCTTTAATTTCAAAGCATGTATTACAGTAGCAAAATGGAGAAGACATTTTCAAAATTTACTTAAGTGGAGTAGAAGCAGGAAAAAAATCAAGCAAACAAAATGGAAAAGAATAGAGAGATAACAAGTATGAAAAATATTTAGAGTTATTTCAAGACAGACAAAACTGGCCCAACATACGTTGTTGCACATATTTTATTTAGTTTTGTAATTTTCTTTATGGCCAGAGAGTGATATTGGTAATAGTTATTTCATTGTGTCTGCAAATGTAAGTCTCAAAGCCCATACCCTTTATTTCTTGTATCCTTATAAATCCTATTATATATTTTCTTCTTCTTCTTCCCCTCCTCTTCCAATTTCTCCTCCCCCTCCCCCTCCCCCCTCCCCCTCCCCCCTCCCCCTCCCCTCCCCCTCCCCCTCCCCCCTCCCCCTCCCCCTCCTCCCCCTCCCCCTCCTCCCCCTCCTCCCCCCTCCCCCTCCTCCCCCCCTCCCCCTCCTCCTCCCCCTCCTCCTCCCCCTCCTCCCCCTCCTCCTCCCCCTCCTCCCCCTCCTCCCCCTCCTCCCCCTCCTCCCCCTCCTCTCCCTCCTCCTCCCCCTCCTCCTTCTATATTTTCATAAGTTACATATTGAATAACACAGCCAATGAAAAAATGTAAAATGCTAACAAAATAATCTCAAAGGAATGATAACATTTTTTTAACTGAAGCAGGAATTCATAATTTGAAAATATAATGATAAGGTAACAAAGAAACCCAGGAATTGGTTCTTTCAGTAAAATAAAAAAAAACAATTTATAACAGTAAAATAATTCTTCAGCGTTCCATTCTAGATAAACAAGCAATAAATCCATAATAAACATTGAAGAGAAATGGAAAAATAATCATAAATATTGATCAAATTAACTCATTACACAAAATCACTTTCTTAACTTTTGTAAATACAGATTGACCCTCAAACAACATGGGTTTGAACAGTGCAGCTCCACCTATATGTGGATTTATTTAGATGAGTACAGTGCAGTACTGTAAATGTACTTTTTCTTGATTATTTTCTTAATAACATTTTCTTTTGTCTAGCTTCAATTATTTTAAGAATATATAACACATATATAAATGATGTGTCAATTGAATGGTTATATTACTGTTTAGAATTCCAGTCAGCTGTAAGCAAGATTAGGTTAAGTTTTGGGGTAGGTAAAAGTTATACATAGGTTTTCAACTGTGTGTGGGGTTGGTACCCCTTAACCCCCATACTGTTCAAGGGTCTGTTGGAAACCCTGGATGATAAGATTGTTTTTTCTTAGTAAGACATAAATGACCAACATTTCCAGAAGAGTTAGAAAATCAATATCTTATTAACACAGAGAGTTATAAACGTATTTATATTTTCCTCTCAACAAACAGATGAACAAAAAGCCAAACAAAGCAGCATACACAGATATTTTTAGGTAGAAATATATTAAGACATGAAGGTACTGACAACTCAATGTCATTTAAAGTTTTCTACTTCCAGGGGCGCCTGGGTCGCTCATTCAGTTAAGCATCTGACTCTTGGTTTTGGCTTAGCTCATGATCTTGCGGTTCTTGAGTTTGAGCCCTGCATCAAGCTCTGTGCTAACAGTGTGCAGCCTGCTTGGGGTTCTCTCTCTCCCTCTCCCTCTCCCTCTCCCTCTTCCTCTCCCTCTCCCTCTCTCTCTCCCTCTCCCTCTCCCTCTCTCTCTCTCCCTCTCTTTCTTTCTCTCTCTCTCTATTTCTCTCAAAATAAATAAATAAACTTTGAAAAAAATAAAGTTTTTTCACTTACAAATCCAGCTATGACAAAAAAAATTGTATCAAGCCATTATACTTGGCAAGAATAATTATGAAAGTTGGATAAAATTAATTAAAAATAAGAGACTATTTAAAGGCCTCAGATACTAATTGTAGCAGTCAGAAATGAATGTCCATATTCCCAGAGATGAAAGAAACACATTGATGTGATCCCAGCATTCTTCTCCCCTTTTCATTTGATAACATTTGCTGAGCAGATAGGAAGAAAGTGGCTCAAAAGCTGTAAAAATTTCATAGATCTACATGGACAAAAATGGAATGCTTGACTACCAAGGTAGACAGAGGGTAACGGGCCAATAGAAGGGGAATTGCTAGGACATTCTGTATGGCTTCTTCCCTCAAAACTTTTTATGATTCCCTAGTTCCAGAGGGTGAGAGACGGAGAAACAAAATGACATTTAACTGACTAAAATAAAAAAGTAAACAAAAGGATAGGCAAAATTTAGAATTTAGGGGCCACCAAGGAAGAGGGCCTAGGCATCATCCTAGGAACTGAGAGTTCTGGAAAGCTAATCCCTAGAAAAGAACCAGCAAACTAGAAAGGAGAATCATTCCCTAAAAGGATGGAAATCAAACCTCGCACATTTCATGTTGGTCTCTGGACCAAGATCATCTGCCTCCAAGCCAAAAGAAAATTACAACTTCTTTGGAAGGAGGTATCTAATTTTTTATTTCAGTATCTGGCTTTTGATGAAAAAAACAATGTATCAGCAGGACTAAATGACAGAGAGAGAGAGAGAGAGAGAGAGAGAGAGAGAGAGAGAGAGAGATCCCTAGCCTTCAATGTTTCTAAGCACAGAAAATGAAAATACTTCCAAAACTATTTATGAATGATTATTGTTTTGACACCAAAACTGATAGTTGAATATACGTTCTCTTCCCACTCCCCACACAGAATAAATTGCAGGATTATCTCACTTATGAATATTAATATGCAAATATTCTAATGATCAATTTTTCAATGAAACGTCCAAAGCACATTAATATCATACTTCATTATCAAGTGGAAGTCATCAGTAGTGATAATGGTGACTATTAGGAAATACTTTAGTGTAATTCACCATATTAATAGGTCAAAGGAAAGCAACAATGGTCATCTTCAGAAACTTCAACCCTCATAACCAATTAAATGATCTTAGCAGAATGGCAACAGATAATAAATAGATAATAAAATAGAAAATAAAAATAATAAAACAACTAATTTAACCCAAAATTCAGAACCATTTTTAAACAGGAGAAGAATTTCATTAAATTCAGGAAAAAAAAGTTAAGATTGTTAATTCTAAACATACTATTTTTTGCATGTTATATCATTGCATATTATTTAGTATTATGCAAAATGGGCACAATAATAAAACATGGAAGATATAAGAAATAGGCAATTTGGAAAGAGGCAAGATTTATATTATTTATAAATATTTTAAATTTATTTTAAAACCTATAATAATTAACTAAAACATCCATAATCAAATTTAAAATGTGACTGGTGATGAAATTAACATAGGGACATCAATAATTTCTCTTTCTATTAACATTAACTAGGAAAAACTAAGGAAAAACATAAGTGAAAAGTATGTATAATAAGAAAATCTAAAATCCTTTTGATGGGCAAAGATGATAAAGAAGATTCAATAATAGAAATTTTTAGAAAGTCTCCCTAAATTAATCAAAAAACTCAATCTGTCACAGGTTTTCATTTAGAACTCAGACAACCTGTTTATGAGGCACACGTGGAAAAAATAAATAAGCAAGACACTTTCAGCCATACCTTCACTTTAGTATGAGAGTTATCTATGGAAATGCAAATTTGATCATATTATTTACCTTTACTTCAGTCTCCTAAAACCTTTCAGTAGTTCACAACTGACTATAGGATGAAATCTACACACTTCAGCATGCATTACAACTTCCTACTGCAATCACTCTCTTGACTGATGGCCATTTTCCCCTTGTATTTTTCTCATATTCCTTCCAGAGTTAACTCCTCCCTGAATCTTTGGATGTGCCCTTATTCACCATACCATCTCTATGTTGAACTTGGGACTTTTTTTTTCTTGTCATTTTGTCATATGTTATTTTTACTTCTATTTATATACAGTTTTTGAATGATTGGATTATATGCTGGTCTCCCTAGTTACACTGATAGTTCACTCTCCTTTGCATCCATGGTGCCTAGCATATGGATAGTGCTTTTGATTCCTACATACAAGAGATCTGTGTGTGTGCGTTCCTATGTGTGTATATATGTATTCATGCTATAAATACAGTTTCTATGTGTAGATAGCATGTATCTTAAGTAAAACCTAACTGTCAGTGTCTCAGAATCATTTGACATATTTGATCTGGGAGAAGTACTATTCTTAAAGGCAAAACAAAAGCAACAGTTGCCGTAATTTAATAGCATGAATTTACGAATCAGTGAATATCATCCTGGAAAGCATGTTGGCGAATGTAATATTACAGAAAACAATTTTTTCCATGGGTTATAAAGTGGCACCAGCTTTTGTAGCCTCACAAATTTTGAAGCTCTTATGTTGTTTTTCAAATGACGGTACTATAGGTTACTCATATTTCATCATTAGTGCTTAAACGTAATACATATCAAGTAAGGTGATTTTTTTTTTTCTATTTTACTGTTGGCCTTGAACAACATGCATTTGAACTGTGCAGATCCGCTTATATGGGTGGTTTTTTTTTTAGGTAAATATAGTACAATGCTGTATTTCCTCTTCCATAGGATTTTCTTAATAACGTTATAAGAATACACATATGATACAAATAGCATACAAAATATGTGTTAATTGTTTATGCTATTGGTAAGACTTCCAATCAAGAGTATGGTATTAGTAGTTAAGTTTTTGGGGAGGCAAAATTTGTATTCAATTTTCCAGGGGCTGGGACCCCTGGACCCACCACCATTCATGGGTCAAGTGTACTTTTTTTTCCTCCAGTGGATATCTCATTTGCAAACATTTTAGGAATTTTTTGTTCATTACTTTATTTAAAAAAAAATTAAGTTTATTTTGAGAGAGAGAACAAGTGGAGGAGGGCCAGAGAATGAGAGAGAGAGAGAGAGAGAGAGAGAGAGAATGCCAAGTAGGCTCCACACTGACAGAGCAGAGCCTGAAGTGGGGCTTGAACTCATGACCAGTGAGATCATGACCTGAGCTGAAACCAGGAGTCATAACCAACTGAGCCACCCAGGCACCCCTCATGACTTTATTTTTGACTCCATGAGGAAATGTTGCTGCCAAATCCAATGCCCAGATATCCTAGAATCCTAGAAAGAAGATGTCCTGAAATCCTGGAAAATTCCAGAGGCACCAGAAATTCCAGAAAGAGTGCAGAATAAAGTAGTAACATGTACTGATTACCATGCATTACTCATGAAAATGTAGACACAGAACCAGGAAATTATTACAAATTATCTTTAATCACTGAATCATTACTAATTCTCAATTCACAATAGAATAGAAAAAAATATATTTTTAAAATGTTTATTTATTTATGAGAGAGAGAGAGCACAAGCAGGGGAGGGTCAGAGAGATAGGGAGATTCAGAATCTGAAACAGGCTTCAGGCTCTGAACTGTCAGCACAGAGCCTGATGCAGGGATCTACCCACAAACCATGAGATCATGACCTGAGCCGAAGTCAGATGCTTAACCGACTAAGCCACCCAGGTGCCCCGAGAATAGAAAAAATCTTTAGGGATTAGTTCACAGCAAAAGTATATGTTCTTGAATTGAATAACATGGTATGTAGATCTGGGCATTGGGAATATAGGGATAAGCCATGTAAACATATTCCTGGCTCTGGAGAAGACCAAATGTCAAAGGTTTCCAACCTTGTTCATTGAATCCCTCTGAGTAAAAGCATTTTATGCAAACTGAGCATATATAACTTACAAGTGTACATGTGCTCCATGGAAATATAAATGTAATATTAAAATTAAGTGATAATGAAGCAATAATAATTTTAAGTGTATTTAATTTCCTTTTCTATCATTTCTATCATTTCATCTATCATTAAGGAAATTTATGGGAATAAATCCATTTAAAGATTTTCTTGATAATTAAAATAATTTTGGCTAACTTTTGTCAGATAGGTTTAGATTGTCAGTGTTGACCCTAGAAATAAGGCTGACAAAGACTTGGCTTATTTGAAAAGGAGGGAAAACATCAGTTTTGCCCTTTTTTTCTTCTTTTTGCGTAACTAAAATTATGTTAAATATCTTTTCAAAAATCTTAATTTACTTGATTATGTTATCAAGGTTGGTTAGTTACAACTATTTAAATGAGTACACATCAGTTGCAATAGATCATGATGTGCTGAAAGATAACAAATAAAAAAAAGAAACTATTGCCCTCCCCTTTGCAAGGTAGAACTCCCATCGTCCTCAGGAGTGGTTAGTTGCTGTGGATAAAACACAAATTTTCGATGTATCAACTAATTGGGGACAATGGTGTGATTATATATGGTAATGTTAGGAAAGCTTATTCTCCTTCCCAATTTTTAGATTTAAAAGTAAATGTAAATAAAATTTTTACAATATTTTTTCAGCACCCAATTAGATAATCTTTTCTATCCCTGGAGTACATCCATCCATCCCATTGAAGAAGCCACTGTTCTAGCTAGTAAACAATGGAATTAAGATACTGTCACAGACTTGGCTGGCTCAATTCCTCCCACCAATCCTATAGTGTGACCTGATTGAATGATCATTCTCTGATATTTGCCTCAGGGAGTTTTTTATAGAATTGAGGCCATTAAAAATATGTAAAGACTTTCTCACTCGATTGCAAGAACAGAACACAAGGTAAAATTCAGGTACAATATAAAACATCCCAAAGCATAGAAAACATGATAAAATCCAAGCAAATATTAGGGAAGATGACAATTATAAATGGTTTTATTACTATACCAGAAGGCAAAGAATACCAGAATGAATTAGTAAAAAGCAATCTCTTGCCCTATGATGCTTACGAAAATAATCTTAAAATCCAGTGAAATAAGACAAGTATTTGTCAGGGGGTAAGGAGCTAAAGATGGACGAAGACATACCTATTTAATGGAAAGAAGAATCAAATCAGATGAGCTATATTAATTTCAGAGTAGAATTCAAGACTAAAATCTTTACAAACTGAACGTGCACATATTTACCCATATTATCTTTCTTATACATATGTCAGTAAATATCCCTGAAATAACAATTACATAGAAAAATTCAAACTGTATAGTATTCATCTTTTTTTTTAAGTTTATTTATTTTTGAGAGAAAGAGATTGCCAGCAGGGGAGGGGCAGAGAGAGAGAGAGACACAGAATCTGAAGCAGGCTCCAGGCTCTGAGCTTTTGGGGCAGAGCCCAACATGGGGCTCAAACCCATGACCTGAGCAGAAGTCGGATGCTCAGCTGACTGAGCCACCCAGACACTCCATATGGTATTCTTTATTTATAACAAAATATTCCAAAACTGGAAATAAGAATCCACAATTTAGGTAAGAAAAACTAAAAACATCTCAAGATTAAGGACTAATATAATCATGCCAAATATCAATAAATTCAGAGTTAAGAACTTAAAAATTATAGGTAATCTAGAAAATCAAAAAAGTGAGAGCACTATGTAAGACCATTGACCAGGTGAGATCTTCAAAAGGTAAGTTCAAAAAAGAATAGAGGTAATTTAGGAAATTTCTAACACTTTGCATCAGGATTTGGGGGATAAGATGATAGATCTGCTCAGAATTTTGTACATAGTATTAAATGCTTGAAATGAATAAAGAAGAGAATCAATATCAAAGAAAATAATTCATACCAAAAACCTCAAATTAGAATGTAAAATAATCCCTTTGAAAAGTAAAATAAAAATGACTTTATTAATTAAAAATGTATTGATATAAAACTGAAAAAATAAAAATGAAATATTGATAAATCTAATCACAGATTTTTTTGGGGGGGGTAATGTGAACAGCACATTCCTTATTAATAATGTATTTATTTTTTAATTTACATCCAAGCTAGTTAGCATATGGTGCAACAATGATTTCAGGAATAGACTCCTTAATGCCCCTTATTCATTTAGCCCATCTCCGTTCCCACAACCCCTCCAGCAACCCTCTGTTCTGTATATTTAAGAGTCTCTTATGTTTTGTCCTCCTCCCTGTTTTTATATTATTTTTGCTTCCCTTCACTTATGTTCACCTGTTTTTTCTCTTAAAGTCCTCATATGAGTGAAGTCAATGATATTTGTCTTTCTCTGACTAATTTCACTTAGCATAGTACCCTCCAGTTCCATTCCACATAGACGCAAATGGCAAGAGTTCATTCTTTTTGATTGCCAAGTAATACTCCATTTTATATATACACCACATCTTCTTTATCCATTCATCCATCGATGGACATTTAGGCTCTTTCCATGCTTTGGCTATCGTTGATAGTGCTGCTATAATATTGGGGTGCATGTGCCCCTTCGAAACGGCATACCTGTATCCCTTGGATAAATACCTAGTAGTGTAATTGCTGGGTCATAGGGTAATTCTATTTTTAATTTTTTGAGGAACCTCCATACTGTTTTCCAGAGTGGCTGCACCAGTTTGGATTCTTACCAGCAGTGCAAAAGAGATCCTCTTTCTCTGTATCCTCGCCAATATGTGTTGTTGCCTGAGTTGTTCATGTTAGCCACTCTGACAGGTGTGAGGTGGTATTTCATTGTGGTTTTGATTTGTATTTCACAGATAATGAGTGATGTTGAGCATTTTTCATGTGTTGGTTGGCCATCTGGATGTCCAACTTCTTTGAAGAAGTATCTATTCATGTATTTTGCCCATTTCTTCACTGGATTATTTGTTTTTTGGGTGTTGAGTTTGATAAGTTCTCTATAGATTTTGGATACTAACCCTTTATCTGATATGTCATTTGCAAATGTCTTTTCCCATTCCATCAGTTGCCTTTTAGTTTTGCTGATTGTTCCCTTCATTGTGCAGAAACTTTTTATTTTGGTGAGGTCCCAGTAGTTCCATTTTTGCCTCCAGAGACATGTGGAAAAAGAAGTTGCTGTGGTCGAGGTTAAAGAGGTTTTTGGCCGCTTTCTCCTTGAGGATTTTGATGGATTCCTGTCTTGCATTTAGGTCTTTCATCCATTTGGGTTTATTTTTGTGTATGGTGTAAGAACGTGGTCCAGGTTCATTCTTCTGCATGTCGCTGTTCAGTTTTCCCAGCACCACTTGCTGAAGAGACTGTCTTTATTCCATTGGATATTCTTTCCTGCTTTGTCAAAGATTAGTTGGCCCTACATCTGTGGGTCCATTTCGGGTCCTCTATTCTGTTGCATTCATCTAGGTGTCTGTTTTTGTGCCACAGAATTTTTTTAGTAACAGTGACAGAACATCTGATTTTTTTCTTTCAACCTAATACCCAAACAAGTACCAATAAAAGCATAAAGAATTAGATATATAAGTAAAGACTCACAATATAATTAGAGAAAATCAAAGAAATATATCCTAATGAAATTATCAGAGATGTATTAAAAAAGGTATGGTAAAACTCTCATTGGAGTACTATTCGTAAATCTAAAAAGTTAAAAACAATAATGAGATTATGGTTATGTTGATTATGGTGTATTCATATATTTGAACTTGATAATTTTTGAAGTTTATAAGGCATTTTTAGTAAATTAGAAAATTATTTTGATTGTCAAATTAAAAACTGAATACTAAATTACATATAAAGTATAATTTCAACTATTTTCTAAAAAATGCATGATACAAGATTGAAAGTAAATGCAGCAACTACTCATCATAGAATTTTATTGTAATGAAGTAATGAAGCAAGTCCTGTGAATTTTTATGTTCTCACACATTTTATTTTTATCAATAAGTTCAATATTCCTGTCTTAACCCAATTACTTTCTAGTAGGCATTGTGGCTTTGTCATCATTCCATTCACTGGGCTATCAGTAGTGTGTCTGTATGTCTCAGCTTATGACTATTGTCTTGGCGTAATTATTAATAATGCCCTTTTCACTTTCATAGTGCCATAGTTTGAAAAATAAATTATAAGGTTATCCAAGATATGAGAAATCTAATTCTCAGCCTGCTTTTCCATTGATAACCTACAAAACTCTGGATAAATAATGTATCCATGGAAGACTTTCATACCTCCTCTAAAATAGAAGTAGTCTCTCTGCTGGCTAACTTCATAGGAATGCTGTGAGGATTAATGTTGGAAAATACTTTGAGCTCCTCAGAGAAAAGTGCTATGATATTGTCACTATTATATTTCTCTACTAGCTTGCCATATGGAAAGTCAGGGGAAATCAAGATTTTGCAAGTGTCAGCAATGAAACCAAATCAATCATGCATGTTCTGGCAGCACATTTTATGCAAGTGCCCAGAGTACAAAATCTAGTGAACCTAGAATTCCCCCAAACATATAAATTACTAGAGACATATAAACTAAATTTTAACTCTAAATTGGCTATTCAATTAGGAGTTATGAGTACATGTATTGAACTTCCCTTTCTGGGTGAAAATATTGTGCTCTATCAAGTATTAACCATAAGGAGTATTTGGAAGCTGAACAGAGACTGTTCATTAAGCTTGAAAGATATAGATCTGAGTTAGCCAACACTTTGTAACCTGGCATCAGTCCTCTAAACCAAACCTATTACTTGAGAGGCCAATTAACTTCTTTAGTAACTCAGTGGAAAGGATGCATCTTCACAAAATATTTCCAGTACCTGAAAAATTGGGTACCTTCATTTAGCACCAAAGATCTTTTTTGAAATTCTTACAAATCAAAATCAATCAATCCAGTTCCTAGGAAAGAAAGAAACTGATGAAAGGCAAAAATGAAGCAGATTATTAAAGTTCTTTCAATGATTCTCCAAATAGAATAGGGCCTTCATTTGATTAACACACAGAGCAAACACCTAGAAGAAGTGCAGCCAAGTCTTGTTCTTGGGCCTTGGTTCCCCCCAAAATCCACATCCATTGTTTTAACTATAGTATAGTACTTGATACTTTGAAGATGAGACATAATGCTTTATTTTTTCTGACATTGAAAGTGCATTACATATCACCCAGTTGTTTCTCTTTTCACAAGAGAAGCTGTTCTCCTATCTAAAATTCATGCCTGACCTTACATGTCTGTCTTCTAGAACAAATCATCTTTCTCCCCTGTCCATCAAGTTGGTCTCTCTCTTTGCTGTATACTGGAGGCAAAGAAAGCATATCTGTTATCATTTGCCTATTTGTCATAATGAAACAGTTGTTCTTTGAGAATGTTGGGCAGTTTGCTTTGCAAAGATGAACTAGTTATTTACTAGGAGTAAAATGCTGAAAAGTGTCATTTCTTAAAAATTAATTTTCTGGGGCGCCTGGGTGGCTCAGTCGGTTGAACGTCTGACTTCGGCTCAGGTCATGATCTCGCGGTCCGTGAGTTCGAGCCCCGCGTCGGGCTCTGGGCTGACAGCTCAGAGCCTGGAGCCTGTTTCAGATTCTGTGTCTCCCTCTCTCTCTGACCCTCCCCCGTTCATGCTCTGTCTCTCTCTGTCTCAAAAAAATAAATAAATTTTAAAAAAAATTAATTTTCTTCAATTTCATTCAAATAAAAATAAAATGTACAATTTTTAGTAGTTCAACAGAGAATAAAAATATAATTATGAGTCCTGAAGAATATTTACATCTTAGAATTACATTTCTGATTGTATGGAAGTCCATTGAGCAAAGTTTTTCTAGATATTAGGATTTCCAAATAAGAATTCCACAAATATGTCTAGAAATTAAAAAAAAATACAGTAGTGAGAAGATATAAACTTGAGAGAATATTCTAATTGTGAAAAACTATTGTTTGGTGCTATCATTTTAATGACTTTCAAATTACATTTTAGAAATTCTTGTCTTTGTGTGTGTGTGTGTGTGTGTGTGTGTGTGTGTGTGTGTTTTGGACTCTTTCTATGTACTGTTTTAAAAATTCAGTAAAAGTTAGTCTTAGAGATTCTGTAGAGAAAGGGTTGCATGCTCTTTCACTGATGGTTACTTACATTGGGACAACTAGGGATATTAAATTTTGAGTTCATGGGATTTATGACGTTCCCCTCACAGGTTGAGCATTGTGGCTGTTGCTGCTTCAAATGCATACTGACTTAAATAATCGGTACTATTTGGAATTTTGTGGAAATACATGCTTATAATGCACTTTCCCTGGTAAGAGGCCACTTTGGCTTTAGATTGTTTTTCCTGCATTTATAAAACACTGCTCTAGTAAAGTCAAGCATTAGACTAGCGTGTTGATTTGTGCATTAGGCATGTGATTACCTATGAATTGCTTTTCTCTATGATATTCTCCGATCTAAAGCCTTGAAGGAGATAATGTGGTCAGACTCTTACATGATTTTCTTTGATAATTATTTGGCCTCTATTTCTCAATTTCAGTTGGCATCACTTATGGAAGACTATAGCTGTGAGAGCTCTTATAACTGCTATCTTGTGACCTTTCTACGTGACAACTATAGATTGGGTTGTATTGGGTTGCATTGGGTTGTATGGGAAGTGGGAAGGGATTACTGCTGCTCAATAACGTAAGCTCTCATTTTGGTCACAGTGCTTTTGCACAAGTAAAATGGCACAGCTTCAGTGGAGGTCCTAAGTCTTGCTGAGTGGATGACAGCAGAGTTGATGGTTATAGCTTTATACTAAAATCTGATTACTAGTTCATTCACAATAAGCATTTTGGGAATGACTCTATAGTACAAGATACTGTGCCAGAGTATGGTATTAAAATATGTGTAAGTTATGACCTCAACACTCAAGGAACTATTTGTGCGTATTATGTATTTTGAGGGAGGAGTTAGGTAATGGAGGATGAAGAAGGAGAGCAAGATTTGGGAAGAACACAAACATGTAGCTAATTTATGATGAGTTCACTGAATAGTCTGCACCTATGAAATACTAATACACTGATCTGATGCAATCACAACTGAATTTGAATCATTTTAGGTGGTAGTGGAGCATGTAAGATTTTTTCTTCTTTTATATTTGGGAATATGTTCCAACAATATTTGTTGGTTATGCTACTTGAACTCACAAAGCACTATTTACCAATCTAAAAATAGATGAGATACTCTGTTTTATATGCTTTTCTTGTAAGATTATTGTCATATTTAGAAAGTAAATGTGGATACACAGTGATGCATAATATATGGTAGGTACTAAATAAGTTGCTACAGCTATTCCTCTTTTTGTTATTTTCATCATAATGTATGCATATGTTTCATCTAAGTGATTTTTGTAGTTACTTCTGAATACTAACTACATGATTATTTAAAAAAATTTGAACAATATCAAAAATGTACGTAGGAGAAACAAGTTACCCAAAATTGCCAGAAAGAACTAGTGTTGAGTTGGCAAAATACATTTTGGGTGATTTTTTTGTTTATTCTTTGTACTTTTTGGTATTATTTAAAAATAGTAAGCATGTACTTTTATTGTAAAAGCCATAAAAAAGTTACATGTGTTTCAAATTTCATACATCCAGAAAGTCTGAATAGATTGGTATATATGTATATAGATGGAAGGTGGATATAGAGAGAGTGCAGAGTAGATAATACAAAATAATTTTATAATAGAGATTATGATATTGTAAGTAAAAGTACTACATTTATTTACTCCTTTATTTCCTAAAAGATCACACTTTTAAGAAAAAAATAGGAAAACAGTTGGTGATTGAGTCCTTATAATTTCCTTGTCAGATTTTAATTACGTTTGTATCTATGTGTTATTCACACATATATGTATATAAGTATATGTAAGGCCAAAACATAAAGGTGCATGAAATTTATATAGCTCAAGGAATTATCACAAAACAAACACTTCAGCAACTGCCACTTAGTTGAAGAAATATTTTCTGCAAAATAGATCACCACCTCTTTCTTTGTCTTCAAAGACATGCACTATTTGTAATATACTTTTCTTTTGAAATTTACATACCCACTCAGTGGTAGGCTGATAATGGTCCGCAAAGATATGTCCACATCTTAATCCCTGTAAGTGTTACCTCATTTGAAAAAAGTATTGGCAGATGTGATTAAGTTAAGGATTTTGAAATGAGATTATCCTGGGTTTATGTGGAGGGGCCCTACATGTCATCACATGTCTTCATCAAAGAGAAGGCAGAAGACAAAGGGACAGTGGAAGCAAAGAGATCTGAAGGTGTGATGCTGCAGTTTGGAAAATGGAATATGGGTCCATGAGCCAAGGAATACAGTTTGAGTCTGGGAAAGTTAGTGAACAGATTATCTTCAGGAGTCTCCAAAGGTAGTGCAGCTCTGAAACTGGGCTAAGGAAACTGACATTGGACCTCCGGCATCTTGAATTGTGAGAGAATACATTTCTGTTGTTTCAGGTCACTAAATTTGTGGTAATTTGTTAGAATAGACACAGGAAACTAATGGACGTTCTTTTTGTTTGTTTAACATTATGCATGTGAGATTGATGTTGGTACATATAGTTCTAATTTGTTCATTTTCACTGCTGTGTAATGTTCAATATACCACTTTTATATTCATTCCCCTTTTTCTCTTTTTACAAGTAATGCTGCTGTGAACATTTTTGCATATGTATTACAGTGTAAATTTGTAAACGGATAGCTTTACCCACTCATTTTCTCTCTAGCAGGGTATGAGAATTCTCGTTGTTGTATATCTTCATCAATAATTGTTACTGTTAGTATTTTTAATGTTGGAGAATCTGGTGTATGTACAGTGGTATCTCCTTACAGTTGAATTTGAAATTCCCTAATGAATAATGATCAGCTTTGCATATTTATTAGATTTTTCAGGCGAGTCAAGAGAGGCACCTTGGATACACAGTTTAAAGATGAGCTTATTCCCTTTCCTTCTCTTCTTATTTTTACTTATTTTTTTATTTTTTCTATTAGGGACAGAGAGCATGCAAGCCTGGGAGAGGGCAGAGGAAGAGAGAGAGAGAGAAAGGGAGGGAGGGAAGGAGGGAGGGAGGGAGGGGGAGAGATAAAGAGATAAAGAAAAGAGAGTAAGAAAAGAAAGAAGATAAAGAAAAGAAAAAGAAAGTCTTGAACAGTCTCCATGCTTAGCCTGGAACCTGACATGGGGCTCAATCTCACAACCCTGGGATCATAACTCAGTTGAAATCAAGAGTCAGACACTCAACTGACTGAACCACCCAGGGGCCACTCTTCTTGTTTTTGATAAATTATTTTTACTTTGTCAAGCAAACAGTGCATAATGTTTAACACATATTATTCTCTCACCCTTGTCCCTAACTTGTTGTAGCTTTAGATCTACAATGAAATATATATGTATATTAAATACATATATGTATATTATGTGTAGAAATAGGAAGAGTTTATCAAAATTTTCAAAATATGATACTTGAAAAGACCAATATATAACCTTTTAGCAAATTCAAGGAAAAATTAGAAGAAAATCTTTAAAATTGAAAAAGGTACTATGATTATAGATTCTGAAGAAATTTTAAAACTTCGTGACCTTATTAATTATACTGACAAAGACAGTGATTTAGAAGCCTACACTAAGAATATACCAAAATAAATTCTATTTATTCTATATATGTTAAAGGCTAATATAACAATTTTTAATGTATAAAAAGAAAATATAGAATAATATTGTAATGTAGGAAACAGGAGACTGTGTAAATAATAAAAAGAAGTACTTATAGAAAGAGTATATTTGAATATATTAAGAAAACACTACTTTGAACTATGAGAGCAATCATAAACAAAGTTAATGACATGGTATAGATTAGTAGAAACTACCTGCAAAGTACTAACAGGAAAATCTTACTTGTAGTGCATTTTGGCAATACTCTTTTTTATTGATGTCATTAGTTATAAGACAAACTTTTATTTTATGTACCAAGAACAAAGACTACAATACTAGCAATTAGCTATGATATAATACTTTCTTATCACATTGGGTTTTTGTTTTATATTCTTTAAATTTGCCTAATTATAGGTTTTTAAATTATATATTATGCATCTATTAAAAAGAAGGTATATTTAAAAGTTTCCCTTGAATTAACAATCTAAACATTCTAAATACTTTTTGAGTCAGAGTCATCTTTGTTTCTCTTCGTCCACTCATCATTATACACCCTACCACCATCATGGCAATTAATCATTTCTTATAAACAGTGCTCCAGTCCTGTCATCAGGACTTTCTTTCATGCCATTCTGCAAGTTTTGGTTCTAGTCCTTGTTTGATCTTGTGCTAGTGGAAGGCTTGCAGATAACAAACAGCAAATAACAAGTAGCTCGTTGTCAGAAAACTAAGCAGGTTGTGTTTGTCTAGTCATGCCACCAAGAACTACAACCAAATTTACGTGCATAAGCAGTGACAACCATATAATATTGCTGCCTCACCTCAGTGATGATGATATAGGATCCTCTAGAAGATACGTTATAGTTTCAAATGTGTTAAAATGTAAAAAGGTACAGTCATTAAAGATGATAATTATCTGAACTTGTAATGCATAAATTCTTTGACTCAGCATTTTTCATCTCTAGGAGGTAGTTTTAGTTGTCTGGCAGGATTAGTAACCATGCCTTGGCAAATCATATGGGATCCTGAAGCAAAAGGAAAAATCAGTAACACTGATTCTACCTTTATTTAAAATGTTGACATGTTGCTCATCATGGGTTTTTTGCATTATTTTTGACGTAGCGAAATACTGCATTATAATACTATTTAACTTGATTACTGAGGTTTTTTTGGCACCTCTTACGTTTTGCACCTGAGACAAGCTTCTCGCCTGCTTCACCCTAGATGAGGGCCTGCACACAAGACCTAGAAATTTCACAGTTATATCCACTTAGCATTTAATAGCCAGATGAGACCTTGTTTCTGTGTTTCTCTGCAACTTCAAAGAGCTGGTAAGAGATATTTGGAGAGGGCTCCATTCTTTTGTTGTTAGTTCCAGAAAAATAGCTATATGCCACTGACTACATTACAGAGTTTGGAGATTCCTTGCTTCATTGTTTTTTTGTTTGTTTTACTGTTTCTCTTCTATAGCTTGTTCTTCTTCTTCCAGGAAGCCAGATAATTGGCAAATAAGGGTAGAAATTCCACCTATGTGACCTTGGATGAATTACTTTACTTGTCTGCGTCTCAACTTTCTTGCCTGTAAAATGGGGGTAATTTTCAATATATAAAGTTCTTGTGCGAAAAAATGCCACGGACAGAAAATCCCATGCCTAGTCCACAGCATGCACTTAATAAACACCAATTTTATTTTCTTTTTCTTCTCTTGAACTTTCTTCGACATGATACCAAAGAGCTAATATGCTACATGGTACATAGAGTGTAGTATTCAGTTCTGTGATGTAGAACTAAAACAATTTTTTTTGCAGTGCTTCTATGTGTTTTTAATTGCTATAGTCACGTGTTACATAGACATCAATGATAGAGTTTCTTCTTTTGAAGTTGACACAGTTATGTTTCAGAACAGTTTCATACTTCAAACATAGTGAAAGGGGAAGGAGGTCTTTGGTTACTTATCATAGGAGGAAGTAGTAACCAAGAGGATTATTAAACTCTGATTCCTGATCTAAACTCAGTATTCAGTTAAATTGTTATTATGGTACATACAATTTCAGAAATTCATATTGCTGAATGTCAATGTGTTTTTTACTTGTTGGAAAGGAGAAACAAGGGGATGAAAACATTTTAATTTTACTTTCTAAACCTGTTCTCCATAAACTGTAAAAGTTATTTACATAACTAACAAAAATGCCTGTAAATTCATCTGAAATGAACTTGAACAAATACTTCCTAATATTTGTGGGATAAAATATAAGCCTCAGTTTTTCAATTGTTATGAAATCATACAAGCATTTGTTTAAAATGTTAATGAACAGGGTTGCCTGGGTGGCTCAGTTGGTTAAGCATCTGACTCTTGATTTTGGCTCAAGTCACAGTCTCAGGGTTTGTGAGATTGAGCCCTGTGTTGGAGTCTTCTTCAGATTTTCTCTCTTCCTCTCTCTCTCTCTGCCCCTCCCTTGATCTCTCTTTCAAAATAAATAAATAAACTCAAGTTAAAAAAATATAAAATTTTAATGAACAAAAACCATTTTTCAGATGATTACTATAATTAGTATCAGATAATCAAATTTGACAGATTCTCAGATACCTGAAAAAGGAACTCAACCTTATAAGTGAGACAATTTACTGGTCATCATTAAGTTTGATTAAAAAAAATAAAACAACCATATCTGAAAAATAATTACTAACAGAAAGCAACTAATGATATCTGAATTAAGAATTAAGATTTAAGGGCAAATGTGTTAAAATCGTTGCTTTAAAAGAAAAAAAACAGATAACATTAGAGACTTCATGTTTTTCTCTATATCAGACTTATTTACAATAGAATATAAAAATCCTTACGTGGATAGGCAAGTCAGTATTATGTGATTTATCTTTTTAATTGATTGTGTTTAAATTACATCAGTTTAGAACAAACCATATAATTAAAACCAATAAATTCAGGTATCCTTCTATAGTTGTTACCCTTTTTAAAAAATGATAAATAGCAGACCTGTCCATTGGGGCTTGTAATCATGGAGTGAATAAGCCACTATTTAATGTTTTAACAACAGCAACAAAGTGTTTCTACATTAAAGAATTTGAAGATGTCTTATTTAAGTTAGTGTTCCTTGAATAATAACTCAAGGAACAGTTCCTTTTTCAGTTAGATTTGTATTTTTCATTTACTGAGAGATTTTGAGATCAGATTCAGTTGTAAAAAACAAAAACCACAAAACATTAGCCTCAAGTAGTGGTGGAAAGTTACCTCCTTGGTGACTAGAGTAGACAAGATTGCATATGGTTCAATTTCTAATCTTTCACTTCTCTCCAGCAAGAGAAAGTACCCTTCATAGGCAAGAAAAGACATTGTATGGCTTTAGATAACAATGGCCAATAAAAGTGTCTCTGAAAATGGTGACAAGGATGAAAAATGGGAAAGCTCAATTTTTAATTAGATGTAATGATTTTCTGGGAGGGGTGAGAAGAATAACAAGAATGGAACCTGAGGTATCAGTCTCTGATGCCAGTTTGTGATACAGATTCTCCCAAATTGATTTGAGGTTAACAAACAGGACCTGAGGCTATATTCGAAGATTTTGGTTCGGTTTCCAAATAATATATCTATATTTTCCATCATTCCCTCCCCTACCAGCTCCCCTGAATTACAAGCATAATCAAAAGAAGAATTTAGAGTTAAAAAAAATCCTACATACAAATGAAGTTAAAATGCCAAGTGTACCCACATTCTCAAGGTTTTACTGAGAATAAAATTTATACCTGGAGATGGTTTTAATACAAGCAGTGAGAAGCTCTTGGAAAACAAAAAGGAGAGGGATGGCTGATAGATATAGTATAGCAGAATTTCATATAAATTAAATATAAGGGTCAGAGATGTTATCAATATCATCTTTTCCCCCAGATATTCCATGTTTTCACAATATTGTGAGGTATTTTTTAACCTTCCTGAAAATCACTATCCCTTAATGTTCTAATCTCATTCGGAAATCTTGTCTTAGTTTTCTATTGCCTCCATAACACATTACGGCAAACTTAATGGCTTGAGCAACGTAAATTATTACTTCACAATTCCCTAGGATAGAGGTCTCACAGAATCCAAATCAAGGTGTCAGCCAGAGGGGTTTTTATTGGAAAGCTTTGGGGAAAAACCTGCTTCTAAGTTCATTCAGGTTGTTTACGGTGTTTTCTCACTTTCTTGTGCAGTTGTAGATTGCTGATTCCTTGCTGGCATCTGCTGGAGGCAGCTTTTAGTTCCAAGAAGCCCCACCCCTGTCCCATGTGAACTCCTACTTCTCGGAGTCAGCTATGGCGCATTGAATCCTTCTCACCTGGAAGCTCCAATTTCTCCTGCCATATTTCTTTTGTTCCAGTTGGAGAAAGTTCTCAGCTTCTAATTATGTGATTAGATTGGGCCCACCTGGGTAATCGAGGGTACTATTCCTGTCTTAAGGTTTGTAGCCTTAATTACAGCTAACCTTAATAAACTTAATTACAGCTACCCTTGATTACAGCTTTTTTCATATTCACAGCTTCCCGTAATTAGGAAGTGGGCTTTTGTTTTCTTTTTTGAGTGAGAGAGACAGAGAAGAGCGGGGGAGGGGAGAGGGAGAGGAGGCAGCGGGCTGAGGAAGAAGGAGAGAGAGAATCTTAAGCAGGCTCCATGCCTAACTCAGAGCCTGACACGGACAGATCCTGAAATGGGGCTCAATCTCATATTAAGAGAGGAAGAAGAATTTAAGAAATCATTGTTTTTTGAGACTAACCTATGGAGTTTTACTTTCCCAGGTTTTTAGATACTGTTTTCCCCCCTTCTTTTTAATTGTGCTACACTTTAGGTACAGGGAAATACAAAAACCATTGTTCAATGACTTTTGACAAAAGCATAGATATGAGTAACCCATGCCCCAGTCGAGATAAAGAACATCTTCATTACCTCAGAAATGTCTCATGCCACATTCTAACCAATTCCCGTCATCCCTCAACCATTGTTCTGATTTCTGTCACTTTGCCCATTAGTCAGTTGATTGATTTTGCCCTTTCTAAACTTTATATGATACTATTATCATAGGGTATGTACTTTGTGTGTGTTTGTCAGAGTATTTTGCAGATTCTCTCTTGTTGTCTGTATTAATAGCTCGTTACTTTCCATTGCTCTAGTATTTATAAGTACTTCTCAGTTTTTTGGTTATATCATTTTTATTTTTAAATTATCTCACTTTGGGGCATTTGACTCCTTTTTAATTTTTGGTTTTGGGAACAGAGATACTATTATCTTCATTACTGCTGGGCTTGATAACATTTCATAGTCATTTTTTCTTAGATTAATGCTCAATTTATTTATTTAAGCAGTCCTATTGAATTTAGATTACCTACCTAGAAACATTAGCTACCAATTGTGGTCCTGCTTTTATTTTGATAGGTATATGCACATATACGCTTGTGGTTAGTTATTCAGAAAGATAAAAACATAATAAATGTGATTTATATAACTTAAAGAACTACTGTCATTCTCATAATTTCTAGATTCTCCAGTTTATAAACTTGGTGACATTGCTGTATAGATACTGAAAAACAATCCTCATTATATATTATTTATATAGATAAGTATTTGAAACTGATAAACACTTTTCTAGGATTTTCTCATGTTTTTATGTGACCACATGTAGAGATATAAACTCAGGGGTACTAACACACCCAAGAGGGCAAGGTTAATGTTGATGTACACCAACCTATGTGCCAGTGTGGTTGTTTCCATTTATCCCTTACTGCCACTTGTGAACCATCTCTCATGTATTTTAATTACACATATGTTATATGCTCCACAATATATTATTATTTTTATTTGTGATTTGTTTTTTTAAATTATGAAACAAAATATTTTTTTATTTATCCACACTTTGCCCATTTCTGGCATTCTATGTCTTCAGTAGATTTGACTTTACATTTTGTATCACTACCCTTCTGCCTCAAAGACCTCCTTTAAACATTTCTTCTAGTGCTGTTCTGTTGGTAACAAATTCTCTCATCTTTTAGTACAAAATTGTTTATTTTGCCTTTGCTTTTGAAGGTTATTTTCACTGGTTTTATAATTCTTGAATGATTTTTTTTTCTTTTCAGTACTTAAAATATTTTTCCAGGTGTCATCTGGCTTAAATTTGTTCTCATGTAAGGTTAACAGCATTCTTTATCATCATTCCCTTTTATGTTCTGTGTCTTCCATGCCAGCTACATTTAAGATGTGAAAATTTTTATTTCTCTGCTGATATTCCCTATATCCTCTTTCTCTTCCATCTTTTCCTTTAAATATTTGATGTGTTTTAATATCTAGTATGTGCTTTTCTGCTTTTAACAACCTCCTGGTTATCTGTAGGTCTTTTTCTAATGCTTGTTTGTTCTGTGTCACAGTTTCCTGCTTTTTTGTTGCATTTTAAATAATTATTTTATTTTTATGCTTTTTATGTCCCATACCAACTTGAGAAGTTAGATTTTTGTCTTCTATAAAATTGTGTTGAATTTTGTTCTGAGCAGGCAGTTAATTTCCTGTCAGGTCATTTTGATTCATTGTTGCTTGGTTTTAAGCTTTTTATGGTTGCTTTTAGAACATTACTTCTGATGAGGCTCGATTATCCCTAATTCAGAGGCATTGCTGTTCTGAGTTCTTAATAAAATATCTGGGCATGCTGATTGAGGTCTTCTATACTTTGGTTAGTTGAAACTGTAATGCCTTCCAACATTATACAATCAGTGGAATCTCCATTCAGCTCATTGGTGCTCAGTAACTGTTTTCAATCCAGCCATGTGAAATCTCACATTGTATATGTACAATTGAGCATTCAGTCAAAATTTGAAGAAGATTCATATGTAGGATTTTGGATCTCCTTCTCACTGCAACTTGTTCCTCTTTGGGACCTTCCTCATAAAGTCTAGCCATCTTAGCTTCATCCTACAATCTGTTCCTCTGTCCAGAAAAATTACTACTATCTGTTTGGGTTTCTCCTTCCTTCCCTGCACTTTTAAAAGTAGATGTATATAGAAGTCCAACCTTAAATATTGGGCTCACTTTAAGGATCACAGCTCTATAATGCTTGTTGGGTACAATGCTTAGAAACTGTTGGATATATTTTTTCTAGGTTTATAGTTGTTTATTGTAAGAGAATAAGCCTCAAGTCTATTATTTTGTTATGACCAGAACCTGGAATCAAACACTCTGATTTTAAAAGAGCATGTATTATATACCTGCTACCTGCTGTGCACCATACAAAACATTTTCAAATATATAATCAAGTCAGCCTTTGCTATTTGCTGTTCTCCAAGTAAGACTTACACTTTATTATCTTTTGGGAAGAAGAAGCTTAGGGCAGACTTTTGTTGATTACTGTGCATTTGGTCATGTTGAGTATTTCTGGTATATCCTTTGCATACTGCCTACATTCTGTTTATCTTATGGAATTTATGGCACATCTATTCTGCATTTTTTTCCTAATTCATCTCCCAAGCCAAACTGACTTTTTCAACTTTATTTTTTCATAGGATACTTTTAAATTCACCTCTATTATAGCATTTACCATGTTGATTTATAGCTATTTCTTAATTTGCCAGAAACCCTGGTGAAAGTTTAGGATCCAGTTTCCTCTTTCTCATGTTTCAGTCTCTGCTTGTCCCTGTGTTGCACACATTAGGTTACCTTAAAGGCTTGCTGTATTGAATAGGTACCATCTAATTTAACTCACATAATGACCTTGATAGATAGATAGTATGATAATCATTATTTTTGATAAGAGAGCTAAGACTTAGATAAGTTAGTTTTTTTTTTTTTTTAAATTCCAAGTTACTAGAGTCTGTGATAGAAGTGGATTTCAAGCCCCAAGTTTCCAACTCTGAATCTGGTGTCACTTTACCATGTTCATCAGGCATTGTCTTCACTCCTGTTAGCCCAACCGATATGAAAATAATGCTGTGATCTTTAAATATCAGTATAATTTTGAACAATTACAGAACATCAGAACTGAAAGGGTCAATAAAGCCTAATTAGTCTAACTCCCCATTCAGTCCAGATGTCCTCTACAGCATCGCTAACAACAAAACTGCCATGACTCTTCTATTTCTATCCTTGGCCCCTTAACGCAATCAATATCTATTATCATTAATTCCTTATAGTAGTTCAAATTTGCAATCCTAAAACTTCTAGCCATCATTTCTTTCTTTCCCCATTATGACAGTATAAAACTTGTCTTTGTGATCATCTACCGACAAGCTTTCAAATATGTTTAGTTCTTTCTTTGAAGCTAAACATCTCTAGTTACTTTATCTGCTCTTCATGTTACCTGGTTCTTACTCCTTACATCAAATATTCTGTAGTTGTTGTAGCCCAGTCTTTTAAGGAATCTACAACTATAAAATTCATCCTATGTGATCACATAGGTTACTATGAGACTATTATCTTGGGTGTTATTACAAAGTTCATACTTTTCCTTTCCAAGGTAAACAACATAACGTAAATAAAGGGATTTTCCCTCTGGTTACTGAAAGAGCAAGAGTAGTTATGATTTACAGATGAAAGCCTGAGAAACAGAGTCGTCCTTTAGTACATTAGACTACCTTTTCAAGAGGAGGATAATAGATAATATTTTCCAATTATCTGTCCTCCTCCTTCATCCTGTTGTTTTCTTATGTTGCCTTGACTGGGGAACAAAAAGAAGTAAGAGGCAGTGAATAAGTTATATGTGAAACATGCTCCATCTTTTTTTCTGACCACTGGTCTAAATGAATAAGCAATGAAATACACAGGTGAAGATGGATTTTATGAGTCTCTAAAGTTAGAAAATACATATTCAAAAATTAATTCTACAATCTTAAAAATGGCTTTCACTGTAAATCAGGAGCTGATGAGCGGGAGTTGGGCAATATGGAGAAAATGCAGACCAGAAGAGATTAGGTATTATATATATTATAGGAATTATATATATTATATTACCTCTGGAGGAATTATAGAGAATAGGCATTATAGAGGAGCTACATTTTAATTGGGTGGATGAAGTAAACTCTTGGCTGGATTGAAAGGTTAGATTCTGGTTGATTGCGGTTCCTCTTAAGTTCCAGAAATATGCCAAATCCAAATTTAGAACAAAGATCCAAATTCACAAAAGAGGAAGGCACCCCCTTTCCTACCCAGTGGAAGAAATTAACATATGCACGAGACCATCCATAATGCCATAATTTTGAGATTTTACTCATAATAAGCAGTGAACCTTCAACAATATCTTATCTAATTCTTTGGTGTTTATTAGAAATCTGTATTCTTTCTCTGAGATGTAGAATTAGCTCATGAACCAATATTTCCAAGTATATTAACGTAGGGTCACATATTTCTGAGCAGGCTATGTTTGCTACTGCTTTTCCAGGACCCTGGAAATTTCCTTTCTCATGTAAGTACAGACATGCACCCATATATATAAATATATAAATATATAAATATATAAATATATAAATATATAAATATATAAATATATAAATACGTATATACATATATACGTATATATACGTATATATACGTATACGTATATATACGTATATATACGTATATATATATATGCACACACATGTGCGCACACACAAAGAATGCAACAGTTTTTGGCTTTATCTCACTGTATTGACCCAAATCTCCATTTACCTTCAGATTTAGCCTCAGACTTGGGAGATCAAATTAGACAAACCCAATACACTATCATTTCTGGCATCCTTGAACTTGAATGAGATCATTGATCCTGCAGTCCTTTAGATTTATAATAAATATATGAATATTTACTTTCAAAAATTGTTTTGTCCAGGTGAAATCTTAAAATCTTCAGCTAAAGACATACTATGTGATGTGCCTACAATTTTGGAACTGCTTTAACATGAGCCTATACAAGATAAGTCAGCAACAATTGCATGTTAAAATGTCTGGAACAAACCTTAATAACAATACTTTGTATAACAAGACTTACTGATATCCAATGATTGTTTGCAAAGAAATTAGTTTGTTTCCTAGAATTTTCTGAGGAAATAATAAGATATTTCCTTAGAATGCACACACTGCTTATGGGTTACCTGCTGAGAAGACCTTCTTGTCATCCTAAACTGGGGAAGTTGCTGAAATTAGTGTGCATGATGAAATTTGAGATGTAGCTGAAAAGTTAGAGACAGTTATCTTGAAAGCCAATTTCATTCTTCCATTGCCACATTTTAAAAGCTAAGACATATAGACAGATATTCTCAAGTGATTTTATGGAGCAACTAGGACAGGCAAATATAGAAAAAAACAGATGTAAATCAGGTTAACAATCCTAATTCTGCTTCTGAAAATATTGTCAGTGTGCAAAACTTTGGCTGGTGGGATTGCCCCAGTGAAGCTGTGTTATCATCATCAACCACATTTTCAAGATCCAGAATTGTCAAATGTGTACCTTAGATCTTTAATATAGAAAGGGAAAATTTAATAATTTCGTGGAACCATCTCTGTAAGTATGATAATAGAGTAGGTAGGTAAGTTAGTATCTCCCTATGCAATGGTGATCATAGGAGCAATTTAGCAGCTGGCAGTGTTAAGAGATTATTGTCCAGAACTATAATATCAAGCTTTAAAATTATGGTTTAAAATTTCAGTAACAAAATTCCAGTCACAACTGAATTTGATAAAAGTTCGGATTCATTCTATGATAGTACTGTTAACTTCAGGTGATTTATGAGTGACACTCATCCTTTCAGCATTTGACCAAACATTTATTTGGTGCATTTCTACTTTATTCATATTTACAAATTTAAAAGTAAATTGTCATTTTTTTGGTAATAATCCTCGTAACTGACACACACTCATACATAGATGCATAATATGATGGAAAACAAACATATGTGTATATAAGAGAAATACATTATAGGAACATGTTAAGGAAATGAAACCATTCAAAGCAGAGATCATTACAGAAGACATAACTCAAACTAGACATATCTTCACTGTTATATATAAGTGAAATAAAATTAACAATTAAAGAAGAAACTCCTATTAGACAAGGAAAAATGTGTTGGTTATTTTGTTTCTTCTACTCAGGTTCCTTCTCTAACCTTTGCTGCTGCTTTCTGTGTTCCAGGACACAAACTCTTAAGACTCTATCACTTGGTTCCCCCACTAGCTGGCTTTTAGTCAAATTGCATTAATTCAAGGTACTGGCAGGAAGTCATTGGGCACACAGAGAGAATAGAATCATGGCATTTCTTCCCTATTCCCTTCCTGCTTTTGTATGAGTATATTCTACCAGATAATAACTTTCTATACCACCAGCTCCTTCTGGGCTTAAATAATGCTATTTATTTCCTTGTCTATTCAGATCTTGGGATGTTAACAGCTTTTCACTGTTACTGGTCTCTTAGACTGGGGCATCCTTTTTTGAGTCCCCTAAACCTACTTACTTTGAAGTAAATAATACTTTCATTAAAGTCTCTGTGGTGGATCATTGAAGCAAAATTCTGTTTCTTGCAAGGATCCTGACTTATATAGTAGCTATGACAAAATGAAGTATATAAGAAAATCCCTCTTTAGGGGTACCTGGGTGGCTCACTAAGCTGGGTGTCTGACTTCTCAGGCTTGTGAGTTTGAGCCCTGTGTCGGGCTCTTTGCTGACAGCTCAGAGCCTACAGCTTGCTTCAGATTCTGTGTCTCCCTCTCTCTCTGATCCTCCCCCACTCATGCTCTGTCTCTCAAAAATGAATAAACACTAAAAAAAAATCCCCTGTAAAGAGAATGCCAAGCAACTGTACCTTGTACTGCCCACCATGCAGAAAGAGCACATTGCAGCCGGTCCAGTCAGTCCTATGAGCTTTTCTGCCTTGTAGGTGCATTTGGACTCAGTAGATTTTGTGGTACTTGAAATCTCTGTGGCTGACAGTGATGGTTTGAAGTTTCTGGCTTGCCCCTAGAAGAGAATTTCAGTTTACTCACCTAGGATTTTGGAGCAAAGCCACACTCCCTTCCGCTTGATATTCTTATTTGAGAAGCAGTTTCTGGTTTGCCATTGGGCCCAGGAAGGAATACAGTACTTTTTTTAAACTTTATTTTTATTTATTTTGAGTGAGAGATAGAGAGCAATCAGGAGGGGGGCAGAGAGAGAGGGAGGCAGAATCCCAAACAGGATCTGCGCTGTCAGCACAGAGCCCAATGCGGGACTTGAACTTATGAACTGTGAGATCATGACCTGAGCTGAAATCAAGAGTTGTATGCTTCACTGAGCCACCCAGGCACCTCAGGAATAAAATACTTGAGAATGCGACACCAGGTACCTATGCGATTTGAACTTTCATACCAACTGGGTGCTGAGTTAACAAATCTTAAATTTGTACATGCACGTTAGCATTATAAGTTATATGTAATGGAAATTATATATATGAGACTGAGTGTGAACAGGAATGGGAATCACAAGTACATTGAATGAGCAGGAGAGTCAGACTCCTATAACATACCCCTTCTTTTTTGCCAAATCTCTTCCAACCCACATTTGTATTCACTGGAGAAATCCTCTGACAAGAAGGTGCTCAATAATCAGGTGGGTCAAGTGTATGACTTCTCCCATGGAGTGATGTCTGTAAACCTCTTCTCCAAGTGACCCTGGTGCTTACTTAATGGACCATGTTAAAAATAATCATGGTGGCGTGAATGGTGAATATGCATTATCAACAAAATGGACTGCTCTTTAGCAAGCCTGATCTGGCCACTATGACTAAGTGTCCAGTCATCCAATACCAGGGGCATTGCTGAGCTCCTAATATGACACCATTCCATATTGACTCCAGCTTGGTGGCACGGTGATTACTCTGAACTATTTACATTATGGGATGAATGATGGTTTGTCCACATAAACACAAATAGGCATTCTAGAAATGGCTTCCTCTTCCCCTGCCCTCAAGGCTTCTACCAGTATCATCATGCATGGCCTTATACAAAGCCTTATTCATTGCCATAATGTCAATACTACATTGTCTTTGATGAAGAAACTCATTTTACAGCAAAGGTATTATCATAGTAGATTCCTGGCAATGGAATTAATGTTTCCTTCACCAGTAAACAACTGGCCTGATAGAATGATAAAATGGCCTCCTGTAGTCTCCATTACAGTGCCAGTTAGCTGGTAGATAATATTGTTTGAAATGGTGGTGCTGGCCTAATAACTTACAACTAATTTCTAGTAGATAGAAGCCAATCTATGGTGCTGTATTCCCCAAAGCCAGAATATGCAGGTTCAGGAACTAAGATGTAGAATTGAGAGAAATCTTTCTCGTTATTTTACGTAATAATCCTATTTACAGTATTCTTTTCATTTGAAGTATTTTACTAATTTTGTTTGTCTTCCCTTAGTGGTTTTGGAGGTTTTGCTTTCCAAGGGAGAAATAGGTCTGCCAAGAAATATAGGGGTCTTTGTTAAATTGTGAAAATGCATTTGAAAATGCACCCTTACCATTTTTTGCTTGTAATAATACCATTGACTGAACTGGCAACAATGAAGTTTACTCTATTGGCTAGGGTGATTAAATTTTTTTTTTTTAAAGTTTACTTATTTAGTTTGAGAGATGGGGTCAAGGGGAGTGCAAGCTGGAGAGGGGCAGAGAGAGAGGGAGAGAGAGAGAATCCCAAGCAGTCTCCATGCTGTCAGCGCAGAGCCTCATGTGGGGTTCAAACTCATGAACCGTGAGGTCATGACCTCAGCCAAAATCAAGAGTCTGGGACTTAACTGACTGAGCCGCCCAAACACCCTAGGGGGGTGATTAATTCTGATTAACAAGGGAAAATCTGGCTAGAAGGTCTGGAATCCTGGAGATGCATTGTGGAACCTTTTAGCACTTGTGCTATGTCCTATAAAAAGAGTCAGTAAAATAGTGTGGCCACCAAATAAAGGCAAATCACCAAGGACTCCAGTGCTATGAAATGAAGATTTGTGTCATTTCATGAGACAAAAATTTCTATCCTGCCTAAGTTTAGAAAAGTGTAGTTTGAACATGGAATGGATGCTAGAAAAAGGAGATAATGATGATCAAATTTGACCTCATGATCAGTGGCAACTAATTAACATTTGTTATTAACTTATATGAATTGAGTATTTCTTTCCTCCCACTCTCCTTGCTATCTGGTGTGGGAAGTACTGATGGTAGGTAACATTAAAATTTATGTTCTAGTTGGGAGTTGACTGAATTACTGATACCCCACCACAATATAAGTCATAATAGGACTGTGGTTTCCTCTGTGGTTGGGAGGCAAATTTCTTAATCTTAGCAAAATCGAAGAATGGAAGCTGCATTGGTAAAGTGTTTTTTGATACATTTCTCTTTGCTTTCTGGGTCTATTTTCTTTGCTTCTCTAACTTGCTCCAGGGTCGTGGCTGCAATCTACATCATCTGAGTTTCTTTGTCGGCTGAGTTGGTGCAGAATATACTCAGTGTGAGGTTCCTTCAGGGTTCAAGCTAGGTGGGGAGAGAGATAACTGGGTATTTCCTCCTGTTTTCTCCTTTGGTGCTGTGCCTCTTGTTGCATTTCTCCATATATGGCTCCTTTCCTCATAGCTCCCGTACTCACTTGGCTCTGGTGACATTCTCCATCTTTTTGTTCCTTCATGGCTTCCTGTAGTTGGTTATGTCTCCTTGTTATTGAGCATCTCTCTCTTTCTCTTACTATTTTTAACCCTAGCTATGTCTTTGTAAACAGGTTCTTTATTCAGTTCTCTGCAGTTGATGCTCTGGGAAGAATTGGGATTCCTTTCAGGATTTTATCTAGTAACAATGCCAATGATTTATCATATACGAGAAACATACATAATAAAAATTAAGTCAAAAAGCTTGAAAGTGAAGCTTTGGGCAAAGGTATGGAAGGCAAATTAAAACTAAGAAAAAAACAAGGATTACAATATTAATAAAAAGTAAATTTCATTTGTGGTTGGTAAAAATATTTAAATATGACAGAGACAGTATATATTAATATAGAGGATAATATCTATATAATATAAACACTTATAAATAATAATTAAATACCCTGCTTATAAAATTTATAAATTAAGAAATTCATTAATTATAAACATATTTTTAAAATAAATTTTTCAGTGCTCTTTCCTCAGCTGATGAAAGCTATAATGGGCAAAACAGAAGTGAGATTAAAGAAGACGTAACTAATGGGAGAGAAGTAATACATGGATGTTCATTTAAATGCTCATGGAATGGGTTAAGGTGGACCAAGTATTGAGCCTCAAGGAAGGCCTCAAAGTATTTGAAAAAGGAAAAGTAATATAGATCTTAGTCTATGATGACAAGGAAATAAAACTAGTAATTATTAATAATAATTATAAGCAGAAAATCCATGCCACCTGGTGTAAAATCTTAGTCCTGTCCTTGGGACAAAGAATAAATCAAAATTAAAATTGTAATCTAACTAAGAAATAATAATGAAGAACCATGCTTTTAAACATTGAATATGGCTATAGTAGCACTCAGAGGCTGGTTACTTTAAATACATAATTTGACATAAAAAATAAAAATATAAGATTAATAAATTGAGCATTCAAGTAAAGAATTAAAAATATAACAATGAGTTTATCCTTTGAAAGGATAAATGAGGAATAAAAATATAAATAGGTGTGTGTGTGTGGGTGTGGGTGTGGGTGGGTGGGTGTGTGGGTGTGTGTGGTATAGATAGTTAAGTGTCTAGCTCTTGATTTCAGCTCAGGTCGTGATCTCACAGTTCATGAGATCGAGCCCCACACTGGGCTGTATGCTGACAGCAGGGAACCTGCTTGGGAATCTCTGTCTCCCTCTCTCTCCGGCCCTTTCCCACTCATGTTCTCTCCTTCCCTCAAAATAAGTAAATAAACATTAAAAAATAGAAATGAGTGAATTAGAATATAGAAAACTATAATTTGAATCAATCCAATATTCTATTTTTTTTCTCTTAAACATGACTTTTTTACATCTTTTGTTTTTTTATTTTATTTATTTAAATTGAAGTTAGTTAACATGTAGTGTAGTATCGGTGTTAGCAATAGAATTTAGTGATTCATCACTTACTTATAATACTCCGTGCTCATCCCAGTAAGTGTCCTCCTTAATGTCCAGCCCCCATTTACCCATCCCACTACCCACTTCTCCTTTAGCAACCCCCAATTTGTTCTCTATATTTAAACCTCTTATGGTTTGCCTTCCTCTTTCATTTTATCTTATTTTTCCTTCCCTTCTCCCGTGTTCATCTGTTGTGCTGCATTTCATAAATTCCACATATGAGTGAAATATGGTATTTGTTTTTCTCTGAGTGACTTATTTCTCTTTGCATAATACACTCTAGTTCCATCCACATTGTTGCAAATGGCAACATTTCATTCTTTTTGACTGCTGAGTATTATTCTATTGTGTATATGTACCATACCTTCATTATCCATTTATCACTTGATGGACATTTGGGCTCTTTGCATATTGAAGAGTTATTGTTAAAAACTAAACTGAAATAAAAAGAGAGACTATTATTTAAGCTCTTAAAACAAGAGACAGTCCTAAAGTAAACACACAAAATTATGAAACAGAAATCTCTTTATTTATTTTATTTGTTCAAGCCAGTATCAGTTTAATATCTATTCAGATGGATGGGTGGATGGATAGATAGATAGATACATTGATTTAAAACACAAACTCCATAACTGAAATAGAAATTATTTCTGGGTACTAATGTTGCCTGCAATTTTAAATTTCTACATTTTGTTTATAATTATTTTCTATTTTGCTGAATAAACAGTAGGCATTGTTCAAATATTCAAAATATCCAAATTATACAACAGTTAATATATAATTTAAAAATACTCAGAAAAAAGCAAGCAGTTGTACCCTAGAAGTTTTTCCAGTTCGGCAAACATATCCATTGTACTAATAGCCACAGGATTTTATAATTAAATCTTAAAAGTAAGGTAAGATGTGCCATCAATATTGGCTGGATGATGCACAGATTTAGTTACAAGAGTCCTATTTATTACCTATCCTGATGTGTACATGTGTAGTAATTTTATGTTCAGAAACTTTGATCCTTTTAAAAATTACTTTTTATTACAAAAGCACTATGTATTAATGCATTGTAACAAAGTTAGAAAATATAGAGGAATAAAATATGTAAAATATTCCTTCCACCTGGAGATCACCATTAATACATTTTCTTCTAGCCTTCCTTACATGTTGTATTTTATCAAATGCAGACTTCCTATGTTACTGTTTTTTATCCTGCTCTGTCAGTCAACAATCTTCACATTTATATTTTTGTATATTTTCATTACACATAATATCTAGAAGTAGTTTATTCTTTCTAAAGATGTGAGCTATTCTTGGTCTCTAGCATTTTCATCTACAGTTTAGAGGTGTTGTGTCAATTTTTGAAAATAAGCCTACTAGAACTATGATTATTATTGTAATCAATAGATTAATTTAGGAAAATTACTGCATTTATCAATTTGAGTTTTAAATCTATGAACATATTTTATCTCTCCATTTATTTAGGTTTGATTCAATTTTACTCAATGCTATGTAGTTTTATAGAGATTTTACATATATTTGATTAGATTTATTTCAGTATTTTGATGTTTTGATAATCTAAGTGTATCATTTTTATATTTTAATCTATTTGCTGTAGAAATACAAAATTTTAATACTGGCTTTATATTAGAAACCATACTAAACTGTGTTATTTCTTTTTTTTTTAATCTGTGTTATTTATAATAATTTAGTAGAAAGAAAATTCTCTTTGACATTACATGGACCCAAACATATGGTCTGAAAATGAGAATTGCATTTTACCCTTTCTTACCATTACTCTTTTACTCATTGCTTTACTGCATTGGAGTTGAATAAAATAGGATGAAATGGATTGAAAATGATGAAAGTAAGTAATCTAGGAGGGAAATGTTTTTCCCTTTCACTTTTACCTTGGAAAAATTTTAACATTTCACATTAAGAAGGATTTTTGCTGAAAATTATGTTCATATTTTTGAAGATGATTTTATCAAATTAAAAACTTTGCTTCTGAAGTTTGCTAAGGCTTTACCTAACTTGGTTTTGATTTCTAGTCTATGTCATTCTTCATAGACTAGAATGTCATCAGATTTGTCTTTTCATTCACTAGATTATTCTGAATGATTTTCAAGTATATTTTTGGCATATTTGATGGTCAAGGGTAATGTTTCAAAATTACAGAGAAGTTACAAGAAAAATTCAAAAACGCTAATTCAGAGGGATACATGTACCCCGATTTTTACAGAAGCATCATCTACAATAGCCACGTTATGGAAATAGCCCAAGTGTCCATTCATTGATGAATTGATAGAGAAGATTTTATATATATAATGGAATATTACTTAGCCATAAAAATAACAAAATCTTGTTATTTACAATGATATGGACGGAGCTAGAGAGTATTATGCTAAGTGAAGTAAGTCAGAGAAAGACAAAGAGAGAAAGACTGTGTGATTTCACACATTTGTTGAATTTAGGAAACAAAGCAAAGGAGCAAAGGGGAAAAAAGAGAGAGATGCAAGCCAAGAAACAGACTCTTAACTATGGAGAAGAAACTGATAGATACCAGAGGGGAAGTGGATGGGAGAATGGGTTAAACAGGTGATGGGGATTAAGGAGTGCAGTTATGATGAGCAAAAGGTTTTGTATGGAAGTATTGAATCACTATATTGTACACCTGAAATTGATATTACATTGTATGTTAGCTAACTGGAATTTATTTATTTATAATTTTTTAATGTTTATTTTTGAGTGAGAGAGAGAGTGAGCCTTCGAGAGTGAGCATGAGCAGGGGAGGGGCAGAGAGAGAGGAGAGAAGGAGATACCAAATCCTAAGCAGGATTCAGGCTCTGAGCTGTCAGCACAGAGTCAGACACCGGGCTTGAATTCAAGAACTACGAGATCATGACCTGAGCCAAAGTCAGATGCTTAACTGCCTGAGCCACCCAGGTGCCGCCTAACTGGAATTTAAATAAAAACTTAAAAAAAAATTCAAGTTTGCCAAATGTTTAAATTTGCCCATTTGTTTGTGATTCTCCCTGTCTCTCTTGCTGAATCATTTAAGACTAATTTGCCACATTTATGCCTTCATCCCTAAATTAATCAGCTTGATTTCCTGAAAGCAAAGGGCATCTGCCTATACCCATAGCACAGTGATGAGAACCAGAATTTACTTATTGATGTTTTAGTAAAACATCCTTACATTTGTAAAATAAAAGATAAATCTTTTAGGCTATATTAAATTTTTTATATGTTGCTGGATTTGTTTTGCAAATATTTGTGTAGGATTTTTGCATCAAGTTTTATAAGACCGGATTGTGTTTTTCTTTCATACAGTATCCTATCAGATATTCTATCCAGATACTATTGGCTTCATAAAATGTGTTGGAAAGGGTTTTTGCAGTTTCTGTTCTCTGTAAATGTTAGTCTAGAATTATTACTTTATTAATTTAAAAAAAAAGTTGCAGATGAATTCTGGCTAGGAGTATTCCAAAATTGAATATAGTAAATATTTAATTTTATTAATATATATCATAGTACTCAGATTTTCAGTTTTTCTTGTGTTTATTTTAGTATTATATTTTTTCTTAGAATTTATTCTAAATTTTTAAATTATTGCCATAAAGTAGTTCATAAGACCATCTTCATAATTTTTTTAAAATCACATTTATTTATTAGAAAACATTTTTTAAAGTTATTTATTTATTTTGAGAGAGATAGCACAAGCCAGGGAGGGGCAGAGAGGAGGAGAGAAAGAATCCCAAGCAGGCTCTGTGCCATCAGCGCAGAGCCCAACATGGGGCTCGAACTCACAAACTGTGAGATGATGACCTGAGCCAAGATCCAGAGTCAGACGCTTAACCAACTGCACCACCCAGGCACCCCAAAAATCACGTTTATTAATGTATTGTCTACATGAATTAAAAGTCACTGGTTTTAGGTATATCATTTCTGTGATTATTGACAAATACATGTTATAGGTAGCCACCATCAAAATAAAAATGTAGAAGATGTCGGTCATCCCAATGAGTTCCTTCATGTTCCTTTGTACTAAATCCCCAAACCCTACCTATAGACCCTGGCAGCCACTGATCTGATTTGTCTCTATAGTTCTGCCTTTTCCAGAATATCATATCATGAAATGAAACAGTTATCCTTTTTGTGTGTTTTAGGAACTTAATTTATACTTGTGCATAGATTTGAAATTTGTCCTTTTAAAATTACTAATATTAATTTTGTATATGTTACAATTTATATACATTTTAGGTTGTTTGCTGATGTACATTTTAGGTTGTTTCCTGTTTTAGGGTATTGTGAATAATGATGCTATAAATATTTGCATAATGGTATTTACATGAGCTTCTTTCCACCCCCTTTTTAGGGTAAATTATTAGGAGAGGCATTTCTAGGTTATGTGTTAAATGTATATATGTTTCAAATTATAAGAAACTGCCGAATGGTTTTCCAAAGTGACTGCATTCCCACTAGCAAGATAGGAGAGTTCTATTGCTCTAAATCCTTATTAGCCCTGGTGTTTTCAGCCTTATTTAATTTTCAAGTTTTAGTCAACTATGTATAGTGGCACCTTATTGCGGTTTTATTGATTTCTTTAAATGAATAATGTTGCTAATAATCTTTTCATGTTTATGGGCCATTTGTATATCTTACCTGGTGAAGTGTTCAAATTTTTTCTCACTTTTAAATTCTTAAATTAAAAATATTAAATGTATTTCATATTCTGCCAATGTTTTACATCTTTAGTTTGTTAAACACTGAAAGGGTTAATTCAAACCAATGGGTAGAATCTGTAGTATCTTATCTATGTATTACTAATAACTTGTGCAGAGTTGTGATTACTGATTACAAAAAGTCTGAGAAAGAATAAGAAACAAGCACTTTTGAGCCATTAGAGAAAATTTTTCATTTTCCTGGACTAGATTTACAAACCAAAATTAATTCTTCACTACATGTTTTTGATTATGCTCAAAGGAAAACATTGTCAGGAGGTAATTCCAAATGTACTGAAAAGTATTAACATTTATTTCTAATCTACTTCTGTCCTTTTACATTTGTCCCTACTTTCCACACACTTATTCCAAGCAATTTCTTTGTGTTTCCTTAATTCGTTTTCAAGTCAGGATCTTAAGCTTTTTCCCCTTCCATGGAGTTCTTGAACTGATGGTATCTGTGAGAATTATTCTTTGAAAACCAAAACACAAAGCCAAATCAAAAATTTGATGAGCCATGAACACTACCATGGCAAATGTTAGGACACCGTACTGTCAGTAGGCTTCTGTAGTATGCTTTGTAGATCTAATGAAATCAAACATATGACACTCAGACAACAGAAAATTAGAGACTGACTTCTTAAATATGTTTTTGACTTAAGATTTTGTCAGCTTCCAAGTAAGAGGCTGTATCCAATTTCTTTTTAGCTCTTTATCTAATAAGATTTTATCTTTATCAGGGAGAAGTCATATATATATATATATATATATATATATATATATATATATATATATATGGTTATATATATATGGTTAAAAACTACCATATACATACATATATATGTATAATACATACATATACATATATATATACACATACACACACACACATATATATATATATATATATATATATATATATATATATATATATATAATAGTTAAAAAGAGGTAAGAAATGAACAGGCCTCTTCTGCAACAATTACTTCTAACTTCACTGTAAGTCATATCAATGCTAATCATCCGGAAAAGACCAAGGGAGGGCCTTATCATTGCACACAATGCACTCTATAGTATGTAATATGCCTTACTCTTTTTGGACATAACAATCTGAATTAAAATGCTACTATTTCATTAATAAATATGATATTTAAATCAGCACATTAAAAATCACCACTATGTGTTGAAATTCCCTCTGATGACACTTCAATATGCAGAACACAGTAATTACTTTGAGAAATCAGCTATTCCAAGGTAACTGGGCAGTTACAATATTTTATCAAGTAAATTACCAGTCACCATCAACATTCATCAAGGACTCATTTGGATTTTATTACAGGTTGACATTTACTTATTTGCCCAATTTTTAAAATTACAACTGTTGCACGATTGCCCCAGGGCGCAACTGTAGAAAATTAGCACACTAATCACATTAATTACCATAAATAAAAGGTTATAAAAGAGCAGGAAGTAATAGCATAGAATTTTTTTAAAGCAACTTAGGGCGTCCCTAATAATACTTTTAATTTATATGCTGCATTGAAATTGTTAGGACTCCTTTCCTTCTGTAGTTTCTAACTTTAACAACTCTGCCATAGAAATGTTATTATTGATACCACTTCAGGAATGAAGAAGTAGAATCCTTAAAACGGCTCCTTGGCTGACCTAAGGTCATGCATCTAGATAGATTTAAAGTCAAATCAAGAACTAAGTCTCCTGACCTACCAATACTCCATTCCCCGCCCTGCCCCCCATATGTCTATATTTCTCTTACAGTGATCGAGAGTAGAATATCATTTACCTTTTATGCTCCAGTCTATGAACATATTCAGTGAATTAAAGATCCAGAATATATCTTGATCTACTTGGCACTTTCCAGCTTCATTGGTACCAACTCAGTTTAAGCAAACACCATCTCTTGTCTGGACTACTTACTATGATAACTCACTTCCTTCTAGCCCTTAAAAGATACATGTTCTACAGAGTAACTAAATGATTTTTTAACAATATGAGATCATACCATTTTTATGCTTAAAATGATCTATGAATCCCTATAATCTGATCCCCTCCAATTTTATTTGTTATCACTCTCTATCTCTTCCTTACTCTGCTCTCGCTTTTCTGAGTGCTGGGCATGCCAAGATCCTGCCTCAGGGTCTTGGTTCTTATATTTTGCTTTGTTTGGAATGTTCTACTCCCAGATTTTTACAGAACTTATTTGAAGTTCTTCTTCAGAGAGATTTTATTTGATAACTGAACCTAACCTGGTTTATTCCCTTTTCCTTTCCCCCCTCATCCTATCCTCCAGTCTTTATCACATGATTATGTTTTGTTAGGATAGCATGTGTCTTTTGCTCTCAGAAATGGCCTCATCCATGTGTTTGTTTATTTGGTAATTGTACCTCAATTCCCATGCACAGTCAGATTCATAAGAGCAGAGATATTGCATATCTTGTTCACTTCCTGTAACAAATGCTATTCATTCTCCACTCATGCCCCTTAAAGCCATCCTGGAAATCATATGCCCCTTTAGTTGTTAGTCTTTATATATCCTAAAGACCTTTCTACCTTAACACTTTACTGCCTGAGGTCATTCTCTGGGCATTCTTCCTGGCAGGCAAGAAATGCCAGAAAGTTAACTCCTCTAGGGTACAGCCGTAAGTAAGAAAATAAAATTGGAAAATCAGTAAGTACACATTTTACTCACTCCTCAGGTAGACAGTTTATAAGGTCAAAATTATGAGATATGTTTTACATCTTTCAGTGTCTCCAGTGTAACTGAGTCCTCAGTGCACATAGAAGTAACCAGCTTATTCATGTACATTCCATTAGCATTCATTTCTCCTTCTTATTTGTAGTTATTAAATGAGAGAAAAAAAACACATTTATAAAATCATGCCTATTTCCATGTCCCCAGTGCCTCATTGGATTCATTATCAATTATACTATGCCCTTCTCTTCTCTTTGTTTCTGTCTTCCTTATTTTTTTCTGTCCTTGCTTGTCTTGTCCCTTCTAATGATTTTTCTTTCTAATTTTCTTTCTTGGTCTATATTACTTTATCTTGCACCCATATGATGTTTAACCTTCATTTGCAGGTTTGAGGGTAATGTGAGCCCTGAGAAACCTAGTGCTGTGTCAACAATTCACATAGAGTACTATCTAGATTAACATAGTCATGAATTCCTTGTGACATTTTTTTCTAATGCAGAGGAACAAATTGTTCATGATGAGTACTTTCTGAGTCACTCCAAATGAATTTTTTTCCCCCTGGAGGTGGCTAGTTGTTATCAATATTCATGTTTCCCTCTTCCATTGTTGAGCTTGTGGTCACTCAAAATAAAGACTATATTTCTGGGGCGCCTGGGTGGCGCAGTCGGTTAAGCGTCCGACTTCAGCCAGGTCACGATCTCGCGGTCCGTGAGTTTGAGCCCCGCGTCAGGCTCTGGGCTGATGGCTCGGAGCCTGGAGCCTGTTTCCCATTCTGTGTCTCCCTCTCTCTCTGCCCCTCCCCCGTTCATGCTCTGTCTCTCTCTGTCCCAAAAAATAAATAAAAAACATTGAAAAAAAAAAATTAAAAAAAAAAAAAAAAAAAAGACTATATTTCTTATGCTCCCTTGCAAAAAGGTGTGGATAAGTTCTGGATAAAAGGATAAGAGCAAAGGAGATGGGGGTCATTCTATTTCATGCCTTTGAAGGGAATGCATGTGTCTTTCTCATTTAATTTATCTTTCTTTCTGACTATAATGAGGATGTGGTGCTGCAACACTCTTGGGCAATGTATAATAAAAAGTTGCGTCTTTGCAGCAATGACAGAACTCTGGAGTGGTCCCATTTCTAATGGCTTTTTGAAGCAGGTTGCCATACCACTGTGGACTTCATGTGGAGGAGATAAAAGCTATCTTATTTAAGCTAATCGTGTTTTGTTTGCATCTTTGTTCCATGGAGCTAACCCACGGATGGTCCTAATGACTAGAGCTGTCCAGCAGACTTACATTCTGATGTGTGCGTTCTCTGGCTATGTATGTATGTTTATATATGCATGTATTCACATACCTACATACATGTATATTTCTACAGTAAAGTGATAAAGACCTATAAAAAGCAAACATATTTAAGCAGAACATTTGGTATATAAAACAGCATGTTATATTTTTAAGACAAAGATAGAGTATTAGAATATCATCTCCTCAAATCAAATAATGTGATGTATTTATTTTCTTTGGAGTTGTCTATGAGGTATATGCATAGGTATAATAGCATATGGGAAAAATAGCAATGACACATTCTATACTAGTGTTCTCCCATTATAATCTTGGGGTCTTCTGTTTTATTTTGACAGATGTTAATGTAGGATTTGAATTATGAGTAGTCTAACAATGGTTGAAAGATAGTAGCATTTGACATTTGTATTAACATATCACTGGAGAAATTATAAGGTATAAAATTTAAAATTTACTCTGCTTTTTTGGTGGTTACTTCTAAAGCTAGCTAGTTATATAATTCAGCCAACTTCACCCTTAGGTATTCTAATTCTGTTTTTAAAATTGTAATAAAGAAACTACATGTTTATGTGACTTATATATAAGAAAGACAGCATTGTGATACTGAGTAGACCACCTTAGTATTTTGTAGTCTGCTTCCACTTCTAAATCATTTCATGAATAGGTCAAAGTGAAGCAAATGGAGTGTATGAACACACTAGAATACAAGGATAGTGGTTTTTCTGCTGTTATGGAATACTGTAAAGTGGAAAATAGAGGGCGCTTGATTTTGAGGCGGTTACTTGGGTCTCCCAGCCCAAGAAAAACTCACTGTTGTTCTAATGTTGGTTATCTTTCCATTGGCCCTCTGGCATTTTCTTTCCATCCTTGTTCATACACTTAGTACCTTAGGAATCTGCTGCTATCGAGCACATCAGTGTGCTTCCTTGTCTTCTGGCTTCTGGTGGATGTTATCAGTGGTGAGCAAAGAAGGAGATAAATGATCTCTCTCCTTTTGGGGTGGCCACAGGATGGGTCTTACTGAAACGAAAGTCCCTGCTTTTAAAGGTATCTATCGCCATACAACACTTTTGTATCCAGGTTTGAATAACTTCTGCTCTTCTCTGCCACTTCAGGCCTAGAGATGGGACCAGCTGCAAGGTACGTATAGAATTATTCCTTTTGGTTTATCTGTGTACTACCTGCGACTTTGAAATAGCTCATTTTATTATACTCCATTTAAATTACCCATTTAAATGTATCTTATATTTCTTCTCAGTACCCTCACTACTACAGGTTGCAAATTAAGGCTTTGGTGAATATTCCAAGACGGATTTCTTCGTTCTTTTTTCTTACGATATTTTTCACTTTTTCTTGCACTGAACAATTACAGCAGATTCCGTAGTTAGGGCCAAAGAGATGCAGGACTGAAAATCCTTGTGCCAGATTGGAAAAGCACATTATGCTGAAGTCTGTAAATATAGTCCTATTACTTTGCTATGCACTAAAGTCATAAGAACCACAATGATTTTTATCTATTTCTGCTTTTTCTTTTTTGATTTACAGAGAAGCTACTCTTTTCCAGATATCTGCTTTTTTTCTTCAGAAGTCTTAATTTTGTTCTAGCTAAAGCACCTCTGCTAGGGCTTCTCTTTTGGAGGCAAACCTCTTCTTTAGCATGACATTTTTTTTTCTCTTATTTACCTGTTTTCAACTTTATTATATTTACTGAGGTATTCTATTTATAGAGTGAAATACAGACATCTCAAATGTATATGCCTCAGGTAACCCACACCTGAATCAGGACATTCAACGTTTCTATCATCTCATAAAGTTTCTTCATGCTTTGTTCCAGGAAATAATCCCCAAGCCTAAGGCAAGCAGTGATTTGACTTCTAAGATCTCCAACTGGTTCTGCCAATTCTTGAATGTGATATAAATGGAACCATAGCATATGTAGTTTTTTTATGTCTGACTTCTTTCAGTCCAGATGATGTTTTTGGAATTCATTATATTTCTGTGTGTATTGATAGTTTGCTCGTTTTTATTGCTGAATACTATTCCATTCTGTGATATACTACAATTTGCTGCAATTTGTAGTACAATTTCTTTTGATGGACATTTGGTTAATTTTAGTTTTGCTTCTCCTCTTGTGAGGGCACATTTCTTTTTTATGATGGTAAAGAGTCTATGGCAATTAACTGATAAATTAGGTTCTTCCTCTTATTATTCCTTTCAATCCTTGCTTCTAGCTTGGAACTCCAGGCTAATGTCTAAGTAGACTTAGAATTTGACTTAGAAGAATACAATTATTTTGATTCAAAACAAGATTAATTGAATATTGCTAAACTACTGGGGCACCTGGGTGGCTTGGTCAGGTAAGTGTCTGACTCTTGGTTTTGGCTCACGTCCTGAGCTCACTGTTTTGCGAATTCAAGCCCCAAGCCAGGCTCTGCCCTGGGAACATGGAGCCTGCTTGGGATTCTCACTCTCCCTCTCTCTGCCCCTCTCCCACTGGCACTGTTTCTGTCTCTCTCAAAATAAATGAAGAAACTTTAAAAATATTGATAAACTACTTAACAGAATAATTATAAATTGACACAATTAATATATTTCATTACAAGTAAGAGCCCAGAAGAGTAATCTTTAGATTTGGGGAAATTAGAGTTTATTTTAAAGGGGCACCTGCCTGGCTCAGTGGGTTAAGCATCCAACTTTTGGTTTCAGCTCAGGTCATGATCTCATGGTAGTGAGATTAAGCCCCCATGGAGCCTGCTCAAGATTCTCTGTCTCTCTCTCTCAAAACAAATATCAAAACAAAAAATCATTTGGGATAGCCAAATGCCCTTTCAAAGGTACTACCCTTTCAAAAGCAAATTCTTACAATGAATATCATATTTTCATAAAGAATTATAAAAGCATATTTACATATTGTGACTCTTCCTTTTTTTTATTCCTGAAAATTTAATGGAAAACAGTAATTGCAAAACTTTTTTCAATTTTATGCATTTTTTAAGTTTGTTTATCTATTTTGAGAGAGAGACATGGAGTGAATGGTGAAGGAGCAGAGAGAGAGGAAGAGAGAGAGAATCCCAAGCAAGCTCTGCACTGTCAGCCCAGAGCCAAACACAGGGCTTGAACTCATGAACTGTGAGATCATGACCTGATCTGTACAATTTTAAGTTTTAAAGAGGTTATGACATGGATTTATTTTTGAGGTTTTACTTCTTAGTAAAAAAATTGCAAATATATGATTATTTAATTATATAAATGTAAAACAAGTATCCATCAATTATTCCTGGGAAAAGCTTGAGTTAACTTAAGAATTCTTTTATTTTTAAACACATTTTTCTTGGGGTGCCTGAGTGGTTCTGTACGTTGAGTGTCCAACTCTTGATTTCAGCCCGGGTCATGATCTCACAGTTTCATGAGATGGAGCTCTGTGTTGGGCTCTGTGCTGACAAACTGGATCCTGCCTGGGATTCTGTCTCCCTCTCTCTCTTTGCCCCTGCCCTGCTCACACACTCTCTCTCTTTCTCTCAAGATAAATAAACTTAAAAAATAAACACACTTTTCTCAGTGTCACTAAGTGTCAAAACTTTAGATTATTTTAAAATGTTGACACATTTTCCCTGGATTTCAGAAGAAAAATAAATTTACTTCCTACAAATCAGTGACAAAAATGAGAAATTGAGCTTGTTAGGACCAGTGAATAGAAAGTTTAATACCAGGAAAGCAAGTATTCTCGTTAGTGCATGTGAGTGGTGGTCTGTCTAGGCAGATATTCTGCTTTGCAGTGAGTTTGTGGTTTCTTCGTAATGTAAGGGTTTAGATTTTACCATCCCTGGAAATCATTACTTAATCTTGGTCAGAATGTTTGTTTTTTATTTTGTCCAACAAGTTATTTTACTAAATTGGCAACAAGTGCCACACAGATTGGAGGGAAAAAAAAAAAAAAGACATGCAAGCTTGATTTTTATCCTGCAGCAGTGAGAATATAGTAAAAAGGAGACTGGACTGGGCAACCAAAACTCAACTTGGACTAGCTGGGTGGTGTCCCAAATATGACTGCATACCCATTCTTAGGGAAGATGTTCATATTGTGCAGTTGTATGCTGCTGGGATTATTCCATGGACACTCATCAAGCAGTTTCACTCCAGGAAGTGGAGATGAGTATCTTCTGAGAGCTTTGAAAATGCCAACCATACATGGTTCTTAAAAGATTGAACACAACATGAGGACTGGAAAGATGAATTGTGGGCTGTGACCATGAGGTCCTTTCTTTTCCTTTCTGAAGTTTGTGACTATTGGCCTTGGAATCAGTGTAGTATGGAAAGAATACATCATGGTAACAAAGTAACTTACCTTCTGCTTCAGGGGAGCATTTGGGGAATCAGGCAAGTGACATTCTACTTGAAACTTCTAAGAATAGTTGTAGGTCTAAATCTGTGTGTGTGCTTGTAGTGAAGTGCAGCACTTCCCTCTGTGTGCTATATGTACATTCTTTTATACTTGAAATTATTAAATCTTGTTTAAGTAGTGCAGCATTGTCTCAGCTATCATTGTTAAGATTAAGGGAAGTGTTTGTTCCCACCTATGGAACAATGTAAGTCCACATTAGCACCTGTGTAAGTGCTTCAGTAACTGTGAAGGTGATGGGCAGTATAGCCAACCAACTGGATGCCTGAACTACAAGGTCATCATAATATGTGGAATATATATGCCTAATTTTAGGGAATAAAGAAAGCATTTGGGGAAGTGAGACTAATGAACAAATCAACAAAACTAAAAGTAAAACATTAAAAATGTACTTACTGCAGAGTAGTGGGATGGGATGATGAGTTATTATAATTTTAGGACTAACAAATAACAAGATCTTGTTTTGTGTTATAAGCTGGTGGAACCTTGTCATATATAACTATTTTCCTTTAGTCCTGTAAATTTGCAGGAGATAGCCAATAAAGTTGGTTTCTCCATTCTTGGATGGCGGTATAACTGAAAGTAGACATGTACTAGAGAGCAGCGTTGATTAGAATAAAGGAAACTGCTTCTGCCAAGCTTACTAGTCTTTTCGCAGTACCAACCAGGGTGGGGGCTGAAGGATAGGGGTGGAAATACAAGTTTCTAAAAATTCGTATTACATTATTTTCTATGTCCATTTATTTATATATGTGAAATCTAGTTAAAACAAACATAAAGGGAAGCTTCCCAGGAGAAAAGAATCATAAGGGCTCTCAAGAATGGGCAATTTATAGGTAAGAGGTAATCATCATCATCATCCATTTATAATAATTGCTACAATTTATGAAACACTCTTTGCCAATATACTTTGCATATATTATCTCTAATCTTTTTTACAACAATGTGAATAAAGTATTATAAATCCTATTTACTGATGACCAAGCTAAGGCTCAGAGATGTTAAGTGATTTGCTAAAGATAGCACAGCTAATAAGTGACTGTGTCAAGATTCAAACCGAGTTTGGACTGATTCCAATGTCAGTGAGTTCAATAAGCCAGGGTACTGCCATACGGTTTTGTTTAGGTTATATTATCTGTAAGTTCTTAGGTTCTTTTATTTTTCTTTTCATTTTTATTTTGTAAAGTAGCCAAGCTATCTTCTTTCCATAGTAATAATAGGTCTGATTTGTTACTACATAAAGATATGACTCTGGAAGTTATCCCATGATTTCCATTGGATAACTAGTCTCTTGATTTCAATGAGCAGAAGGCTAGAGGCTCTTTGACTAATATAACATCACTTGCTACATCAGTTCCTAAACTATTCAAATTGTTTGCTTTATGCATCTCTACTCACAGCTAATCAGAAATTGACTAGAGTTAGGATCAATGAGATTCAAATTAAATCAAATTATACCTTTATTTAAATCATTAGTCAGAAAGATTTGATTTATGTCTTTCCTTCCCCTATTCCACGAGAAGGGTTTACTACTTGACATACCTAAACCATAATACATAATTTTCACAACTCAGGCAAGAATGTCAATTTAATTTTTAGAAGCTACCCAGTGTACATTTGCAATGATTTATAATGTTATTTTATCAGATTAATTCTACAGTTGCATCAGAAAACTGCACATCTAGATTTGCACGTCTAGACAGTTTTACATTCATCATCTTCAAAGTAGTTTCTTCCAGAAAGGAACATTTTTCACAAGGGTTAGTTTGAGCTATTTCTTAGGTGAGCTGTTTGAATTTTACATAAGTGCAGTCCACTAAAACATTATGAAACAGAAAGGTCACTTTTTGGTTGTTCTGCCAGGGTAGGTTTTCTTTGTTTCATACAATCTTGTCATTAAAATGCAAATGAATGAAGGCTTAATACGTACAGATTCATATAGCTGATTACTTAAAATTCTTATCTGCTAGTATGATGTTGACCAATTTGCCTCCACAGTTTTATTAATTCTTGTACCCACATTCATAGGAAGGTTTTATTATCCTTATTTTATTTATAAAAGCAAAACTATACAGAAGGATGTAAGAGGGAATGTGTCAAAAGCCACACTGTAAATGTGATTCAAATATATGTTATTATGACTATGTGTGCGTGTGTATGTGTATGTATACAAATTAGAGAGTATGAGCAGGAGAGAAGGGGAGAGAGAGAATCTCAAGCAGGCTCCATACTGAGTGTGGAACCCATGTGGGGCTCCATCCCACCCTGGGATCATGACCTGAGCCAAAATCAAGAGCTGGACCCTCAACTGACTGAGGCACCCAGGTGTCTCTATATTATTATGACTCTAAAAACCATGCTGTAGCCACCATATTGTATGCTTTTGTGAGATATACTTCAAATAGAACTACTTATTGTTTCTTGATTGTTTTACTGAAATGGTCGCACTGCCTCTTTGCATCTCCCTCCTTGATTTGATCTACGTTTCTCCCAAAGGTAAATTTACTCTTTTGAAATGTAGCAATTTTTAAAGCTGCTCCAATTTGACAAGAAAGAAAAGAGGAAAAAATAGGTAAAACAAAAAGAATGTACCTATTTTATGTATGAGAAAGTTAATGTGCTGAAATATTAAATTACTTAAACAGTTATCAGCAATGATGACTAGGGCCAGTAAAGGAGGTGATACCTCTCCTTTGCATTTTAATTCTTGGGAAAATATGTGTTCTCTTTGTTCCTGTGAGTGAACATTAAACTGCATGATCTCAAAGATGTGTTACAAATGACAGCAGATCTTTCTTTAAAAACTTAACTGTAGAAAAGGATAAAGTTGAGAGGTCACCATCCCTAAAAAGGATAAATTTTGATTTCCCAAGATTAGGATCCAAAATACAATATGGATCATAGGATAATCACGAAGGGAAAGAAAATAGAAGCAATTACTGCTTTTTATTAAAAATCTGAAGTTACAGATAAAAGAGTTTAAAATGCATAAATGCAACAAATATTAAATATAATGGGTGGGTATAGAGAGATTTTCCAAGAAAAATTTAACAAAATGTGATAAATTAAAAGAATTCAACAAATCGTTAAATCTATTTAAAAGTAGCTATGTAATTGTACCAACATAAAATTTTTAATGACCTATGAGTCCATAGTAATTGAAGTACTAAATGAAAGTACTAGCTATAATGTGAAGATCTCTGACAATTGGATAATACATGAAAACAAAATGCAATTAGCATAAATAGCATAAATCAGGAAAAAAAAAGTTTAATATAGTCAGGAAATCCTGCAGTCATCTGAATAGGAAAAAAATGCCTTTCAAATAAAGAAGAATGAAGAGAAATTTAAATAATGTAACTATATAAGCAATTTTGGAAAATCTTGCATTACAAATGATGGTATAACACTTATTAAAAGGTTACTGATGGGATTCTAAATATCTTAAAAAGTGAGGAGCAAATTTAATTAGATTACAATAATCATAGTTATGGTGCCTGGGTGGCTCAGTCGGTTGAGCATCTGACTTCGGCTCAGGTCATGATCTCACAGTTTGTAGATTTGAGCCCCTCATTGGGCTCTGTGCTGACAGCTTAGAGCCTGGAGTCTGCTTCGAATTCTGTGTCTCCCTCTCTCTCTGCTCCTCCCCACTCATGCTCTGTCTCTCTCTCTCCTTTGAAAATAAATAGAAACATTAAAAATTTTTTTTTAATTAAAAAAATGTAAAATAACAGTTGTATTTTCTAGTATTTTGCTTCCTCTAATATCATAAGCTATAGAAATGTGACAACACTTACATATGACACATTATCATTCTCTTATTATCTCATTTGTAGTGAAAGTTTATTAGTCATAGAGGATTTGTCCCTAACCCCTTCCACCTCCCTGAATTTGTATTCAGCTTTATTTTTTTTTTAATTTTTTTTAACATTTATTTATTGTTGAGAAACAGAGAACATGAGCAGGGGTGAGGCAGAGAGAGAGAGAGGGAGACACAGAATCTGAAGCAGGCTCCAGGCTCTGAGCTGTCAGCATAGAGCCTGACGTGGGGCCCGAACCCACGAACTGTGAGATCATGACCTGAGCTGAAGTCAGACGCTTAACCGACTGAGCCACCCAGGCACCGCTGTATTCAGCTATAGAATACAAAAATACATTTACCCCACCTGTGGCTAGCTTCAGCCACTTTCTCTGTCTGCTTCATTTGGGCAGTTCAGGCAAACAAGCTAAAATTTTCTGTATTGATACCCCAAATACATAGATGAGAAAAATGAATTTCTTAATTCTATGTAAAGATATAGAGAACCAGAAATACCTTATTTTTAGTGTTGAAATACAATTTTACAAAGGTGGATACTGAGCTTCAAATTTCATATGCTACTATGAGTATCTAACTTTGTTTTCAATTATTCTTAATGCTTATTGCGTTTTCCCATACATATGGAAATGCAAAATATATGACACATAAAATATGTTATTTAATATATTTTTATATTTATGTAAACTTTATATTCATATATCATATTTACAGTTTTAAAATTTCTCCTGCTCTCAACTGCCTTTTGATTAATCTCAACCCAAAGATAAACTACAGAATTTAAAAAAAGTATAAAAGTTTAAAGCTACTGGATTAAAGAATGGTTTTCATAGAGATAATTATTATCTCAGCTTCTGTATCTAAAAGACATGTTTTAACTCAAAGACATTATTTTAACTCAATTACCTGTTATAGTTTCATCTGATCCACTGAACCTTGCGGTGCTGAACTGGGTCAGAAACTTTGGAACATTGTAGAAATAGAGGCTTCTGAAGATCTAAGAATGTCTACAGATAAACATTATTCAAAATAGTGATTGGTCTTGGGTGACAAAGCTTTGCTTCTTTGATAAAAAGCTTGCTAACAGTGTTTTAATTGAAACTTTTAATCTGAATGTTGTCTGAATCCTGTTAAATGTTACTTTCCTGCCTCAATTCAAATTTTCTTAATCTTCATTTTCGCGTTGAATATTGTTACACTGTCTGCCTCATTATGCCAAAGAAAGATGAAGTAAGCTATTAACATTCTGAACGGCCTAGATGTTATGATATAGAATGTCATTCATTTTTATGAGTTGGCTGTCAGTGTGGGCTGCAATAAAGTTATAATTCCTCACTGGAAGTATGTGATGGCTGGTGTTGCTGCAAAATCCTTATTAAAATTTCAATAATTGTAAATTAAAGCAAAAGTAAATAGGACTTTTATGAAATGGTTGTTTCTGAAAGTCAAGTGGTAGAGAACAGGACTCTACAAGATTGTCATTATTTGCTTTGTGGCTCTAAATCATCACAATCCTACTGTTATTTTCTTTATTGAAAAAAAAAATGGACTCATCGTCATTCTGTACTCTGAGCTACAGAATCTGGCTTGCTTATGCTGAGAGAAAGGTGAGGTGGCAAAGTAGAATTGTTGCTTTATTATGTCTATCCTTAAATTCCTGCATGGTGTCATTTGCCAGAAACCTGAAGGTTGCAATTTGAATAGGTTTTTTTTTTTTTTTTAATTTATATATTTGGAAGGAAAGGGGCTTTACATGGCATCTCATGGCCTTATTAAATGAATATGTTAATGTAGCATTCAGCTTGCAAATTTTCTTACACAAAATAGAAAACAAACTATGAGGAAGATTCTCCCAGGACAGATAATGCTGTATTATTTAAGAATATGTTACCAAAAAAATGCAAACTGTCATTCAGAACAAAGGAATTTATACTCAGAATTCTCTTGTGTGTTCGTTGTTTAGCTACCTGAAAAAAATTTGTGGTTGCAAAGATAAGAAATATTTTATTTATTTTTTTTATGTTTTAGTGAGGTATAGGAAATATTTCAAAGTATGTGATACATTTCATCATAATGAATATGATTGGAAAAGAACATATAAAGGAAGACTAGTAATTTTATGTCACATATTTCATTGCATTTATTCTTGTCTCTATTGTCTTACATTACAGTAGCTTGTTAGAAATTTGGTACTTTTAAAGATTTGTCTAACTTTGTTCAGTGTTAGTAAGATGCCATACTTCAGGGTCCACTTGACAAATATGTAAGGGCCCATAAAGATGATTTGAGTGGAAGTTTGAGGGCAGCTTGCCCTGATTCTTGAGGACTTCCATAGCAGCCTCCCTAGCAGTTACTATCCTTTTACCCTCTGAGGTTTTAGCTTTCTCTTTCTGGTTTTTGAGAAGCGTGGCACTGTTCAGGTCTTCAGTGGCCTGAACTTTGAGTAGTGCGATAAAGATGTCCCTATCTGAACCTCTTGCATTGGATGTATTAGAAGATGCTACATTGGGGAGCCTGGGTGGCTTAGTCAGTTAAGCGTCCGACTTCAGCGCAGGTTATGAACTCGCTGTTCAGGAGTTCAAGCCCCGTGTCAGGCACTATGCTGACAGCTCAGAGTCTGGAGCCTGCTTCAGATTCTGTCTCCCCCTCTCTCTCTCTCTCTGCCCCTCCCCCACTCGTGCTGTGTGTCTCTCTCAAAAATAAATAAAAACATACAAAATTTTTTTTTAAATGCTGCATTGCCTGTCCTAGGTTCTCTCATCCTCTGTGTAGCTGGGAATTACTGACTGTAGTTTAAGCAGCTTTTCTGATAAATAATGACTTGTCAGTAGCTCTCCATCAGTGACAAGTTTATCATCCCTTCCCTCTGTTATACCCCAAAGATAGCAGATAGATAAAATTAATGCTTGTTCTCTGAGGCAGTCAGCTGAACCTCCCTGCCTCCCACCTGCTTTTGTCCTTTTACAAGATCAAACTGAGCTCTTCTGACTACTACTCTTGTTTCTCAGTCCTCATAGTTCCTCCTTTCCTGGCTGGGACTTACATTCTTTTGCCTCTGGGCCCAGTAGATTGAGAGAGTTCTTTGTTTTTTGGTTGGTTGTTAAGCTTAAGGATATGAAGAACCAAGGAGTTTTCTTCAACTACACATTTTTCTAAGAGTGATCCATTAAGATATTGTTTTATAGATAAGTTTATCTTTAAAAACTTGCCAATTTGAATTTTGATATAATTCTGATTGAGGACATGATTTAAGGTTGCTAACATATCCCATGATAAGTGGAAATATGTTTGGTCAGTCACAAAGCCATCAAATAGTTTGTACAGGAATTAGAGAAGAATCATGAGTTCTGTAGATGAGTCTCACTCACTGGTTGTGGAACATTAGGCTAGTTGGTTCACTTCTTTCATCTAAACTGAAGATAATAAAATGCTGAAAAAGTGATTAACACAGTGTCTGGCAGTCAGGGACATTCAGTAAAATACAATTCCCTTCATTTATCTTACCCGGCCTCCACATACTTTCCAGTTATTAACAGTTATCTCTCTTAATTAAATACATGAATTTAATTAAATACATGAATTAAATTAAATACATGTTTATTTATAATACATGTTACATGTTGTAATACATGTTACATTTATATTTAATTAAATACATGAATCCAAATAAAATCACGTTTTGTTAAATAGCCAAGTAGATGGTCATTTTTTAGCAGATATCCTGGCAAGAAGAAATCAGAAACACTATTCCTTTCTCTCTTCTTATCAGTTAATATTATTACATCAAAATGGAAAGAAGTAAAAAAAATTCTTATCTCTATGAATTCAATGTGTCAAATTTCTAATAAGGATGTGAATGTTTTTTTTACACACTCATCATATATGTATCACACTAAAAAGATCCTTTAAATGACTCCCCTGAAAAAAAAAAGACTCCCCTGAAGAAAAAAAATCATTTATGTCACTCCCCTGGAGGAAAAAAAAAGAAAAAGCAACTAATATTATTCCTGACATTCCCATAAGGAACAAAGAAGAGAAATAATGCACACATGTAAAACACACACAAAGTGTATGGATGTGTAAATACCACACAAAAATAAACCCTTCCAATATGTCAAATTTTCACAATGAATTTCTGCAAAACTATACTAAGACATTTTCTTATATTTATTCTATTACTTCATGAAGGCAGAGCAAGAAAATAATGTATAAGACATGCTACTAATTTTGTTGTCCTTTTAGCTTCTCATCTTCCATAATCCATCCTGCTTACTGTTATGGGGATGTGTGAACAAACCACCACCCCTTCCTCCTTTTAGGATACTTGTTTAGTATAGTAGGCTTTCATAATTTCAAAACGGATTTGAGGGTTTTGCAAATTAGATAATGTATTCTTCTTGTATCTATGAAACTCAAGGACAAATAACCCTGTATTATGTACTGTCACTATGGCCAACAAACCCATTGACATTGACTGAATAATCTAGAAGGATTAAGAAATGAAAGGGAAATTTTAGTACTTTGACTTGGAGTCATTTAGTCTTTTCCAAGTTCTGTTACGAATTTACTTCTTCAGCAACAGTGTTGACTACCAAATGCACATCCTTGTGACAGGGGCACAGGAGAGATGACAATAATATTTTATTTCCACTCGATATATTTGCAGTTTAATAGAAAAGTGTAAAAAAGGTTAATGTTCATGTGAGCAGAAAATACGAAAATGCAATCTCTGAGCAGATAATTCTATATTTAAGCATACAAATTAGTATTGTAAACTCAGGAAGCTTTTATCATAATATTTCCATTGCAAAAATTATTTTGGAAACCTCATAAGATTTGTGAGGACTGTTTAATAACTATTTAAGAATTTCTTTTATTGTGTTAAGAACACAATATGAGAGCTATCCTCCTAGCAAATAGAGTGCATGTTGCATTATTATTGACTATATGACAGTTTGTACAGATCTATAGAACTTACTCATCTTACTTAACTGAAACTTTATTCCCATTAATTTGTATCTCCTCCTATCCCTCTCCCTCTGTTCCCTTGAAACCACTATTCCAGTCTTTGATTATATGAGTTTGACTATTTCAGGCATCTCATGTAAGTGGAATCATGCCGTATTTGTCTTTCTGTCACTGGCTTATTTCACTTAGCTAAATGTCCTGAAGATTTATCCATCTTGTGGTATATTGCAGAATTTCCTTTCTTTTCAAGGCTCAGTAAAGTCCCATTGCATGTTTTACAACATTTTCCTCATATACTTATCTACTTGTGGAGGAATATTTAGATTGTTTCCACATCTTGGCTTATGTGAGGGATGCCGTGATGAACATGAGACTGTTAATATCTCTTGGAGATGCTGGTTTCAATTCTGTTGAATAAATACGCAGAGCTGGCATTGCTGGATCATATGATAGTTCTATTTTTATTTTTATCTTTTTTTGAGGAAATTCCATACTATGTTCCGTAAGTGGCTGCACCATTTACATTCCTACCAAGGGTCTTCAAGTGTGTCAGTTTCTTCACATCATTACTAACACTTGCTATTTGATTATGGATAATAGTTATCCTAAAAGGTGTGTGAGATGATATCTCAATGTGGTTTTGACCTAAATTGTCCAAATTTGTTCAAATTTGGTTTTGAGCTAAATTTGTCCAAAATTGGTAAATCAGATGCTGGCTCTTTGCTCAACACTGACAAAGTTGGAGCACTGGACACAGAGACCAACACTTTGCCTCCCTAACGGGCAGCTAAGAATTGGGATTTTTCATCCATTCGTTCTGAGAATGGTGTCTGTGAGCCCATGCCTCCGTCTTCAGAGAAGCCTCTGTCTCCGTTTACTACTGGTTTGCTGGACTTTTCCAGACCTATCAGAGCTCTAAGATTGCCAAGATAGAAGCCGGTTCTCTGGGGACTCCTCTCAGTAAAGTTGGGACACTAGGTCCATGAACTTTCCTTCCTCCCCTGGAGGAAACTGGATGCTAAGTGGTCTTCTTTTGATTGTATGGTGTTGTGCCAGAGGCAGGAACTCCAGTAAAAAAGTGTCCTGATCTCCATACAGGCTTCAGTTGATCTGGTTTTGTATTCACTTTGGGTGCAGGAACCTTTCAATTAGTTTCTAGGTTTTCACAAAGGAATTTATCTGTGAATTGTTGCTGATTCTCTGTGTGTTGGCAGAAGGAGGGTGGAGGGCTTCCTTCTTGTCATCTTGCAGATGTCACTATTTACTTTTTATTTTTTTTTTTTTTAAATTTTTTTTTTTCAACGTTTTTAATTTATTTTTGGGACAGAGAGAGACAGAGCATGAACGGGGGAGGGGCAGAGAGAGAGGGAGACACAGAATCGGAAACAGGCTCCAGGCTCCGAGCCATCAGCCCAGAGCCTGACGCGGGGCTCGAACTCACGGACCGCGAGATCGTGACCTGGCTGAAGTCGGACGCTTAACCGACTGCGCCACCCAGGCGCCCCAACTATTTACTTTTTAGTTATAACTTTATCGAATTATGCAACTTGAAAACCCACATTATTTAGCAGAATTACATTTGAATAACTGTGGCTGCCTCCAAATTTCCAATATACCGTCAAAAGTGTTTAGCAATATTGAAGACATGTCAAAGAATGTCTCTATAAGATAAGATGTCTTCATGTGCTGGTGTCACTTCTCACTATTTTCTTCTATAGGTTCAATGCAATTCCAACCAAATACCTCATCCACTTTAAAAAATAGATATTGACAAACTGATTCCAAAATTAGTATGGAAAGTGGAATAATCAAAATAATTTTGTAAATGAGTCTTGAATTAGGCACGGACTTTTATATGTAACACAAAAGCGTGATTCAAAAAAAAGATATATTGAAATTTATCAACATTAAAATTTTGTTCAATGAAAGACACTGTAAAGAAAATAAAAATGCATGACACAGACCAGGAGAAAATATTTGCCTAAAACATTTCTGACTAAGAATTTGTATTGAGAATATATTTTAAAACTCCCAAAAGTCGAATAATAAAAACTTAATATAAAGTGGTAAGAGTTGTAAACATATACCTCACCAAAAAAAGATACACAGATTACAAATAAACATGAAAAGTGACTCAGTACCATAACTCTTAGGGACATACGAACTAAAATCACAATGAGATGCTTCTATGTAACTATTGGAGTGACTGAAAAAACAAAAGAGGTCTGGTAATATAAGTAAGATAAGGTCAAGGAAATTTGCAAAAAATGCACTAAATTTGCATGAATGCTGAGCAAAGAGATTAAAAGTCAGAAAACATGAGATAAAAGTTAAGAGGCATGGAGAATGATTACAGTATCCCATATCTGTATCATAGGATGTCTAATAAAAGGAGTCAGAGATAGGTAAGGGAAAGAAATCTAAAAGACAATAGAAGGATATTTGTTTTGGGTGAATAGAATATTCAAATTGAAAGAGTCTAACAAAGGATGAATATGATGAATGAAGAAAGACCTTGGCATACCCTGCTAATGTAGAATTTTAAAAATGAAGAGCAAATTTCAGTAACTAACAAAAAAGGAAAATAAAATATCCACAAGTAAATGAGGCCCAGACTCAATTTAAAAATGATCTGTTTACATATGCTATAAATGGTGGATGAACATGTAGTTCTCTTACACTGTCCTCATATCTTCTATCCCATCCTCCAAAATTGTTAAAACGCTATTTATAATCCATATAAAGGGTTTATATTAATATAATTATTCAAATGCTTTGATGCCAAGCTGGCCTGTACATTCTTTTTTCTTTTTCTTTTTTATTGAGAGAGAGCCAGAGTGAACTAGCGCGAGAGAATATGAGTGGGAAAGGGGCTGAGAGGGGGACAGAGGCTCTGTGCTCACAGCAGAGTGCTCCATGCGGGGCTGGAACTCAGGAACTGAACTGTGAGATCATGACCTGAGCTAAAGTAGAATGAACGCCCAACTGACCGAGCCACCAAGGCCCCCTTGGCCTGTGTATTCTAATCATAGTTCCTTACTTCAGTAGACTATTTGCTCTTTAATTTCCATTTGTCTCTTTCTCTTTCAATATTTTTCTTTTTGTTTTCTTGAAATATTTCAATTGTTCTAACATCAATTATTTTTTAGTCCTGTGTATTGAGGGTCAGTGAGATCTGTCTGCCACTGTGTTCAGTAGGCGCTGCTTATTTTAAAACTCACTGTAGGGGCGCCTGGGTGGCGCAGTCGGTTAAGCGTCCGACTTCAGCCAGGTCACGATCTCGCGGTCTGTGAGTTCGAGCCCCACGTCGGGCTCTGGGCTGATGGCTCGGAGCCTGGAGCCTGTTTCCGATTCTGTGTCTCCCTCTCTCTCTGCCCCTCCCCCGTTCATGCTCTGTCTCTCTCTGTCCCAAAAATAAATTAAAAACGTTGAAAAAAAAATTTAAAAAAAAATAAATAATAAAAAAAACTCACTGTATTGTATCATTCTAGCAAGGATGGATTCATTGCTACTTGAAGCCCAAGATTTTCACTTTCTGTGTTTATATCTTTATTCTATTGTTACATCCTTCATGTAACTTAAAAAAAATGTTTATTTTTGAGAGTGAGAGATGGAAGAGCAGAAAAAGGGGGGCAGAGGATGCGAAGCAGGCTCTGCACTGACAGCAGACAACCAGATGTGGAGCTCAAACTCATGAACCTTGAGACCATGACCTGAGCCAAAGTCTGAGGCTTAACCAACTGGGCCACCCCGGTGCCCTCTTCATGTCACTATTTTAGAAAGATATATCAAAGCAAAATTGCTATGCCCTTATTATGTGCTTGGAAATACATTTACTATGCTTTCTTTTTAACTTCTATGCCCAAGAACTGAGTATAGAATTCTAGGTTGAGGATAGTTTCTAAGGAAATATTCATCAAAAAAAAGGTAGCAATACTCCTGCTGAGTAGTCTCATACCCTTCTTATTTTGTCTCTTTGTGTCTCATCTCTTCCTTTTTGGGTTTTTGGAGCATCTCTTAACTCTAATTTTCAGAAACTTTTCGGTGATGTCATGTATGTATGTTTTTATTCATTTTGCTGAGCACTTGACATATCTATTCCATCTTTAGACCCAAATACATTAAAATAGCATTATTTGAGTATTGAGTCTTTGCTTTCTGGAATTCTTATCAGTTAGATAATGGGCTTCTTAATTTAATCCTCTGCATTAAAACATATTTTGCTTATTTTATGAATTTTGTTCTCTCTGCTTCTTGAGAAAAGTCTTAAAATTTTTGTTTAAATTGCATCTGAGCAATGATTTGAACTTCTAAGAGCCCTCTATTAATCTATAATTATTGTTTTTATCCCTTTCTCTTTTTTTATTTCATTGTTTCTTTATTTCTCTCTTTATTTCTCTCCTCTTTCCCTTGCCTCCTTCCTTCTTTCTTTCCTTTCTAGTTATTCGTTGTTTATCTGACATCCCAATTTATAGCATCTTATGTATATTTTATGTACTAAATCTGGTAACCCTACCCTCTTTTACAAAAATTTACTTAGGTCTCAAATATGTACATATACATATACATATACACACCCCTTCAAATTCATTTTTTTGTTTTTCTTAGCATGTTGTACTTGTTTTATGGTTAAACATGAGTTCAACCCAACATTTTTTTACTGGAATTCAGTGGTTTTACACACACACACCCTGTGTAGAGGCACAGGGGCTCTTATCAATATGACAGATTACCTATATGGTACTAGATGTCAGCACAGAGGAAAAATATGGAAACATTAGAAATATTAAGGTAGATCTTTATGTATTAACATGGAAAATATCTGTAAAATGACTTGCACATTCATTATTTATTCTACAAATATTTATTGAACATCTATATTAAGCACCATTCTAGGCATTGGGAATATAGCTGTGGACAAAGTAAACAAATTCCCTACCCTTTACTTCAAATAGTAATAAAATATAAATGAAACCAGGAGGAGTATATAGAATGATGGAAGAGTGATCAAGGAAAGCCTTTCTGATAGTATTTAAATATGTGATTGAAGTATAGTTTTTTATTGAGTTTTTAAATTTTAATTCCATTGTAGTTAACATACAGTGTTATGTTAGTTTCATGTGTATAATATAGTGATTCAACAATTCTAGAAAATTACTCAGTGCTCATCAAGATAAGTATATTCTTTATTCCCCTTCACCAGTTTCACCCACCCACCTCCCCTCCAATAACCATCAGTTCTCTATAGTTAAGAGTCTGTTTCTTGGTTTGTTTCTTTTTTTCCTTTATTTTGTTTCTTAAATTCCATATATGAGTGAATCATATGATATTTATTTTTGTCTGACTTATTTAACTTAGCATTATACTCTATAGCTCCATCCATGTTGTTGCAAATGGAAAGATTTCATTATTTTTTATGGCTTAATAATATTCCATTGTATATATATATAGCATGTGTTCTTTATCCATTGATCTATCAATGGACAGTTGAGTTGCTTCCATAGTTTGACTATTGTAAGTAATGCTGCAATAAACATAAGGATGCATGTATCCCTTCAAATTACTGTTTTTTTATTCTTTGGTTAAATACCCAGTAGCGATATTACTGGTTTGTAGGGTAGTTCCATTTTTAACTTTTGAGGAACGTCCATACTGTTTTCCACAGTGGCTGTACCAGTTTACATTCTCACCTGATAGTACAAAGAGGGTTCCTCTTTCTCCAAATCCTCACCAACCCCTGTTGTTTCTTGTGTTGTTGATTCTAGCCATTCTGACAGATGTGAGGTTATATGTCATGGTAGTTTTGATTTGCATTTTCCTGATGATCAGTGGTGTTGAGCATCTTTTCATGTGTCTGTTGGCCATCTGTATATCTTTGGAGAAGTGTCTGTTCATGTCTTCTACCTATTATTTAATTGGATTATTTGTTTTTTGGACGTTGAGTTGCAAGTTCTTTATGTAATTTGGATACTAACCCTTTATTGGATATGTCATTTGCAAATAACGTCTGCCATTCAGTAGTTTGCCTTTTAGTTTTATTGGTTGTTTCCTTCACTGTGCAGAAGCTTTTTATTTTGATAGAGTTCCATAGTTTGCTTTTGTTTCCCTTGCCTCAGGAGATATGTCTCGAAAAATGTTCCTATGGCCTATATAAGAGAGATTACTGCCTATGCTCTCTTCTAAAATTTTTGTGGCTTCAGTCTTGCACTTTCGTCTTTAATCCATTTGAGTTTATTTTTGTGTGTGATGTAAGAAAGTGGTCCAGTTTCATTCTTTTGCATGTAGCTGTCCAGTTTTCCCAGCATCATTTGTTGAGCAGACTGTCTTTTTCCCATTGTTTATTCTTTCTTCCTTGGTCAAGATTAATTGACCATAGAATTGTGAGTTTATTTATCAGTTTTAGTAGTTTTTTGGTGGAGTCTTCAGGGTTTTCTATATATAGTCTCATGTCATCTGCAAATAGTGAAAGTTTTACTTATTTCTTACCGATTTGGATGTCTTTTGTTGTTTTTTCTTGTCTGATTGCTGTACCTAGGACTTCCAGTACTGTGTTACATAAAAGTGGTGAGAGTAAACATCCTTGTCTTGTTCCTGATCTTTGGGGTAAAGTTCTCAGGTTTTCCCTATTGAGTCGGATATTGCCTGTAGGATTTTCATACAAAGCCTTCATTATTTTGAGGTATGTTCCCTCTAGACCTACTTTCTTGGGGGCTTTTATCAAGAATAGATGTTGTCCTTCCTTAGATGCTTCTTCTGCATCTATTGAAACGATCGCATGGTTTTTGTCCTTTCTCTTGTTGATGTGATATAACATGTTGATTGTTTTGCTTGCATCCCAGGAATAAATCCCACTTGATCATGGTGCATGATTTTTTAATGTATTGTTAGACTTGGTTTGCTTTTGTTCAGGATTTTGTTCAGGATGTGTTCAAGATTTTTTGCATCTGTATTCATCAGAGATAATGGCCTATAGTTGTCTTTTTATGTGTGGTGGCTTTATCTGGCTGTGATATCAGGGTAATGCTGGTCTCAGAATGAATTTGAAAGTTTTCCTTCCTCTTCTATTTTTTGGAATAGTTTGAGAAGAATAAGTATTAACTCTTCTTTAAATGTTTATGAGAATTCACCTATGAAGGCATCTGATTCTGTACTTTTGTTTATTGGAAGTTTTTGATTACTGATTCAGTTTCATTGCTGGTAATTGGTCCATTCAAATTTTCTATTTCCTCCTGTTTCATTTTTGGTAGGTTACATGTGTTTAGGAATTCATTCATTTCTTCTAGGTTGTCCAGTTGGTTGGCATATAATTTTTTATAGTATTCTCATATAATACTTTGTGTTTCTGTGCTTTTGGTTATTTCTTTTCTGATTTTGTTTGAATTCTTTCTCCCTTTTTGTCTTTTTGATGAGGTTTATCAATTTTGTTGACCTTTTAAAAGAATGAGCTCTTGGTTTCATAGACCTCTGTTCTCTTGTTTTGTTTCCATGTAATTTTTCATTTTTCTTTGATTTGTTTGTTGAACCATTCACTGTTTAGTAGCATGTTATTTAACATGCTACTAAGCATGTATTTGTGCTCTTTCTAGGTGTTTTCTTGTGGTTGATTTCTAGTTTCATAGCAGTATTGTCAGAAAAGATGCATGGTGTGCCTTCAGTCATTTTGAATTTGTTGAGATTAATTTTGTGGCTTAATATGTGATATATTCTGGAGAATGTTTTATGTGCACTCGAAAAGAATATGTAATATACTGTTTTAAGATGGGATGTTCTCAAGATACCTGTTAAATCCATCTGGTCCAGTATGTCATTCAAAGATAGTGTTTCCTTGTTGATTTTCTGTTTGAATCATTTATCCATTAATGCAAGTGGAGTGTTAAAGTCCACTATTATTATTGTATTATTTTTTATTCCTTTATGTTTGTTATTAACTGTTTTATGTATTTTGGTGCTCCCATTTTGGGTATGTATTTGGGTATTTGGGTATGTCTCATTGCTCTTTTGATTTGCATTTTCTAGATGACTAATCATATTGAGTATCTTTTCAAGTACTTATTGATTATGTGTATATATTTCCTGGAGAAACGTCTATTACAATCCTTTGCCCATTTTTTAATTTGTTAAGAAACGTTTTTATTTTCTCAGTATAAGTCTCATTATATATAATTTGCAAATATTTTCTTAAATTCTGTGGGTTGTTTCTTGATAGTGCCCTTTGAAGAGAAAAGTTTTTAATTTTGATGAAGTCCAGTTTATTTCTATTTTCTTTGGTTGCTTGTGCTTTTATTATTGTATCTAAGAACCCATTGTCAAATCCACGTTTATAAAGATTTACTCATAAGCTTTCTTCTAAGATTTTTATGTTTGCCTCTATTACATTTTGGTCTTTGATCCATTTTGTATAAATTTTTATATACGTGAAAGGCAAAGGTTCTGTTTCATTCCTTGGTATGTGACTTTCCTGTTGTTCTAGCAGGATTTGTTGAGATGATTCTTTTCCATTGAATGGCATTGGCACTTAGGTAAAAAAAAATCCGTTGATTATATTTTTATTTCAATTACAGAATAGTTCTGTGGTTCTTTTTATGGTTTCTGTCTTTTTGCTGATACTCCCTATTTGATGTGGCATTGTCATCATACTTTACTTTTTAAATCATGATTTTCTATGAATATATTTGTAATGGATACTTTGACGGCTTTCCTTGTTAAATTGGACATCTGGATTCTTTCATAGGCAGTCTCTGATTTTGTTTTCCTGATGTCTGAGTCATACTTTCCTGTTTCTTTGTATGCCTCATAATTTTATGCTGGAAATGTGCATTTTAGATAATAATTGTAGCAACTCTGGAAACTGCTATCCTCTCTCCCCATCTCTAGAACTTGTTACTGTTATTTGCTGCTACGTTTATGACCGGCCAGATGATTTTAATGTGAAGCCTCTGATGTTGTTGCCCAAGTGGTGTAGCTTTGGTTATGCCCGCTGTACCTCAGATGACAATGGTTTTGGTAGGGCTCTCTTTGACTTCCACTTCACCTGACCACACAAAGCTGCTAAGTTCCATAATTGACAGCTGGTTAATTCATTGTTTTCAACAATACTCTGGGGTATAAATTACTTTATACACTAACCCACTTAAATTTCAGCTTCTTTATGGGAGCAGAATTTGAAATTTTGAATTTTTTTTCTGATTCTAGGTTGATTTCTCTCATCCCCTTTGGCCTTCTCTCTCCTCCACCCCCATATCTCAGGCAAACTAGCAGGCCTACAGTTTAGCCTATACATCTATTGAATGCACCAATCTCTGTACAATTGCCTATGGCTTAGTATCTCAGCCATCGTTGTTTTCCAGTACCCATTATGGCACTTTGCTCTGAATGACTGAACGAAGAACAACCCGTCAGTGATGCAGCCACATCCTCTGCTGAAGCATCTTAAAATTTGAAGAACCATTCAAATAATAATAATGCACATATGGGGAATGTCCCCCCTTATCTTAGTGTTGATATATTTTTGCTTGGTTATCATCAAATATTTTATAAAACATTTAATAAGTTAATAATATGTCTATTTAATTTCCCTGTATGCACATTATAAACCATTTAAGTGGAAAAATACCAAGGTTTCACCTTGAAAAATGGTTGCCTTGTAATTTTGAATGCAACTAAAAGCCTATTCTTTCCAGTGAATTCATAATCTTAATAAAAGCCTTAGGAAAATTGGTGTATTCATTATATAGGGAATAAAATATGGGATGAAGGCGTATTGTTTTGCATTGAAGCATATGCTTTTTATTTAAAAACCACTTTCTGGTGTTTTTGTGTATATTTAGTGCTGAAGGTTTTTATTAGGTTAAAAGTGAAATGGTTGCTATGCTGGTAATGCACACATTTTCAATTAAAGTGTCTAAAACATCTAGACTCATAAAATTAATTGCAAAGATGTACCCAAAATAACAAAAAATATAAGTTAGCACAAGTTAAACATCATGTTAATATTTGGAACATTCAAGAAAATTGTCTGCAAGCATAATACCAGTGGCATTAATAACTAATACAGCATTTTCACTCTCTCAGGTAATGTTTAAGTAGGCTTAACAATGACATGCAAGCTAAATGCACAATATTTGTATTATTGGCATCTGTGATTTTAAGGATGTGTGAAGAATTGTCAATAATTCATTAGCATGTTTATTGTGAATAGAAAAGAAGCATGACACTCTTCAATATCCCTGCTGCGTCGGAGGAGGCCTGGTGGAGAATTGGGACTTTCACCATTGTCCACTGGTAACAAGGCCACTGTTACCATGTTATCAATGGAGACCATCTGGGTAGCCAGAACCCACCTTTCTGCCCATTTGCAACAAGGAGCTCCTCACCTCTGGTGTCAATAGAGGCCATGTGGATAACTTGGACTTCTACTTCCACTGGCAGTAAAGAAATGGTCTCCACAATTCCTTTGTATGTGCAGTGTCAGAAACAGCTATTTAAAACAGGAGATCTTAATAAGACCCAGAGTCTTATAATATGAAAATGCCCAGATTTTAATTTAAAAAAACCATTTGTTATTACAAAAACCAGGGAGGTATAAGTCTGCATGAGGAAAGATAATCATTGTTAAAAGTGAGATGACAGAAATTGTAGAAATGACAAGGATTTTAATGCAGCTATGATAAAAACCCGTCAACAGAACACCCTTGAAACAAATAAAAATATAGAAAGCCTCAGCAAAGAAATAGAAAGCCTCAACAAAGAAACCGACACTATGAAGAAGCAAATGGAAACTTTAGAACCACAGAGTCTAGTACCTGAAGTAAGAGTTCAAAGGATTATCTCAATAGTAAAACAATTAGTGAATTGAAAGAAAAATGAAAATTGACAATCTAAACAATTAAAAAATGATGAAAAATTAAAAATGTAAAAAGTGTTGTGGATCTACAATAAAAGATCTAGCATTTGTGTCTTTGAGTTTAGGAAAGAGAGGAGTACAGGGCTAAAAAAGTGTTTGAGGAAATAATGGGTGTAAAGTTTCCAAATTTGCCAAGAGACAAAAAATGATTCAAGAAGTTGAGCAAACCCGACTGGATTAACCCAAAGAAATCAGTGCAAAACACATCATAATCACAGTTTTGAAGACTACAGGTCAAAAAGAAAAAAAACCTTGATAAGTTCAGAGAAAATTGCTACATTAGCTATAGGTGAAAGCATTCCGAATGACAGTAAATTTCTCATGAAAAATTATGGAAGCCCAAAAGAAGTAACATAATATTTTTAAGGTATCAAAAGAAAAAAAAAAAAAGGTCAACATAGGTCATAAACCCAATGACAGATTTTTTAGGAATGGAGGACAGATCTAGACATTTTCAGATGAAGGAAAACTTAAGAGAATTTGTTGCCAAGAGACCTACCCTAAAAGAATGGCTAAAGGATGTTCTCTAAACTTGAACTGATAAAAGAAGGTATTTTGGAACATCAGGAAGGAAGAAACAACATGGTTCGCAAAAACGTGAATATAATAGACACTTCTTCTCTCTCTCTTTTTTACATTATGTTTGATGATTGAAGCAAAAATTAACAACATTCTCTTATTCTAAATGTATGTAAAGGGAAATATTTATGCCAATTATTTTATAAATGAGGGAGATAAAGGGACACAAAAAGTGATTTCTATAGTTCACTCAAACTGGTCAATGAAAACACCAGTAGCCTGTGGTAAATTATGTATATAATGTAATACCTAGAGCAATCACTAAAAAATTAATATAAACAACACTCAAAACCACTATATAAAGAAACATTAAATTCTAAAAAATATGTTCAAATTACCCACAGGATTGTGGGAAAAAGTAAGTTAAATAAAAGCAGGGAAAACAGAAAACAAATAAGTTGTCAGCGTTGACATATCAATAATTAGATTCAACACAAATGATCTAAATATACAAATTGAAGGACAGATAATGGCACAGTGGATTAAAAATGTGACCCAATGATATATATGCCTTCATATATATCAAGAAACCTACTTCAGATACAATAATATAGGTGGGTTGAAAATAAAAGAAAAAAATATCATGTAAACGTTAAGTAGAGGAAAGCAGCAGTGACGATATTAGCATAAGGCAACTTCAGAGAAAATTATCAGTGACATTTCATCATTATATAATGATAAAAGAGTGCACAAAGAAGACCTAATAATTCTGAATATTTATGCAGCAAACAACAGAGCTGCAAAAATATGTGAGACAAAAACTGATATGATTGAAAGAAGAAATGGACAAATTACACAATTATCATTGGAGACTTCAACAGCCTTAAAATTAGGTAGAAGAACTAGACTCAAATTAAGAAGTATGTAGAACAATTCAACAATACCACCAACTAACGTGATGTAATGATATTTGTAGAACACTTCACCCTCAAACAGCAAAATATGCGTTCTTTTCAAGTACTTACAGAACAAATACCAATCATGTATAGGATCATAAAACAAACTTCAACAAATTTAAAAGAGTTGATATCATACAGTGATATTATACACTGACCACAGAAGAATCAAACTAGAAATCAATGTCAGAAAGATACTATGAACCTCCAAACATTTGGAAGGAAAATAATATACTTCTAAATAGTCTGTGGGTCAAATAAGAAGTTGTAAAGGAAATAAAAAAATAAATTATGGACTCAGTGAAAATGGATATACAGCATATCAAAATATACAAGACCAAGCTAAACCTGTGCTGAGAGGGAATTGTAAAGCACTAAATGCATATATCAGAAAAGAGGAAAAGGCTTAAGTCAGTAATTTAAGATCCTAACTCAAGAACATAAATATTGAAGAACAAACGAAAGCCATAGGTTGCAGAAGGAATTAATAAGCAAAGGAACAGAAATTAATAATTAAAAACGTAAAAATCAATGGATAAAATCAAGGAGATAACCGTTTCTATGAGAACAATAATAAAATTGACAAGCCTCTAAAAAGACTTACAAAGAACAGAGAAGACACAAATTACCAACATCAGGAATGAAAAAGGAGGTAGACTGTAGACATCAAAAGGTTAAAAAGAAAATACCCCAAACAATTCTCTCTCTATATATAAATGACAACCTAGATTGCCAAATCCTTTAAAGCAAACACAACAGCTCATCATTATGGAATAGATCATTTTAATTGCATTCTAACTGTTAAGGAGTTGAATTTGTAATTTGAAAACTAACAAAAAAGAAATCTTTCAAGCCAGATGGTTTCACTAGAGAAATCTACCAAACGTTTAAGAATAAGTGAAACAAATTCTACATAATGTCTTCTAGAAAATAGTAGAGGAGAGACTTTTCAGTTCTTTTTTAGAAACTATAGTATTAGTTTGATATAAAAACTATACAAAGACAGTACCCAAAGAAAAACTAATGTTCCTCGTAAATATACTACAAATGGAATTCAACAATAGTAAAGGTTGTGCATTGTAATTGTTCTGGGTTTATTCCAGAGATGAAAGATTGGTTTCACTCTGGTTTTCTAGCCTGTCAGATTTTTTAAAAACTAAAATTGCAATTGCCATATGACCCAGCACTTACATTTCCAGGCATTTATCCCAGAGAAATAAAGACTTATGTTTACAAACAAACCTGTACTTGAATGCTTTTAACAGTTTTATTTACAATAGCCAAAAGTGGAAAAACCCAGATGTCTTTCAATGCGCAAAGCTTAAACTATGATATGACACATCCATACTACAAAATACTACTGTGAAACAAAAAGGTACAAATTAATGATACCTGCAACATCCTGCTTGTATCTCCTAAGGACTATGTGTTGAATGAAAAAAGCCAGTCCCAAAGAGCTATATACTGCATTATTCCATTTCTATAATCTTTATTTAAATGACATAAGTTTAGAAATGGAAAACATATCAATGTTTGCCATGGGTTAAGGGGGGGGTGAGTGTGGGTGTAAGATGAATATGGTTATAAAATGCAACAGGTGAGATCATTGTGGTTATGGGAATGCCCTGTGTCTTGATTCTATCCATGTCAGTATTCTAATGGTGGTAATGTACTACCATTTTACATGGAGTCTCTGTTACTTTTTACAATTGCATGTGTATCTACAAGTATCGTAAATAACAAGTTCAATTTAAAAAATGAGCATGTCTTAGTTAAGTCTGATTGGATTTTGTAATTAAATTTCTCTCAGGGGTGCCTCGGTGGCTCAGTCAGTTGAGTGTCTTACTTCGGCTCGGGTCATGATCTCAATATTCATGAATTTGAACCCCATGTAGGGCTCTGCCCTGACAGCTCAGAGCCTGCTTCAGACTCTCAGATTCTCTGTCTCCCTCTGTCTCTCTCTGCCCCTCCCCTGCTCATGTGCATTCTTTCTTTCTCTTTCTCTCCCTTTCTCTGTCTCTCCCTCACATTCAAAAATAAATAAGTAAATATTAGAGGAAAAGAACCTCAAACTATACTAATTTAACTCCTGAATAGAGAAAAATGTAGAGCCAGAATAATACAAAGGACACACTGTGATTGAGTGCTATGATTGGAGAGTGAATACTACAATCATTCAAAATTACACGGAATTTGATTTGCCATATTTTCAATGGATAAAGATGTGAAAAAAAAAAACACTTATACACTTCTAGGTACTAAGCATTATAAAAGGGTCTTTTATTTCTATAGACTTTTTAGACATCTAAAATAGATATTAGTAATAAAAGTCTATATTTGTCTTCTTTCAGTTGACATCTTAAGAATTTCTATAGCTGATGTGTGTGGTTATGCCCATATTTATATAATAAAATAAGTGTTTTAAAATGTAATAATTTGTATAAAATAAGATTGTAGACAATGACAATTAAGATATTTAAAAATAAGGCTAGTTGTTACAAGTTGGGGCAAAGAAAACATGCTGAGTTGTTTTTTTAAAGAATATGTTTATTAATTTTATCCTATTACAGAGATAGTCTTGGCTTTTCAACATCTGACTGTGCTTTTAAATTAAAAATAGTGCCCATCTGTGTTTCCGCCTTGCAAAATGCTAAGAGATTTCAGTGTGAAAGCCTAGAATGGATTTAATACGTCATTTGCTACTGGCAGCACTGGGAGGAGGAGGTGGTGATAAAAATATATCTGCATAGCAACTCTGGTGGATATGATTCTGGGGATCTCCCAGCTGGAGGAAACTGGCATATGGCATCTTGTGCTACATGTGAAAGAAACATAATGGGAAAAATCATGCAGTTAGACTGAGGCTATGACAAAGTCACAAATAAGTGTGTAAGCCAAAAATGCACATTGGGATGTTCCAAACTTTTCCAAAGAAAAGCATAGAACCAATATTTATGTCTGGTCTCAGGCTCTCTATGCACTTGCTTACAATCTCCACCCATACTTCGTACAAGAGCAATAGTGTCAGAAATGTCCGGAGAAGTAAATAAGAACCCTCTTAATGTTTTAACATTCACTGTAGGGAGAAAGGCAGTGTTGGATTATTCTATTGAGGTAAAATGTGTCCTCTTCTCTCCTCCCCCATCATGCAACATAATCACACATACATTTCTATGTGTTAATGCATCAAAATATTGTGGAAAATAAAAATGCCATGCAGTATTTACTACCATAGAATAAATAATGTTTTAAAATAATATTATTTTACTTTACCTGTCATTTGACTTTCCAGTCTTTTATGATCTCTAGTTTAATTTCTCAAAGTCCTCGAAGTCCCACGGATCCATTAATTTTTTTTAAGTTTGTTTATTTATTTTGAGAGAGAGAGAGAGATAGTGTGAGTGGGGAAGGGGCAGAGAGAATGAGAGACAGAAAATCCCAAGTAGGCTCTGCTCTGTCAGTGTGGAGCCTAACACAGGGCTCGAACTCACAAAAATGTGAGATCATCACCTGAGCTGAACCCCAAGAGTCAGATGCTTAACCAACTAAGCCACCCAGGTGCTCCAGATCCATTATATTTTTGAAAGCTATACTGGTCAGGTTCCAGCTGATATAATACTGGTATAATACTATATATTTCTTTCTCATTGGTGTGCAAGCAGGCTGTAGTTTTGCTAGGCTAGGTTGGGATTAGCTGAACTTAGCTCCTGGCTGACATTTGGATTCAAGACTGCTCCACATGTGTCCTTATTCTCTTTGGGCCAGTGATACCCAAGACATATTCTTCTCATGACTTGTGGCAGAAGCCTAAGAGCTAAATTAAACCACACAAGCATATGTAAAACCTCTGTTTGGATTGAGTTCTTTAACAGTGCAGTGGTCAAAGCAGCCACATGGTCAAGTGAAACATCCTAGGACAGGGAGATAAACTGCACCCACAATATTTAGAGTTACCTCAAAGACTCATGGTATTCATAATTCAAATATGGAGTGGAAGTGACTCCACCGGTCACTTGAAAGTTTTTATCATTAAGTAGATGCTGAAATTGATGAAAAGTTTTTTTATGGCATGTTGAAATGAGTTCATAAATTTTTTTTCTGTTAATGAATTGCATTAATCATTACTATTTTAAAATGTTAAACCACACTAGTACTCATGAGAGAACTCAAATTATTCATATTTTGTCTAAATCTTAAAATTCGATTTACCATTATTTGGAGTAGAATTTGTATATATGTTAACAAGAAAAATCAGTCTTAACGTTTTTGTTTCTTGTCAATTTTTTTTTTTAAATTTAAATTCCAGTTAGTTGACATACAGTATAATAATATTAGTTTCAGGTGTACAATATATTGATTCAATAATTCCATATAAAACCTGGTGCTCATCTCAGCAAGTGCACGCTCTAATCCTCATCACCTATTTAACCCATTCTCCACCCAACTCTCTGGTAACTACCAGTTCTCTAGTTTGCCCCTCTTTCTTTTTGCCTCTTGTGTGTGTGTGTGTGTGTGCACGCGCACACGCATGTGTGCACACACACTCCCCCTTTGCACATTTGTTTTGTTTCTTAGGTAACATATATGAGTGAAATCATATGGTGTTTGTCTTTCTTTGACTGACTTATTCACTTGTATAATACTCCATTTCCACCCAGGTTGATGGAAATGGCAAGATTTCATTCTTATTTATGGCCAATATTCCACTGTATGTATACATGGCATCTTCCTTATCCATTCATCAGTTGACGAACACTAGAGCTGTTTCCATAATTTGACTATTGTAGATAATGCTTCCATAAAAATTGGGGAACATTTATTCCTTCAAATCTGTTTTTCTATCCTTTGGGTAAACACCTAATAGTGCAATTGCTGGCTCACAGGAAAGTTCTGTATTTAGTTTCTTGAGGAACCTCCATACTGTTTTTCAGAGTAGCTGTACTAGTTTGCATTCCCACCAACAGCACAAGAGTGTTCCCCTTTCTCTTCCTCCTTGCCAACACCTATTGTATCCTGAGTTAATTTTAACCATTCTGAGAGGTGTGAAGTTGTATCTCATTGTGGTTTTGATTTGCATTTCCCTGATGATGAATGATGTTGAGCATTTTTTCCTGTGTCGGTTGGCCATCTGGATATCTTCTTTGGAGATGTGTCTGTTCATGTCTTCTGCCCATTTCTCCATTGGATGATTTGTTTTTTGGGTGTTGAGTTTGATAAGTTCTCTATAGATTTTGGATACTAACCCTTTATCTGATGTCGTTTGCAAATATCTTCTCCCATTCCACAGGTTGCCTTTTAGTTATGTTGATTGTTTCCTTTGCTGTGCAGAACTTTTTATTTTGGTGAAGTCCCAATAGTTCATTTTTGCTTGCCTCTGGAGACGTGTTGAGTAAGAAGAAGTTGCTGTGGCCAAAGTCAAAGAGGTTTTTGCCTGCTTTCTCCTTGAGGATTTTGATGGCTACCTGTCTTATATTTAGGTCTTTCATCCAGTTTGAGTTTATTTTTGTGTATGATGTAAGAAAGTGGGGGCGCCTGGGTGGCGCAGTCGGTTAAGCGTCCGACTTCAGCCGGGTCACGATTTTGCGGTCTGTGAGTTCGAGCCCCACGTCAGGCTCTGGGCTGATGGCTTGGAGCCTGGAGCCTGTTTCCGATTCTGTGTGTCCCTCTCTCTCTGCCCCTCCCCCGTTCATGCTCTGTCTCTCTCTGTCCCAAAAATAAATAAAAAAACGTTGAAAACGTTGAGAAAGTGGTCCAGGTTCATTTTTCTGCATGTCACCATCCAGTTTTCCCAGCACCATTTGCTAAAGAGACTGTCTTTATTCCATTGGATATTCTTTCCTGCTTTGTCAAAGATGAGTTGGCCATAACGTTTGTGGGTCCATTTCTGGGTTCTCTATTCTGTTCCATTGATCCAAGTGTCTGTTTTCATGCCAGTACCATACTGTCTTGATGATTACAGCTTTGTAATATGTCTTGAAGTCCTGGATTGTGATGCTTCCTTCTTTCAAGATTGCTTTGGCTATTAGGGGTCTCTTCTGGTTCTATATCAATTTTAGGATTGTTCTAACTCTGTGAAGAATGCTGGTGTTATTTTGATAGGAATTGCTATACTTGACTTATTAAAACTTAAATTGGGGAATTTACAACTTTGCTGACAAAGCAATATTCTTGGAATGCTTAAGTCCATTTATCTTTCTACTAAATTTTATGCTTGGGAGGGCATTTATTCTATTTTTACATAAGATTTTTAACCCCACAAAATTAATATTACCTTCAAATACAGTCAATATTTACTTATATTTAACCTCATATATACCATTTATTCGACCTGCATTTTTTTTTTTTTAACTTCCATTGGGCATCATTTATCTCCTTGCCAGATGAATTTACTTTGTGGCTTTAGTAAACCTTTTAGTAAGATTCAGCAGGTGATGAGTTCTTTCACTTTTTCTTTTTTTGCTGAATAGCACCTTCATGTGACTGTGTTCTTCAAGAACATTCTGACTGCATATAGAATTCTAATTTCACAGTTGTTTTTCTTTGCCACTTTTAACTGTTTCTTATTGTTCTGACTTTCATCAATTTCAATGCAAAGTAAGCTACAAGGTTATTGTTCCTCTTTAAAGGCAATGTGCTGCTTTTTTCTATGGCTGCTTTTAAGATTTTCTTCTATAGCTTTAGTTTTCAGTAGTTTTGATTCTGCCTTGGCTTTTGTTGTTGGTAGTGAGTTTGTTCATTTTGTTTTGTTTTGTATTTTTCCTTCTACAATTCATTGAGCTATTTGAATCTATAAGTGGCTGGTTGTTTTCTTCAGTTTTGGAAAATTCTTGGCCAATATCATTTCAACTATTGTTTTTATCCCATTTATTCTTTTCTTTCCTTTGAAACTCCTTTTACACATATTATAGACCTTCTCACTATGGCCCACAAGTTTCTTACTTCTATTTTTCTATTGGTCATACCCTTCTCTCTCTGTGCTTCAGTCTGTATATATTCTATTGAGTTATCAATTAATCCTTTTATCTGCTACATTTCTCTTTTTTTAAGCCTATATACTATATTTTCATCTTTACTTATAGTAATTTAAGTTCTGAAACTTGCATTTTATATTTTTACTTATATGGGTTCTCTGGTATGATTTTGTATCTTTTAATTTATGTCATTTAACAATTAATTATGATCATTTTAAAGCTCAAGTGTAAAACTCTAATGCTATTTTGGTTACTTGAAATTTATTTCTGTGGTGTCCCAACCTCCCTTTCCTCCAGTGATATTTGATCATATCACCCTAACAAATGCTATGTGTGTAATACAATGTTTTAGACATTGTTTTTAGAAATTTTAGTAAGCCCTGGGTGTTATTTGTATGTCATTTATTATATGTTTTTGAATACTATTCAATTTAAGTGAGATTAATTCTAATATTACTTTTCTACTAATTTAAAGATTATGAATTGTGATGGAGCTTGGGAGGATGGCGGAGTAGGAGGATTCTAAGTTCACCCTGTCCCATGTTTACAGCTAGATATCACTCACATCTGTGTAAATAAAATGTAGAGAAATCTGAAAACTGTCAGAACAAACTCTACAACTAGAGAAGAAGTTGCATCTGAGAGGTTAAGAAGGGCAGAAACAGTCGTCAGGAGCTTCCCAGAAGAAGAAGCAAGCTAGAAATCATCCCTCTCACCAGGGAGCTCAAATGGAGAAGACAAATCTCCATAAAGTCTGGCTTTGAAATTCAGAAGGGCTGAATTCTATGAATGTGTATAATCAATGAGACTTATAGCCTGGAGCTTTAAAAGTTAGTTGACTCAGCACTGGTGAGCCAGGAGAGCCAATGACAGCTGAGTCCCTGCCCTTAAAGCAACCTCAGGATGGGTAAGGCAACATGGAAGTGGCAGCTTGCACAGTTGCTGGGCAAATAAGAGGACCTATTTGTACCAACTTCAGAGCATGTTGGGGGAATTCTCTAGGAACAGAGGATATGGCAGACACCATTTTTCTCCCACTCCCCTCACATAAACATTGGGTGACTTGCAGGAAGTGGCAGTGCATAGACACTTGGTACCTAACCTGCTAGCGCTACATCCAACCTATGCATTCTCCTTAGGACTCCTACACTCCAAACCTGCTGTCCTAGTCCCTGGGCATACTGCATATTTTTCTAATACTGCTTGCCCTGTCCTTGAGCCCTTCTGTGGTCACAACCCATCTCTCTAGGCAAAGAGTCAGTGCAGATGTCTGTACTGATAGAAAAATGACTCAGATGGAACATCATGTTGCTAACAACACATATAGGAGACTCTCCTGAAATGCCAGGTTCTGGTGGACAGGGATGCTGCACTGCAAGACACTAAAGTACCTCTTCTTTATAAAGCCACTACTTTCTTTGTTATTGTTGTTTTTTAAATTTTTATTTATTTTTGACAGAGAAAGCATGAGCAGGGGAGGGCAGAGATGGGGAGACCAAGGATCCGAGGTGGGCTCTGCAGTGACAGCAGAGATCCTGATGGGGCTGGAACTTACAAATGCAAGGTCATGATCTGAGCTGAAGTCAGTTGCTCAACTGACTGAGCCACCCAGGTGCCCCTAAAGCCACTACTTGCAAGAGCAGAAGACGTAGCTGACTTTCCTAACACACAGAACCAGGCACTGAGAGGTAAACAAAATAAGAGGGCAGAGAAATATGTTTCAAATGAAAGAATAGGACAAAATCACAGCAGGACATCTAAGCAAAACAGAAATAGTATGTCTGATAGTTTAAAGTAATGATCATAACGGTACTCATTGGATTTTAGAAAAGGGTGGAGGCTATCACTGAGACCCTTGACAAAGAGATAAAAAAAAGAGATAAAGAAGTAAACTAATGGAATTAAAAATACAAGAGATGAAACAAATAGGTTACAAGAAGCAGAAGGACATATAATTAACCTGGAAGAGAGAGTAATGGAAAGCAATCAAGCTGAAGAGGTGGAGACAAACAAATACTTCATACTGAGAATAGACTTAGGGAACTCAGTGACTCCATTAAGCATAATAACATTAATCAAACAGGGATCCCAGAAGGAGAAGAAGGAAAAGAGGTAAGAACATATATTTGAAGAAATAATAGCTGAAAATTTCCCAAATCTGGTAGAGGAACCAGAGATTCAGATTCACGAGGCACAGAGATCCCCCAACAAATTCCACCCAAGAAGCTCCACACCAAGATATATAGTAATTAAAATGGCAAAAAAAAAAAAAAAATTCATAAAGAATTTTGAAGGTGCAGTAGAAAATAAAGTTACATATGAAGGAAACCCCATAAGACTCTTGGCTGATTTTTCAGCAGAAACTTTGTAGCCCAGAAGGTAGTGGCAGGATATATTTAAAAGTGCTGAAAGGGAAGAATCTGCAGCCAATACTCTAGCTAGCAAGGCTGTCATTTATAATAGAGAGATACAGCGTTTCCCAGACAGAGAAGAGTTAAAAGAATTATGACCTTTAAACCAACCCTAGAAGAAATACTAAAAGGAACTCTTTCAGAGGAAAGCAAAAACCGTATGTAATAGTAGGAAAAAATAGGAAGAGAAAAGTGAAAAAAATAAGTATATCTGTAAAAATCAGTTATGAGAAGCACAAAATGCAAGGATATAAAATATGATACCAAATATCTGAAACGTGGAGTGGAGAGGTTTAAAGAATGAATTCATCAGGTTAACAATACTGCTATACACAGAAGGTATTATGTATAAACCAAATGATAACCAGAAATCCAAAAACAGTACTAGATATGCAAAAAAATAAAGAGTAAGGAATCCAAGTATTTCACTAAAGAAAGCCAACTTATCATGAGAGAAGAGAATAGAAAAGAACAGAGAGGAACTAGAAAACAACCATAAAACAAGTTACAAAACGATAATAAATATACACATATCAATACTTATTTTCAATGTAAATGGACAAATTCCTGATCAAAAGACATAGGATGATGGAATGAACAAAATGCAAGACCCATCTAAATGCTGCCTATTGAAGAGTAATTTCAGTCTTCAAAAGTGAAGGGATGGAAAAAAAATTATCATGAAAATGGAAGGAAAAAGAAAGCCAGAATAGCAATACTGATATTGGACAAGACTTTAAAACAAAGGCTGTAAAAAAATGGACAAAGAAGGACAGTATACAATCATAAATGGTAGAATCCAACAACAAGTTACAATTGTAAATATTTATGCATCCAACATGGGAGTACCCAAATACAGAAAGCAGTTAATAACAAGCATAAGGGAACTAATTTATAGTAATACTGCAATAATAGTGGACTTTAATACCCCGTTAATATCAGTAGTCAGATCATCCAAACAGAAAAATCAGCAAGGAAACCGTGGCTTTGAATGACACATTAGGTCAGATGGATCTAACAGATATATCCAAAACATTACATTTTAAACAGCATAGTACACTTTCTTTTCAAGTGCACATAGACCATTCTTCAGAATAGAGCACATATTAGGCCTCAAAACAAGTCTCAACCAATCCAAAAAGATTGAAGTCATACCGTGAACCTTTTCTGACCACAACTAGAAACTAGTTTCTATGAAACTAGAAATTAACAACAAGAAAACAAATCTGGAAAGCACACATATACATAGAGATTAAATAGCATGCTATTAAACAATGAGTGGGTCAACCAAGAAATCAAAGACAAAATAACAAAATACACGGAGACAAATGAAAATGACACTATGGTCTAAAAAGTTTGGGATAAAAAGAAAAAGATGATAAGAGGGAAGTTTTAACAATATAGGCCTACCTTAAGAAAAACAAGAAAAATCCCAAATATATGGCCTAAAATTACCTACAAAGGAGCTGGAAAAAGAACAACAAAACCCAAAACCAAGAGAAGGAAGAAAATAGTAGAGTTCAGAGCAAAGATCAACAAACTAGAATCTAAAAATACAATAGAATAGATCAATGAGACCAGGATTTGTTTTTTGGAAAAGGTCAACAAAATCAGTAAACCTTTAACCAGATGAGAGAGAGAGAGAGAGAGAGAGAGAGAGAGAGAGAGAGAGAAAGAACAAATGAACTCAAAATCAGAAATGAAGGGGGATAAATCACTACAGAAATACAAAAGAATGTAAGAGAGTATTATGAAAAGTTATATACCAAAAAGTTGGACAAGCTAGAAGAAATGGATATTTCTTAAAAATACATAACCTCCTCAAATTGAATCAGGATGATGGAGAAAATTTGAGCATACTAATTAACAAAATGAACTTGAATTAGTAATCAAAAAACTCACAGCAAACAAATTGTCCAGGACCAGATGGCTTCACAGGTGAATTCTACCAAATATTTAAAGAGAAGTTAATACCTATTCTCACGCTATTCAAAAATTTAGAAGAGGAAAGAAAACTTCCTAATTCATTCTATGAAGCCAGAATTACCCTGATACCAAAACCAGATAAAGATAGTACAGAAAAAGGTAACTACAGGCCAGTATCTCTGGAAACATAGATGTAAAAATCCCTAATAAAATATTAGCAAACTAAATCCATTGATACATTAAAAGAATCGTTCACCATGATAAAGTGGGATTTATCCCTGGGATGCAAGGGGGTTCAATATTTCAGAAGTCAATGAATGTGATACATCACATCAATAAAATAGGGGATAGAAACCATATGATTTCAATTTATGTAGAAAAAGCATTTAACAAAAACCATTCATGATAAAAAACCCTCATCAAAATGGGGTTAGAGGAAACATACCTCAACATTTAACAAACGTGTTTATTTTATTTTATTTTATTTTATTTTTTTGCTTTTATTTTTTTAATTTAATTTAATTTTATTATTTTTTTAATATATGAAATTTATTGTCAAATTGGTTTCCATACAACACCCAGTGCTCATCCCAAAAGGTGCCCTCCTCAATACCCATCACCCACCCTCCCCTCCCTCCCACCCCCCACCAACCCTCAGTTTGTTCTCAGTTTTTAACAGTCTCTTATGCTTTGGCTCTCTTCCACTCTAACCTCTTTTTTTTTTTTCCCTTCCCCTCCCCCATGGGTTTCTGTTAAGTTTCTCAGGATCGAAATACGGCCCTTTGTAGAAACATACCTCAACATACTGGAGGCCATATATGAAACACTCACAGCTAACATTATATTCAATGGAGGAAATACTAAGAGTGTTTCCCCTAAGGTCAGGAAAGACAGGGGTGTCTACCACTGTCTTACCACTATTATTTAACACAGTGCTGGGAATCCTAGCTATAGCACTCAGGCAAGAGGAAGGAATGAAAGTCATCCAAATTGGTAAGGAAGAAGTAAAACTTTCACTATTTGCAGATGACATGAAACTATATATAGAAAACCCTACAGACTCCACCAATAAACTATTAGAACTGGTAAATGAATCCAGTGAAGTTGCAGGATATAAAATCTATGTACAGAAATCTGTGGCATTTTTATACACTACTAGTGAAGTAACAAAGAAATTAAGAAATGAGTTCCATTTACAATTGCATGAAAGATAATAACATATCTAGGAATAAACATAGCCAAGAGGGTGAAAGATCTGTACTATAAAAACTAAAACATTGATGAAAGATATTGAAGATGACACAAACGAGTGGAAAAACATTCAATGGATTGGAAAAATGAATATTGTTAAAATGCCCATACTGCCCAAAGCAATCTACACATTGAAAGCAATCCTTATCAACATACTAACAACATTTTTTCACAGAACTGGAACAAACAATCCTAAAATTTGTGCAGAACCACAAAAGACCCCCAAGTAACCAAAACAATCTTGCCAAAGAAAAACAAAGCTGGAGGTATTACAATTCCACATTTCAAGTTATACTAAAAAGCTTCAGTTAGCAAAACAGTATGGTACTGGCACAAAAATAGACACATTGATCTATGGGATAGAATAGAAATCCCAGAAATAATCCCACGTTTATATGGTCAATTAATCTTTGACAAAGTAGTAAAGAATATATCCAATGAGAAAAAGTCCATCTCTTGAACAAATAGTGTTAGGAGAAATAGACAGCTACATGCAAAATAATGAAACTTGACTACTGGCTTACACTATACAAAAAGATGTTTAAAATGGATTATAGACCTAAATGTGAGACTTGAAAGTATAAACATTTTAGAAAAGAGCACAAAGCTGTAATTTCTCTGGTATCAGACCTAGTGATATTTTTCTTTCTCAAAACTTTTCTTTATTTTTGAGACAGAGACAGAGCAGGAGCAGGGGAGGGGCAGAGAGAGAGAGGGAGACACAGAATCCGAAGCAGGCTCCAGGCTGTCAGCACAGAGCCAGACAGGGGGCTCAAATTCCTCAACCATGAGATCATGACCTGAGCCGAAGTCAGATGCTCAACTGACTGAGCCACACAGGAACCCCTAGCAATATTTTTATAGATACGTCTCCTGAGGTAAGGCAAACAAAAGCAGAAACAAACTATTGGGACTACCTCAAAATAAAAAGCTTCTGTATGACAAAACAGTTAACAAAACTAAAAGGCAACCTATGGAATGGGAGAAGAGATTTGCAAATGACATATCTGACAAAGGGTTAGTATCCAAAATATATAAAGAATTTATAAAAGTCAACACCCCAAAACAAATAATCCAATTAATAAATGGGCAGAAGACACGAACAGACAGACATTTCTTCAAAGAAGATATTAGATGGTCTACAGACATATGTAAAGATATTCAACATCACTGATCATCAGGGAAATGCAAATTGAAACTACAATGGGATAGTACCTCACACCTGTCAGAATGGCTAAAGTCAAAAACATAAGACAAAAGAAGTGTTGATGAGGATGTGGAGTAAAAGGAACTGTCTTGCACTGTTGGTGAGAATGCAAACTGGTGCAGCTACTGTGGAAAACAGTACGTAAATTCTGCAAAAAGTTAAAAGTGGAACTTCCGCGTGGTCCAGTAATTTTACTACTATTTACACAAAGAATACAAAAACACTAATTTAGAAGAACACATGCACCCCTATATTTACAGCAGCATTATTTACAATAGCCAAATTATGAAAGCAGCCCGAGTGTCCATTGATAGATGAATGGATAAAGAATATGTGATATATGTGTATAATGGATAATATTCAGCTATAAAAAATGATGAAAAATATTGTCATTTGCAATAACATGGATGGAGCTAGACAGTATAATGCTAAGTGAAATAAGCCAGTCAGAGAAAGACAGATACCATATGATTTCACTCATAGGTAGAATTTAAGAAACAAAACAAATGAGCACAGGGAAAAAAAAAAAAAAAAGAACCAAGAAACAAGTCTTTTAACTGTAGTGAATAAACTAATGGTTACCAGAGAGGAGGTGGGGGGGTGGGGGATGGTGAAATAGGTGATAGCTATTAAAGAGTTTACTTACTTATCATGATGAGCACTGAGTAATGTATAGAATGGTTGAATCACTGTATTGTACACATGAAATTAATATAACTATATTATACAGTTATAACTGTATGTTAACTATATTGGAATTAAAATTAAAAGTTAATAAAATTATGAGGGGCACCTGGGTGGCTCAGTTGGTTGGGTGTCTGACTTTAGCTCAGGTCATGATCTCACAGCTCATGAGTTCCAGCCCCGTGTCAGGCTCTGTGCTGACAGCTCAGAGCCTGGAGCCTGCTTGGGATTCTCTGTCTCCCTCTCTTTCTCTACCCTCCTCTGCTCATGCTCTGTCCCTCTCTGTCTCAAAAATAAATAAACATTAAAAAATTATTAAAAAGTTAATAAAATTATGAAATGTTTTAAAATTTACCAAATATTCATCATTTATTCATCAACTTGTGAGTCACATTAATTTTTGTATTTTATTGAGTATAGATAACACTGTAAAATTTAGCCTTTTAAAGTATACAATTTAATGGTTTTTCATATATTCACAAAGATGTGTGATCATCACCATTGTTGACGTCAAAAACATTTTCATCACCTCAAAAAGACATATACTCATGGGTAGTCCCTCCATGACATTCTTTCTCCTCAGTCCTTCACCACCACTCATCCTTTCCATCTCTATGGGTTTATCTTGGACATTTCTAGTGAATGGAATCATATGACTGTGGCCTTTTGAATGGCTTCCTTCATTTAACAATATAACAATTATTTTATTTAACATTTCATTTAACATCTAACAATTTTTCAAGATTCATCTATGCTTAGAATGTTTCAGTGCTTTATTTTTTTTAGATTATTGAATAATAGTTCATTCTGTGGGTTTACCATATTTATCTGTTCATCAGTTTAAGGACTTTTGAGTTATTTCCACATTTTGGCTATTCTGAATAATGTTGCTATAAACATTTATATGGAAATTAAACTTTTTTAAGGCAATTCTTTAGAGCAGTTTTATGTTTACAATAAAAATGAGTAGAAGTTTCAGATACTTTCCATACACCCCCTGCGTGTGTGTGTGTGTGTGTATGTATGTATGTATGTATCTATATATCTATATATATCTATATATCTATATATATCTATATATATATATATCTATATATATCTATATAGATATAGATATATATAGATATATATATATCTTCCCATTATCATCATCACCCACCAGAATGGTACATTTTTACCAAGGATAAACCTACATTGATACATCTTAATCATCAAAATCCATAGTTAAAGTTTACCATAGGATTCTTGGTGTTGTATATTCTATGGGTTTGGACAAATGTATTTATATATCACATATAGGTTTTTGTTTGGATATGCATTTTTGTTTCTCCTGGTTGTATACTGAGGAATGAAATTGCTGGGTCACGCTATAAGTCTGTCTTTAAGTTTTTGTTAGTGCCAAACTTTTCCAAAGAGGCTGCATGACATTACATTCTCAGCAATAATGTGTGAGGGTTCTAATATCTTCAGTCTTATCAACTCTTGTTTTTGCTTATATTTTGATTTCAGTCATTCCAGTTGGTGTGAAGTGGTAATCATGGTGTGGTTTCAATTTACATTTTCCTGATGACAAATGTTGAGAAACTTTTCATATTTTTATTGGCCATTTCTTTGTCTCCTTTGGAGACATTTTTTAATTGGGTTATTTTTGGTTTATTGTTGAGATGTAAGAGTCCTTTGTGTCTTTGTTCTGGATATTTTTTCTTATTCTGTGGGTTACCTTTTTTGGTTTCTTTCTTTAAAAATATTTTAATTTTTTTGATTTTTATTTAATTTACTTTTAAAATTTACATTCATGATAGCATATAGTGCAATAATGATTTCAGGAGTAGATTCCTTAATGCCCCTTACCCATTTAGCCCATCCCCCCACCCCACAACCCCTCAGTAACCCTCTGTTTGTTCTCCATGTTTATGAGTCTCTTCTGTTTTGTACCCCTTCCTGTTTTTATTATTATTTTTGCTTCCCTTCCCTTATGTTCATCTGTTTTGTCTCTTAAAGTCCTCATATGAATGAAGTCATATGATATTTATCTTTCTCTGACTAATTTCACTTAGCATAATACCCTCTAGTTCCATCCGTGTAGTTGCACATGGCAAGATTTCATTCTTTTTGATTGCCAAGTAATACTCCATTGTATATACATATACACCACATCTTCTTTATCCATTCATCCATCGATGGGCATTTGGGATCTTTCCATATTTTGGCTATTGTTGATAGTGCTACTATAAACATGGGGGTGCATGTATCCCTTTGAAACAGCACACCTGAATCCTGTGGATAAATGCCTAGTAGTGCAATTGCTGGGATGTAGGGTAGTTCTATGTTGAGTTTTTTCAGGAACCTCCATACTGTTCTCCAGAGTGGCTGCACCAGTTTGAATTCCCACCTTTTTTTTGTTTCTTTATAGTGTCTCTGGCAGCACAGCAGATTTAAAGTTTGATGAAATCCTGTTTATTCATTTTGGAAGTGGGGTATCATATCTAAGGTCTTTGGTATCATATCTAAGGTGGTCATCATATTAATTGATGATCATATTGTGGTCATCAAATGTGACCATTCAAAGCCACAAATATTTACTACTATGTTTTATTCTCAAAGTTTTAGAGTTGTACTCATACATTTAGGTCTATGATCCATTTTGATTTTAATTTTTGTGTGTAATAAGAGGTTGGTGCCCAATTTAATTCTTTCCCATGGGGCTATCCTGCTCTATCAGTATTTATTCAAAAGACTGTTCTTTCTGCATTGAATGGTGTTGGCACGCTAGTTAAAAATCACATGACCATAATGTTTGGGACTATTTCTGAACTCTCAATTCTACTCCACTCACTTCTATGTCAGTAGTAGGCCAGAACCATTGTCTTTAGTAACTTTTCACATCAGAACGGTGAATCGTCATGCTGTTCTTTTTTAAGATTTTCTGTCTATTCTGGGTCCCTTGAAATCCTATGTGTGTTGAAATGAAAAGGTCAATTTCTATAAAGCAGTGAGGTGGGATTCTGCTAGGGATTGCATTGAATTCATAGACCAGTTTGGAGAGTATTGGCATTTTAATAGTATTCATTCTGATCCAACAAAAGATGTATTTTGATTTATTTAGGTCTTTAATTCCTTCAAGGATGTTTTGTAGTTTTCAGTGTGTGTCTTATGGCTTAAAAAATATATTTCCAGTATTTTATTCTTTTAAGTGCTATTGCAAATGAATTTTGTTTTCCTAACTTCATTTTTAGACAGGTCAGTGTAAGCATACAAAAATACAAGTTGATTTTTGTATGTTCTTCTTGTATCCTATAATTCCGCTGAACTCATTTATTAGCTCTACATGTTTCTTAGTGTATTTTTTAGGATTTTCCATATATAAGATTACATTATCTGCAAATATAGACAGTTTTAATTCATTCCTTCTAATCTGGATGCTTTTTAATTATGTTTCTTGTATAATTGTCTTGCATAAGATCTTTAGTACAACGTTGAGTAGAAGTGGTGAAAGTGGATATCCTTATCTTCTCTTGCTCATAAGGGGAAGTACATGGTCTTTTATCACTAAACGTGGTGTTTTCTTTGTTGTTTTTTTTTTATAGAGTTCTGTTATCGTGTTGAAGAAGTTCCTTCTGCTTTTAGTTTTTTGTATGTTTTTTTCTTTCAATCATAAAGGGTGTTTGATTTTTTCAATTGCTTTTACTACATCTCCTGAGATGTGATTTTTTTTCTATTAGGTATTATCTGTATATCCATTATCTATATTGTGATGACCATGTATTTTTGGTCCTTTATTAATGTGGTATATTATATTGATTGGGTTTTGTATATTGAACCAGTCTTGCTTTCCTGGGATAAATTCCAGTTTGTCATGGTATATAATCCTTTTCATATTTATATCTATATTCATAAGGGATATTGATCTGCAGTTTTTTTGTTGCTTTGTGGTTTTCAGATGTCTTTGACGGGATTTTTTTATTAGGGTGTTACTGATTTTATAGGATAAGTTGGAGAGTGTTCCCTCTTTTACTTATAAAAGTTTGGGGTTCCTTTATAATACATTTTATTTCTAAATGTCAGTAGTAATGCCTATTCTTTCATTTCAGATTTTAGTAATTTGATTCTTCTTTTTAATCTTGGTCAGTCTAGCAAAAGCGTCATCATTTTTGTTGACCTTTTCAGAGAACCATTTGGCTTGTTTATTTTCTCTAATGCTTTTCTGTTCTTTATTTTGCATGTTTCTGCTCTATTCTTTACAATTTCCTTCTGCTTACTCTGGGCATAATTTGCTCTTCCACTTCTAATTTCTTAAGGTTAATGATTATTAAAAAAAATTGATGATTGTTCCTTCTTTCTTTTTTAATATAGGTATTACCAGCTACAAATTTCCCCTAGCTAGCTTACTGCATCCTATAAGTCTGGTATGTTGTGTTTTTACTTCATTTATCTCAACATTTTTTTCATTTCCCTTGTGCTTTTTTTATCCCATTGATTATTTAGAAGTGTGTTTTCCACATATTTGTGAATCTCAAGTTTTCTTCTATTGTAGATTTCTAATACCATTTGTGGTGGCTGGAGGCCATTCTTTGTATGCTTTGCATTTGTTTAAATTCATTAAGACTTGTGGGCTATTATGGTCTATCCTGGATAATGTTTTTTTTTTATACACTTAAGAAGGATATGATTTCTGTTCTTTTTGGGTGGAGTATTTTATGCGTGCCTGTTTGGTTCAGTTGATTTATAGTCTTGATCATATGTTGTTTTCTTTTGGGTTTTCTTATGCTATTCATTTTTGAGACTGCAGCATGGGATTCTCTACCCATCCTAGTTGTTTTGTCTATTTCTCCCTTTAATTCTGTAAATTCCTACTTCATGTATTTTCTGGCTCTGTTGTTAGATACATATTTGCTCATATTTGTTATATATTCTTAACGGAATTACTCTTTTATGATTATAAAATCTTATTTGTCTCCGGTTACCATTTTTGTCCTAAAGTTGATTTTATCTAATAGTTTAGCCATGCCACTTGTCTCTTTGTTACTATTTGCATGATATATTTTTTTCCATCCTTTTACTTTCAAGCTACTTGGTGAAACTAAACAACTAAATTTGCAGTTTTTTTAATCCATCTGTGCCATTGTCTCAATTTGTTGGGAATCTCTAGTCCCTTTATATTTCATGTAATTACTGATAAGGTAGCATTTACATCTGCAATTTTGCTTTTTTTTTTTATATCTTGCACTATTTATCTTCTATTCCTCCATTAATGCTTTCTTTTGTATTAAGTAGTCATTTTCTACTGTACTGTTTTTATTCCCTGGTCATTTCTTAAGGTGTTTTTTTGAGTTAAGTGGTTTTCCTGGAATTTACAAATAATATTTTAATGTATAATAATCTGATTCAGATTAACATAAATTTAAATTCAAATTCATTAATATACAAAATCTTGTGTGAAACAATAGAAAAAAAGACATATATATTGCTCTCTGCCTCCGGTTCCTAGTATAGAGCTCCTAAATGCCCTGTGATTTCCTAAGTAATAACGAACACTAGGATCATTTTTTTGTTGTAGTATTTGGTCTTTGATCCTGGTTCCTGACATTGAGTTTCTAAATCCCTTGGAATTTCCTGGGTGATAGGAGTGACTTTTGCTTCATAAGGTAACTTTGGGTTGACTCCTGGATAGGGGCTGTCACTAGAAAGACAAAATCATGATGAGAAGCTTGCAAATTTTAATTTTACATCCCATGGTCCAGAGAGGGGCAAGGGGCTAGAAATGGACTTAATGGTCAATCTATCATGCCCCTATGATGAAATCTCAATATAAATCCCCCAAATATGCGATTCAGAAAGCTTCCAAGTTGCTGAACACCTGAAGGTTCTGGGAAAGTGGTGTGTACAGGGAATGCATGGAAGCTCTCCATCTTTTATCACAGGCATTGCTCTACACATCTCTGCCATCTGGATGTTCATCTGTGTCCATTATTATACCTCTTTATAATAAACTGATAAATAGTAAGCTGTTTTCCTGAGTTCTGTGAGTCACTCTAGCAAATTAATTCAACTTGAGAAGAAGGTGATTGGAACCCCTTATACCTGATTGTTCAGAAACATGGGTGACAACATGGATTTGCAGATGGCATATAAAGTGGATGGGGGACATTAAGTGGGTCTGAGCTTTTAATCTGTGGGATTTGATGCTATTTATAGGAGATAGTGTCAGAACGGAGTTAAATTGTAGGACTCCCAGCTGGTGTTGTAGAATTGTTTGATGTGGGGGAAAAAACCCCACATATCTGGTGTCAGAGTGTTGTGAGTATGATAGTGTACAAGTAAAAGAGATACATAGGATGAGTAGTGTAGGTTTTCTTTACACCTTTGCTTTATGAGCTCTGTTCACTTCCAACTCCTTTGTGCTGTAATTATTATATAAATTAAATTCTTATCTGCTGTATGCCTACGAACACAGATGTATAATGATTATTTTTACAGTTGTCTTTTAACCAGGTAGGAGGAAAGAGTTACAAACATACATTTATACTTGAAAAAACTTTACCTTATATGGTTACCTTTACCAGTGCTTTTAATTTCTTTTTACTGACCTTTGTTTCAGCCTGAAGGACTCCTTTTTGTATTTCTTATAGGCAGGTATACTAACAATGAACTCTCAGTTTTTGTTTTTCCTGGAAATGTTTTAATTTCTCCTTAATTTGTAAAGGATAATTTTGTCTGATACAGAATTCTTGGTTGATGGTCTTTTTCTTTCAGCACATTGAATATATTGTCACTGCCTTTTGACCCCCATGGGTTCTGATGAGAAGTTAATTTATAATTTTATGCATCGCTTCTCGGCCTTCTGGCTAAGATCGAGGGTAGTATAATCTTATTTATGATCACTTGTATATGATGAAGCACTTTTGTGTAGCTATTTCAAAGATTCTCATCTGTTGGTTTATTAAACTGTTTAGTCACGATATGTCTAGGTTTGGATTTCACTGAGTTTAACCTACTTTGAGTTAATTGAGACCTTTGAATATTTAGTTAATGTTTCCATCAAATTTGAATATTTTTGTTTTTATTATTTCTTCAATATTCATTTGGTCCTTTTCTCTCTCTCCTGGAGCTTTCATTATGTATATCCTGGTTTTGTTTTACAATTTCCATGTCATGTCTTTATTAATACTCTGTATTTGTTAATATGTTCCCCTAAATTTTTACGTATGGTCTCTTTTAGTTTTTTGAACATATTTTGAAAAGCTGATGTAAAGCCTTTTTCAAATAAGTTCAACTTCTGGGCTTCCTCAGGGACAGATTCTGATTGCCTTTTTTCCCTTCTGGGTATGGAACATATTTTCTTATTTTTCTACTATCTATCTGTCTATACACACACACACACACACACACACACACACACATATATACATACACACATACATATACACACATACATACACATGCACCATATTTTCTTATTTTTCTATATTATATACACATATATATAAACACTTTATAAACATTTTTTAATGTTTTTAATTTATTTTTGAGAGTCAGAGAAGGAGCACGAGTGGGAAGGGGCAGAGAGAGAGGGAGACATAGAATCTGAAGCAGGCTCCAGCCTCTGAGCTGTCAGCCAAGAGCCCGATGCAGGGCTTGAACTCACCAACCACAAGATCATGACCTGAGCCAAAATCTAACACTTAACTTACTAAGCCACCCAGGTGCCTCGAAATAGATATATATCTAGATCTAGATCTAGATCTAGATCTAGATAGATATACACATATACACATACATACACACATACACATTACTCTCTGCCTCCAGTATATATATATATATATATATATATGCCTCCATATATATATATGTGTATATATACACATCTGCCTCCATATATATATGTGTGTATATATATATATATATATATATACATGTATATGTGTATACATATATATGTATACTCATATGTGTATATATGTACATATACATATATACACATATATACACATATATACACATACACATATATATCTATACATATATATACACATATATATGTGTATATATACATATATATATTTTTTTAATTGAAAAACAGTAAGCTTTGTAAACTCGGGAACTCATGTTCTTCCCCTTATTGGGGTTTTTGTTTTTGCTGTTTGTTATAGTGTGTTTGTTTAGTGACTTTTTCTGAACTGATTCTGTAAAATTTTTATTCTTTGTCATTTGTGGCTACAGAGGCTTCAGCTCAGGTAGCTTAGTGGTCAGCTAGAGACTGCGCAGAGAGTTTGTAGATATCTGAAACCAGTAATTATTCCGCTGCTTGTGAAGGGGCTCTGTATGCATGTTAGTGAATGCCTGTTACCATTCAACCAGGGAGTTTAAAAGTCAGCTTTAGCCTTCACTTTCCTGCTTGTGCAAAGCGTCATGATTAGCTATAAGTGAGAGCGTAGGGCCTTTTGAGCTCTTTCCTGAGGTGGTACACAGCACTGGGAATTCAGAAAGCCCTGTGTGCATGGTATTCTAGATTCCCAGAAGTGAATCAGAGTTTTTTCCAAATCTTCTATTAACATCTTAATTTTTTTCTTGAAGCTTTTCGGTGAGCTTATTGTGTACTTTAATTGTTAACTATCCCCTTAAGCCACATCTCAGCGTCCATCATGATGTTCAACATTTCTCTCTGTTTTTGACAAATGTTCCCCCTACCTTTACTCAGAGGAAAAGGCTGTGAGCACTATGCAGTTTCTCTAAGTCACTGAACATAAAGATAGCCTTGCAAGAGTAATCTTCCAAGGAAACACCAGTAAGTCAAATAAAATTTTTCTGTGACTAGAGCTACGAAAGAGCCCTAACCCTTTACTAGCCCCCTCTAGTGACCAGTATGTCCTTTATTTTCACTGTGATTGCAGGCTTTTTGGCTTTCAAGAATACTGCAAGCCTCATGAGGTAGGAAAAATGAGGTTAGAACAAGTGAAAATAACACAGTTACTTACAGAGAGTCAGCTGTTTATCTTGAATACATTCTCCCTAGTTTTCTTTTTTTTTTTAATGTGAAATTTATTGTGAAATTGGTTTCCATACAACACCCAGTGCTCATCCCAAAAGGTGCCCTCCTCAATACCCATCACCCACCCTCCCCTCCCTCCCACCCCCCATCAACCCTTAGTTTGTTCTCAGTTTTTAAGAGTCTCTTATGCTTTGGCTCTCTCCCTCTCTAACCTCTTTTTTTTTTCCTTCCCTTCCCCCATGGACTTCTGTTAAGTTTCTCAGGATCTACATAAGAGTGAAAACATACGGTATCTGTCTTTCTACGTATGACTTACTTCACTTAACAATCTTCAGTTCCATCCACTTTGCTACAAAGGGCCATATTTCATCCTTTCTCATTGCCACGTAGTATTCCATTGTGTATATAAACCATAATTTCTTTATCCATTTATCAGTTGATGGACATTTAGGCTCTTTCCATAATTTGGCTATTGTTGAGAGTGCTGCTATAAACATTGGGGTACAAGTGCCCCTGTCCATCAGCACTCCTGTATCCCTTGGATAAATTCCTAGCAGTGCTATTGCTGGGTCATAGGGTAGGTCTATTTTTAATTTTTTGAGGAACCTCCACACTGGTTTCCAGAGCGGCTGCACCAGTTGCATTCCCACCAACAGTGCAAGAAGTTTGCCGTTTCTCCACATCCTCTCCAGCATCTATAATCTCCTGATTTGTTCATTTTAGCCACTCTGACTGACATGAGGTGATATCTGAGTGTGGTTTTGATTTGTATTTCACTGATGAGGAGCGACATTGAGCTTTTTTTCATGTGCCTGTTGGCCATGTGGATGTCTTCATTAGAGAAGTATCTATTCATGTTTTCTTCCCATTTCTTCACTGAATTATTTCTTTTTTGGGTGTGGAGTTTGGTGAGCTCTTTATAGATTTTGGATACTAGTCCTTTGTCCTATATGTCATTTGCAAATATCTTTTCCTATTCCATTGGTTCCTTTTAGTTTTTTGATTGTTTCCTTTTCTGTGCAGAAGCTTTTTATCTTCATGAGGTCCCAATAGTTCATTTTTGCTTTTAATTCCCTTGCCCTTGGGGATGTGTCAAGTAAGAAATTGCTGTGGCTGAGGTCAGAGAGGTTTTTTCCTGCTTTCTCCTCTAGGGTTTTGATGGCTTCCTGTCTCATATTCAGGTCCTTTATCCATTTTGAGTTTGTTTCTGTGAATGGTGTAAGAAAGTGGTCTAGTTTCATCCTTCTGCATGTTGTTGTCCAGTTCTCCCAGCACCATTTGTTAAAGAGACTGTCTTTTTTCCATTGCATATTCTTTCCTGCTTTGTCAAAGATTAGTTGGCCATACTTTTGTGGGTCTAGTTCTGGGGTTTCTATTCTATTCCATTGGTCTATGTGTCTGTTTTTGTGCCAATACCACGCTGTCTTGATGATTGCAGCTTTGTAGTAGAGTCTAAAGTCTGGGATTGTGATGTCTCCTGCTTTGGTCTTCTTCTTCAATATTACCTTGGCTATTTGGGGTCTTTTGTGATTCCATACAAATTTTAGGATAGCTTGTTCTAGCTTCGAGAAGAATGCTGGTGCAATTTTGATTGGGATTGCATTGAATGTGTAGCTAGCTTTGGGTAGTATTGAGATTTTGACAATGTTTATTCTTCCAATCCATGAGCACAGAAAGGTTTTCCATTTCTTTATATCTTCTTCAAGTTCCTTCATAAGCTTTCTATAGTTTTCGGCATACAGATCTTTTACATCTTTGGTTAGGTTTATTCCTAGGTATTTTATGCTTCTTGGTGCAATTGTGAATGGGATCGGTTTCTTTATTTGTCTTTCTGTTGCTTCATTACTAGTGTATAAGAATGCAACTGATTTCTGTACATTGATTTTGTATCCTGTGATTTTGCTGAATTCATGTATCAGTTCTAGCAGACTTTTGGTGGAGTCTATCGGATTTTCCATGTATAGTATCATGTCATCTCCAAAAAGTGAAAGCTTGACTTCATCTTTGCCAATATTGATGCCTTTGATTTCCTTTTGTTGTCTGATTGCTGATGCTAGAACTTCCAACACTATATTAAACAACAGCGGTGAGAGTGGGCATCCCTGTCGTGTTCCTGATCTCAGGGAGAAAGCTCTCAGTTTTTCCCCATTGAGGATGATATTAGCTGTGAGCTTTTCATAAATGGCTTTTATGATGTTTAAGTATGTTCCTTCTGTCCCGACTTTCTCGAGGGTTTTTATTAAGAAAGGATGCTGAATTTTGTCAAATGCTTTTTCTGCATTGATTGACAGGATCATATGGTTCTTATCTTTTCTTTTATTAATGTGATGTATCACGTTGATCGATTTGTGAATGTTGAACCAGCCCTGCTGCCCAGGAATGAATCCCACTTGATCATGCTGAATGATTCTTTTTATATGCTGTTGAATTTGATTTGCTAATATCTTATTGAGAATTTTTGCATCCATATTCATCAGGGATATTGGCCTGTAGTTCTCTCTCTTTTTTTTTTTTTTTAACGTTTATTTATTTTTGGGACAGAGAGAGACAGAGCATGAATGGGAGAGGGGCAGAGAGAGAGAGAGAGAGAGACACAGAATCTGAAATAGGCTCCAGGCTCTGAGCTGTCAGCCCAGAACCCGACGTGTGGCTCGAACTCACGGACCGCGAGATCGTGACCTGAGCTGAAGTCGGACGCTTAACCGACTGAGCCACCCAGGCGCCCCTGTAGTTCTCTTTTTTTTACTGGGTCTCTGTCTGGTTTAGGAATCAAAGTAATGCTGGCTTCATAGAATGAGTCTGGAAGTTTTCCTTCCCTTTCTATTTCTTGGAATAGCTTGAGAAGAATAGGTATTATTTCTGCTTTAAATGTCTGATAGAATTCCCCAGGGAAGCCATCTGGTCCTGGACTCTTATTTGTTGGGAGATTTTTGATAACTGATTCAATTTCTTCACTGGTTATGGGTCTATTCAAGCTTTCTATTTCTTCCTGTTTGAGTTTTGGGAGTGTGTGGGTGTTTAGGAATTTGTCCATTTCTTCCAAGTTGTCCAGTTTGTTGGCATATAATTTTTCATAGTATTCCCTGATAATTGCTTGTATTTCTGAAGGATTGTAATAATTACATTTTCATTCATAATTTTTTTCTATTTGGGTTATCTCCATTTTCTTTTGGAGAGGCCTGGCTGGAGGTTTATCAATTTTGTTTATTTTTTCAAAAAAACAACTCTTGGTTTCATTGATCTGGTCTACAATTTTTTTAGATTCTATTTTGTTTATTTCTGCTCTGATCTTTATTATTTCTCTTCTTCTTCTGGGTTTGGGGTGTCTTTGCTTTTCTGCTTCTAGTTCCTTTAGGTGTGCTGTTGGGTTTTGTATTTAGGATTTTTCTTGTTTCTTGAGATAGGCCTGGATTGCAATGTATTTTCCTCTCAGGACTGCCTTCGCTGCGTCCCAAAGCGTTTGGATTGTTGTATTTTCATTTTCGTTTGTTTCCATATATTTTTTAATTTCTTCTCTAATTGCCTGGTTGACCCACTCATTCTTTAGTAGGGTGTTTAACCTCCATGCTTTTGGAGGTTTTCCAGACTTTTTCCTGTGGTTGATTTCAAGTTTCATGGCATTGTGGTCTGAAAGTGTGCATGATATAATTTCAATTCTTGTATACTTATGAAGGGCTGTTTTGTGACCCAGTATGTGATCTATCTTGGAGAATGTTCCACATGCACTCAAGACGAAAGTATGTTCTGTTGCTTTGGGATGCAGAGTTCTAAATATGTCTGTCAAGTCCATCTGATCCAATGTATCATTCAGGGCCCTTGTTTCTTTATTGATCCTGTGTCTAGACGATCTATCCATTGTTGTTAGTGGCGTATTAAAGTACCCTACAATTACCACATTCTTATCAATAAGGTTGCTTATGTTTGTGATTGTTTTATATATTTGGGGGTTCCCATGTTTGGCGCATAGACGTTTATAATTGTTAGCTCTTCTTGATGGATAGACCCTGTAATTACTATATAATGCCCTTCTTCATCTCTTCTTATAGCCTTTAATTTAAAATCTAGTGTGTGTGATATAAGTATGGCTACTCCAGCTTTCTTTTGACTTCCAGTAGCATGATAGATAGCTCTCCATCCCCTCACTTTCAATCTGAAGGTGTCCTCAGGTCTAAAATGAGTCTCTTGTAGACCACAAATACATGGGTCTTGTTTTTTTTGGTTTTTTTTTTTTTTTTTTTTTTTTTTTTTTTTTGTATCCATTATGATACCCTATGTCCTTTGGTTGGAGCATTTAGTCCATTTACATTCAGTGTTATTATAGAAAGATACGGGTTTAGAGTCATTGTGACGTCTGTAGGTTTCATGCTTGTAGTGATGTCTCTGGTACCTTGTGTCACAGGCTCCCCCTTAGGATCTCTTGTAGGGCTGGTTTAGTGGTGATGAATTCCTTCAGTTTTTGTTTGTTTGGGAAGACTTTATCTCTCCTTCTATTCTAAATGACAGACTTGCTGGATAAAGGGTTCTTGGCTGCATTGTTTTTCTGTTCATCACATTGAAGATTTCCTGACATTCCTTTCTGGCCTGCCAAGTTTCAGTAGATAGATCTGTCACGAGTCTTATCGCTCTCCCTTTATATGTTAGAGCATGTTTATCCCTAGCTGCTTTCAGAATTTTCTCTTTATCCTTGTATTTTGCCAGTTTCACTATGATATGTCGTGCAGAAGATCGATTCAAGTTACATTTGAAGGGAGTTCTCTGTGCCTCTTGGATTTCAATGCCTTTTTCCTTCCCCAGATCAGGGAAGTTCTCAGTTATGATTTCTTCAAGTACACCTTCAGCACCTTTTCTTCTCTCTTCCTCCTCTGGAATCCCAATTATGTGTATGTTATAGTATTTAAAATTGTCACTTCGTTCTCTAATTCTCCCCTCATACTCCTGGATTTTTTATCTTTTTCTCAGCCTCCTCTTTTTCCATCATTTTATCTTCTAGTTCACCTATTCTCTCCTCTGCCTCTTCAATCCATGCTGTGGTCGCCTCCATTTTATTCTGCACCTCATTTATAGGAGTTTTTAGCTCCCCCTGTTTCTTGATCTCTGTAGCAGTAGATTCTCTGCTGTCCTCTATACTTTTTTCAAGCCCAGCGATTAATTTTATGACTATTATTTTAAATTCATTTTCTGCTATATGGCTTAAATCGTTTTTGATCAGTTCGTTAGCTGTCTCTACTTCCTGGAGTTTCTTTTGAGGAGAATTCTTCTGTTTCATCACTTTGGATAGTCCTTGGAGTGGTGCGGAACTGCAGGGCTCTTCCCCTGTGCTGTCTGGAGTAACTTGCGTGGTGGGCGGGGCCACAATCAGACCTGATGTCTGCCCCCAGCCCACCACTGGGGTCACAGACTGTTGTATACCTTATCTTCCCCTCTCCTAGGGGCAGGACTCACTGTGAAGTGGTGTGGCCTCTGTCTGGGCTACTTGCACACTGCCAAGCTTGTGCTGCTTTTATGGGATCTGGCGTATTAGCTGAAGTGGATCCGCAAGGTGCACAGGGGTGGGAGGGGTAGGCTCAGCTTGCTTTGCCTTTGGTGGTCTGCTTCAGGATGTGCCCTGCGGCACCGGGAGGGAGGCGTACCGTTGGAGGGATGGATCTGCAGAAGCACAGCCTTGGGTGTTTGTGGGGTGCAAGCAAGTTCCATGATGGGAACTGGTTCCCTTTGGGATTTTGGCTGGGGGATGGGCAAGGGAGATGGTACTGGTGAGCGCCTTTGTTCCCCACCAAGCTGAGCTCTGTCCTTGGGGCTCAACAACTCTCCCTCCCGTTGTCCTCTAGCCCTCCCACTCTTGGAGCAGAGCTGTTGACTTATTCCAGATGTTAAGTCCCACTGGCTGTCAGAACACACTCCGTCCAGCCCCTCTGCTTTTGCAAGCCAGACTCAGGGGCTCTGCCTTGCTGGGCGGGCTGCCCCTCCACCACCCTGGCTCCTTCCTGCCAGTCTGTGTAGCTCGCACCACCTCTCCGCCCTTCCTACCCTCTTCCGTGGGCCTCTTGTCTATGCTTGGCTCCAGAGAGTCCATTCTGCTAGTCTTCTGGTGGTTTTCTGGGTCTTTTTAGGCAGATGTGGGTGGAATCTAAGTGATCAGCAGGACAGGTGAGCCCAGCATCCTCCTACGGCACCATCTTCCTCCTGTCTCTCAAGGTTATCTTTATATCAATATCATTCTCACTTGCTGCTGGGCCTTAGATGCCTGGGTTGAAGTTGGTCCAATCCTGCATGATGTCGACAGTGCTCAGAGGCCTCTGACCAGGTAAGGCCCGCTGGGGTTGGGGAGGAGATAGTTGTGGTGGGGCACGCAAAACAGTTTGTGTATTCTAAGAGTCTGCTGGCTATGAGGACGCCGGGGTCGTGGGCAAGGTGGGGGGTCGTCTCTCCCTAGTTTTCTACAGACCTTTCATTAATTCCTTGAATTCTCAAAAATTTTATCCTGATAATTTTTGCCAGTGTTCTCACTGCTTGTGGAGAAGAGAATTTTTGAGGTCCTTGCTCCACCATATTAACTGATGTCACTCCTAATAGATTTTTTTTTAATGAGTAGTCTTATATTTTTTATTTGTTTACTTAAAGTTTATTTTTTTATTTAGAGAGGGAGAGGGAGACAGTATGGAAGGGGCAGAGAGAGGAAGAGAGAGAGAATCCCATGCAGGCTCTGTGCTGTCAGCAAGAAGCCAGATGCAAGGCTGGAACTCATGAACCATGAGATCATGACCTGAGCACATACAGATGTGTACTCTATGCATTGTTGCATTTAAGCTTTGAAACATTTCATTTAGAATTTTTTGATAGTGTTCTTATGCTGTCCTTATCTGATATTGGTATTGTGGCTTCCTAATTTTAATTGGAAATAGTACCAAATAACACTTTAAATTTAGCCACTGTCCTCGTGTTGATACACATACAGCCTAAAATAGCCTGTCTACAGTTTGTGCCATTAAAATGGATGTTTTAAACAATGACCTTTAGTTCTATAACAACTAAATCTTTATAAGTACCCTTATTAAGGATACTATGAAGAATGAGATGCTCAATTTTAGAATAATTTTTATTAGATATTGACATAAATATTTTTCAGCTGATTTGATCTCAAGCATTTCACTTAATTAACATTTTACGGGGCTCCATGATGATTATTGTAGCTGTCTGCATAAATCTCACTAGTACCCATGGCCAGGCCACTAAGAATACTTAAAAATCCTGGGCAGTACTTCATGTTGAATGTGTTTTTTAGATCTGAGCATTCAAAATACCAGCTATACCCCTTTGAATCACTACAGCATCATCTTTCTGATACATATGTGCCTTGATAATGTGTATAATAAAATTAGTTTGACCTAACATTTTTTATCATATCATTTGAAAATATAATTATTTAAAAGTATAAGAAAGATTGGGTGTCCCGAGTATATATCTATCCATCTAGAAATCCATTCATTCATTTTCCCCTATCCCCCTAAAATATTAAATTTTGGCCATATACTAAATATTAAATGGGCCAGTGGTGTTATAAGGAAGAATAACACATAGTGTCTTTTTCTTTTAGGAATCCACTGAATAGTGAAGAGGCAGGTACATAAAACAAAATCTTCTGGGGTGCCTGGGTGGTTCAGTTGGTTAAGCATCTGACTTTTGCTCAGGTCATGATCTCACAGTTTGTGGATTTGAGCCCTGCATTGGGCTCTCTGCTGTCAGTGCAGAACCACATCAGAGCCTCTGTCTCCCGTTCTCTCTCTCTGCCCCTCCCTGGGTTGGTTGGTCGGTCAGTCTATCTGTCTCTTTCAAAAGTGAACATTAAAAGAAATCTTGCAGTGTTTTGGAATAAGAGCCATACTTTCAGTAATCAATTAAGTTGGATTTCCCAGAGCAGTCCTAGGATTGTATGTTTTCCTAATACAATTAAATCCTCTGAATTTAATAAAAGACCTAGCTTGGATGATAAGATATCCTCCATATCTATAATACCCAAAATGTTGTGAAAGCAAAATTGAGGGAAGGATGGACTATCATTTTTTGAGAAACATAACCTTTATTTTCTATTTTTTCCTCTCTGTTTCTCTGTGTACTTACTAAAGGTTGCCCTGTTGCTACATCTTAGAGCCAGGCTGATTCAGTAATTTCTTATTAACCAACTGTCTTTGGACTTTATTTTCTCCTCCCTGAAGGTCTGGGATTCATCAAAGTGAGGATTTAATCACACAAGCTCAGGCCAGACATACTGTGAGAACACGTTCCCTTTGTTACTTGGCTCTGCCAATGCACATAAATCTAACCTGACTTAAGACTGCTTTGTATCAGAGGCAAATATCCACAAAGGAGTCTCAGATCATTCTAATAGGGCCTCAGCTGAGATCAGCAGATGCATCTGCTGGTGGGTACTTGGTACCCATTGAGACCCAGGTTCCTGAAATAAAACCCTCAACACCAAAATCTCTGTGCTCTTGGAAAGTTTAATATAACCATGAAATACATTAATTTTTATCTGTGTCGTTTCATTTTTAATTACAGTAATCCAGATAAAATTTAAAAAATAAAACACTTGGAAACTTAAAAAACAAACCTTTCAATAAAATCACAAGATGAATTTCCAGGTTCCTTCGGATGTAGCGGCTGAATAGGGCATTGTAAGTCAGGGCTCTTCTGAGACTCTTATCTGTAGTCACAGGAAGCAGGTAGCATCAAGCAACTAATTTTAGGAATTGGAAGTCCTCCTATAATATGCAATAAATATCTATGTCAATGCTTTGGATTTATTTTTTGATTAAGAATTGTTCCTACTCACCGTGAATTTTATATTTGATTTCTGATAGGTAATTCATGAACATGGCAGAGAATTCAAATTATATGAAATTATTTAGCAAACACTTTTCAATCTACCTCTGATCCCAGTAAAACAATTCTTTCTACTCTATAACAAATCATATTTTCTGTCCCTTAAATCTTTTTCTAAAAATATTTTATGCATACACAATCAAATACATACATACATTGTTCTATAGTCCTCTTCCGGTTTCCTCAAATACTACTATGGTTTTATTTACTTATTTACTTAATTTACATATAAATGCTTGCTATATTGGAACTTAATCTGGATAAAATTATTATTTCCATGTAGATTTTCAACTTAGTTTATTAAATAATCCTTTCTCCTTTAAAACATGTTTTTTTTAATGTTTATTTTTGAGAGAGAGGGAGAGACAGAGCATGAGCAGGGGAGGAGCAGAGAGAGATGGAGACACAGAATCCAAAGTAGGCTCCGGGCTCTGAGCTGTCAGCACAGAGTCCTACATAGAGACCGAACCCATGAACCTTGAGATCATGACCTGAGCAGAAGTTAGATGCTTAACTGACTGAGCCACCCAGGTGCCCCTCCAACTTTCCTCTTTTAATTTAGATCTCTATTTTATCATATACTATATTCTAATCTATACTTGGATCTGTTTATACATTTCCATTCCATGTCTTTGATGTATCTTTGAACAAAATTGTCATGGTTTTAATTACTTAATATTTATAATATGTGTTAATATATGCTTGAACTGATTATTTCTCAATATTCTTCCCTTATGTCTGACTTATCTTTGACATCACCTTGCATGTACTTCTGGTATTTTCATTGCAATCATGTTAAATTTAAAGGTTATTTTATGTAAAGCTTTTATTTTCAAAATAAAAATATTTCCCATAAGAAATCTGTTTTATGTTTCTAATAGTCTTACTTTGAGTCTCTTAGGAGAACTTTCAGATTGGATCTGTAGAGGTCTGACATACTTATTATCTTTATTCCTAATATACTTCAACATTTTTTCTATTGAAAACGGATGTTTATCTTTTAAACTGTTGTTTTAATAAATGACTGTACTAGATTTCTTTGCATCACATTAGTATCTACTCACATTGCACGATTCTATTTCTTACTGATTTTCAGTTTTATCTTTTTTGGATGTAGAATTTTAGTGTTCAGAAAATAGAGATAATTCTCCTGTTTTCCTTTCCCTGCTTTATAACTGCAGTGATAGTACCTTAAGAACATTGCTAAATAATCATAGTGACAATTGACATCTTACCTTGCTTGTAAATTTTCGGGGGATATATTTAGTGTTTCCTCATTATGCATCATGCTGGCTTTGGAGTTATTTGTATAACCATGTTATTTATATCTTCCTATTTTATTAATATTTTTGGAATACAAATTAATACCATTAATAACAGTACCAATTCCTGTTAGTGATCTATAGGAATTAACCTATTTTTCCTTTTTGAACTATATGTTTAATTGTATGTTTCCTTTTGTTTTTAAACATTGTTGCATTTCTTGAAAAAAATCCCACTTGATATTGTTGTATTAATCTTTTTAATATGCTGCTGCTTTCTGTTTGTTAATATTTTACATAGAATTTATCATCAGTCATCATGATGAAATTTGCCCACATCATTTTTTCTTGCAATATTTGTTGCTATTGCTATTGTTTTTAAATTGTTATCCTCACTTCACATAAAGAATTTAGAAGCTTTCTCTTTCTGTGCTTTGGAAAAAATTAAATAGCATTAACTTGTCTGGTCTTGGGAAATGTAGTTCTCTTCTGAAAACTGTCTTAGCCTAGTGCTTTTCGGGGAGTAGATCTTTGACACCTTTTTCTGTTTTGTAGTTATCTTTTCTGATTTTCTATTTTTTCACAGTAAGCTTTGATAAATATACATATTTCTCTAGGATCATATGGCTTTTCCTATAAATTCTATCAAATATTTAAAGCTAAAAATATTAATAATATACCAACTCAGGAAATAGGGATGGTATTAGTTTTATATAGAAATATAACTTATTAATTGTGTCAATTAGGTCATCTGTATCTTTCGGTTTTTAAAAAATATCCATTGCTCTGCTATAGACTGAAATTAGTGAATTAAAGTAATGTGCTAAATGATTTCTCTTTGGTGAGCATCTTTTTAACTCCAATAATCTTTGCTTTATGATTGTTGATGCCGTGTTATTTGGTAATCATTTCTGTTGTGTCATCATCATAAATTTACCCTTAATTGTTGAAAGTACTCTTCTATAATTTGCTTAATGTTTTTTAAGTGAATTTATCTTTATCTTATATAAAGATTATGCCCACTGTTCTTTTTTGTTTGTTTAATTTGCATTATACAAATATTTCTTTGCAAATCCTTTTAATTTCCAACTCACTTTGTTTTAGATTGTGTCTTATAAATAATGTAAAACTTTTTTTATTTGTAAGGTAATCTGAATTTTTTTATAGAGTATAAGCCATTTGCATTTATTGATATGTTATACATATACATACATATATATATATATATATATATATATATATATATATATATATACAGGTGTGTGTGTGTGTATATATATATATATATATATATATATATATATATGTCTAACAGTTATCTCAAATTGTTGTATCATCTCTTTTGTGTTTTGATAGTTTGTAAAAATGTTTGATGTTTTATCTGGCTATTTGTTTTGTGTACTAACATATTTCTCATAATACATTTTTGCCATAGTGGTTATTTTTATAATTATAATGTCATATTATCCACTGCATGGTCTGTTTCTTCAGGATTATTTATTAATTATCTGTCACACCACATATCTGATTTGTGCCCCTCAGTGTACTTTCCATATTCTTACTCTCTCTCTTTGGTCCAGAAGTGTGACTGTTACAGACCATATCAATAAAATTCCATAACCTCTGGCTTCTGGTTCGGCTCAGCCAATGATGAGCTCTGGTAAGAAATAGTATGGAGGAAGGAGAGAAGGTCTGTTTTGCTGACCTACCATCACTGACCCTCTTATGGTGACTGATTCTACATAACCCTCTATACTGCTTCCCTTGTTCTTTCTGGGATACTGGTAGTAATTCTGGTTCTTCCTCTATTCCTTGTTATTTCTCTAAACTCACACATTATACATTATTCCTTTGAAAACAAACCTACCTCAAATTTTCCTATTTTTAGTATGTCATCTCTTTCCTACTGGACCCTTGACTGCTGAGTCTATTATAAGCAATGATTAAAATAAGCATAATTCCTTCTTTTTTCTCTCCCTCCATTTCTCCCACTGCTGGATTTTATCTAATTATCATTTTTCTTAATAGCTATCATTGTGCTATTACCTATACTTAAAACTCTATTACATTCTTGAATAATACCCACCTCCAACTTGTAAACTCTGGTTCCATGGCATTAAAAATTAAGAACTCTACACATTTATGCTACCACTTACATTGCATCCCCCAACCCCTGCCCACCACACACACACACACACACACACACACACACACACACACACACACACACATGCACACACACAGTCTCTCTCTCTCTCTCTCTCTCCAAATGTTTACTATGTTTTCTTTGTGGTCAGGGCATATATCTATATACTGTTTTAATAAACTAATCACCATGTTGTATTATATTGCTATTAAGTAAATTTAATGCTTACTGCCAGCTGTTTTATTCTAGTTTTATAATTATCTTTTAGTTGACTGGAGATCCACTTCTAATATATTTCTTAAATTACTGCTTAGAAGGGTTGCCAGATAAAATAAAAGGCATCTAATTCAATTTTGAACTTCAGGTAAACAATGAATTGTTTTTAGTATAAGTATGTCCCAAACACTGCATGAGACATTTTTATTACTCAATCTGACAACATTATGTTGTCAGATTATAGCTCCTAAGTAACACCCTTAGTGTTAACTATATAATTTGGAGTCTGTGAAAATGGTAAGCCTGTGTTTTAATGACAATTATTTAGGTTCAGTTGTTCTTGGAACACAGCATGTACTTTCAGCATGTTATTTACACTTTCTTTTGTTTCCAGTATTATTATTTTTTAATTTTGTACATACTGAGTAGATTAAAGATAGCTGTAAATTCTTTGCCACCTCCCACCAAAACTCAGTGGTGAGAATATTCTCCCACCCTTTGAATCTGGTCTGGCTCTGTGTCTGTCTTTGTCTAAGAGAATGTGTTAGGAGTAAAACTGTACAATTGGAAATTTCTGCTTTCACCCCTTTTGGAAGCCAGCCACCATAAGTAAGTAAGCCTACCCTTGGATGAAGCCACAGTTAGCCATGTAGAAAGATAGAAACTAACTATATTTGGTATTTGTAATCCAGCTTAGACACTAGCTGACTGCAGTTGAAGGGACAGAGAGCAAAAGAGCTGTCCAGCACAGCTCTGCCTCACCCTCAGAATCCAAGCAAGTAAAATGGTCCTTATTTCAAGTCACCAAATTTTAGGGTAGTTTGTTACATGGCAATTAAATTATTGTATCAAATTTTAAAAAATTTGAGTACTCAGTTTTATGTGTATGATATCCTTTTCTCTACCCTCCAGTATTTTCTCCTTAAATCTTTTAAACATTTTTTTGATATTATTTTTCTTTATTTTTTTATTGTTATAATTCATGATCATTTCCGTGTTTTTGTCAGTTTCTTCTTGCATTCCATTCAAATTTACCTTAATTTCTGTAATGGTCTTGTTTCGTATTTGTCTTGCACTTCCATTCCTGAACACTGTCTACTCACTGTTAAGCTCTTTTGCTGTTGGCAGTCACTTCCCTGGACTTCTGCATGCTGTGTTCTTGTGCTTTGTTTCAGAGAAACATTGGCTTGGTTGAATTTTTTTTTTTTTAACTCATGGTAAAATTTGGCCACAATTTCCATCTTCTAGATTTTCTTTTCTTGTAGTACAATGCAGACTTTCTGCTGTTCTCTTTTTCTCTTTTTCTCTTTTTGATTAATCATTTAAGTCATAAAGTTAGTATTCTCTCCCCTGCCCATCCCCCACTCTAGTCGAAAGGTTTTCCTAAATGCTTATTACAAGGAAGAGTGACTTGCTGGAATCTTCTTTATTTCCAAGGGTTTTGTATGTGAGATCATGTAGTCTTTACTTTTTGCCATTTAATGTGATAGGTATATGGTTCTGGGATTTTTCTCAATGCAGTGGCTTCCTTTTCCCTTAAAGCCACTGAGGCAGACTACTTAGAAAACATGGCTAGTCTGTCTGACTTTTAGTTAGCCCTATTTCCTGTGCTTCTTAGACTCTAAACCCATTTGGGAAAATTTCAGATCGCAGCATATGTACCCTATTTCTACTCTTACAAAAAAAGATTTTAGGGTTTATCCCTTAGGATGTGCCTTTTACCTGTGAAGACTGTAGGTTGCTAGTTTGTCTGACGTTAGCAGCCTCACTGTTTGCTCTCATCCTCTCAAAAACATGCCAGCCTGTTTTCACTGCATATTTCAATTTCCTCTTTTATGAGGTTGTGAGGTTTTTACCTGTGTCTTTGTTACATAACTAATGGAGTAATCTTAAAAAATTCTCACTGCCTTTAGATAATTTCAAAAAGAGAAGTAGAAGTTGTTTAATTATTATCATTATCTTCAAATGGGAGTCTCCATAGATACTTTTAAGGTTGTCATGTTTTTATATTTGTTTTTGTTTAGTGACATACCAAAGATATAAAAAGTGGACATTAAGTATAAAGCAGATGAATAATTTAAAATTATAATAAAATTGACACTATCACACATGACATGAGAAAGATAAGAAAGTGACTAGTACATAATTTTTAATGTGTTTTCTCCATGAATAGATCACTTTCCATCTTCTTCACTGCTTTTTTTAAATAGATTTACCATATATGTTATGTTCTAAGACAACATTTTTGATATTTTGCCTGTTTTTCTTTCTACTTTGTGTAAATGATTATATAGAACATACTCTTTTGTAACTTATATTTTTAATGCCTTGTTATACCATTTGAGCCATAATGACATGTGCATCTGTAGACCATTCTTTTTTATTGCTGCATTGTATTTCTTTGTTTGAATGCACAATAACGTACCTATTCTGTTCTTGATAGGCATTGGACTGTGTCCAATTTTAACTATCCTGAATAGTGCAAATATGAATGTGTCTACTGTAGCATAAACTATATTTGTCCAAGGAATTTACATAGGTTTGAAATTATTAAATAAAATAGGCTTATCTTCATATTTGTAAGGTAATTCCAAATAATTTTCTAAAGAGGTTATATAAAATTATATTACAGAATTAATTAACAGAATTCCTTGTGTTACACAACTTGGCCAGTCTATATTCATACCCAAATTTATTTATTTATTGCCAATATTCAGTATTCAGAGTTCAGGGACAAGAGGAATAAAAAAAAAAAAAGCAGACAATGAAGTATGGGAAAACTAGAGTATTGAGCTCCCCCCACTTTTTTCTTTTACGTTTATTCATTTATTTCAAGACAGAGGGAGCAGGTGCAAGTGGGGGAGGGGCAGAGATACAAAGAGAATCCCAAGCAGTCTCTGAACTGAAAATGTCGAGCCTGATGACGGGCTCGAAGTCATGAACCATGAGATCAACGCCTGAGCCAAAGTCAGCCACTTAACCAACTGAGCCACCCAGGCACCCCCAAATACTGAGTCCTTAAAGCCAAGTAAAGACATTATTTCAAGGGGGAGGATTGATTAAATATGTCAAATGATTTTGATAGAATAAATAGGTTGAAGCCTAAAAGTTGACCACTGATATGGTAAGATGGAGTCATTGTGAATGTGACAAGAATTATTCCAGTGGAGTAGTAGCAAAGAAAGGCTAAATGGAGTATGAATTAAGTGAAGAGTGTAGGTATATAAGGCCTACCTTTTAAAATAAGTTGGAAGAGAAAATTGAGGCCTCAGTTGGAAAGTAATCTGACATAAAACGACTTATTTTTATATATGTGCATACATCTAACTGTTTATTGGGCATTTCCCGTGGTCTAGATGCAACTCCATTTCCCTTACCTTTTATGTAAGTAGAAACAGATTCAACAAAAAAGTGTATAAAACTTCCCAAGTTCTTATAGCTGGTAAAACCAGAATTAGAACATAAATATGGCATCCAAAGTCACAATTTAGAAATAAATAAAAATCTTTGTTGATTCTGAAGATTCTGAAGAAAGTATAGGAGAACTTTTTGAAATGCCTCTGTAAGGTGCCAGTTCTTTAAATATTTGTGTTATTCTTAGTGCTGCTTTTTTTTACACCTTATTTTATTTTTATTTTATTTATTTTATTTTTATTTTTATTTTTATTTTATTTTATTTTCATCATGGTAAATGTACTCTTTAATCCCCATTACCTTATTTCACCCATCCCTCCACCCACCTCTCCTCTGGTAACCATCAATTTGTTCTCTGTAATTGAATATGTTTCTTAGTTTGTCTTTTTCTTTTTTTTTTCCTTTGCTTATTTCTTTTGTTTTGCAAATTCTACATGTAAGTGAAATCATATGGTATTTGTCTTTCTCTGACTGACTTATTTCATTATATTCTCTACCTCTATCCACATTGTAGCCAAGGGCAAGATATCATTCTTTTTATGGCTGAATAACTTTCCATTGTAGATGTATACCACATGTTCTTTACCATTCATCTATTGGTAGATACTTGGGGTGTTTACATAATTTAGCTATTATCAATAATGCTGCAATAAACATAGGGGTACATGTATCCCTTTAAATTAGTGTTTTCATATTTGGGGGGTAAAAAGTAATGTGATTATTGGATCATAGGCTAGTTCTATTTTTTATTTTTTGAGGAACGTCCACACTGTTACCAGTTTGAATTCCCACCAACAATGCACAAGGGTTCCTTTTTCTCCACATCCTTACCAACACTTGTTGTTTCTTGTGTTTTTGACTGTAGCCATTCTGACAGGTGTGAGGTGGTATCTCATTGTAGTTTTGATTTGCCTTTGCCTGATGATGAGTGATGTTGGGAATCTTTCCTTGTGTCCTTTGGCCACATCTGTATGTCTTCTTTGGGGAAATACATGTTCATGTTTTCTGCATTTGATTATATTATTCATTTTCGGGGTATTGAATTTGTATTTCTTTTTTTTAGTCTTTATTGAATTCTAGTTAGTTAACATAAGGTGTAATATTAATTTCAGGTGTAAGATATAGCGATACAGCAGTTCCTTTTTTCACCTGCTGCTCATCACAGGTGCACTCCTTAATCCCCATCACCTATTTAACCCATCCCCAAACTACCCCCGACTCTGTTAACCATAAGTTGGTTCTCTACGGTTAAAAGTTTCTTGGTTTGCTTCTTTTTTCCCCTTTGCTCATTTGTTTTGTTGCTTAAATTCCACATATGAGTGAGTGAAATTATATGGTACTTGTCTTTCTCTGATTGACTTATTCACTTAGCATAATACTGTGTAGCTCCATCCATGTCCTTGCAAATGGCAAGATTTCATTCTTCAATATGACTGAATAATGTATTATATATATTATAATATGTATATTGTATTGAATATATATACACTGTATGTGATATATATATTTTATATATATTTATATTTATACATATATTTATATTATATGAATATACATACATACACACACATACATACATACATACATACATACATACCATATCTTCTTTATCTGTCATCTGTCAGTGGATACTTGGGCTGTTTCCATAATTTGACTACTGCAGATAATGCTAAAATATTGGGGTGCATGTATCCCTTCAAATTAGTATTTTTGTATTCTTTGGGTAAATACACAGTAGTGGTTATTGCTGGATCATAGTGGTAGTTTTATTTTAATCCTTATGAGGAAACTTCACGCTGTTTTTGAGTGGCTGTACCAGTTTGCATTTCCACCAATAGTGCAACACTTGTTTTTTCCACCTTGCCAACACTTGATTGTTTCTTGTGTTGTTGAATTTTACCCATTCTGACAGGTGTGAGAGGATTTCTCATTGTAGTTTTGATTTGCATTTCCTTCTTTTTTTAAATTTTTTTTTTTTTTCAACGTTTTTTATTTATTTTTGGGACAGAGAGAGACAAAGCATGAACGGGGGAGGGGCAGAGAGAGAGGGAGATACAGAATCGGAAACAGGCTCCAGGCTCCGAGCCATCAGCCCAGAGCCTGACGTGGGGCTCGAACTCACGGACCGCGAGATCGTGACCTGGCTGAAGTCGGACGCTTAACCGACTGCGCCACCCAGGCGCCCCGATTTGCATTTCCTTCTTGATGAGTGATGTTGAGCATCTTTTCATGTGTCTATTGGCCAACTGGATGTCTTCTTTGGAAGAATGTTTATTCGTGTCTTCTGCCCCTTTTTAGTTGTATTGGTTTTTTTTGTTTGTTTTGTTTTGTTATTGAGTTAGTTGTATAAGTTCTGTTCATATTTTGAATATTAACACTTTATTGGGTATGCCATTTGCAAATATCTTCTCCCATTCTATAGGTTGCATTTTAGTTTTTTGTTGTTGTTGTTTCCTTCCGTGTGCAAAAGCTTTTTATTTTGATGTGGTCCCAATAGTTTATTTTTACTGTTGTTTCGCTTGCCTCAGGAGACATATCTAGAAAGAAGTTGCAATGGCCAATCACAGAACTTACTGACAGTGTTTTCTTCTAGAAATTTTATGATTTCAGGTCTCACATTTATGTCTTTAATCTGTTTTGAATGTGGTATGAGCTAGTGGTCCACTTTCATTCTTTTTCATGTTGCTGTCGAGTTTCCCAGCACCATTTGTTGAAGAGATGGTCTTTTTTCCATTGGATAATCTTTCCTGTTTTATTGAAGGTTAATTGACCATATAATTATGGGTTTTCTATTCTGTTCCATTGATCTATGTGTGTATTTTTGTACCAGTACCACATTGTTTTGATTACTTTAGCTTTGTAATATAACTTGAAGTCCGGAATTGTAATGCATCTAGCTTTGCATTTCCTTTTTTTTTTTATTAATTTTTTTTTTTAATGTTTTTAATTTATTTTTGGGACAGAGAGAGACAGAGCATGAACGGGGGAGGGGCAGAGAGAGAGGGAGACACAGAATCGGAAACAGGCTCCAGGCTCCGAGCCATCAGCCCAGAGCCTGACGCGGGGCTCGAACTCACGGACCGCGAGATCGTGACCTGGCTGAAGTCGGACGCTTAACCGACTGCGCCACCCAGGCGCCCCGCTTTGCATTTCCTTTTGAAGATTACTTTGACTAGTTGGGCGTTTTGTGGTTCTATACAAATTTTAGGATCATTTGTTCTAGCTCTGTGAAAAATGCTGTTGGCATTTTTATGGTGATTGCATTAAATGTGTATGTTGCTTCGGGAAGTATACACATTTTAACAATATTTGCTCTTCCAACCATGAGTATGGGATATCTTTCCACTTATTTGTGTTTTTTAATTTTTTCATGAGTGTTTTATAGTTTTCCGAGTACAGGTCTTCACCTTTTTGGTTACATTTACTCCTAGGTATCTTATTATTTTGGGTGCAATTGTTACTGGGATTGATTCCTTAATTTCTATTTCTGCTGCTTAATTATTTGTGTATTTAAATGCAACATATTTCTGTGTATTGATTTTGTAGCCTGTGACTTTACTGAAATCGTTTATCAGTTCTAGCAATTTTTTTGGTGGAGTCTTCTGTGTTTTCTATGTATAATGTCATGTTACCTGCAAATAGTGAAATTTTAGTTCTTTGCTGATTTGGATATTCTTTATATCTTTTTGTTGTCTTACCTCTGTGGCTAGGACTTCCAATACTATGTTCAAAAATTGGTGAGAGTGCACATCCTTGTCTTGTTCCTGACTGGAGAGGAAAAGGTTTCAGTTTTTACCCATTTATGATACTATCAGCTGTGGGTTTTTCATATCTGGTGTTTATTATGTTGAGGTATGTTCCCTTTGAATGTACTTTGTTGAGGGTTTTTATCATGGATGGATGTTGTACTTTGTCAAATGCTTTTTTGCTTTTGTTTTTTATTTTTTTTTTGCATCTATGAAATGATCTTATGGTTCTTACCCTTTCTTTTATTAATGTGATATATCTCACTTATTTACGAATATTGAACCACCATTGCAATCCAGGAATAAATTCTACTTGATCATGCTGAATTATTTTTTTAATGTATTGTTGGATTAGATTTGCTAGTATATTGTTGAGAATTTTTGCATCTGTGTTCATCAGAGACATATTGGGTGAGTTCTCTTTTTTGGTGGTGTCTTTATCTGGTTTTGGTATCAGGGTAATGTTGGTCTCATAGAATGAATTTGGAAATTTTCCTTCTCTTTCTGTTTTTTTGGAATAATTTCAGAAGACCAGGTTAGAAGTTAGAAGTTAGAAGACTAACTTTTCTTTAAGTGTTTGGTAGAATGCACCCGTTGAAGCCATCTGGTCCTAGAATTTTGTTTGTTGGGAGTATTTTGATTACTCATTCAGTCTCATTGCTGGTTATTGGTCTGTTAAAATTTTCTATTTCTCCCTATTTCTGTTTTGGTACTTTATCCATTTCTCATAAATTATCCATTTCTTGTAAGTTGTCCAATTTGTTAGCATATAGCATATTCTCATTGGTATAGTAAATCCAACAATCTCTACCAGTTCTACCTCAGCCTTCTAAAAGTTTCATGGAATGGAACCAACAGTGGGTGTGCAATTGCAAAACCTCTTCTGTTTCAGCATTACACCAGTGAACAAGTAAGAGAGAATGAGAGAGTATTTGGGTTGAAGTACATTTAGAAAGTCTCTAAAGGTCAGTGACTCTTAATCATTGCACTTAGTTTGAAATAGCAGTGCATTGGGTTATAATTGGAGGCTTTATTTTTTTGAAACTTACTCATTTGAGAAATTTTATAAACATGGTACAGAAGGATTTACATAAAAAGACCTCCATGGTATTGATTGTTGTTTGTTCCCCTGGACCAAGGACTCTGAGCTCTCCTAATACCTGTTGTTATGTGACTTGGTCAGGCCATTTAATATCTGGATGCCTTACTTTCCTTGTGTACAAATAAGTGATAGTATTTTCTTCAGCAAGAAAACAGAGTTGCCACAAAAATTCAAGATTATAATGATATACATAAAAGCTCTTTAAGTAACATAAATTACTCTATAAATGGGGCTGATAATTTGCTGTGCTTGAATTTGGGCATTATAAATAAACTATTGATGAATGAGTAAAACTATGAGAAATACATCCCAAGTATTTTTTTAAAGATAAAATTATATACAGTAAAATGTGTAGATCTTAAGTGTACAGTTCAATGAATGTTGACAAATGTACACACTCCTTTAACACCCAATCAAGATGCAGGGCCCTTCTGCCATGTTAAGAAATCCCTAAGTTCTAGGAAATCCACTCCCAGCTATATATCCAAGGAAAATGAAAGTATCTGTCCACAAAAATAGCTGTGCAAGAATTTTATATAAGTGTTATTCATAATAGCCGAGAACTATAAACAGTAAAATATCCAGTAACAGGAAAATGTACAAGCAAATCATGGCCTATCCATGTGATAAAGTACCATTTCATAATAAAAAGGACTAGACATCAATACATGCAACAACATGAATGAAGCCTTTAAACGTTGAAAGAAACCAAAGAAATGATTCTATATGCTTAAGTCTTGAGATTCTAAAAGTAAAATAATCATGATGCTCAACCCTCTACAGCAAAGAGATTAGTACATAGAAATAAATGTTCTGAATATCAGAAAGAAAGGGAGGAGGTAACTGAGCATACCTAATTCTGCTTATTTTCTCCTCAAAATGTAAGTATCTTCTCCCTTGTTTTAATGTGTTGAACTTTATGACTTTGGCTATATTTTTCTGATGAAAATTATTAACATGTTAGAAATTATAAGAAAAAAAATTGTGTTAAATATTAAATGTATCTTGAAAGCAAAACACAATTCCTAAACAAAATGAATAATTCAACTCAAATTCTCCCATCTCTTTGAAGTGTAAACAATATGTAATAAAAAAATTAAGTGGCTGCCACATGAATTTTGAATACAAATAATTTTATAGTTGTTTTTACTATATAACATTCACCATAAATATATCAACAAAGGTCTCTTGGGAAAGACTTCTATATGTGCGTGTGTGTGTGTGTATGTGTATATACATACATGTATACACACACATATTCTTTTCATTGTGACATGGTACAGATTTTGTCCAAATTTACTTGACACAATGTCTAGGATTTCTTGTTTTTAATGAACTGTGATGTGGCAGTGTATGTGGACAAAATTAACACTGTTTACTATTTACTTGATAGATTAATGACTCCTGTGTAACATCTATGCCCCATTTTATGCTGAAAATTCATGAAGAAGCTCCTGCAAAGATGCTAAATCTGATAGGACATTATTAAAAATATTATGAGGGAAGTGAAAAATGTGCAGTCTTTACACTAAAAAAAAGTTATAATTGCATTTGTGCAACTTTTTGAATGGTTTAAGAAATTGATGATGTTGTACACCTGATAGGCAAATATGTTGCTCCTTGGTCATAATTTTTTTAAGTGACTGAGCTCTGTCTTGTTCAGAATTCTCCTCTTGGGGAAATTTACATACATTTTACTGAGCTTCTGAAGTCATAACCTGCTTCTGTCTGTGTTCATTATGCTTTTTAAATTTTTTTTCAATATATGAAGTTTATTGTCAAATTGGTTTCCATACAACACCCAGTGCTCATCCCAAAAGGTGCCCTCCTCAATACCCATCACCCACCCTCCCCTCCCTCCCACCCCCCATCAACCCTCAGTTTGTCCTCAGTTTTTAGGAGTCTCTTATGCTCTGGCTCTCTTCCACTCTAACCTCTTTTTTTTTTCCTTCCCCTCCCCCATGGGTTTCTGTTAAGTTTCTCAGGATCCACATGCTTTTTAAATTTTAATTCTTATTATATTTTGTTTTTCCTATTATATTTAACAGAACTGAAAATAAATTCTGTTGGTGGTAACTGACATTACCACTCTTCTTTTTCTCTGTGGAGACTTCAAAAATAGGAGATATGTTACATTGATATAAAATGATTGTTTTATTATAGCACTTAAATACTATCAGAAGATTTTTATAAAAAGGACACACACCTTTAATTACCTATAACTATACAGAATTGATTCTCTGATGAACTTTTTATACATGCAGATGTCCTAAAGAATTCTTATATGGAATGTGTCTTTACAGTACCTTCAATTATTTTAGACATATTTTATCTGTCTGAGCTTTCTTTTACAGAGTTTCCACTGATTGTAAAGCTATACCTTTAAATAAAACAAAGTAGCATGTTTCTGCCCAGTTTGTCTTCATTGCCTTCTTTAAAGGTCCAGTATTTTGTGGTCAATAGCACGTGAAGAAAAGATACTCAGTAACCTCTTCCATTATTTTCAAATCCCTTCCACTGATATTTTTGTGATCACATAGTGGTTCTTTATATCATGGATTATCTTAATCTTGCTATTGATATTTGTGTGTCTGTTTTCTTTCATTCAAAAAACTTTGTGATATCATCCCATGGTACGTTATTATCACATTGAATGCCTGTAACAGCATTCGATTTTCAGAGATACTAATTTATGAATTAAACATTTGCTGACACAGTGTTTTATGTTTTGTATTTACTTATCTTCATGTTTTTATAGGTTTTGCATTACTGTCATAGTAGTTTTTGTAAAAGGTTGAATTTGTATATCATATTTATTTTATTCTCTGTAATCAAGTCCTTCCAATATTTTGCATTATCACAAGACAGTACATTTAAGCAATTATTATGTTAATACACCAGGAGTAAACATGCTGTTTGCTTCCAGCAAACAGTCTGGGGCTTCAGCCATCCAGAAACTGTGGTATCAAGGATCAGTATCTGAGCATTACTCTTCATGCTGACAACATAACAGTGAAAAACAGGCAAAGTTCCTATCTTTGTTTTGTTTACATTATATGGGTGGATAATTTACTGTGAATAATACATAATATGTCTATAGAATAGCTATAGGAAAAAGAGATAAAAAATGATGGTATAATAAGCAAGTGCTATTTTAAGTAGCATTATCTAAAAGATTCTCTGTGAAGATGGCTTTTAAAAAGACCAAGAAGTAAACTAAGTGAGGGAATGGGCTTTGAGGAAATGTGAGTGAAGGACATTCCAGTCAGAGGGAACAGTAAGTACAAAAGTTAGACTGTCAAAAGAGACATTTGAGAAATGGAGAGAAGGCAAAGGTGGCTGAAGTGGAATGGATGAGGTAAGAGTGGGAAAAGGTGGGGTTAGAGATGGAGGCAGTGACAAGATCATGTGGCACTTGTTAATCCATTATGAGATATTAGGGTTTTATTTTAAGTGAAGTAGGATATGATTCAGCCAAGGAATCACATGATTTGACTTGTATTTTAAAAGAATCATTTTGGCTTGTATAGGAAGCAAAGAGGTCAAAGAGACAAAAGACAAATCTAGGAGACAAGTTAGGAAGTTACAACACTAGTTCAAACAAGAGATATAGTGACTTGGTCTAGGGAGTCTAAGGTTTCAGTGGTAGAGGTAAGAATGTATGATTAGATTTTGGATTTATTTTGAAGATTGAACAAATGAGAGTTGAGGATGTATAGGTTATTATCTCTTTTATATATAAGAAAACAAATGTTTATAAAAGTTAAATAACCAGAAGTAAAGGAATGAAAAGTACAGCATTAAAACTGTTGGTAATATTCTCATTCTTTATTTGGGTAGAGGTCTTAGAGATGCTCATTAAAAATATCCTTTAAAATCTATATTAATATTAAGTGTGTCTTTTTATATTTCTTAAAACTTTTGTTAACATTATATGTCTTCTTTATAAAATAACATATAGAACTTAATATTTAAAAAGTTGAGTATCCTTTCCAAGATTTCCAAGCTAGTACATAGCCCTAGCAAGATGAAGACAAGTAGAAAATGGATTTATAGCAGTGCTATCAACAATAACCAAGTTATGGGAAGAGCCCAGATATCCATCTACTGATGAGTGGATAAAGAAGATGTGGTATATATATAGAATGGAATATTACTCAGCAATCTGAAATAATGAAATCTTGCCATTTGCAACACTGTGGATGGAACTAGAGTGTATCTTGCTAAGTGAAATAAGTCAGTCAGAGAAAGACAAATATCCTCTGATTTCACTCATATGTGGAATTTAAGAAAACATATGAACATAGGGGAAGGGAAGGAAAAATAAGATAAAAACAGAGGGAGGCAAACTACAGGAGACTTAAATGCAGAGAACAAACTGAGGGTTGCTGGAGAGGGGATGGGTGGGGCATAAGAGGGCACTTGTTGGGATGAGCACTGGGTATTATATGAAAGTGACGAATCGCTGGGTTCTACTCCTAAAACCAATATTACACCAATTACCAATATTGAATTTAAATAAAAAAAGAAAAGTGGACACTGGATATGGAGGACAAATGTAAATTAGGTTGTGCATCTCTCACCGCTGTTCTCTTTAGTATCCACTCACCCTTGATTTACTCTGGTAGAAGTTTACATGTCCAATGTGGGGGGATGCAAAGTCACATTAATTATCACATCACCATGGAATGATCTCAATTTAGTCATACTTTCATCTAAAACTGAAAATGTTAGCTGCTATATAATGGGGAAAAATGAAGGCACATGAAATAATGAATTAATATAAATCATAGATGCTGCTGTATAAACCATTGCTACCATTTCTGTAGCTGGTTATGGGTTACTCCTCCTCAGCAGTCATACCTATACTCTTACAATACTCATTCCGCATTGTCCATACCATCTGCCGGCATATCCACTTAATGGTGATTCTTACCTATACCTTTTGGGTGACATAGCACCTCATTCCTTTAGGATCTGACTCCGTAGTCATTATTGGGTTGCTGCAGTTTCCCATTTATTATAACTTTTGGGCAAAGTAATATTACGAATTTCCTGGGATCCAAATAGTATTCTTTGTGTCTATTCCATAGCACCAATACAGTTTGCCCTGCTAATCATGATAAATCACCCTAACCTGTAAAATGACCTCCTTCTCTGAATGTTGGTCTAGTATTATATGGAATCTAAGATGGCCAGTAATAGTAGCAGAATCCAAATCACTTGAATTATGATGGTGTTTGGTAATAAGAATACTCTTTCCCTTATCTTTAGGATCTGTAAATCCATTGATCTCAACATCAGAGTGACGGGAATCAGATTCTTCAACTAGTTTAGTTGGAGTAATAGGGAGAAAAGTCAGTCCTACCTTTTTTTTTTTTTTTTTTGAAACTTAGGCTTATATGGAGAAAGAACCATATTTTGACTCCTGTTTTAAAAGGTATGCTGTATCCTATAAAATAGCGTACTAAACCCATAGGGTTGTCTGTATGTTGTTGCCATAGGTTAACTTTTAGCAGTGCATTTCCTTCTTCTCACTAAAGGGGCAATGGGATATAATTTGAGAACAGCGAATTCTGTAAACATGAACACATTGCACCTTCCTTTTTTCTTTTAATAATTTTTTCTAAAATGTTTATTTATTTTTGCAAGATACAGACAGAGTGCAAGCAGGGGAGGGGGCAGAGAGAGAGGGAGACACAGAATCCGAAGCAGGCTCCAGGCTCTGAGCTGTCAGCACAGAGCCTGACACGGGGCTCGAACTCACCAACTGCAAGATCCTGACCTAAGCTGAAGTCAGTCTCTTAACCTACTGAGCCACTCAGACACCCTCATCTTCCTTTTTCTTAATATTCATTCTTCAGCTAATAGAGCATTAGCTATAAAGTCAAGGCATACCCAGTTTCACTTAATTTTTGTATATGCAACTTCTGGCATTAAATGTGCCACTTGCCCCAAAATGTGTTTTTAACCAGTTTAATTAATAGTATGCATGGCCTGTGTAATCAGAAATAAAATCCAACAATTTCAAATTTGTCCTAAATCTATTGCTTTATAACTTAAGTAACTTGGCCCAAGTACATTAACAGGAAAGCCACAAAAGCAGAGAACTTTAGGTCAATTGCTTTAAAAGTCCTTAGTTGTTAAATTTTTTTTTAATTTCTCTCTCCCTCTCTCCTTCCTTTCCAACCTCCCTCCCTCCCTCCCTCCCTGCCTTCTTTCTTCTTTCTTTCCTTGTTTCCTTTCTTCCTCCCTCCCTTCCTCCTCCTCCTCCTCCTCCTCCTCCTCCTCCTACTCCTTCCGCTCCTCCTCCTCCTCCTCCTCCTCCTCCTTCTCCTCCTCCTCCTCCTCCTCCTTCTCCTCCTCCTCCTCCTCCTCCTCCTCCTCCTCCTCCTCCTCCTCCTCCTCCTTCTCCTCCTCCTCCTTCTCCTCCTCCTCCTCCTCCTCCTCCTCCTCGTCCTCCTCCTTCTCCTCCTCCTCCTCCTCCTCCTCCTCCTCCTCCTCCTCCTTCTCCTCCTCGTCCTCCTTCTCCTCCTCCTCGTCCTCCTCCTCCTCCTCCTCCTCCTCCTCCTCCTCCTCCTCCTTCTCCTTAGGAAAGATTGAGGAGGAAAATTAGATCATTCATCTAATTCAGCACAGGAATTGAATCTGAATGTTCTAGACCACATCAATTACCTTGTGCTCAGTTTAAAGGCATTTTAGAAATTGAGTTCTTCCATCTTCCTTTATTTTCTCTTAGAGTGCAAAGAGGTCTTAGTGTTTTTAATGTAGGTTTTGATTTCAACAACAATGAGAGTCCTTGCTTTTAATAGTGGGATGACCTGAATGACAGTCCTTACAGTTTTCTATAAATGTCCCTTAGTTGATAACAAGCACTCAAAAGTGAGAATATTTTCTTAAGTGATTTGCAGGACTTCACTGTAGGCATCAAACATGAAAAATGCCAGTGAAAAATTTAGGAAACCAACCCATAGAAAGGTAGCGTGCTATATGAATTGAAGTTGTTCTGTCACAAGTATTTAACAGTAGGCTGAGGTAAACAACCATGGGTGTTACTAAGATCCTGTGTTTTACAGGTGTCACAGGAAAAAATAGTAACAGAAAATATTTACAAATCTTCCCTTGAAGGGTTGCAGATAAAATACAGGACAGCAGTTAAATTTTAATTCCAGGTAAAGAACAAATATATTTTTAGTATAAGTATATCCAAAATGTTTCTTTGTGATATTTTTATACTAAAATTTTTTTTAATTTGAAATCCATATTTAACTGTTTCTTTATTTGCAAAACCTGGCAACTCTATGTCCCTTCTTCCAGGTTCTCCTAGGAAAACCATTGGGATTTTATTGTTCTGACTAGGGTATTGGATAAGAAGAGACTAAATAATTAGTAAAAGAAGATACATTTATTTTGAGTAGAAAAATAGGAGTATCCTTTCTGAAGAAGAAAGTAGATCTGATAAGTGAGGATTGGAATAAGAATAAGAGGAGTGGGGTAGAGATAGAATGTAATGATGGGTTGAAGCTTTGGCAGAGATAGAGGGGAGTTTGGGGAGTAGTGCCAAATTATGAGGAGGTTTAGAAGAGAATTGTGTAAAGACAATTTTTAGAAAGTTTTCCTCTTTGTTATACAGCTTAATTTCTCTTTTGGTGTCTCATCCATAGGCTTCAGGAAATATATTACTAGTTTTTTATGTGAATGTATCTATGTATGTATGTATTTTTTGGTGTGCAGGTAACATGTTGGTTTTGTTTTTTTTGTTTTTGTTTTTTTTTTTTTTAAGTTTTGACATCTAGCTGGAATTGGGCAACTAATGGCTCAGTTTAATTTAGGTAGCACCAAAGTACAATGCACATTGATCATTCTCAGAGCATGGGGACTATCTTGTCAAAGACCAAAAATGCTTCCATTTTGCTTTTAATAAAGTTGGAAAACAACAATTTAATATTGACTGAATGGTTTGGAGTGGTTTGTGAAGGAAAAATCTCTTTCTAAATAGGAGCTACCAAACAGACAAGTGTCAATTTCTAAATTTAGGAAGTCATTTCAGTGAAAGATTCTTGTTGGGGGTGTGTTAGGTCTAGTCTTACAGACATACTTGTCAGTTCAATGGTTCTGCTTCAGGGATTCCCATTAATAAGTTCTTGAGTTACAGCCCCATGTCTGACTGCCCCTAATTAAAACTGCAAAATGAGCTATATCTAACAATGTCTTTTAGCTCCCCATTAGCATTTATATCATTGCAGTGGATTTTTGAATTCCTGTCTTTGTGAGGACTCTTGAAATTGGAAAACAGATTGTAAACTAAGATAGGACCAAAAGTAGGGCCATTTTTCAGGCTAGCAATATAAGTTAACATGTCTTTGTAGATTAAACAAAGTAGGATTAGTGAAGACTAAGAATATATTTAATAATAAGAGGCCAGTTTTAAGAGACAGAGGGAAAAATATCAGGAATAATGTAATAAACATTCATATGCCCACACATCCACAGTTTTTAAACAAGGATTAACATTGCTGCTTTAATAGCTTCTGATAAAAGATATAAAGTAGGTGATTGTGTAATGAATGGTAAACTAACTCTGACCCCCCCCCCCCCCCCCCCCCGCCCAGGGGCCATCAGGATTTTGGTGCATATCCTTCCAACCTCCATTTTACCTCTTTATATAACTGGTAAATTGTACAAACATGAATATATGGGACTTAATCATGAAGCAACTTCTGTGACTCCCCTGTTCTTTGTGCTGATGCTCTGGGTGTTTAGTCTTCCCAAGAAACAGGCAAATATTCTTGGTAGTTGATGACATTTCTGGCTGCCCGTGGCTAATAAAGAATTATATGATTATTAGAGACACCAAATACTGTCTCAATTTGGTAATATAATTTTCAAGTTCTATGAGATCATTAGAGTCTTGTGTAATAGTTAAATCTCTAAACTTCATTTAATGTTGAAACTCTTCCCCCACCTTGACTTGAGCCAGGTGCATGAATAAAAATGTGAGGTTAACATGGAACAGATATAGCCTGTTTCTTTTCTCTCTGCCTTGAATGTCTATAGGGCTTCTCTTGGTTTATAAGGCCTTCAGAGTTAAAGGAGGTTGGGTGGGAAGGAGATATAAGGGGATGAAGAAAAATATGATTTAGCAGATAAAGGTCTGTATCAGTCATCATGACAGGAAATAGATGACACATCCAAAAGGAATGATTACCAAGAGTTTAGTCAAGAACGTGTTTTCAAAGAAAAGGTAAAGCCCCCCATAGCTAATAAGAGTGAAAAGATACCACAATATCATAGGTCACTCATCAACAGTTTTGGCCTTAGGTGGAGAAATACAAACACTGCCAGCTTACAGCTGGGCTGGCAGGGAACCAAGGGAATAAATAAACCGAATTCTCTTTCATTCTCCTCTTCCCCAGTATCCTGTGTGTAATTTCTACTCACTGAAACCAACCAGCCTCTGGAAAGAGGTTTGGCGCACTCCACATGGATCAGCCTTCAAGAATATAGGGCAGGATCAGCTCTATAGGGCTAAATCTTTCTCGCATGGATGCTTTAATGGGGCTTCAGATATTTTTTCTTTAATTTCCTTCACCTCTGCTTAATTTGTGGGGAACTTCCATCTGCATTTCTCAGATTAGAAAGAATGCATCCTGATGACAGGTTGTTGCTGTCTCTTAATTGCCTAGCTATTTAGCAATATGTCAGCTTTCCAATTATGATTATGTTTATTCTTCCAGGGATGTTTTGTCTCCCATATGGCCCACATCTAATCCAAGGGAATTACTCATGCATTCTTGTGTTTGAAAGACGCTGATAATGCCTGTAAAAGTGGAATAGCACTTCACCCTTCAGTTCCACCTTTGGATTAGCAGGTCCATCCACTAATCCCTATTCCTTTATAATTTTCTAGACTAGATTCAGAGACTTATCCCAGACTTTAGGGACACATGTTAATCTTTTTGAGTGTTCTGCTTAAAGCCCTTGTTTCTTAACTTACAGTACAAAGGAAATTATTTCATACTGTCCTGCTCTTGCCTTATGGTTTCCATTTCATTTTTAAAATTACCTTTGAACATTTGAAACATTCTTAATGTAAAGAGCGTGGAGGGTGTGATTCCAGGTCCTACAATTCTCTTCTAAATTATAGGTAAACTACTTTAGGTACCTAGATATTTTTCTTCTTGGTTTCAAGCTTAGCTCTGGAATATAAATATTTTTTCATATTTTCTTTGAAATTCCCGTATATTTTTTTTATAGGTGGATGATGTCAGTTTAGTCTGATTTACTGACTATATATAATTTTGGTTTAAAAGGGAATTTCTGTGAGAAATTGACATTTCTGTGACTATATAATTTTAAGCACTTGTCATTTCAGTAATGCAATATAGGTCACATAACATAATTTCTAACTTCATCTATTACATAATAGCTCCAAAATTTATAAAGACACTACAAATGTATATCAAGGAAAGAACTTTTTATTTGCATGTAACTTTGGAAGTAGTCAAATACAAAATGTCATATTTCTAGGTCTATTATATTCTACAAGCACAATTATATTCTACTGTAAATAGTGATTGAAAAAAAAATTCTTTCCATTTCCCAAAACAAAAATTAGAAATAAGGAAAGCCATGACAGTTTGAATCTTTTTTTTTTTTTTTTGATGTGAGAATTATCATTTGGTTCTCTCAAGAAATTGATAGTTGTACTTTATGTATAGTATTTCTGGTCTTGTGTTTTCTTACTTGTTTGAAGTTTCACACACATGAGGCAGCAATCTTAAAATTGGTTAAGCATGGAAGTCTGCCAGGAATTTAAAAAGACAGAATATTATACATTGGAAAACTACTTGTGAATCACCATCTAATATTTCAAAATTCAAATTAATAGATTTAGAAAAATGTAAAAGAACTCTATCATAACTATGGAAGTGCAAATGAATAGAGAATTTGTTCATTAAGTTATAAATCCCATTAATGGTTTTAAATGTTTTGTACCACTAACATTAATGCTGAATGGAGGCTGGGTTGCTATCCATTAGACCTGAAAATGGGTGATTACACTAATTCTGGTCTAAAGCCTGTGGATAAGATCTTTTAAGTCACTATGCAAGAATAAACCAGATATTCATTGTGTTGAACATAAGGATTTACATCATTTTCCCATCCATGTCTTGATTAACATCTCAATTTTGGAGGGAGCTTAGTAAAATATCAACGAGAATTAGGTTGTTATAGGGAAGTAATATAATAACAGACTATTTATGAGAAATGGAAAAATGGCTTCAAATTACTAGATGCAATTTTTTTTCCTCTGCCTGAAGGTCGGTCACATGCGGCTTTACTTTATTAAATAATATTAAGATATAAAAATAAACTTTTTTTTTCTTCAGAATTTTCTGCTTTATATTTATGGTAAATAGCTTTTTGAAATCAAAGACAATATCTGATAAGTAAGAATGCCACATTAGGATGATACTCAGTTATGTTTGCACCAGTTAATTCTTTAGTACATACTATTTTTTTGAGACTTGAAGGAAAAAAAAACTTGGTTTGTGTGTGGTGTGTGTGTGTGACAGTGGATGGATGGCACTTAGGATAAGAAAGGTACAATTGCCATGGTGTAGGTTTTCTTCTCTCTTATGAAAAAAAAAAACACCAAAAACCTATGGGTTAGAGGTATATAATTGAAGATAATTAAGCTTAGTTCTTATTTTGACACCTCCTATTATATCTTTAGACTACTTTTTTTAAAGAGTACTACACAAAAGCACAGCAAAATTAATATTTCTAGATTTGCCTTTTGGGTTGCACAATTTACTGGACACTTTATTAACACTCTTTTTAGTTCACTGTTCATCCTTTATCAATGAAGTAGAAACACCTTTAACATTGGTTTCATTGACTCCACACAATGTTCAAGTTTTTCTCACTCTGAGTTCTTATTCTCTGTCTTTAACTTTCAGTTTCACTGTTGATTAAAAACCCAATATAAATCAACAATGAGATATTACTTTTTTTCCTATATGATTTACCACTCTCTTAGACTATTACTCTTTAGACTCCTAGGGGAAAAATCCGATTATGTTAATAGATTCAGGGAAATAATTTGATAAGTTTCAACAATATTTGTGATATGAAAACAATTAGCAATAATATAGGCAATAATCTTTAATCTGATACAAGCTAAATGTAAATCTTCCAACTGATAAATCAGTCTAAAAGTAAGACTATGGAACAGTACTGTATAATAAAAACATAAGGTAAAGCTCATGTTTAGTCTAAATCAATTTAAATACATATACTTTTGTTTTTGTTTGTTTGCTTTGAGAGAGTGCTATTGAGTGGGGGAGGGGCAGAGAGAGAAGGAAAGAGAATCTTGAACTGGTTCCATGCTCAGTATGGCGTCCAACACAGAGCTCAGTCTCAGGACCATGAGATCATGACCTGAGCCAAAATCAAGAGTCAGATGCTTAACTGACTGAGCTACCAGGCACCCTTAAATGTCATATGTAATTAAAACATTTATGATAGATTTAAAAAGTAAAGTGAAGCAGATGAAATTAAACAATACACTTATAAATAAATCATGATTTAAAGAAATACATGACCAGAAAATATTTAAAGTATTTCAATGATAATGATAATGAGAAGAAATATATTAAATTTGTTGGATACAGTTAGATCAGTTATTAGAGAAACATTTATAGTCACATATACATCTTGCTGTAGATATGTTTTATCTCAACAGCAATAAAAATTATAAAAAATAAAGAGAAGGGTTCTGTTTAAAGTAAGAGACTCAAAACATATGTATGAATGTAAGTATGTATGCATCAATAAAATTGTACAAAGAAAGGGTTAAGAGATGTAACATCCAAATGTAATGCCCATCCTTGGTTAGATTTCATTTTAAAAAGTGAGATTATATTGTGAAAATTTGACTATAGATTGAATGTTAGATACTATTAGGAAATTATTTTTTTATGTATAATATGGGTATTTATAATGCAGGAAGATATAGGTGCATATTGACGTGTCAAGTATCTGTAATTTATTTTAAAATGGCTTAGGAAACATAAATATTTATATTTATATCTATATATTTATCTGTATCCACATTCTATAATGAGAAAGAGAAGAGTCAGATATATGACCCCCATTCTTCCTTATGTTTAAATTTTTTTTAATAAAAAATTTTAGTATAATATATTTTAAGAAAGCTAGAATAGCCATACTTTTATCAGACAAACCAGATTTAAAACAAAGGCTGTAACGAGATGAAGAAGGGATCTATCCATCAAGATTTAACAATTTTAAATGTTTATGCCCTCACTTGAAAGCACCCGTGTGTATGTGTGTATACACACACACACACACACACATATATGTGTGTGTGTGTGTGTGTGTGTGTATATATATATATATATATATATATATATATATATATATATATATATAAATCCATTAATAACAAACATAAACTCATTGATGACAATACAATAGTAGGAGACTTCAGCACCCCACTTACAACAATGGACAACTCATCTGAGCAGAAAATCAACAAGGAAATAATGGCTTTGAATGACACACTGGACTGGATGATCTTAACATGTATATTCAGGATATTGCATCTTAAGGCTCCAAATACACATTTTTTTCTAGTGTACATGGAACATTCTGCAAAATAGATTGCATACTGAGTCACAAATCAGCCCTTAACAAGTATAAAACGATCGAGATCATACCGTGTGTATTTTCAGATCACAATGCTATGAAACTTGAAATCAACCATAAGAAAAAATTTGTAAAGCTCTCAAATACATGGAGGTTAAAGAGCAACCTACTAAAGATTGAATGAGTTAACCAGGAAATTAAAGAAGAAATTAATAAATACCTAGAAGCAAATGAAAATGAAAACATGACAGTCCAAAACCTTTGGGATGCAGCAAAGGCAGTCCTAAGAAGGAAATATATTGTAATTCAGGCTTATATTTTATAATGTTTCTAATTTCATAATATTTATAGTATCATATAAAAGTATATATTTTATAATTGTGAACATATATTTGTGTATATCTTAAAGTGTATATATATCTTGAGAGAGAGTGGAGTGGGGGAGGGGCAGAGAGAGGGAGAGAGAGAATCCCAACCAGTCTCCATGATGTTAACATGGAGCCTACGCGGGGCTCTCACTCAAACTGTAAGGTCATAACCTCAGCTGAGATCAAGAGTCAGACACTTAATGGACTGAGCTACCCAGGTGCCCCTATGTTTATATTTTTAAATAAAAATGTCTTTTAATTAAAAAATTTTAAGACAAAGAAGAGGAAAATAATATGAATATTAATGGAGATATGCACATTTTTTTACTGGTGTATTCAACTTGTCCAGCTCCATAAATGATCTGTTATGGTTCTATGCAGGTTGGGTTCCAGGAAAAATCTAAGGTATTCTCTAATTTGTTGTGATTTATGGAACCATAGTGGCTAGATGGGGCTTTGTGGTAAGCTGTGGCACTAAGGAGAGACTCTGAAACACAGCAGAGCTTGGCTTCCATCTGATTCTTGGAAAGCCATACACCATGGTGCTGCAAGTCAGGCTCAGACTTAGGTTCCTGTGGGAGGCAGTGTGAAGTGCAGCAGGACCTGGCATTTGTATGGCTTTTACAAATTTTTTTTCAGACTTTTTCAGTCAGTTGAAAGATTATTTTATATAAAAGAAAAAAGTTTGCCCCAAAACTTTTATGAGTTAATTCAAGGGAAATTAAAGTCTTTGACAAGCTTAGCTCTCTCTGTGCAAAACTGGTATGAAAACACTTGAGTCATTGTTAGACAAGAACAGTCCAAATAAATAGTCATCAGAAATAAAGAGCCAACAGTAAAGCTATGAAAAGTTGAAGAACACCAGCTTAGATCTTACAGAGAACATAATTACTAAAATCAAGAACTCAACAAAGACAGATCTAACGTTCAAAACAAGATGAGCTAATGACTTTAATTATAAGAATGATCCAGCTGCTATAGCTTATTAGCTATAACCTATTGGTTTTGCTTTTTTAGTGGTTACTTGAGAGTATACAACATACATATTTAGCACATCAATCTATTTCATAATAACAACATAATAATTCACATACAATTCAGTGTCCTTACTACAATGTATCTCCATTTATTATAATATATTTTGCTTCTCTATATATTTTGAAACCTAAACCCACAACATAGTTTTCTTATATATTTTATAGATTCATCATTTTATATGTATTATTATATTATTTTGACTTTAATCAGTGATCTTTTAAAGAAATAATAAAAATGAGAAAAGTCTTTTTTATTTATCCAGATAGTTATCATTTCCAGTAATCTACATTTCTTTGCATAAGCTTTCCTTTGATATAATTTTCCTTGTTCTGAAGAAGTTTCTTTAAATCTTTTGTAGTGCATGTATGAAGGCAACCAATTCTCTTAGTGCTTATTTTTCTGCCACTTGTATTTGAAATATATTTTTACTATATATTGAATTTTAGGTTGACAGGTTCTTTGTTTTACTTTCAGCATTTTAGTGATCTCATTGCTTTGTCTTCTAGCCTGCACTATTTGTGATCATGATGTGCGTTAGTGTGTTTTTCTTTGTGATTATCTTGCTTTGATTTCATTTACCTTCTTTAACCTGGGGAGTTACAATTTTCATCAAGTTTTGAAATGTTTTGTCTATTTTTAAGATACTTTTCTCCCCTTTTTCTCCTCTGTCATTCTCATTATATTTTTTGTCAAATTGCTTTGTATTATCACAGAAATCACTGTGACTCTGTTGGGTTTTTTTTAGTGCTTTACTTGTGTGATTCACTATGAATAGCTTTTACTTTTGTTTGCAGGTTTAGTGATAATTTCCTTTGTATTGTCCTATCTTCTCTTTAGCCCAAACAATGTTTTCAGTGAGTTTTTCAAGTATGTTATTTTTTGGCTCCAAAAATTTCATCTGGTTCTATACCCTATCTTTTTTTTTTCCCTTCACTCACTATGTTAATAAGTTCCTGAATATACTTGTAGTAATTATTTAAAAATTCTTCTCAGCTAATCCAACCATTCTGTCATTTTTTAATGTTTCTACTGACCAATTTTTCTCCATGTTATGGATTTTCCTGCTGCTTCTTCATGTATCTAATAATATTGGATCCTTATTGTTATAAATATTACATTTTTGAGTGTCTGTATTTTGTTGTCTTTTTAAAAGAGAATTGAGTTTTGTTGCAGTTTGCAGATGTATAACTTGTGGATAAGTTGATCATTTGAGACTTGGGTTTAAGAACTGTTATGTTAAATCTAGAGTAGCCTTTACGCTAAGAGCAATCTAATCTTACTCTTAAAGCATAACTCTTGTGGGGGTTTCTAGTGAATTTCCTGTATATTCCACAGGTCTCTCCACTCTCGTTTTTCAAAATTTGACTCTTAGTGCAGGATGAGCTCTAGGATAATTCCTTGCCTCTGCCTAGCTGCTTGGAATCTCACTATATACATTGCAATTTATTGTTTGGGACAGACTCAAAGTGTAACTTTACCAATTTCTGGATCTATCTCTGCTGATCTCCCTTCGGTTTTGTACCTTCCCCGATAAATTCCAGATACCTTATTTTTTCTCCCCATCTCTAATCTCTGTCTTCTCAACTCATTGTGATTGACATTTTCTGCTTTGGTTCGCTGTCTTTTTTTTCACAGGCTGGAATGGTGTAGAAAAACAAGGGTGATTGCAGGGCTCCCTTTGTTTTCTTTATCTCAGCAATTCCCATTCTATATTAGTCAAATGTATAACAAAAGAGCTATTTAGTAGGTATTTACATCTTTTTATAGTTGTTTGTGGTGTGAAGTCCAAGGCAGTTAAGTCCTTACAGTAGAAATAGTAGTTCTCCTATATATGTGTGTTGTCACAGATCTCTATAAAATGTAATTTGGTAGGTGACTAGTAGTGTTAGGTTTTGAGGTTAATGAGTTAAAAAGTAAAGGAGTGGCCTTGCCTGAATTAATCATAAACATCCATGAATTAAGTATGTATTACTGAAGTCAATAAATATATCTGAGGTACATAAACAAAGTTAAATTTACAACATGGATGTGTCTAGGCAGAACTCAATAAATGCTGACTAGACTATATGGAGTGGTTTCTAAGGGGGACTAATCAGTGTCCAAAACTGTGGCAGCAGACTTCACTGTAGGTGGGAGTAACTGGGGAGTTGGTGATGGGCTAAAGGAAAGTGGCCAGTTTTGGTGATGGGCATAGTTTTGTATTGGAGGAAAGTCTGAGTATGCAAATTCTGAACTGATAGGCCAATTTTGATAGAGAAACTTTGTTCATATTATGTGAAACTACTCTAAGGTAATTCCTAGTTAAAGCCCCAGAGGTTCATTTGGTAGGAGACTGATATCTTGCCCTAGCACAATGACAGAAGGTGTCTCTACATGACATTACAGGAGATTAAAAGTGGCTGCAGTGGAGGTTCCAACCAAAGATAACCCTCAAAATAGCCCCACATGAAAACCTAAGGAGCTAGGGCTACTTGATTTATGGATGCTGTCTGTGGAGGGATGACAGACCATTTATTTCCACAGTATGTCAACAGGCTGAGTTGGTTATAGGTGGGTTCCCTGTGAAAGGAAGATCCCCAACCCAAGAGCTTAGAGCAGCTAGAGGTATATGGATTCTCTTGGAGAGCTGTTGACTTGGGGTACTTTTTCCTGGATTTTTTGTTTCTACAATGCAGCTGTGTCCATCGTTGTGAAGAGCTACTCTTCACAAAGACCTGGTTATATTTATACAAGGTAGAGTTTCTATCTTTGTTTTCCTCAGTGACCAGACCCTACGTGATGCCATCAGATGACTCTCTGGTGTCTGATTTTTTGGGGATGTTCTTTAGTGCTGTCCTTCAAAGATCTGCATAGGTAGAGAAATATGATGAAGTAGTCTCTGAAGGGAATCCTGGGGTCTCTGGCCTCCCCACATCGTACTAGTTTCTGGTTCCTTCTACACCCCGGATGCACTAACTATTCTGCTGGCTCTAGGACAAGACAAGGTCCATCATTGATACTGTGGTTTTGTTAACATGATTAAAACCCTAGTTTTTGTTTATCAAATTAGCAAAAAAAATTTTAAAGGTATAATAGCTACTTTTTATGAGTCATTTAGCATAATCATTCTCATAAACTTCTTACATAAAAATAAATTGACTAAAGTTTAATGGAAATAAATTTGCTAGTATGAATCAAGAATTTTTGTAATCATGTTGTTTATCAAATATTTCACTATCAAGGAATCTCTCCTAGGGAAATAGAAACTTTTGTCATAGATGAGTTTTCAAACTGTAATTGTTAGCATTATTTATAAAATAAAATTAAGAATAAACCAAATAACCCAAATAATAGAATGATTAAATTATTTGTGATCGATTTATTTGGTTAGGCATTATAGTGGCATTTTTCAGAGCTACCTTATATAATAAGAAAAAGCTCATGTCATAATTGGAGTGAAAATACCAGGATACTAATTATATGCAATTTGATTCCAATTTTGTAGAAATGGTTACACATAGACAATTGTGGAAGGTAATGCACTGAAATAACAATGGATACTGCTTGTTGTCATTGTGGAGAAAAATCATTATTTTGGTTTTGTAACTTCACTTTCCCTTAAATCCTCTACAATGACAATACAGTATATGTTATTAAAAATAATTTCATGGGACTTTATGTACTATTTTTGCAATTTCCTCGGAGTCTATAATTATTTCAGAATAGAAAATTTTGCCTTATTTTAAAGTCAATGTTGCACTAATTCTCAGCTGTAATTGACTCCTGTGTTGTTAAGATATGCTTACAGTAGAAGGTATGACCATTCCTTTAGAATGGCAGAAGTAAAGCATGTCTTCCTATTCAGACCTCAATTTTCAGGCAAAAATATATCTTTAAAAAAAAGGGGCGCCTGGGTGTCTCAGTCGGTTAAGTGTCTGACTCTTGGTTTTGGCTCAGGTCGTGATCTCATGGTTTGAGTTAAAGCCCCACATAGGGCTCCACTCTGACAGCATGGAGCCTGCCTGGGATTCTCCCTCTCCCTCTCTCTCTCTGCCCCTCCTCTGCTCTCTCTGTCTCTCAAAATAAATAACTTAATAAAAATAAAAAATGTATTCATTCAGTACATATTTATTGAGTGTCTCTTATGTGCCAGGCACTGTGCTAGTGCTGGAAAACAAGGATGAGGAAAACTGAATAAATCCTTTCACCCAATACATTTTTATTGTTATAGGGAAATACTACGAAAGAGTAACAGGAGGAGATGATTTAATCCAAGGGGTATTTTCCATAAAATATTGAAATCTCAGAGGAAGACCATACAATGCTGAGCTTTGGTGAAAAATATAATTTTATTTGAATAGTATTTTTGATACCAGCTGTATGTACATGAGGGAAATTATTTTAAATCCTCTGAACATCAGTTTTATTAACTGCAAGTGGGAGAGGTAGTAATGACCTCAAAGACTTTGTGAATAACAAATAACATGTAAGGTGCATTGTACAATGCTTGGCACATAATATGGATTCAATAAAACTTAGCTATCATTAACTTTGACAACTCTTTGATAAATGAGAATAAGGGAGTATGCAAATAATAATAAGAGAGATTGAGATATTGCATTGTAGCTTTCAACGCTTACTACAGTACTGTATACTGGAGAGAGCACAGCAGCAATTAGTTCTGAGGTCAATAAAAGCATATGCAGAATGGTTAATTAAGTAAAGACAGAGCAAAAGAATAAATAACCAAGTATAAAAATATTTTATTAATCTATTAATGTAGAAATAGTGTTAGCAATGAAAAAGAATAAAAACAAGACTAAGAGATCATAAGATCTAATACTGTTGAAATATGTATAATGTTTAACTGGGATGGTTTATCAGATGGTTTTCAGTTTACCTTTTATATACTTTTATCATCATTATGGCAAATATCTCTCTGAAAAGAGATCTACAAACAAAATTATGTCACTGTGCAATCTATGTCTTATAGAATATCTTGTTCTGATTAAAAGGAAAAACAGTGAAGAATATTGAATAAATGTTCTTGCTGCTTATTGTCTGTTTAGCCTTCAATCTCTGAGATGTGAAGACACATAATTTTATGTTGTTGGCATTGCCAGTGGGAAAGGAAGTCTGAACTCTCATCTAATTGATAACTGAAGAAATCCATGATGGAGTATCTGGGGATTGCAGTAATCTTTGAGGGGCTCCATGGAATACTGTCCCATTGAATAAACTTAAAATAAGAATATTCACAAGTGTTGTATACTAGAGACCATCTTTTGTTACATTCTACTATCATGATAAGAACAGGAAACATTTGTTGAGTGCTGATTATGGGCCATGCTCCATTCCAAGCACCTTGAACATACTAATTCATTTCTACAACAGCTTTAAAAAGTAGTTACTAGTATTCTTTCTCATTTTGTAGATAAATAAACTGAAGCACAAGAGATCAGATAACTTTTTCAAGGTCACCCAGCAGAGAATTTAAAAATAAGTCACTGTGCTCGAGGCTCCACGCCTGCTCATTACACCTCTGACTGCCAGGTATTTAAGGAAACCAGACAAGCCAAAAACAAATAGACAATAAACAGCATTTCCAACTTTTAATAACTGGTTATGTGTTAATTGTACAATCAGGAAATCTTGCCCAATTTCATGGAATATCATGGTTCAGGTGGTATAAAATTAAAGAACTTCTTGTAGAAAATACCCTGCTAAAGACCCAAAAGTTTAATGCAGACCAGGAAGCAAATAAGTAGATATGACATTTCCCTTTTTGTTTTCTGGATTCATATGGCAAAATAATAAGGATTCATAGTAAAAATAATGATTTTAAGAACAAAAATAGCTATTAACACTGAAAACAATGATCAACACATAGTAGGTGCTCAATAAAGATTGAGTGTAATGGCTAATAATTTGATATTACATGCCAGAGAAAGCAGATCTTACATAAACAATTTAATATTATTTTTATTATTTTACTGGTAAGTAAATTTAGATATTGAGAGATTAAGTGATTTATCTAAAAGTACATTTTGAAGTGGTGACTAAGAGTGAAACATAATTTCTCTGATTTTAATTCCTACAGAACCTTCTATTTCTAAATTTTCTACAAAGATGTCAGGCCTCTCCTTATATCTTCATATTTTGCAGACTGACAATAGAAATTCTAGCAGGTACTAATCTAACAAAACTATTTTTAAAACTACTTAGTTTGTTTTGTAGAATTTTCTATAATGGCTTTTTATGTTTAGATTCTATGGGTAAGAACTGTAATGTAAAAAGCTCTGCAAAATTTTATCTCATTTGATAGCTTAGTACTTCTATGAGATACATTGAAATGAATTATGATTATTCTTAGTTGGATAGGTAAGAAAATTGATACTCAGATAGATTAGGAGCTCTACTCAAGTTCGAGCACTTTATGTAAGCCATGGAGACAGCTTTAACCCAGCTATTTTAACTCTAGGCACTTGCACTTTCCACTACATTACTCTGCACTCTTTTAATGCTTGTTAGATTAATGGTAGATATTTTGAGGGTGCTTCCTATTTTATAATAGAATTATCTTTGGTAGAGCTCTCTCAGAAGCAGATCTTGAGACAAGGATATGGTGGAAGTCGTTTGAGAGAAACAGGAAACTGGTAGGGGATACGGGAATGCTGCCTGGGACAGAAGCACTCATTCCTTAGCTTCTCAGAATATTGCCATGTGACAGACCTCAGCTGAATCCCTCCCTGGGACTTGCTCAAGGTCACGCCACTTTCTTGGGAGCAGCACATATCTAATGACCAGTCAATGAAAGAGTAATAGACTTCATACCATTTGTTTAATGTCAGGAAAATTTTGAAGGTGCTTCCCAGCTCTAGAGTATCATATAAAATGGGCCGGAGCCCCTAAAGGAAATGCATCACAGTTCAGCTTCTCTCTGTGCCCAATTCTGCTTACTTAACTCTCTCTGACAAGTGCTGACTCAGAGAGCTTTTTCATTTAAGTTATTTTATACAGATTTCATCTCAGAGTCTGTTCTTAGGAAACTGGATCTGTAATAGTTGGTAGTTTGAAAAAGCAGACTTTGAAGTGGGATTTGAAGCTGAATGTGTAGCAACGCAGCTGAATGTCACGTCACTGGTGGTAGATACAGCATGGATAGTCCCTGGAATTAGGAGAGTGTGCAGTTCTCAAAACTTCCTCCACTGGTGAAGTGGAATGTATATTATTCAACTGGAATGTACTGATTTGTGTAATATAGGACATGTTTGAAAAGTACAGGACACATACAAAGACTGTGGAATCAGATGCCTTTTGGGGAAATCAGCACATTGGAGGTGTCTGAAGACTATCTTGGTGGAGATATTCAGTGGATAATTAGAGCTCAAGAGAGAAGTTAGTTTGGAAAATAGGTTTTTGCAACGTATCTACCTACAAAAAAAGAGTTTGAAAAGGGTACTTGTGGTAAAGAGAGTTTCAAAGGCAGTGCCCACTAGAACATAAATCTTAAAAGGCAGCAGGATAAAGAGTCCTTTAACAAGATGAAGAAAGAATAGTTATAAAAATGAGGAGAAGAGCCAGGAGAAGACAGTGTAGTAAAAGCTAAGGAAACAGAGCTTTTACCTGATAAGAGGATGGTCAATAGGACAGGCCTAAAACAGGACGTTTTTTTGCAATTAAGAGGCTATTGCTGATCTCAATATAAAACAAACTAAATATAAACAAAAATTATCCTGGGAGTGAGTCAGATTGAAAAAAAAACATAATTGAAAAAACATAAACCACACTTCAGTTTTTTATTTTTAAAAATTTGTAATGTTTTTTTTTGAGAGAGAGAGAGCGAGTGAGTGAGCACACAAGGGCTGGAAGGACAGAGAGAGAGGGAGACACAGAATCCCAAGCAGGCTCCAGGCTCTGAGCTGTCAGTACAGAGCATGACATGCGGCTCAAACTCAGGAACCATGAGATCACGACCTGAGCCAAAGCCAGATGCTTAGCCGACTGAGCCACCCAGGTGCCCAAAACCACACTTTTGGTAAGATGAGTCATAAAGAAGAAAATAAAGAGAAGAAATAGGATATAGATTTAATGGGTAGGTAGCATGGTGTTTGACTGAAGAGAGGTCCATATGGAAAAAGGAAAATATACTAACACACTGACATATGAACATTTCGAATGTCAAGGATTTGGAGAACCGTCTCGAGGAAAATTTGTGTGTCCCAGAGACACAAAGGTTGAAATTTCAGAGTTAATCTTTAATAAAACAAGTACCAGTAAGAGAAGCTAAATGTATGATATGTCTAGAACTCATGAGAATTTTAAAATGAAATTAATTCCTTAAAAGAAATGTTAGGGTAAAATATGAAATAGAACAGCCACAAAACAGTTACCTGAAAATAGTAAAGATGATGCTAGAATAATGTTACCAGTTATTTCTTTATATTTCACTGATGATTGTTGATATTTAAGAGAGAAATAAGGAAAATGTGGTACGTTAGAACTTCTATAAATACTTAATGTGTTTGCAAGAATGGAATGTTTTTGTATTTGTTTGCCTTCTTAGAATACTTTTTTTGGTTATGTGTTTCGATAAATGAGGTAATATGTTAGTTGACTTGGACCTCCCTAAATAAGGCCCTGTATAAATCTTAGGTTTTGTTTGCTGAGGCCTACGTGGCATTCATCTGGAACAGCTGTGATCACCTTAGACCTTCACAAGTTTAGTCAGCTTCAGGAAGGAGTTCAGTGTCAATGATTTTATGATTTGGAACACTATATCTTAGCAGGAAAAAGTTAAAACCTTAGAAGAAAATGATGGTTGCGAGGGCAAGCCTTCTCTACTAGACATCAAGGTTCCTTGCTTGACCTGAAGAAATTACAGACTTGATTGTGTTGGAGTTTTCCTGGAGAACATGTTTCCTGGAGAACATGACAGTATTTACTTAGTACAGGGAGGAGCGGCTCAGCCTTGAAGGCCAGAATGTGACAAACTTTTCCATCCTTCTTTCTAGCTCTCCCCATGTTCCCTCACATGCACACCTAATCAGGATCTGATTGTGCAGTTGAAGCACATGTGGGAAATTCAGAAGTTCTTATGCTATTTCATAATCAAAGGATACAATCTCTACTGATTTCATTACTTGAGATTAGCAAAACTATTTTTATGCACTATAAAAAATTTTCCCATTTTCATGTTGGTTATGATTTTATTTAAGGCCAAATTCTAAAGGATATTATGCAGTAAATCATTCGACCATCTGACTTCAGTGAATGTATTTTTAGACTGCCTATAATTTTTAAATACATTTTCATATCTGTTTTAATTAAAGTATCTGCTGCAGTTCACTGTGCTGATGTAGGTCAAATGGGAGTAGTTTACCTTTAAATAGCATAAAACCTCAGAGAAAAATATTGGGTAGCATGTGATATTAGATTTATATTTTCTAGTTTTATGGTAGCACTTTCCAGCAAATCTTCAAGCTCTACATGCAGTACTTAGGTGACGCATTTGAAAATGCTTACACCTTTAGAAAAGAAGAGAGTTGTTCCAAAGCACACATTGATATTCAGTTATCTTGCATCACAAAGAGCTTCTTAAATTTGTTTTCAATCAGCAGTTTTGTGGTTCTTGTATATTTTGCTTCTAGTACTTTCAAATTTAATATACAGGAAGTTTTTGAGTACCTTGTTCTATGGTTAATATGTACTATTAGTATTATATCTGAACCTGCACTGGAGCATGAACCAGAAGATACATTCAAATTCCAGCACAATTTTATTATTACCTGAGAAACTGAAATAAAAAAATTAATTTATCTGAAAATTACTGTGAGAATTAAAAAATACACTTTGTATAAGAAACCTGGGTAATGATTCTCAGTGTGGACTCAGTGACAGCTGCATATTCCACGTTTCTATCTTTTCTGATTCCTAGTTGCCTCTTCTGTTATGAATAAAGTTTCTGGAAACCTCTCAGGAAAGTAGATCACATTTCTATTTATGAATCACAAATGCAATGTTGAATGGAATTGTCATTCCTGCCCCATATTTCCTAATGAAAGGTATACAGAGAGGCATTAAAAAATCTTTTTTAAAAAAATATTTATTTATTTGTTTTGAGAGGGGTGGGTAGGGGCAGAGAGGGAGGGAGAGAGAATCCCAAGCAGACCCCACGTTGTCAGCATGTATCCCAACGTGGAGCTAGAACTCATGAACTGTGAGATAATGACCTGAGCTGAAACCAAGAGTGAGATGCTTAACCCAGGCACCCCCAGGCATCAGAAAATCTTGATTCACTGAAAGATGATTCCCACAGATCCATCTACCTGAAGGAAACCCTGGATTTAATTGAGGTTCTCTATCACACAGTGCTTTGCCCACAATTGCTGTCTGCAGTTTTTCTTTCCTTTATTCAAGTTCAAATGAAGCAATCAAGAAACTTCTGAGCAGAAACTGTGACATGAGAAATGAATTAGGTAGCCTAAGAATTGTAGAAGTATGTGATAGGTTTCTTCACCCCTAAAGTTATTATACTTCATATGTGAAGAAGACAAATGGACTTCAGGTCCTAGCTATAACAGAAAAGTTTGTATCAAATTAACTTTCCCACTGAGGGAATAGGAGGTATAGTAGTAGGTATAGAATAGTAGTAGAGAGTACAAAAAATGGAAAAAAAATAGGTTAGAAAACAAACAAAACTATTGGAAGGCAATGGAGAGCAACCAATGCAGGCAGGGATTCAGGGTCTATGATACTTAAGAGAAGTGGAGTAGTGAGCTTTATGTTTATTCCCACTCTTTCAGACTGTTTTGTTGGAAGGTGGAGATTGGTAGAAAAAACTGGCTGAGAACACAGTCTACTGGTACTTTATAGGCTAAATCCTGAGCAGGACAATCTAGTGAAGGAGCTCTAGAATGTGCCTACATACTCCCATGAGTCTTTGGCCAGTAGCTTAGTCTGTGTAATTCACAGCAAGTCACATAAAATCCAATAAAATATGGCATCTGGGAGGTTGAACAGTAGAGCAAATATTATAGTCCTTATGCTAAGGAGACAGAGGTTAGAATTGAAGGATTTCAAAGGTACTGGAGTTCTATAAACACCCTGGACATTCAGGTGGGACTCTAGAAAAGCCACATCTTAAGAGTAAGGATCCCACCAAAGTTGTAAGTATTATGTTTTGAGAATAAGGGAAAATCTGAAGAACAGCCCTAAAAAAGCCTGAAGCCATGCCTCCATAGAATAAGTACACTATTACTATTAATTTTGACGTTTATCACCATCAGTTAGTATTGCTTGTGTGAAATTAATATAAATGGAGTCATTTGTATGTTTTAAAATTTTTTTAAATGTTTATTATTTTTGAGAGATAGATAGCAAGGGAGGGGCAGAGAGAGAGGGAGACACAGAATCTAAAGCAGGCTTCAGGCTCTGAGCAGTCAGCAGCCAGATGTGGGGCTCAAACTCATGAGCCCTGAGATCATGACCTAAGCTGAAGTCAGATGCTCAACTGCTGAGCCAGTCAGGTTCCCCATGGAGTCATTTGTATGTTTAATGCCCAAGTCCTTTTACTCGAGATAATAACCACAAGATTCATCCATATCATTGTTCGTATGTATAGCTTCTTTTTATTGCTTTGTAGTATCCCATTATATGAATACTCCATAGTTGATTAATCCAATCTACTATTGATGGAAATTAAGATTGTTTCAAGTTTGGGAGCATTAAGAAATATTCTTAAACATACTTGGAGGAATTTACGTACTTATTTGTCTTGTATATATGATTAGGAATGGGATACCTTTAGCAAATATTGCCAAGATATTTTCCAAATTGGTGGTAAATGTTTGCAGTTCCAACCATGAGTTTTGAGAGTTCTAGTCACTCCACATCCTTGCTGACATTGGTATTGTCACTCTTTGGAATCTGAGTCTTCAGGGAAATTATGCAATGGTATCAGATTATGGTCTTAATCTACTTTCCTTTTGTGAGTAAAGATGTTAAGCACATTTTCCTATTCTTATTGGCCATTTGGATTTCCTCTGATGAGGTCCCTTTTTAAGACTTTTTCCCATTTTCATGTTTTCTTTCTAAATCCATTTACACAACGCTTTATATATTCTGATTATGAGTCTTTTGTTAGATATGTGAATTGCAGGATCTACCATTCTGTGAACTGTCCTCTTAGTTCATGGTGTCTTTTTATTGATAAAAAAAAACTTTAATTTTCATGCAAAGGATTATTTACTTTCTTTTATGATTATTTTGGTTACTGTGTAAGAAATATTTGCCTACACCAAAGTTATGATAATATCATCCTGTTTTCTTCTAGAAGCTTTATTGTTTACCTATCACATGTAGGCCTATGATCCATCTTGAGTAAACTTTTGCATATTGTATGGGCATGTAAGATAGGGATCTATATTTAGTGTCAGTTAGCTTCACTTTGCACTGTCTCACTGAGTTTCCTTGCTGCTGGATTGGTATGCGGGTTCAGCTGCCAGTGGAGTCCTGGTAACACTGAGAGTAGAGGAAACTTAAGCGTACTGAGTAGTCCTGACTCATAGCACCTTGTATAGTTTTACTGCTGCTGGGGAGCGGTGAGGCTCAACTTGTAGCCGGACCCCTTTAACATTAGCCTGGTGGAGTAATTGCGGCGCTGCCTTCTACTAGGTGGGACATTGGGGAATCAGAGCATCACCATCTGCTTCTGGCATCTGGGGGATAGAAGATTAGGTCTCCACTCAGTTTTCTGACACCACTTAATGAGGATATTGAAGTGCTGACAGCTTTGGCCAGGTACGGGATGGAAGATTAGCTCCTACTCATACCACTGGGAAGGAGAATTGGAAAGCAGCTGCCTGCTTCTGCAAGGCAGGGCTGGGGTTGGATGGAACATCAGCTCCCTGTTCAACCCTGTGGAAACCTTATAGGAGGTGGTGCAGTGTTTCTCTTGGTGTTTGACTGTGTAGGGCGGGTATTGCCAAAAAGGATTCTTGTTAGGCCTTATATTTCTGGTCCTTTGGCCAAATGGAGCAAGCGTTCCATGGAGGTTTTTTGGTGCCTTTTGCAGGTTTTGGGTTGGGGACTTCTGCAGCACCCTGCTGGGGAATATGGGAACCAATAAGGAAACCAGGAACCTTATTGTACTGCAAGTGCTCAAGTCCCCAGACCCCAAGGTGATTGCCGCCTCTTTTTCAACTTTCTGTGTCTTCCTGTGATTGTTTGTTAGGCTATGTCCAGAGTTTTTAATTGTGAGAGACAGAGTCCAGGAGACATGGGGCTACTCATCTTAGCCAGACCAGAAGTCTTTTTTATGGCTTTTGTACTGGCAAAAACCTTTACTACATTATCTAAAACAAACCAAGGTAGTCGACTTTCTTATTTTGTTCCTGGATCCAGAGAAATTGTCAAGTACATTATCAGTATTCTCTTTTTATGGACTCTTTTGTCTGATTAAGGAAATGTCCTTATATTCCTACATATATTCCTTTTTATTTTTTTTTAAGAATGAACAGGTGTTGTCGTTTATTCAGTGATTTCTGTTGGTTAGCTGGTTGGTTTTTTTGTTTTGTTTTGCCTTCCTTGAAAGAACAATATGACTTTTCTCCTTTATTTTTCTTTTTTTTAAATTTTTTTAAATGTTTCTTTATTTTTGACAGAGAGAGAGAGACACACACACAGAGCACGAGTGGAGGAGGAGCAGAGAGAGAGGGAGACCCAGAATTCAAAGCAGGCTCCAGGCTCTGAGCTGTCAGCACAGAGCCTGATGTGGGGCCCCGCACTCACAGAGTGCGAGATCATGACCTGAGTGGAAGTCACTCAACTGACTGAGCCACAGAGGTGCCCTGTCCTTTATTTTTCTAAGGTGGTGAATTACATTGATTTTCAAATCTTAAACTTGTCTTTTGGAATAAGGCGCAATTTGTCATGATGTGTTATCCTTTTATATAGTATTGGATTTGATATTCTAATATTAAGGACTGTTTTTTATGGTTATGAGAGAGATTATCTTCTTAAATGTATTCATTGGATTCTTAATCTTATATCTGGTATTTTTTCATTTCAAGAAGTTCTGTTTTATTTCAAATCTAACTCCCTTCATTTTGCTAATAATTCTCTTTCAAAATTTTCAATTTACTTCTCTCATTAAAATATGTGAGTTACAATTGCAATATATAGGGCCCCTGTTATTCTGCTTATTTTGTCCATTGCTTTTTTTAGTTTTCATTCATGTAGTTTTCTCTCCTATAGCCTTGATCATTTTGATTGTATAACTGACATTATAATTTGAAACTTTATTTGTAGAAACAATTGGAGAATTAAAGTGATGTTATAATCCTGCATAGAGGATCTATAGCTGTTTCTGAGTATCTGAGGACACCAGCAATCTGAAATTGCTCTAACCAATTCCCAGGATTTGAGGATATTTGAAGGGTTTTTTTGTTTGTTTGTTTTTTTTAAGTTTCTGTGAGACAATCTACTTCTATTCTGAGTTCACTGTTGTCCTAGCTTGTAGCCCTGTAAGGTCCTAATCCATAATATTAGAAATACCAGCACTTCCATGTTGTTAGAACCTTGGACTCCAAAGACCTTTATTTTTTTCCCTGCCCTGAGATATTATCAGAATTGCTTCTTGGATTCTCAGCATGCCAACTACTACCAGCTGAAAGGCTGCCCCATGTGCTGGTTTACTTCTTTGGGTTTCTATCTTCTGTTAGATACAGTATCAGTAAAACAAATACTCTTCAACTTATTAGTTTTGAAGGGTATTTATGTTTTTATATCTGTCTATCTATGTATCTACCTATCTAGATATGCCTAACTGTTATATTTCTGATTGTTCTAGTTGTTCTTGGTGGGAAGGACATGTGCTGACAGGGCAGAGCCTGCTTGGGATTCTCTTTCTTTGGGACTCCCACCACCACCTCTCACCCCCCTCACCAGCCTCATGCATGCACACTCTCTCTCAAAGTTAAATAAACATTTTAAAAAAGCCACTAAATTATGTCTTAATCTGGACATGACTGTTGATAGTGGGTATGGCAAAGATTTGGAAACCAAAAGGATTCTCTGAAAAAGAATTAAATGATTTGGTGGCTTACCAGATATAGAAGATGAAGTAGAAGAGAGTAATCAAAAATGCCTTTTTAATATACCTCAATACTAGGAAAAATGTAGGATTAAGTAGGATGATATATGTGAAGACTCACATTATAAATTATAAAATTTTTAAAAATATTTGTTACATAAGTTTTTGTGTAAATTTTCACTTTATGATTTTTAAAACTACTTCTTTTCCTGAGAAGTCATTTGTTCTGTAAAATTTTCTACCTCTATAATCTGTCCTGCTGAAAAATTGCAGCAACCCATGTGTGAATAATAGAAATTTTTCATTATTTTTGCCTAATTCAATTTTAAGCTTTTCCAATTTTAGGAAAGTTCGGGCTCATTATCCATCCTGGGAAGGTAGATTATTGCTAATATGATAGTATTACTTTAGTATGGTATTTAAAAAATGGTATGATATTTCACATGTCTGGTAAGATAGTTATTTTTTTATTATCCTTCAATTAACTTGCATAACTCTATACAAAAAACTTGAGTTATTCCAGGAGACAAGGTCATACAATTCACAATTAATGTGGTTTTCTTTATGTTGTTGTGGTAGGCAGAATAGTAGCTACCCAAATATGTCCACATGTTAATCCCCAGAACCTGTGAATATTTACTTTACACGGCAAAAGGGACTCAGCATATGTGATTAGGTTAAGGACTTGGATATAGGGAGATTATTTGGGATTATCCAGGCCCAATCTCATCATGTGAGTCCTTAAAAGCAGAGAACCTTTCTAGGCTGAAGCCAGACATGTAATTATCAAAGAAAAGTTTTGAAGATTTTGGAAGGGGGCACGAACCAAAGAATATGTGTGGCCTCTAGAAGCTGGAATTGGTAAGGGAAGTGAGTCTCTTCTAGAGTTTCCAGAATGGAACACAGCACTACCAATATCTTTATATTAACCCAGTGAGACCTGTGTCATATTTCTGACCTAAAGAACTGTAAAATAATGTTTGCATTATTTTGAACCTCTAAGTTGGTGACCATGGAAGCCAAAGAAAACTAATATAATTATCCTCTCATGTTTACTGTAACCATGCATTATCATTTTATGAGTTTGAAGTATGGACAGAAAAAAACACTGGGCCCAATTATCATTGACTTAAAGTTGATTTTTTTTTTTTTTTTGCTTGTAATAAGAAATCTACAGTTAGTCAGCCCAAGGCAGGTACTGCTGCTTGAGGATGTCATCCAGACTCAGACTCATTTTAGCCTCCTCTTCTGTCATTCTTAGCAGGGGTTTTTCATTCTTATTGTTGCAAGGTGGCTGCTACTTCTCTAGATATCTCATCCTTATTTCAAATAGGAAGAAGAGAAAAAGATAAGTGAGCAGATAGCAAAATGGCATCTTTACAATGTTTTTCCAGAAGGCCTACTCAGCCTCTTCAGATTTAATGGCATTGCCTAGACCAGTTCATATGACCATCCTAGTTGCAAGGCAACTTAGAATTTGAAAATCTTAGTTAGGTCCATTACTACCCTGAATGAATTTGGGATTCTGTTAGGAAGGAATAGGGGAAGTGGGTTAGAACTTATCATTGTCTTTTACTTCCATGGATACACATTAAAAATAATTGATTAGGGGTGCCTGGGTGGCTCAGTCGGTTGAGTGACTGACTTCGGCTCAGGTCATGATCTCATGGTTTGTGAGTTCGAGCCCTGCGTCGGGCTCTGTGCTCACAGCTCGGAGCCTAGAGCCTGCTTCTGATTCTGGGTCTCCCTCTCTCTCTGCCCCTCCCCCTCTCATGCTCTGTCTCTCTGTCTCAGGAATAAACATAAAAAAATTTAAAAAAATAATTTTTATTGGACTGTAATTGTCATAGAATATCCTATTTCTTTCAGGTGTACATCATAGTGGTTAGATATTTATATACATTACAAAATGATCCCCATGATAAGTCTAGTTGCCATCTGTCACTGCACAAAGTCATTACAGTATTATTGACTATATTCCCTAGACTGCCAATTACAGTAACTGGAAGTTTGTCCTCTTAACTCCTTCAACCTAGTTAGCCTGTCTCCCCACACATCTCCCCATCTGGCGACCAACAGTCTGTTTTCTGTGTCCATGAGCCTGTTTTGGTTTTGTTTGTTTCTTAGATCACAGATACATATTTTAGGAAGTGCTGAGCTACTGCTGGAATCCAAAGGGCATCTGTACTGTGAAAAAGTAATGGTGAGCAAACTGTATAAGGAGTTAGATCATGATTTGGAGACATGAGTGATGGGAATTAAAATGTAGAGAATTACTTGGGAAAGGGATTTATGATTAAGAAGAAGATTTATTTGGAGCACCTGAGTGGCTCATTTGGTTAAGCATCTGACTTCAGCTCAGGTGATGATGTCATGGTTCATCAGTTTGGGCCCTGTATTAGGCTATCTGCTATTAATGCAGAGTTAGCTTCGGATCCTCTGTCTCCTTCTCCCTTTGCCCCTCTCCCATTCATACTCTCTCAAAAATAAACATTAAAAAAAGATTTCTTCATCAATATATTCCTCTTATCTTTTTGACCTTTGTTTTATTCCTTCCATTCTTCCAGGTCCTTCATCATAGAAATATTCCAAAATTTAAGTTCAGGATTTCTCTTTCTGGTCTTCATAGAAGTTGTCTATAAAACTCTTCTGTTGATCATTTCAAATACTTACAGGTTAATGTTTAATGTATTGCAAGTAGTTAGCTTGGCCACAGCTGTCTAAATTCTTTGGGCTGCTCTTGAAAGTCTTTTGCCAAGTTAAGGGAATATTCTTTCACCCTTTCCCCCATTTTCTAAATAAGAGGTCAGCAAAACTAGGCTTGCAGACCAAATCCAGCCCATCACCTTGTTTTATAAATAAAGCTATATTGGAACACTTATTTACATATTGCCCATTGTGGCTTTTCTGCTACATTGGCAGATTTGAGTAGTTGGAGTACTGAAAATACATACTATCTGGTGCTATAGAAAATATTTGCCAATGCCTGCCCTAAATCAATCATCATTGTTTTATGTTATGGAGTTAAGTTGGGTAGAGGATGTATTATAAGTAAAAACTGAATTAATCAAAATCAGCATAAAATGTTTTTCCTTGTCCTGGTGTTTATCTTCCATCTCCTTGTTGCACTTCAGCCAGGAGCATTGCATTATGTAAGTTTTGTAAAAACACCTTGGTAATTTGATTTCTAACTCTTAACAAGCATTAATAGATCAACAGAGGACAACCCAGAATCATTAACCTTGAGTATCAACTATAAGAAAGGGTAAAAGCAATCTGAGGTAAAGGAGCAAAGAGTGTTACAGGTGGTTCTAGTTAATAGAAACAAAAGTCCATGCAAGTATCTTGCCTACTCCTGGGATTCCTGTGACTCCAGACTTCCATAGTAAACTGTTGAGTCCAGAATAGTCTCCTAATTAAATTGAAGTCATCCTAACAAGATAATTGAAGCATTCCCAAAGAACAAGGTGTATAAAGTACTTAGAAGGGGCTAAGAGGTCATTTCTCAGATGCATTTGAGCTGACTCATGAAGGAAGTGTGGAATCTTACCAGGGAGACAAAGCAAGGAAAGGCATCTCAAGCTAGGGGGAAGAAAACATTTAGTACATATTGTGTTGAGCACATAAATGAATGTTATTATGTTGTATTAGTTTGCTAAAGCTGCCCTGCTAAAGTATCACAGACTGGGTGACTTAGAGAATTAATATTCTCACAATTCTGGAGATCAAATGTTGGCAGGGTTAGTTTCCTTCAAAGATGATCTTCCTGGCTTGTATACTCCATTCTTCTCACTGTGTCTTCACATGGTCTTAACCAGGTATTAACCTGTATCCTAATTTCCTCTTCTAATAAGGACACCATTAATATTGACATAGAGTCCATCTTAATTACCTCATTTTGACTTAATGTTCTTGTAAACTTCCTATTTTCAAATACAGTCACATTCTGAGGTACTGGGGATTAGGATGTTAAACATATGAATTTTGGTATGACACATTCAGCTCATAACATATGTATCCATAGATTCAGAATAAGTTGATTCAACTATAAGGTAAGATGATGCACCAGAGGCACTGGTGAGATATATGACTGTAAAAGTAGTCAAAACCCTATTTGAATAATGTCATACTAAGGAGTTTGGACTTACTTGCAAATAATTTAGAATCAAAGACTAATTTTAAGTGGACAGTATTATGATCAGAATTGTTTTTTATTGGGGTACCTGGGTGGCTCAGTCAGTTATGTATCTGACTTTGGCTCAGGTCATGATCTCATGGTTCGTGGGTTAGAGCCTTGGGTCCAGCTCCATGCTGACAGTTCAGAGCCTGAAGCCTACTTCAGATTCTGTGTCTCCCTCTTGTTCTGCCCCTCCCCCGCTTGCTTTCTGTCTGTCTCTCAAAAATAAGTAAACATTAAAAAAAATTTTTTAAAAATTGCATTTTGTTGAAATATAATTTTTGTGTGTATTTATTTTAGAGAGAGAGAGAGAGAGAGAGAGAGAGCTAGTGCATGAGTCGGGGAGGGGCAGACAGAGATAGGAATGGGATAGTGGAGATAGAAAAGGAGATGATTTAAATTTGGGTATGTTTTACTTTACGGTACTTGTGATAATTAATTTTATGTGTCAAATTGACTAGGCTATTGAATGCCCAGCTATTTGGTTAAATATTCTGTGTCTGTGAGGGTATTTCTGGTTATATTAGCCTTTGAATTGGTAGACTGAGTAAAGCAAATTGCCTTCCTCAGGGTGGGCAGGCCTCATCCAGTTGATTGAAAGCTTGAATAGAACAAAATGCTAAGCAAGAGAGAATCCACTATCTCTGTTTGATGGTTTTCGAGGTGAAACATCAGTCTTCTACATTGAGACTCATACTGGAATTTAGACCATTAGCTTTTCTTGTTCTCAGACCTTCAGATTGCAGACCTTGGGACTTCTCAGCCTCCATAATTGCATGAGCCAATTCTTTATAATAAATCTCCCCTCCCCTACTTTAGTCTGTATTTATTTGTTAAAGGGGTATGAAAAGATTGTGAAGAAGAAGAAGGAGCCATGTTTCTCCTTAACTGTGAATGTGGTCTTAAGTTTTAAAATAGTGTAAATTGATCCTACACCAAACTTGAATTTTCTTTTAATACATTAGTACACACCTTTTAGATCATTTTTTCTTGTAGTATATCAAATCAAAGCCTATGGGTAGACTCCAATCCGTGAATTATTGACAGCAGAGCCAGTAGTGGGTCCTTTGAGGCTGAGTCTATTTAGTAAAAGCGTAAGTGAGTTTTTTAAATGTGTGGTTCAGCAGTGCTTTGCTATGCCAAAGAAGTTTAGAGTTGGACTTTACTTAGGAGCAAGACAAAAGTTTATGTAGGTCACAATTATTGAGAGAATGATCGTCTTATTATATAGTGATATTTGAATTAATACTTTTTAAAAGAAATATGCTTTTTGTTATTTCTGTTTTCACCAAAATAGGGTTTTCTACTTTGATTTTGAAATAATAGCCAGCTGTTAGGATTTTGATGTAACTTCTGTAGTAATGAAGTCATCAGTATCTTCAGTACATTGAGTAAGGAATGGCCCAAAGTGGTGATAGGTTCTTAGGAGGGTAATGGTTTTGTAATTGAACTTTTGCTTCTTATTTTAACAACTCTGTAAGTGATCCTTCCCTCCATATTATCTACTTTTATATTGTCACCCTTCATTTATTATACCAGTGTCCTTCCTGACTTTAGTACTTTGCATTCTACCACACACAGGAACAAATCCCTGATAATTAACAAAACAACATGGTTTTTAAAAGGCTGACCACGGGGCGCCTGGGTGGCTTGGTCGGTTAAGCGTCTGACTTCGGCTCAGGTCATGATCTCACGGTCGGTGAGTTTGAGCCCCGCATCGGGCTCTGTGCTGACCGCTTAGAGCCTGGAGCCTGTTTCAGATTCTGTGTCTCCCTCTCTCTGCCCCTCCCGTGTTCATGCTCTGTCTCTCTCTGTCTCAAAAATAAAAAAATAAATAAATAAATAAAAATAAATAAATAAATAAAAGGCTGACCAGTAATTTCCAGGCTACATATGAGTAAGTACGCCATACAGGATTTCTTTCTATAATAGAATTTGTAATTTCTTAATGCTGTTCTGCTAGAGATTATACATGAAAATCATGTTGTAAGCAGGAGTAGAAAACAATACATCAGAAGAGTTAAAAGCACCTGACTCAGTGTCAGACAGACCTGTCTCTGAGCCTCGTCTGGACCATATATTAGCCATTTGGCCTTGGGTAAGTGGCTTTTAACTGCTTAAGCTATAATATTTTAGTCTATAAAACATAATAAGGAAGTACCCAACTGCTACATTTGTTATTATAATTAAATTTCATAATGCAGGTACAGTGCTAGCACATGTTAAACACTCAGTAAACGTCAGCCATTCTTATATAGTTAGGTACCAAGCACATTCTCTCCAAGTCACTGATACAAATACCTTCTCTGTAATGCTGTCTTTAAAAGAATTGATACCTATATGGATGTTAACAAAAATGAAAAACTCAATCTCTTACCAGAGAACATCCTGACATTTTAGTGAATAAATGAATGCCACTTATTTTTTATTTACTTCATGTTTTTACTAATTGTTTGCAAATATTCTTGTATCAGCTGGTTGAGAAAGAACCTAAATTGATAGGAGCCATCTATGATAACATTTGTCCTGTTTTATTGCAGTTTTTGGTAGTAAACCCCTTTTAAAAGTAGACTTATGTTAAGTATGCTTGATATTATGATAAATTTCAAGCTAATAGAGTCCACATAGGGATTTTTACCTTATTCTATTTCATGGGCTATTCTTGCCGCCACCTATTTGGAATGTCAGTTCTGCTTTTTGATAGCAAAAAAAAAAAATGCTTTTCAAAGATGAGACCTAGAAAGCATTTTTATTTTCATTTCCATTTTCCAGGACAACCCAAGCTTTTACTAGGCTAGAAAAAGCTTGAAAGAGTCTCACTCATCCACTGCATCCTTTGTGATGTAAACCAAATTAATCCCAAGGAAAAGAGTACCTCTCCAATAACTGAAGCTACCGGAGTGATAACAATCTAGTCCTTGAGCATCCACATGTCTCCATTGAGTATTGATTCCATTTTCAAGCTGTATGATATGCTTTCTACACCTAGAGAAGAAATAAGCTTGGCAAAGGGTCAGGAGAAACCTCTTCAGCGTAGCAGTCAAGAAAGAGCCTCAGATGAATACGGTTATCTGTTACTTCTTGGAATCAAGAAATCTGTTGCTGTAAAGGGTCTTCCTATGCATCCGCTTTGCTTGACTCTACTCAGAGAAAGTGTTGCTGTCCTTAATAAAGTAATTGAAAGTTCCTAGACAAAAATCTGTTTAGCAGATCTAGTTCACGGTCTCTGTTGCTACATTTCAGAGTTTCTACAGGAGGCTGAGGTGCAAGATCTGATGAGTAGTGGGTAAACAAATGGGAACCAAAACCTCTGAGAAGTGAGTCCTGCCTTACCCTCACCAGAGCTTCTCACTACGAGTGTGCTTCTGGCTCTACAACCCTGTGCCATGTTGATATCTGTCTCTGTGCTGGCAACTTTCAGGTCGTCCTGAGTTAGGGAATATAGGAGTACTGTATGCCCTCTAAATTACCTCCAAATTGATTTGCACCAGAGCCAAGAATTTTTAAGTGGCAAGATATACTTAATGTGAGTTCAGAATATAGGACTTAAACCCACTTTATTGAGGCATTAGTGACACACAAAAAGCATATTGAATTTTGTGACTTGATCAGCTTGGAAATAAGCATACATACATGAAACCATCGCCACAATCTGTGCTGCAAACATAAGGTCTCTTCCCACTCTCTTTATTAATTATTATTTTTATGATAAGATCATTTAGCAGAGTTTTAAGTATACCATGAAGTGTTATTAACTAGAGACACCATGCTGTACATAGATCTCTAGGACTTATCCATCTTGCAACTGAAACTTTGTACCCTTTGAGCTTCTCTGCTCTCTAATTCAAATTATTTTGGAATCTCAACTTCTATTCAACTTAATAATTGAGGACACATCAAGAACAGAGATCTGTGCTGAGGATTCTGAAATATACAAAGTTGAAAAAGGCAAGCTTTTGATTTCCCTTCTACTAACTCAACAGATTATGAGCAATCAATAGAGAAGTACAAAAGTCCATGTCACTACGAACAAACTTTTCTATTGTCAGCTAGTCCCAAAACCAAACTTTAATAAATATCTAATGATGAGCACTTCCTTCTTTATTATATATTTGCAAATATTTGGCAAATACTTTATATTTGCAGGTAGTCTGTGTTATACTTAACATTGTCTACTCGTGAAAGGACTGACTACAAGGCCTTGAGTTAACTGAAGACCACTTCGGTATCACTATACATTATGACACTCAGAGCTACTTCACATCTAGTGAAGTCAAGTGTAAACTACTGCTTGGTTCATCAGGCTACTTTCCTTAAATTTGTTACATGATATACTGGCCTCAATAGCATGATAAAATTAGGTGCCTAAAACTTCATTTCTTGGAAACAACTTTGATTTACAGTTAAGCACTTGTTGAGGTATAACATGGTGGCTAAAATGTAAGCAAAGAGAATGGTCTTGATGAATTAGAAATGTTCCTAAGTTATACACTTCACTGGAATGACTGTGTTCTTTTTTTGGATAAATGGGAGACTGGAAGAATTCTCAAGGACATTTGTTAAAATCTCATTCCATGGATCAACTAAGTACATATACGGCCTAAAGATTGCTTTCACCACTCATATTTTAAAATTGAAAATTGGCCCCTGAGAATTGAAATTAATGTATTTCTAATAGTTTCTGAGGAAATTCATGTGGAAAATAACCTACAGAGCTGATGGTAAAATATCAGGTGAGTGTTGTTAGATTTAGCCAGAAGAAAGGTCCATATCACATAGCTGCCCCTTTCTCCAATGGGGTCCTTATCACACCACCCCAAAAGTTAACTGAATCATTTTTTGCATACCTCTGCTTAGAATTAAATATTTGTGATTGAAAAATAAATATGGGGTTATCTGGCAAAGAATTCTATTGTGCAACCACATCTGGAAACAATATGAAAGGGATGTTTTAAAAAATAAAATATTCACAATGCATTATGATACTATTATAATGGTGAAATGGCAAACATTTCACTTGAATTATTAGACAACTTATATTCCTTCCCCTCTCATGTGCTCTGATAATATCTCATACTTGAACTGTGCATTGGAGCCTCATGGTTAGAATCTCTGGAGTCAAGACAATCCAGATAGTCTCTCTTTGGCCACATTCTATCTGTTTTACCCTGGGCATGTTATCCAATGATTGTATGCCTCAGTTTCCTTGTTTGTGTACAGAGGGAATAATTATTACATCTGTCTCCTATAACTAGTGAGAAAGATTTAATGTGGTCATGAATATGAAGCTCTTTTCACAGTTCCTGACATAGAGAACAGTCAGTATGTATATATACTATATATATATATACACACACACACACACATATAATATCTAGAGTTGTTCAGTTTCTTTGCAAATCAGCTATTTCTCCTGATATCCTCATTTTGGTGACTTAAGATCAATATCATTCTAAGTACTAAGACTCAAAACCTTAATCATCATCAATTTATTAATTTGTATTGAGACAGCCTCTTTTTATCCCATATTATCAATTGCTGAATTATGGTATTTCTTTACTCCATTATAATATCTTTTGAACATTTCCCTTTTGTTCCATCTATCATAGTCATGCCTGACTTCTCATCTAGGTTATTGTGATGGCATCCTCACAAAGGAGGCTTTTACTTCTCTTCACTCTAATCCTTCATACATAGAACTTCCAGATTAATCTTTTTAAGTTTTATTTTGACAGTGATGAATGTTTATAACAAACTGAGTATGATTATTATTCATTTACTTAACAAATAGTGATGATAAAATGTTATAATCCAAGCAATGTTCTAATCACTAGGAATCTAGAAGTAAATAATATAGATAAGTCTCTGCCCTCAGAAAGCCCAGATTCTATTCAACATACTAGTACTATAACTAATAATTTAAAAATAACATAATATAGTTTATAAAATAGTAAATTCTAGTGCCTTCTTATTATTAATAATTTTGGTTATATGTCTAAGCATTTCCAACCATAATGACAGATATTTCACATATATTACCTGTAAATTAGGCAACTTTGAAAATTAGGTATGATTTGCATTTTACAAATGAAGTAAGTGAGGTTCAAATAGATTAAGTAACTTCGTTAGCATCATGCAATTAGTGGGAATCAGATCCATTATGTAACTCTATCTGATAACAAAACCAAGCAATTTTTATTATAACATGTGGCCTCTCTTTTAATAAAAAGCTAGTTTGTTTGTTGACCCCCATTCAACTCTTTTTTCTAACTTTATTACCTACTTCTTCAGTTCTTATATTCTGCCTTCAAACCATATAGGGTCACTTACTCTTCCAGAAACTACATTCTACTTTCTCCCCTCTATACAATGTCATTTTGAGTTTTCTACAGCTAACACTCTCCCTCTCCCCCTCTCCCCCTCTCCCCCTCTCCCCTACCTTTCCCTGCTAGTATCCAAGATCCAAGAAGCTTTCTAGATCCTTTCACCATAATTGAACTGTCCCTAACATAGACACCATTGAATCTTTTGTGCTTCCATATACTAACTTTAAACTCCTTTTTATTATAGAATTTGAATGAATCTTTGATTGTGTTTAATCAACTAGATTCATTCTTTAGTCTCCATATTACTATGTAAGATAAAATGTAATAATGCTTTTCATAGTGTATGAGTCCAATATAGTAAATGAAAATTGGGGGGAAGAAACAAATGATCCCCTAATTTGCACAAGGAAGTGTCTGCCAATCACTCCATAAATAGGTGGGCCTACCTACTTGGTGAAAGCTTTAAAATCTATAAAGAATTAATAACAAATACGGCTAAATTTTAGTGGTAAATGTGAAAAAAATGAGTTTGATTGACATAGAGGAAGAGTGATAAAAATATAAGTGATTTTATGGTTGTTAAAATGACATGTCAGATATTGGCTTGAATCCAGCTTGTTCCTTTTTTTCAGTAGCTTCTTGTCCAGGGTCCTATTATTATGGGATTTTCAATGGCTTCCTTAATAAAGGCTACAAGTACTTTAAGATTTATGTTTGGATACTCCCTTGAGATAATTCTGAAGACGCAGGGAATATGTAAATTTAAAGGACAATAAAATGCACTTTGCTTTTCATAACCTTGCTCTATAGATTGGGATGTTTTAAAATAGTGGGGATTTTTAAAGCAATTTCTTTCTAATACAGTGAGGCAGGAAAGCCTTAGTTCAGAAACACCAGCTTTACAAGAAAATGCCTTGAGGGAGGCCCAGATGTATTACCTAGAGGCCTTTCACCTCTTCCTTCAGCCCCGGTGCCTGTCATAGCACCATCAATCCATTTCCAGCATTTTACTTAGCTATGAACTTCTTAGAGTGACAAGAGAGTGATTCATAATATATAGTAGGCTTCCAGGAAGCTTTTTTACTTTAAGCTACAGGGCAAGTGAATCAGCCTTTTGCTATCTCGCAGGAACTACTTATCTTCAATCTTTCAATTAAAGGTCAAAAAATGAAAGAAGACACTCTGGTTGTCTATTATGGTGTTTTGTTCCCATTATCAGCAAATCTGTTCTTTACATAGTTATCTCTCAACCTGTTCGAGATTTATTCTTTTTTTCCCCTTGTTTCTGATTAAAGATGGGAGGAATTTCCTCAAGAGTTTTGGAAATCTTCATGAATTACCAGTAACAACAACAGTAATAACAACAACAAATGGAGAATTATGATCACTTTCAAAAAGGAAAAAAAAAAGTGTCCCTACACTAGGAATAGTGTTTAAAGCCTTCACAAAGGAGTTGAAAGGCAAAAATTTCAAGAGTCAAGCTAAAGGATCTTTTTAGAAGTTAAAATCATGCTTCTTGGTGTCTTACTCTGTGTCTGCATAACTAAGTGAAGAGGAACCTAAGTAAGTTTATGCAATTAAAAAATAACAATTAACAATTATTAGATGCTTACAATGTGACAGTTTTGACATGAATTGATGTATTTAATCCTCATAGCAACCCTCTGAGATAGCCCTGGGATTACTTCTACCCTACAGGCAAGAAATCTGAAGTATGGTAAATTGCCCAAGGTGAAAGAGTCAGAAAGGGACAAGACAGGGACTTGATTCCATAAGGGGTGATTTCAGAGCCCATGCTCTTAACCACTTTGCATGACCATTCTATAATTGCAAAAACTAATATGGAAAATCCAGACTCCTAGCATTTGGAATGGGTTTGAAGTCTGAATGTGACTGCTCAACTCTTCATTTTCTCTGAAGAATATACTGAAGTAAGACACTTCTATAAACACATTATTCTTAGTCCTTGAAAAAACAGTGAGGAGCTATCAAATACATTCCTTAATCTGAAATCAGTTTATATTTATTGAATGTTTCAACCTATTTGGATGTTCAACAAATAGTGTTGGATAAATGTATGAAACTACAATTTATTTAACTACCTTCTCTTATTCTACTTCATGTGTACATCTCTGTGGTGGGTGCTTCTACATACATTGACTTACCTAAACCTGGAAATGCTTCTGAGAAGTATTATATTCCACCTTGTTCTGAAAATGAAGTTGCTGATGTTTAAGAGAAAGAATATAACTTTTTCTAGGTCAACAGATTGAAAGGGACAGAACTGATGTTTGGAATTCTGATAATCTCTGAGGGCCAAAAGTTTACCTGTCATACAGTGATATAAATCACCTTTAAATTAAAAACAAAAACCCCTTTTCCTGAAATATAATTCCCTCATGTCTCATGTAGAGTGATGGGAGAATTAAGGACCAGTCTTCAAATGATAAAGCAAAACTTCCTGCAAAAATTCATTAATGAATATTATTATAATAATAATTATTATATTATTGTGTCTGGAAGATTTAAAATCATTCACGTATTATAATAATAACATGTTAACAGTATTTCAGGTACTTCTGTTTCTAGGGATTTTAATTTACCAGAATCCTGAGCCCCAACTCTTAGCAATTAAAAGTCTTAAGAATATTTGTGTAGTACATATCTTAACTTATTTTGTGTATAATTAGAAGTTATTATAATTGCCTTCTGCAAATCTTAAGGAATTGCAGAATTCTTAATTAAAACAAAGATGATTTTCTAGAAATAAAAGAAAAAATAAAATCTAGAACATCAGGAGAGGGGAAAATAATGGGATGTAAACTTTTTCTGTTTTTAAAGAATTTATGCTATATATCATGAGGAATCCAATAAAATGAAATGTACCAGAGTCTCTCAACAAAATTCCTCTGTATTTTACTGAGGTTCAAGAGAGATAAATAAAGTCCCTAAGCAAGCCCTACTGATGAATCCCATTGATATTATTATGGATACTACATTAATATTGCTAGATACTTAGCTCAAATTCCTGTCTCCAACTGGTATTTTATACACAGCTGCAATAATAAATCAGTATATTTGGTGATTTGTAAGGCAAAAGCCATTTTCTCATTGTAAGACTCAAAAACTTAATTTTCCAAAGTAACCCTATGACATGTCTGGTTCATGTATACCTGTGTAGAATGGCATTTACCTGAATAAAGTTATAATCTAATCAATAGTTATGTGATCAAAATATCAATAGGAGAAGACAAATGGAAACCTTTAGATTCTTCAACTTGTCTTCAACATTATTCAAATGGAATTGGCAGCTTCATTTGGTTGTAGCATCTGCTACTCCAGAAAACTATATATGTCAGGTGGTCAGAGTTTGACAGCATTATCCATTAGGGTTTTCTTCTCTTTTCTTTTTTTATTTTATTGTTGTAAGAACAGTTAGCATGAAATATACCCTCTAAACAACTTTTTAGTATAATATACATTATTAAGTTTAAGTACCATGTAGAACAACAGATCTCTAGAACTTATTCATTTTACTTAACTGAAACTTGATGCATGTTGATTAGTAACTCTTCCTCTGCTCAGCCTTTGGAAGCCACCATTGCCCTCTTTACTTCTATTAATTTGATTATTTTAGATACCTCATGTAAGTAGAATTATGCAGTGTTTGTCCCTCTGTGATTAACTTATTTCACTTAACATTATTTCCTCAAATTTCATCCATGTTGTGATATATTTCAGAATTCCATTCTTTTTTACTGCTGACTAGTATTCCATTGCATGTATATACCGTATTTTTTTATCCACTTATCTGTCCATGGATATTTCGGTTTTTCTACATCTTGGCTCTGCTTTTGGTGACATAATCATGAAATTGTTGCCACGACCAATCAAATATATTTTCCCCTATGTTTTATTCTAGGACTTTTACAGTTTTGGGTCTTATATCTACATCTTTAGTTCAGTTTGAGTTGGTTTTTGTGTATGGAGTAAGGTAAAGGCCCAATTTCATTCTTTTTTACATGGATATCTAGTTTTTCAAACATCAGATGTTAAAGAGACTGTCCTTTTCTGATTGTGCATTCTTGGCACCCTTATCAACAGTCAGTAGATGATAAATATGTGGATTTAGTTCTAGATTCTGCATTCTGTTCCATTGGTCTATAAGTCTGTCTCTGTGCCAGGACTATACTGCTTTGATTAGTGTAGGTTTGTGATATTTTGAAATCAGGGCATGCAATGCATATAACTGTTGTTTTCACTATTGAGTTGACTATTAATAGTCTTCATGTCTCCATAGGAGTTGTAGAATTATTTCTCTTCCATTTTTGTGGAAATGGCCATTAGAATTTTGCTTTGGGGGGGCACCTGGGTGGCTCAGTTGGTTGAGCGTCTGGCTTCGGCTCAGGTCATGATCTCACAGTTTGTGGGTTTGAGCCCTGCATCAGGCTCTGTGCTGACAGCTTAGAGCCTGGAGGCTGCTTCAAATTCTGTGTCTCCCTCTATCTCTGCTCCTCCCCCACTCAGGTTCTGTCTTTCTCTCTCTCTCCTTCAAAAATAAATAAAAACATTAAAAAAAATTAAAGAATTTTGCATTGGCTCTGTAGATTGATTAGGGTGGTGGGGACATTTTACTAATATTAAGTCTTTCAATCCAGAACATGGTATTTCCTTCCATTCTTTTGTGTCTTCATTAATATCTTTAGTCATTGTAATTTTTGGTGTATACATTTTTCACATCTTTAGTTGTCTATTTTTATTTTATTAATGTTGGTGCTATTGCAAATGAGATTGTTTTCCCTTTTGATTTTTTTTCAATATATGAAAGTAATTTATTACTAATTGTTGCTGTGGCTTTTATTTATTTTTATTTGAGGTTTTGATTTAAATTCCAGTTAGTTAACATATAGTGTCATATTAGTTTCAGGAGTAGAATTAATGATTTACCACTTACACACAACACCCACTGCTCATCATAACGAGTGTCCTCATTAATACCCATCACCCATTTAACCCATCCCTCCACCCACCTCCCCTCCAGCAACCCTCAATTTGTTCTCTGTAGTAAAGAGTCTGTTTAGTGGTTTGCCTCTCTCTCTTTTTTTTCATCCAATGTTTATCTGTTTAATTTCTTAAATTCCACATATGAGTGAAATCATATGGTATTTATCTTTCTCTGACTTATTCATTTGGCTTAGCACAATACACTCTAGCTCCATCCACATTGTTGCAAATGTGAAGATTTCATTCTTTTGATGGCTACGTAATATTCCATGATGTATATAGGCCATAACTTCTTTATCCATTAATTAGTCCATGGACATTTGGGCTCTTTCATAATTTGGCTGTTGTTGATAATGTTGCTATAAACATCAGGCTGAATGTGTCTCTTTGAATCAATATTTTTTGAATCCTTTGGGTAAATGCCTAGTAGTGCAATGATTGGATTATAGATTAGGACTGTTTTTAACTTGAGGAACCTCCATACTGTTTTCCAGAATGGCTGCACCAGTTTGCATTCTTTCCAACAGTGTGAGAGGGTCCTCCTTTCTCCTTATCCTTGCAAACACCCATTGTTTCCTATGTTGTTAATTTTAGCCATTCTGACTGTGTGAGGTGATACCTCATTGTACTTTTATTTGCATTTCCCTAATGATGAGTGATGTTGAGCATCTTTCCATGTGTCTGTTAGCCATCTGGATGTCTTCTTTGGAAAAGTGTCTATTCATGCCTTCTGCCCATTTCTTCACTGGATTATTTGTTTTTTGGTTGTTGAGTTTGCTAAGTTCTTTATAGATATTGGATACTAACCCCTTATGAGATATGTCATTTGAAATTACCTTCTGCCATTCTGTAGGGTTCATTTTAGTTTTCTTGATTGTTTCCTTCACTGTGCAGAAGCATTTTGTCTTGATGAGCTCACAGTAGTTCATTTTTGCTTTTGTTTTCTTTACCTCCAGAGACATATATAGTAAGAAGTTGATGTGGCCGATGTTAGAGGTTGCTTCCTGTGTTCTCCTTTAGGATTTTTATGGTTTCCTCTCTCACCTTTCTGTCTTTCATTCATTTTGAATTTATTATTGTATATGGTGTAAGAGAGTGGTCCAATTTCATTCTTCTGCCTGTTGCTGCCCAGTTTTCCCCATACCATTTGTGGAAGAGACTTTTTTCCTTTAGATACTCTCTCCTGCTTTGTTGAAGATTAATTGATCCTATGGTTTGGGGTCCAGTTCTGAGTTCTCTATTCTGTTCCATTGATTTATGTGTCTGTTTTTGTGTCAATGCCATACTATCTTGATGATTATAGCTTTGTAATATAACTTGAAGCCTGGAATTGTGATGCCTCCAGCTTTGGTTTTCTTTTTCAACATTACTTTAGCTACTCAGGATCTTTTCTGGTTCCGTAGAAATGTTAGGATTGTTTGTTCTAGCTTTGTGAAGAATTCTGGTGTTATTTTGATAGGGATTGCAATGAATGTGTAGATTGTTTTGGGTAGTATATACATTTTAACAATATTTGTTCTTCTAATTCATGAGCATGGAACGTTTTTCCATTTCTTTGTGTCCTCTTCAGTTTCTTTCATACATGTTTTATAGTTTTCAGAGTACAGATCTTTTATCTCTTTAGTTAGGCTTATTCCTAGGTATCTTATTGTTTTTGGTGCAATTGTAAATGGGATGGATTCCTTGATTTCTCTTTCTTCTGCTTCATCACTGGTGTATAGAAATGCAACAAATTTCTGTACATTGATTTTGTAGCCTGTGACTGGTAAATTCATGTATCAGTTCTAGCAACTTTGTGGTGGAGTCTTTCAGACTTTCTACATAGAGTATCATGTCATCTGAAAATACTGAAAGTTAGACTTCTTCCTTGACAATCTGGATGCTTTTTATTTCTTTTTGTTCCCTGATTGCTGAGGCTAGGACTTCCAGTACTATGTTAAATAACAATGGTGAGAGTGGACATTCTTGTTGTGTTCCTGATTGTAGAGGAAAAGGTCTTAGATTTTCCCCATTGAGGATGGTAATAGCTGTAGATTTTCATATATGGACTTTAAATCTTGAGGTATGTTCATTCTATCCCTACTTTGTTCAGAGTTTTTATCAAGAGTGAATGATGTACTTTGTCAAATACTTTCTCTTCATCTATTGAGTGGATCATATGGTTCTTATCTTTTATTAATCTGGTGTATCACGTTGATTGATTTGTGAATTCTGAACCACCCTTGCAACTCAGAAATAAATCCCACTTGATCATAGTAAATGATTCTTTTAATGTGCTGTTGGATTTTATTTGCTAGTATTTTGTTGAGCATTTTTGCATCCATGTTCAGCAGGGATATTGGCTTGTAATTCTCTTTTTTAGTGGAGTCTTTGTTTGGTTTTAGAATCAGGATAATGCTGGCTTCATAGACTGAGTTGTAAGATTTCATTCCATTTCTATTTTTTGGAATAGTTTGAGAAGAATAGGTGTTAATTCTTCCTTAAATGTTTCATAGAATTCCCCTGGGAAGCCATCTGACCCCAGACTTTTGTTTGGAGATTTTTGATTACTTATTCCATTTCTTTGCTATTGGTCTATTCATGTTTTCTATTTCTTCCTTTGTCACTTTTGGTAGTTTATACTCTAGGAATTTATCCATTTCTTCCAGATTGCCCAACTTGTTAGCATATAATTTTTCATAATATTCTCTTACTCTTGTATTTCTGTGGTCTAGATTGTGATTTATTCTCTTTCATCTGTGATTTTGTTCATATGTTTTTTTTTTTCTCTTTTTGATAAGTCTGGCTAGGAGTTTATCAATTTTATTAATGTTTTCAAAGAACTAACTCCTGGTTGCATTGAACACTTTTACTGTTTTTGTTTGTTTGTTTGTTTCTATATCATTTACCTCTGTTCTAATCTGTATTATTTCCCTTCTTCTTATGGCTTTGGGCTTCATTTGCTGTTCTTTTTATAACTTCTTTTGGTGTAAGGTTAGGTTGTGTATTTGAGATTTTTCTTGCTTTTTCATGTAGACCTATATTGCTATATACTTCCCTCTTATGATTACTTTTGCTGCAACCCAAAAGTTTTGGACCATAATATTTTCATTATCATTTGTTTTCATGTACTTTTTAATTTCTTTGTTTAAATTTTCTGTTTGACTCATTCATTCTTTAGTAGGATGTTCTTTTACTTCCATGTATTTGATTTTTCCAGTTTTTTTCTTGTGGTTGACTACACGTTTCATATAGCACTGGAGTTGGAAAGTCTGCATGGTATAATACCAATCTTTTTGTACTTGTTAAGGCCTGATTGTGACCTAGAATGTGATCTGTTCTGGAGCATGTCCCATGTGCACTTGAATGTTTATTCTGCTGTCGGATGAAATGTGCTGAATATATATGTGGAGTCCATTCAGTCCAGTGTGTCATTCAAAGCCATTGTTTCCTTGTTGATTTTCTGCTTAGATGATTTGTCCATTTATGTAAGTGGGATATTAAAGTCCCTTACAATTATTGTATTATTATCAATGAGCCCCTTTATGTTTGTTATTGAATGTTTTATATATTTGGATGTGTCAAGTTGGGGGCATAAATATTTACAACTGTTAGATCTTGTTGGATAGACCCCTTTAGTATGATTTAATGCCTTTTTTTAATCTCTTGTTACAATCTTTGGTTTAAATTGTAGTTTGTATAAGTATTGTCACTCTGGCTTTCTTTTAACATCCGTTTGCAATGGTAACTGTTTCTCCACCCTCTCACTTTGAATCTCAGATGTCTTTATGTCTACAATGAGTCTCTTCAAGATCTTATACATGGGTCTTGTTTTTCTATCCATTCTGCCACCCTATGTCTTTTGATGGGAGGATTTAGTCCATTTATATTCAGAGTAATTATTGATAAGGATTTAGTGCCACCTTATTACTTGTTTTGTTATTGTTTCCAGAGATTTTCTCTGTTCCTTACTAGTCTTTGTTGCTTTTTGTCATTCTTTCCCACTCAGAGTCCCCTTTAATATTTCTTACAGGTTTAGTGGTCATGAACTCCTTTAATTTTTGTTTGTCTGAGAAACCATGTATCTCCCCTTCTATTCTGATTTATAGCCTTACTGGATAGACTATTATTGGCTGCATATTTTTCCCATTCAGAACGTTGAACATATCATGCCACTTCCTTCTTGCCTACCAAATTTCTGTGGAGAGATCTACTGCTAACCTTATTTATCTTTCCTTGTATGTTAGGGACTTTTTTTGTCTTGCTGCTTTTAGGACTTTTTCTTCATCTCTGTTTTGCAAATTTAACTACAATATGTTTCAGTGTTGGCCTGCTTTTGTTGATTTTGATGGGAGTTCTCTGTGCCTCCTGTATTTGGATGTCTGTCTCCTTTCTCAGATTAGGGAGGTTTTTAGCTGTCCTTACTTCAAATAAGTACTTTCTGATCCATTTTCCCTCTCTTCATCTGGGGCTCCTATGATATGAATGCTATTATACATTATGGAGTCACTGAGTTCCCTAAGTCTACTTTCATGATCCAAGATTTTTCTTTTCCTCTTTTGTGCAGCTTTATTATTTTCCATAATTTTTTTCTTCTATATCACTTATTTGTTCATCTGCTTCTTCCGTCTTTGTGGTCATCGTATCCAGTTAGTTTCAAATCTTGTTTATTGCATTTTTCATTTTGACCAGATTAGTTTTTAGCTCTTTTATCTCTGCAGTAAGGGACTCCTTGGTATCTTCTATCTGTTTCTCAAGCCCAGCTAGTATCCTTATAATTGTTGCTTTAAATTCTAGATCACGCACATAACTTGTATCTGTTTTTATTATATCTCTGGCTGTAACATTTCTTGTTCTTTGTGGGGGGATGAATTCCTCTATCTTGGCATTTTGTCTAGGTGTCTGTCTGCTTCTCTGTGTTAGAAAAGCCTCTTATGTTTCCCACTCCTGAGAGTAATGGCTTTATGAAGAAAAGGTCATATATTGTCCAGAACCTGGTATTTCAGGAATTGTCTCTGTTGTACTTAGCTGCTATTTTATGGCTGCTGTATCAGGTCAGTCTTTTGCAGAGTTTTTCCTTGCCTGCAGTGTAGAAGGATTAGACCTTGATCAGAGTGCCAAGTTTTTACCAGATATGCTCTTGTTGGCTTGTTCAAAGAGACCTGGTGCCATTTCCACTAGAGCTGAAGCTTTGCACAACTCTCTGGTCAGTAGATGTGGTGCATGTGGGGGTGGGGGTTGTGCTGGTCTCCTGGGAGAGACTCCCACTGTGTTGGTTCTCAGGTACACTTCCCTGAGAAAAGCAGTACCAACAGACTGCAGGGAGACATGGCTTGGTGTATGCAATTTAGGCAGCCAGTGTTCATGCTGTGCTGTTTGCTGATGTTAGTTTATGCTGAGGGGTGGGGAGGAAAATAGTACCAGCTAGCTTCTTTGCTCCTAGAGAGGGGAGTTCGTGCTTGCTGCTGTCTGCGTTGTCAGGTTCCAGGCCATGAAAACAACAGTCTTTGAGCCCCTGTGATTGTAAACCCCACCCCCCCCCCCCGCAAAATTAGCCCCTCTCATTTTCCCCATCAATGTCTTTGGGGAAGTGTTTTCCTCATGTGATCCTTTGTGTGCTTTTCTCTCTCTCTTGTTCTCCTCTCTCGCCTCTCCCCGGGATCAGGGCTCCTTCCCCTCCACAGCACTCACAAAACTTTTCTTCCCCAAATTACATCTCTGCACCACCTGTCTTCCATAATGTGGCCTCCTGTCTTCCATTAGTTGTGCATTTTGTTCTGTCAGTCCTCTGATCGATTTCTGGAGTATTCAAAATTAATTGATATTTATCTATCTATGCTTGAGGGACAAGGCAAGCCTAGGGTCTTCCTACTTCTCTGCCATATTCGAGCACCAATCTTCTAATTCCCTTTTGCGCAGTTCATTGTTAGTGTGTAGAAATACAACTGATTTTTTTAATATGTTAATTTTGCATTCTGCAACTTTACTGCATTTATTAGTTTAAACATTTTTTAATTTTTGGTGGAGTCTTTATTTTCTATATATAAGATCATGTAGTCTGCCAACAGGAATACTTTTGCTTCTTATTGCTCATGTGTATGTCTTTCATTTCTTTTTCTTCTTAATTGCTCTGGCTAGGATTTCCAGTACCCTTTTGAATACAAGTGACTAAAGTGGTCATCCTTATCTTTTGAGTCTGATCTTAGAGGAAAAGCTTTCAGGTTGTTTTTTTTGACGATTGGATATGATGTAAGGAATGGTCTTTTCCATATATGCCTGCATTATGTTGAGTAATGTCCTTATATTCCCAGTTTGTTGAGAAGTTTTCTCATGAAAAGGTTTGACTTTTGTCAAATGCTTTTCCTGCATCTACTGAGATGGTTATGTGATTTTATCCTTTATATTATTAATGTGGTGAATATAAGCTCTTACTATGATTGCTGTCTATTTCTCCCTTCTATTGGGCCAGTGTTTGCTCAATATATGTATGTGTTCTAATGTTGGATGCATAGGTATTGTTATATTTTCCTGATGAATTCACCCTTTTATTGTTATAAAATATTCCTCTTTGTCTCATGTTACAGTTTTTGATTCAAAGTTTTTTTTTTTTTTCTGATGTAAGTATACCATCCATACTTTATTTTGGTTATCATTTGCGAGAAATACCTTTTCCATCCTTGCACTCAGTTAATGTGTGTTCTTAAGTCTAAAGTGAGTTTCTTGTAGATAGCATGTACTCATGTCTTTTCTTTTTTTGAATACATTCAGTTACTCCCTGTCTTTTGATTGGCAAATTTAATCCATTTATATTTTAAATAATTATTGGTAAGGAAGAATTTACTATCAAATTGTGATCATTTTTTTCCATTAATTTTATATTTCTTTTGTTTGTATTTTTCTCTTTTTTTTATATATTTTTTAAATCTTTATTTTTGAGAGAGAGAGAGAGAGAGAGAGAACAGAGTGTGAGTAGGGGGGAGGGCAGAAAGAGAGGGAGACACAGAATCCAGCAGGTTCCAGGCTCTGAGCTGTCAACACAGAGCCCAGTGTGGGGCTCAAACTCATGGACTGCATGATCATGACCTGAGCCAAAGTTGGACACTTAACTGACTGCACCACCCAGCCGCCCCTGTTTTTCTCTTTTTTCTATCTTCCCTTCTGTTTTGTTGATTTTTTGTATTCATATGCTGTGATTCCTTTCTCTTTTTCTTTTGTGTAAATTCTGTAGGAATTTTTCGTGGTTACCTTGATGCTTACATAAAATAGCCTACAGTTAGAACAGTCTATTTAAGCAAATAACTTAAGATTAATTGCATACAAAACTGTCCTATGCATTAGACAAAACAGACACCTCTTCCAGTCTTCACAAACTGGCCTTAAACAGGCAAAGACCCCCACAAATCAGCCTAGCTTAAGATTCTGGGGGTCTCTACCAACTTTCTCCTCCCCAGAGATAAAATGCAGCCGTGGTTTATGTCCACTTTTGGTCAGCTGGAAGGAGGGGTACCTAGCTCAAGCTGCCATCTGTGTTTTTTTCCCCAGGTGGCTGGGCTATTTCATACCTATAAGAGTTCTGAGACTGAAAAGTTAGATGCCAGTTCTTTGGACAGCCCTGGAGGATTTTGAGTGCTGGATGCACATATTAACTCTTTCCTTCTCCTGGGTAAGCTGAGAACCTGGATTTTTCATTTGCTTGCTTTGTGCTAAGCAGGGTGGGGATCTATGATGTCTACCTGTCCAACTCTCTATGTCTCTCTTGTTTTTAATTTTTAAAACTTTACTTCCAGTGTGGTTGATATACAGTGTTACACTAGTTTCAGGTGTACAATACAGTGCTTAAACAGTGCCATATATTACTCAATGCTCATCAAGATAAGTGTACTCTTAATTCCCTTCATATTTTCCACCCATCCCTTCACCCCCCTCCCCTCTGGTAACCATCAGTTTGTTCTCTATAATTAAGAGTTTGGTTTTTGGTTTGTCTCTCTCTTTCTTCTCTTTGTTTCTTTGTTTTGTTTCTTAACTTCCATATATTAGTGAAATCATGTGGTATTTGTCTTTCTCTGACTGGCTTATTTCGCTTAGAATTATACTCTATAGATCCATCCCTGTTGCAAATGGAAGGATTCTGTTCCTTTTTATGTAGTATATATATACCACAACTTCTTTATGCATTCATCTATCAGTGGACACTTGTGCTGCTTCCATAATTTGGCTGTTGTGAATAACGCTTCTATAAACATAGGCATGCATATACCCCTCCAAGTTAGTATTTTTATATTCTTTGTCTCCATGTCAGCTCTATGATGAGCTCATCAAAATTCCAAAATTGGCAAAGCGAAATTCCTTTGGGGAGCTCCTGCAGGAAAATTGATGGCACTGCATATATGTATGAACCCTTTCCCTCTCCTAGGAAGTCTCTTCGTTATCATATGGTGCTGTGCCCAGGGCAAGGACTCTGGTGAGAGGGTTTCCCAATCTCTTTGCTGGCTTTTATGAGACTGGTTTCACATTCTCCTGGAATAAGCCTTTTGATTACTTTCTGGATTTTTCAAAAACAGAATGTATCTTTAAATTTTTGTTGAATTAATGTGTTTGTGAGTGAGAGGAGGGTCTAGGGCTTCCTACTTTGCCATCTTGCTGGTGTCACTTCCATTATTTTCTCATTGTTTCAATTTCATACATATTGAGCCAGTAGTGAGACATTGCACAAATCCAGGGAGCATCATTACAATAGAATGCGGTTTGAATGGTGCTCTCTGATTGTACAATTCCATTGCCCTTCTGTTAGGATATTTTGTAGACTGAATGAAAGTTTGAGTTGGGAGGGGAGGTAAAGTTCATGAAAGGAGGAGCTAGGAAGTTACTAAAATTAAGTCTCGTCTGTATCAGAGTGGTATCTCATTGTGGCTTAATTTGTATTTACCTAATGACCAAAGATATTGAACATGTTTTTATGTGCTTATAGACTATTTATATATGTTATTTCAAGATGTGTCTATTCAAATCCTTAACCAATTTTTTTTTAATAAATGGCTTTTTATTGTTGAGCTTTTTGTATATTCATTATTGTATGAGTTCCTTATTTATCCTGGATATACATCCTTTATCATATACAAGATTTTCTAATACTTTATTGCTTGTGACCTTTACAATACAAAAGTTTTTAGGTTTGTTGAAGTCCAATTTATCTCCTTTTCTTGTGATTTTGGTGTCACATCTATGAAACTGTTTCCTAAGTCAAGATAACAAAGACTTTCATGTATATTTTCTTCTGTGAATTTAATAGTTTTAGCTCTTTTACTCAGGTGAGCATCCACTTGAGTTAATTTTTTTATATTGTTTGAGGCAGGGCATCTAATTTCATTCCTTTGCAATTTGATATCCAATTAATACTGGCACAGTTTGTTTTAAAGAATTTTCTTTCTCCTTTGAATTGACTAAGTACCTTTGTCAAAAATCATTTGAGTGAATGGGAGAAGATATTTGCAAATCATGCATCTGATAATGCATATAAAATAATATAAATATATAAATAATATAAAAATGTACACAACTTGATATTAAAAAAACCCTGATTGGGGCGCCTGGGTGGCGCAGTCGGTTAGGCGTCCGACTTCAGCCAGGTCACGATCTCGCGGTCCGTGAGTTCGAGCCCCGCGTCAGGCTCTGGGCTGATGGCTCGGAGCCTGGAGCCTGTTTCCGATTCTGTGTCTCCCTCTCTCTCTGCCCCTCCCCCGTTCATGCTCCGTCTCTCTCTGTCCCAAAAATAAATTAAAAACGTTGAAAAAAAAAATTAAAAAAAAAAAAAAAAAAAAAACCCTGATTAAAAAATTGGCAGAGGGCTTGAAGAGACATTTCTCCAAAGAAGGGATACAGATGTCCAACAGGCACATGAAAAGATACTCAGCACTATTAACTAGTTTTCACCTCACACCTGTTAGAATGGATATTATCAAAAAGACAAAAAATAAGAGTTGACAGGGGTGTGGAGAAAAGACACCTTCATATACTGTTGGTGGGAATGTAATTTGGTTAAGCTACTATTGAAATCAGTACAGTGGGTCCTCAAAAATTTTAAAATAGAAATACCATGTAACCTAGCAATTCCATTTAAGTGTACTTATCCAAAGACAATGAAAACATGAATTGAAAGAGATATGTGCACCCCTGTGTTCATTGCAGCATTATTTATGATAGCTAGGATATGTAAACAACCTAAGTTTCCATCAATAAATTAATGGATAAAGAAAATGTGATCAGGGCACCTGGGTGGATCAGTTGGTTAAGTGTTTGACTCTTGATCTTGGCTAGGCCATGATCTCATGGTTTGTGGAATCGAGCCCCAGGTTGGGCTCCATGATGAGCTTGGGATTCTGTCTCTCCCTCTCTCTCTCTGCCCCTCCCCCACTCACATGCACACTCTCTCTCAAATAAACTTAAAAAAAGATGTGATATAAATATTGAAATATTATCCCGCCATAAAGAAGAATTAAATCTTGCCATTTGTGAAACTGTCACTGGATGTAGAGGGTATTATGCTAAGTGAAATAAATCAGAGAAAGACAAATACCATATGATTTCACTTATAGGTGGAGTCTAACAAAACTAATAAACCAAACAAAATAGAGACTCAGAGATAAGTGAAACAAACTGTTGGTTACCAGAGGAGAGAATTTAGGGGGCGTATGTGAAGTAGGCAAAGGGGATTAACAGGTACAAAAGTCCAATTATAAAATAAGAAGTCATATATATGTAAAGTACACCCTAGGGAATATAGTCAATATTTTAATACTTTTCTATGGTGACAGATGGCAACTAGATTTACTGTGGGATCATTTCATAATATATAAAAACACTGAATCACTATGATTTACCTAATGGCAATAAGATATTATATGTCAGTTATATTTAACTGTAAATGTAAGGGTTTATTTATGGACTGTCAAGTCTATTCTAATAATCTAGATGTTTATGCTTATTCCAGTACCACACTGTCTTGATTACAATAGCTTTGTAGTAAGTTTTAAAATGGATAAGTGTGACTCATGCAACTTTTTCAAGGTTGTCTTGGCTATTTGGGGACTCTTGCATTTCCATATGATTATTAGGATCAGTTTATCAATTTTTACAAAATCTTCAGCTGGGATTTTGATAGAGATTGTGTTCAATAGGTACATTTATTTGGAGGGTGCTGCTATCTTGGGAACATTAAGTCTTCTAATTTGTGAACATGGGATGTCATTCCAAATAGTTAGGTCTTCTTTAATTACTTTCATTAATGTTTTGTAGTTTTCATTATAAAAGTCTTTCACTTTTTTTGTTAAGCCTATTCCCAATTATTTGATACTTTCTGATGCTATTGTAAATGCAATTATATTCTTAATTTTTGGATTATTTATTGATAGTGTATAGAAGTTGATTTTTATAGATTGATTTTGTATACTGTAACCTGCACTACTTGTTTATTAGTTTTGATATTTTATTGTAACTTGCAAATTCCTTAGGATTTTCTCTACACAAGATCTTGTCATCTACGAATAGACATAGTGTTAGTTCTCCCTTCCTATCTGGATACTTTTTTTTTTCCCTTGTCTAATGGTCCTGCTAGACTGTCTACCACAATGTTGAATAAAAGTGACTAGAGCAGGCACAGTCATCTTGTTCTTGATCTTAGGTTGAAAGCATTTGTTCTCTCACCAGAGATTATGCAGATAGATATTAACTTTTTATAGATGCCTTTTATGAGGTTGAGGACGTTCCCTTCTATTCCTGGTTTCCTGAATGATTTTATTATAAAAGTATGTTGTATCTTGTTAAGTGCTCTCTCTGTATCTATTGAAATGATTGTGTGTTCTTTTGTTATTTATTCTATTAATATTATTTATTATATTGATTTTAGATATTAAACTGCATTTGTGGGACAAATCCTACTTGTTCATGGAGTAAAATCTTTTATATATCTTAAACATTTTGGTTTGCTAATATTTATTCAAGGTTTTGGGGCTTATGTTTCTTAAGAGATATTGCTCTTTAGTTTCTTTTCTTCTTATTTTTTTATCTGGTTGTGGCACTACCATGATACTGACCTCATAGACTAACTTGTGAAGTATTATCTAATTTTTTTTTGAGTTGGCGAACTCCATGTGTTAATTTTTTTTTTTTTTCTTTTTTTAACATTCAGTAGAATTTACCAACTAGCATACCTGGCCCTGGGCTTTCCTTTTTGGGAAATTTGAAAATTAATTAAACTTGTTATATGTGTATTCAGATTTCCTATTTCTTATAGTGTCCATTTTGGTAGTTTGCATTTTTCTAGGAATTTATCCATTTAATATAAGCTATCTCGTCATTTTTCATGTAATTGTTCACACTAATCCCTTGTGTCCCAGTGAGAAGATACCAACACATAGAATGATTTTCAATATGGGTAGTTGTTCTAAAATAGTTGGCTCTCACTGCCTATATAGAAAAAAATTAACATTTTTATTGGCATTCAGGGATCTCCATCATCTGTTTTCTCTTCCGTCTTATTTTTTTCAATTTCCTAATAGGAATTCTCATTCAGTGAAGCAGGTCTGTGCAATGCTATTTGGATACCCCATGCAACTTTTTACTTGCTTAGGTACTTGACATTCCCCATGCATTGATTCTGTTTCTTTTTCTCCCTCTTCTTAATCATCTAAAGGGTTCCCTCATCATTGCTCGATTTGACAGCCTCTGGGAGACTATCCTGATTACTCTAGTCCTAGGGAATCATTTTAAATCCACACTTATAGTTACTGTCCCACTCATTTGGCATGAACACAGGTGTTCACACATGTTGTTTAATGTTGCACATGCAAATTCTGGCACCTCCATTTGACTTAAAACTATATGAAGCAGGGGCACCTGGGTGGCTTAGTCCATTAAGAATCCGACTCTTGATTTTGGCTCAGGTCATGATCTCATGGTTCATGGGATCAAGCCTTCCGTTGGGCTCTGCACTGACAGCATGGAGTCTGCTTGGTATTCTCTATCTCCTCTTTCTTTCTCAAAATAAAGAAATTAATTTAAAAAAATACAGCTTTATGAAGGGGATCAAAAGTTTGCTTTTTTTTTTTTTTTTAACGTTTATTTACTTTTGAGACAGAGAGAGAGCATGAACAGGGGAGGGTCAGAGAAAGAGGGAGACACAGAATCTGAAACAGGCTCCAGGCTCTGAGCTGGCAGCACAGAGCCCGACGTGGGGCTCAAACCCACGGACCATGAGATCATGACCTGATCCGAAGTCGGACGCTTAACCGACTGAGCCACCCAGGCGCCCCTCAAAAGTTTACTTTTAAATCTCTTTGTAATCTTGGTACTTAGCACAGGGACCTAAAAAGCCCAGTCATTGAATTTGGGGATTTTATGTAATGATTAATGAGTAAGTTCATTTAATGTAAATTGTAAATTATATTTAATAAAAGAAGATTCTCAAAATTGCCCCTGAATAACTGTGATGAAATATTCTTGAATCTTACCTGATTTTAACTTGTTCCAAGGATTCCTGTGAGGTATTTCCTAGAATGTGTCATACTACTTTTTGGTGTCATTGAAAAGGTACAATGCAACTCACTATCTGCAGTTTATTTGTAATAATGCCTGCCAGGAAAATTATGAGGGTTAAGTGGAATTTTGCATGTAAAAGTGATGTGAAAATTGTAAAACACCCCACAAATATTAGTCATGTTTTTAAAAGAATGAGCTGATGAAAATGTAGATAATGTGAACATATTATGCCTTAGAGAATTTTTTTTTTTTGCTGAAGTTAAAAAAAATGATTTCCCTCCCAACAGGATTAATATATATTACATATACAAAACATTTTTTAGCAAAGATAGTAGAGGACAAAGGGCTCAAATGATGAAACAGTAGAACAAAGGAATTTGAAGAAATGATGTCAGATATATTCTTCTGCGGAAGAGATGTAGGGTATACCTATCTGTAGTCCTCTTATATTCATCACTGGGAAACCTATGGGATATACAAACTAAAGAATCAAGTGACATACTCTTAGTTTTAAAAAGGACACTGGCTAGATATCTGTCACACCCATTTCTTTTTTGTAGGCCCAGCATTGGCCTACATTTCCAGCCTCCCTTGCAGTTAGGTGTGATCATGGAGCTCTGATGGAGCTCTGATCAGAGAAATGCGCAGTCTTCCTCCCCACCCCTTATCTGCCAGCTAGATATGGTGACCCCATCATATGTGTGGGCTTTGAAGTTGATCATTGAAGTTATATCAGTGGATTTCCGGGTCACTGCATGCAGTCATATATATTTTGTAAAACAAAAGGAAATTGTAGTAACATGCTAAGGACTCGAAGAGGCTCTACAATGATGAAAATTTTATTTTTTATATTTAGTGCACTGGTATCCAAAACATATGGATCTATAAAATATTTTGCAATTGTGGAAAGGGAAAATAATATTCATTAGCATCTGGTAGAACATACTTTACAAAATTTTGTCATAGAGAATGGATAGCTCTGAGGCCCTAATCACTCTTTAGTAAGACATGCTAGAAAAAGGCTGGCATACAGAATAAATGGAGGGCAGTAACAGTTAGTAGACCCGCATGCTGCTATGAGTGCCACTGGTATTCAAGGACTTTCATGCATTAAATTAGGGAAGTAAAATGGAAGGAAAAAAGCAAAAAGAATTTTTTTCCTTTCAATGGTTAGAACTCAAGTGTTCCAATTCAGAAATCTTAAATTTGAAAAGAACTGAACACTAACAGATACTATTTATTAAAAAAAAATTACAGGCCTTTTTATAGCTTATAAATTACTATAAATTCATACATTACAAGGTATAACTAAATTATTTTAATATAGTCATAGAATTGTGCACCCGTCACTCCAGTCCAGTTTTAGAACATTCCCAAAGTGTTCCCTTATACCAATTTTAAGTCAGTCTTTGCTCCCATCATCAATCTCAGAGAACCATGGATCAGCTTTGCCTTTTATGGAGCCTCTATATAAATGAAATGCTATAATATATACGTTTTTAAATCTACCATCTTTTACTTAGCATAATCATCTTAGGGCCCATCCACATTGTAGTACATATCAGTAGATTGTTCCATTATATTCATGAATTTATGAATTCACTGTATGGATACAACATATTTTGTTTATTGTTTCATCAGTTGATGGACATTGAATTTATTTTTAATTTTTCACTCAATAATTTTGTTATAAACTTTGTACACAAGTCTTTGTGGGAAGATGTGTTTGCATTTCTCTTAAGCAGATATGAGAGTAGGATCTGAGTCATAAATTGACAAAATGCTTTTCAAAGTAGCTTTACCATTTATTTATTTACTTACTTTATTTATTTATTTTTTAAATTTTTTTTTAGAATTTACATCCAAATTAGCATATAGTGCAACAATGATTTCAGGAGTAGATTCCTTAGTCCTCCTAACCCATTTAGCCCATCCCACCTCCCACAAGCCCTCCAGTAACCCTCAGTTTGTTCTCCATATTTATGAGTCTCTTCTGTTTTGTCCCCCCCAATTTTTATATTATTTTTGTTTCCCTTTCCCTACGTCCATCTGTTTTGTCTCTTAAAGTCTTCATATGAGTGAAGTCATATGATTTTTGTCTTTCTCTGACTAATTTCACTTAGCATAATACCCTCCAGTTCCATCCACGTAGTTGTAAATGGCAAGATTTCATTCTTTTTGATTGCCGAGTAATACTCCATTGTATATATACCACATCTTCTTTATCCATTCATCCATCAATGGACATTTGGGCTCTTTCCATACTTTGGCTATTGTTGATAGTGCTACTATAAACACGGGGGTGCATGTGTCCCTTTGAAACAGCACACCTTTATCCTGTGGATAAATGCCTAGTAGTGAAATTGCTGGGTCATAGGGTAGTTCTATTTTTAGTTTGTTTAGTCCATACTGTTTTCCAGAGTGGCTGCACCAGCTTGCATTTCCACCAACAATACAAAAGAGGTCCTCTTTCTCCACATCCTCGCCAACATCTGTTGTGGCCTGAGTTGTTAATGTTAGCCATTCTGACAGGTGTAAGGTGGTATCTCATTGTGGTTTTGATTTGTGTTTCCCTGATGATGAGTGTTGTTGAGCATTTTTTCATGTGTTGGTTGGCCATCTGGATGTCGTCTTTGGAGAAGTGTCTATTCATGTCTTTTGCCCATTTCTTCACTGGATGATTTGTTTTTTGGGTGTTGAGTTTGATAAGTTCTCTATAGATTTTGGATACTAACCCTTTATCTGATATGTCATTTGCAAATATCATCTCCCATTCTGTTGGTTGCCTTTTAGTTTTGCTGATTGTTCCCTTCATTGTGAAGAAGCTTTTTATTTTGTTGAGGTCCCAGTAGTTCATTTTTGCTTTTGTTTCCCTTGTCTCTGGAGACATGTTGAGCAAGAAGTTGCTGCAGCCAAGATCAAAGAGGTTTTTGCCTGCTTTCTCCTTGAGGATTTTGATGGCTTCCTGTCTTACATTAAGGTCTTTCATCCATTTTGAGTTTATTGGTGTGTATGGTGTAAGAAAGTGGTCCAGGTTGATTCTTCTGCGTGTTGCTGCCCAGTTTTCCCAGCACCATTTGCTTAAGAGACTGTCTTTATTCCATTGGATATTCTTTCCTGCTTTGTCAAAGATTAGTTGGCCAAATGTTGTTGGGTCCATTTCTGGGTTCTCTATTCTGTTCCATTGATCTGAGTGTCTGTTCTTATGCCAGTACCATACTGTTTTGATGAGTACAGCATTTACTTTTTAAATTCCCACCAGCAATGCAGAGCAAGACTTCACATTTTCATTAACAATTGTTATTTTTAGTCTTTTGATTATAGTTATAATAGCAAAATATGGGGCACCTGGGTGGCTCAGTCAGTTAAGTGTCTGACTTCGACTCAGGTCATGATCTCATGGTTTGTGAGTTTGAGCCACTCATGGGGCTCTGTGCTGACAGCTCAGAGCCTGGAGCCTGTTTCAGATTCTGTGTCTCCCTTTCTCTCTGCCCCTCTCCTACTTGCACTCTGTCTCTCTCTGTCTCAAAAATAAATAAACATTATTTTTTTTAAATAAAAAATAAAAAAATAAAATAGAAAATAATATTCTATTGGAATTTTAATTTGTATTTACCTAAGGACTGATACTGAGAATTTTCTTAAATGCATATTATATCTTCACATATCTTTTTTAGTGAAATGTCTATGCGTGTGTTTTAACCTTTTTAAAAATTGTGTTATTCATATTATTGAGTTGTAAGAATTATTTAATTTGGATACAATTTAGATATATGTTTGAAATATTTTCTCTAAGTCTGTGCTTGTGTTTTAATTTTGTTTTTGTGTGTGTGTTACTTGAAGCACTCAAATTTGAAATGTTGATGAAGTCAAATTTATCAATTTTTTCCTTTTATACAATTTGATGTCATATTCATAATTCTTTAACCCAAGATAATGATAATTTTCTCCTGTGTTTTCTTCCATGAGATTTATAATTTTAGCTCATAGTTTGGATTCTACTTCATTTTGAGTTAGTATTTTTATATTGGTCTGGGATGTCTTCAATCATATTTTTGCATATGTATATGCAGTGTTCCCAGCATCAGTGTTATAAATACTATTTTCCCCCATTAAATTACTTAGGAACCTTTGTGAAAATAAACCAGTTAATCATAAATATAAACATTTATTTCTGGACTCTCAATTCCATAACCTAAATACCCATCATTACAGCAGTACTACACTCTTTAGATTACTGGGTACCAGGTAATGTAAATCCTTCAAATTTGTCCCTTTTTAAATTTATTTTAGTTATTTGAGGTCATTTGCATAGGTAAACAAATTTTCACCTAAGCCTGTTGCTATCTAGAAATTAAAAGACTGATTTATTTTGATAGGGATTATATTGAATATATAGATTAAATTGAGAATTTTAATCATAATATTAAAACTTGTAATCCACAAACATGAAATACCTCTTGATGAATTTGGATAGTCTTCAATTTCTCTTATTACTATTTTGTTTACTATATGTATATTTTATGTTAAATTTTTTCTAAGTATTTTAAAATTGGAATGATTGCTTTCCTAGATTTATTTTTTAATTATTCATTGGTAATATATAGAAATATGATTGATTTTCTATTTTTTAAGTTTTCTGAACTCATTTATTAATTTCATCAGTTTTTGTGTGTGTATGTGTGCGCGCACGCGCGCACGTGCGTGCATTTTCACAAAATGGATCAGGACTGTGAATGGTTTTACTTCTTCCTTATAATCTGAATGTTTTTTATTTTAGTTTATTTATATATATATATATACATATATATATATATATATATATATATATATATATATATATAATTTATTGTCAATTGGTTTCTATACAACCCCCACTGCTCATCCCAACAGGTGCTCCCCTCAATGCCCATCACCCACTCTCCCCTCTCCCCCACTCCCCATCAACCCTCAGTTTGTTCTCAGTATTTAAGAGTCTCTTATGGTTTGCCTTCTTCACTCTTTTTTCCCCCCATACCCTCCCCCCTGGTTAGTTTAGTTTATCTAAATGCAATGACTCGAAGTAATTATTGAATAAAAGTGGTAAAGGTGGACATACTCTTGTATCTATATTATGGGGAGAGCATTCAATCTTTCATCATTAAGAAAGATGTTGGAGCTTTTTCATAGGTGCCCTTCTCCGGTTGGGAAACTTCCCTTTTCTTCCTAAATTGTTGAAATATGTTACCACAAATTATAATTAAATTTTGTTTAATGTATTTTATTGAAAAGACAGGGTTTGTCTTTTATTCTCCTCATAGGATATATTGACGGATACTGAATGTTAAACCAACCTTTCATTTCTGGTATAACTTTCATTTGGTCCTATTTGATAATCCTTTGTGTGTTGCTGGATTTATGCATGAGGGACACTGACTTGTAATTTTCTATTATTATTTCTTTAGATGGGTATCATAGTGCCAATTGGCTTCCTAGAATGGAGTAGAAAGTGTTGCTTCCTCTTGTATTTTCTTGGAGTGTATGAAGGGTCACATTTATTCTTTAAGTAAATGATAGATTTTATAAGAGAAGTTCTCTGTGCCTAGACTTTTTTTTTTTTTTTTTTTGAGAGAGAGAATTTAATCACAAAATTCATTTCTTCACTGGTTACAGATCTATTCAGAGTCTTCTTTTTATCTTGTGTCATTTTTGGCAATTCTCTCTTTCTAGAAATGTATCCATTTCATCAGAGTTATCTAGTTTGTTGCCATAAAAATGTACACAGTATTCTTGTATAATACTATCATTTTCTGTAGGTGAGGAGCAATGCCCCTCTCTTCCGTTACTGAGTTTAAAAATCTGTGATTTCTCTTTTTTTCTTGTTCAGTCTAGCTAAAGTTTGTCAATTTTGTTACTCTTTTATAATCAACTTTTGGATTCATTGATTTTCTCTATTTTTTTCTAGCTTTTGATTTTGTTGATTTCAGCTTTTATCTTTATATTTTCTTCTTTCTGCTTGAGTTTAGTTTGTTCTTCTTATATTAGTTTCTTAAGGTAAAAGCTTAAATTTTTGTTTAGAGATCCTTCAATTTTCCTTTCCTCTGTTAAGGTAAGCACTGGAAAATTTGGACTTCCCTTTAAATACTACTCTAGCTGCATCCCATAGATTATACAGTTTTTGGTTTTGTTTCATTCAAAATATTTTGTAATTTTACATGCGGTTTCTTTTATCTATGGATACATTTTTTACTGAATGGTTTGTATGAATTTGATAAAAAATGTAAATTGCTTTTAAGAAATCATTTAGGCATTATAATCTATTTTTTTTATTTAAAAAAAAATTTAACGTTTATTTATTTTTGAGAGAGAGAGAGAGAGAGACAGAGCATGAACAGGGGAGGGGCAGAGAGAAAGGGAGACACAGAATCTGCAGCAGGCTCCAGGCTCTGAGCCATCAGCCCAGAGCCGGACGCAGGGCTCGAACTCACGGACGGCGAGATCGTGACCTGAGCTGAAGTCGGACGCTTAACCGACTGAGCCACCCAGGTGCCCCTATAATCTATTTTCTGATCAACCAGTCCATAAAAAGTGAAAAAGGAATTCCTGTGCTTTTGTTTGTGATGCACAAATCTAGAGCCTCCAGGTGGCCATGTTAGCAAGAAGTGTTTTGTTTAAAACTTTCAATGTGGACATTTTTACAAGGGCCATGTTCTACAAGGGCTCTGTCTTATTTTTCATACTGCCTACCCATTATTACACCAAGTTGGCTTGACCCATTACTGTTGCCTGAGTGGCCTCTATATTCAGTTGAGTTTGAGACTCCTGACACACTACTCTGGCAGCCTGAAAGAGTGATCACCACTTCAGTGAGTACAAAGGGCCATTTCTCTGGAGAAAAGTATTTATCTATGTATCTATCTATGTATCTCTGTATGTGTGTGTATGTATGTATGTATGTATGTATGTATCTATTTTAATTTTAGAGAGACAGAAAGCATGAGTGGGGGAGATGGACAAAGAGAAAAAAAGAATCTTAAGCAGGCTCCATGCCCAGTGCAGAGCCCGTCAGGGGCTCAATCCCATGACCCAGGGATCCTGACCTGAGCTGAAATCAGGAGTCAGGGGCTCAAGCTACTGAAACAGCCAGGCGTCTCTCTGGAGAAAATTTTTGATTCTCAAAGAACATCATCACTTTAATAGTAGTATCCATGTTTCTTATTATAAACATTGAATAATTATGGTCAGCTTAGTCTTGTTTAAAAATCACAAAGGAACATAAGTACTCATTTAGAAGGAAATGAAATAAAGAAGAGATTTTTTTATGGCTTATAGATAGCCCTTGGAGGATCCTTCTTTTCTACATTCTAGTATCTCTATTCAGTTGATTCAAAATCCAGATTCTGAATTCTTCCAAAGAAAATGTTCACTTGTGCTGTTTATCTGTAGAAGATATGTTGGACTGTAGCATTCAATACTACCTAAGTTGCATAAGATCTAACTCCAATCAAATTGATTTACAATAGTAAGAAAAGTGGACTTTTCCACTACTGAAATGGTACATTATTAGGGAGAAAAATGTAAATTATAAAACACCAAATAGAGGAAAATTTTATGAGCACGAAAGAAATAATATTGACTTTTTTTGGCTTATTGAGGTCTAATTTGCACACAGTAAAATTCACCCTTTTAAGATGTACTCTTCTATGATTTTGACAAATTTGTGAGTCATGAAACTGTCACTACACACTATTTTAACCACTCCAAAATTTCCTTGAATCCTTTCATGTTTATTTCTATCCCATATGCCTGGACCCTGTCAACCATTTATCTGATTATTGTCCCTAAAATTTGGCTTTTTCCAGAATGCCATATGAACAGAACCATACAGTGGGCAGCCTTGGAGGTCTGGCTTATTTTGTTGAGCTTAATGCTTTTGAAAGGAATATAGCTTATTCCTTTTATTGCTAAGTAGATTTCCATTGTATGCATATACTACAGTTTATCTGTTTCCAGGGAATGGACATTCCTGTGTTTTACATTTTTGGAATTCAGGAATAAAGTATCTAAGAACTTTCATATGTACATTTTTGTGTGGAGATAAATAAATACCTTTGTTCCAAAGTGGCTATGACTTTTCATTCCCATCAGCAATATAACAACATGGCAGTTGCCACCATTTTATATAATCAATTTTTCTTGTTTAAGTGGTATCTTATTGTGGTTTTAATTTTTATTTCCCTAATGATTAATGATGTTGACAGGATGCCTTCATGTGCTCCTTTGCCATCTTGCAATATCTTGGTGAAGTGTCTGTGAAAATCTTAATGCCTGTCTCTTATTCGGTTTTTATATTGATTATTGAAAGTTCTTTATATATTACTGTTTTGTAATATTTTCTTCCAGTCTGTGACTTATCTTTTAATTTTCTAAAAAATATATTTCCAAGAGCACATTTTGAAAATCTTGATGAAATCTAATTTAATAATCTTTTATAGGTAAGTTTGTGCTCTTTGCATCATATCTTAGAAATCTTTGACCAACCCAAGGTCATAGTGATTTTCTCTTGTTTTCTTCCATAAGTTTTATAATTTCAGGTTTACGTTTAACTTTCTGATACATTTTGAGTTAGTTTTTTATGTGGTATGAGGTCAAAGTTTCTTTAATTTTGTTATTTAATTTTCGGCATGTAGATGGCCAATTGATCTGATACCATTGTTGAGCAAACTGCCCTCACTCCTTTGAATTATCTTGGATCCTTTGGGTAAAATAATCCTACATGTTTGGGTCTATTTCTGGACTCTATTTGGTTTCAATTTTCAACATTTGGAAATATAAGTAGAAGTACTTAAGGTTTTACAGAACAGAAGTCACATCACATTTTTGTTTTTAATCTGTTTTTATTGTTATGAGAATCTGTCATTTCATTAAGTAATATTTTATTTTATTTTTTTTAATTTTTTTTTTTAACTTTTATTTTTGAGACAGAGAGAGACAGAGCATGAACGGGGGAGGGTCAGAGAGAGAGGGAGACACAGAATCTGAAACAGGCTCCAGGCTCTGAGCAGTCAGCACAGAGCCCGACGCGGGGCTCGAACTCACATACCGCGAGATCGTGACCTGAGCCGAAGTCGGACGCTTAACCGACTGAGCCACCCAGGCGCCCCACATTAAGTAATATTTTAAAGCATGATCTTTTAACATTAAATATCATTTTGTGTAAGTTTAATGTTATAGATGAAATAAAATATCAGACTGAGATATTACAAAGGTGGACTCCTTTTTACTTAAATATGCATTTTTTCATTTTAAGTAGGAATAAATGAGAGTTAAATGCTCCTAAAAAGTATTTAGAAATAATGTTAAAGTGTAAAGTCTAGCATCAGTAGTACACACAGGCAAAATAGAACCATTTAAACTTAAAGATTGTTCCATACAGGTCTGATAGAAATATCTAGATTCACACCTGAAAAAACAACCAAATTTGTGATTTGTCACAGGGCAGAGTCTCACTTGGTTATGGGGAAAAAAAAAGAAAAAAAGAAAAAAAAAAAAGCACCTCATTAGCAACAGCTGCAACAATGAGCACCAGAGCAAGCAATGCATTTTCAGCCTGTCTTCAGTAATAAGAGTACAAGCCATGTTGTGTGGGCTGCTTGTCAACTTCTAGGAACATTCCTGCCAGCTAGAAAGAGAGGCTGTAGCTGTCCAGCCAGTCACTTTGCCCACAGCAGAGAAGGGATATTATAGCAAAGGCTGGGCTGCAAAGGAAAACTTCTTAGATTTATCAGTATATCAGAAAGCATCTCAAGTTTGCTTGATTTCCTTGTTCAGAATTGTCACTTTTCCCTCTGTGTGTACTTCTGCTGCAAGTGGCATTTTTACTGAACAAAAGAATCAAACAGAAACACCAGTGTCGAGTGACTCCCTGTTCTAAAAGCACATCTCCAGTACACTTTGATCACAGGCTTTCTGCATTAGCATTCTGTGCAGGAGTAAAAGAAAAGCTATTCATAGTGCAGAAGAGAAAACTTCCCCAAGGTTTTAATGAATTACTGTGTTTGTTCAACAGTTGTCAGGTGTTTCAAATCATTGTATTGATAGTACAGTACTATGTGTGTTTTATGAGTGACAGTTAAACCTAAGTACAGAAGAAAATCTGTCCTTATATAATATGCCACTGTACATTTTGAAATCTGTAAATTACAGTTAAAGTGAACTCGGTGCAACTTGATTTAGAATCAATTGCTTTGATTCTCTAAACATTTTAGAAATTGCTCCCTAAAGCTTCACATTAGTTAAGAACTTGAATGCAGCTGTAGAATGAATGGTAAAGATGCTTATAAAGAGAACCAAGTTCACCGTAGGCCAAAATAGAACTATATTCATTCAATTACTGTTTTCTTTATCTTAACTCAAAAAAGCTTGGGTAATTACCAAGGCTGATGTAGGCACAACTATGTTGAGGGAGTCATTGAGAGCCCAAAGGGCAATAAAGGCAGCTAAGAATGGCATTTGAAATGTGGCTGAGTAACTCTTAAATCAAATTGTGGAAACTTGCAAACCAAGGTCTCACTATAAGGAACCAAGGACATTTGTGCAGTATACTTAGAATTTTGTGTCTTCCTGAAAATTCAGTTTGATAATTGTATTGGAAATGCTTAGAAATATGTTCAGGACTTGGGGATTGTTTCTGATGCAGTTATTTGTGTTTTCTTCAATTGAAAGGAAAACTTCACTAGAAGAATAAGGCAGATCAGAACTTCTAGTTTTCACTTGGGAATGTAGAGAGCTGGAAAAAGTGTCACTTCCAAATATGTAAAAAAGCTAGGCAAACTGCAAGTTCACAATATTTCTTGAACCTAAAATGGAATACCAACTATAACAAATTAGTCTAATTATATTACAGATCACACTGAAAGGGGTAGGGAAGAGCAGGATTAATACAATTAACTTTGGAAAGTGATATTGTGACTACAGATTGTAAGGCTAAAAACAATAAGAAATGTGTACAAATATTGCACTCTAGTTATTAAATATGTTTTCCTCTTTGAGGAGAAACAGGATATTTGCATAGTATTAAAGTATTTTCCCCAAGGTATTGATTAAATATAAATGGGGATTTGCAGTAGAAAAACATGGCAACTATTCAAATGTTTCTTGCTACTTCACTCTGAGATCTGCACAGCACAGTGTCATATGGAAATGCATTTAATTTAACAATACTTTATTAAAATGCACTTATTTTGAGTTTGTATAATTACAAAGAGTGCAGGGAAATCAATCTTGTACTTATATCTTTGTACAGTTGTGTGAGTGTATCACACATATTCAAGAGTGGAACTGATATGTGTCAAAATGGTATGCTTATTAAAAAATGTATATTCTCGTATGTACTTTGGGCTCCTTCTGTAGTGTCTATGTACATACAGATAGGTGGTAGATAGGTAAATAGAAGGATAGATTAAATGCCTTTCACAATGATTATACACCTCACAGTTTCTATTAGGGTACATGACAGTTTTATATATTAATATTTCTTAACATTTTTCAATATCATTGATGGAAAGTACTATCAAAAGTATTCAAATTTACATTTCTTTACTTATATGTCAGTTGATGTTTTAATTCATTACCTAGGCAATGCTGTTATTTCCTTTGACCATTTTTTGTGTCTGACTTTTGGTCATTTCAAAAAAGATTTTTTAAGGAAAAATTAGTCTTTTGTCACATATATGACTCATGTATATAATATATATATTTTTTATGTCAGATTTGCTATTCATATTTTACCCTTGTTAATGGGGCTGAGTTTTATTGTGAACAAATTTAACATGTTTTCATAGTTTCCATTTTGTTTCTGGGGTTTATGTCTTTCATAGAGCTTTATTTAACTGAAGATCATAAAAATTTTCATCTGTGTCTTTCTAGCAGTATTACAGTTTTTATTTTTTTTAATTAAAATCTTTCTACCTAGAGTCTATTTGAATATCAGGAGTGAGATATGGATGAGAAGAGACTAGATTTCAGAGAAACGGGATTACTTTATTTATTATTTTTTTAAGTTTATTTATTTATTTTGAGAGAGAGTGTACACTGAGGGGAAGAGAGAGAGAATCCCAATCAGGCTCTGCACAATCAGTGCAGAGCCCAATCCGGGTCTTGGACTCATGAACCTTGAGATGGTGACCTGAGTTGAAATCAAGAATCAGATGCTAAATCAACTGCAGCACCCAGGTGCCCTGGGATATATATTTGTGTGTGTGTATGTGTGTCCAATTTTCTTGTTTATTTTTTAATTTACATCCAAGTTAGTTAGCATACAGTCCTATAATGACTTCAGAAATAGATTCTGGTGATTCATTCCCTATGTATAACACCCAGTGCTCATCCCAACAAGTGTCCTCCCTAATGTACCTTACCCATTTAGCCCAGCACCCCACCCAGAACTCCTCCAGCAACCCTCAGTTTGTTCTCTGTATTTAAGAGTCTCTTATGGGCACCTGAGTGGCTCCATCAGTTAAGCGTCCAACTTTGGCTCAGGTCATGATTTTGTGGTTCATGAATTCCAGCCCCACATCAGGCTCTGTGCTGACAACTCAGAGCCTGGAGCCTGCTGTAGATTCTTTGTCTCTCTCTCTCTGCCCCTCCCCACTCATATTCTCTCTCTCTCTCTCTCTCTCTCTCTTTCTCTCTCTCTCTCTCTCTCGAAAATAAATATTAAAAAAAGAGTCTCTTAGGTTTTGTCCCCCTCCTTGTTTTTATATTATTTTTGCTTCCCTTCCCTTATGTTCATCTGTTTTGTATCTTAAGTTCCTCATATGAGGGAAGTCATATGATATTTGTCTTTCTCTAATGTCGCTTAGCATAATACCCTCTAGTTCCATTCTTATAGTTGCAAATGGCAAGATTTCATTCTTTTTGATTGCTGAGTAATACTCCATTGTGTGTGTGTATATATATATATATATATATATATATATATATATATACCACATCTTTTTTATCATTTCATCTGTGAGTGGACATTTGGGCTATTTCCATACTTTGGTTATTGTCAATAGCGCTGCTATAAATATTGGGGTGCCTATGCCCATTTGAAACAACACACCTGTATCCCTTGGATAAATACCTAGTAGTGCAGTTGCTGGGTTGTAGGATAGTTCTATTTTTAATGTTTTGAGGAACCCCCATACTGTTTTTCAGAATGGCTAACCCAGTTTGCATTCCCACCAGCAGGGCAAAAGAGATCCTCTTTCTCTGCATCCTCACCAACATCTGTTGGTGCCTGAGTTCTTTATTTTAGCCATTCTGACTGGCTAAAGTAGCTTCTGTGTGGTGGTATATCATTGTGGTTTTAATTTGTATTTCCCTGATGATAATTGATGTTGAGCATTTTTTTCATGTGTCTTTTAGCCATCTGGATGTTGTCTTTGGAGAAGTGTCTGTTCATATCTTTTGCCCATTTCTTCACTGAATTATTTTTTTTTGGGTGTTGAGTTTGAGAAGTTCTTTATAGATTTAGGATACTAACACTTTATATGATATGTAATTTGCAAATGTCTTCTTCAATTTCACCAGTTGACTTTTAGTTTTGCTGATTGTTGCCTTTGCTATGCAGAAGCTTTTTATTTTGATGAGGTCCCAATAGTTCATTTTGCTTTTGTTTCTCTTGCCTTTGGAGATGTGTTGAGTAAGAAGTTACTGAGGCCAAGGTCAAAGAGGTTTTGCCTGCTTTCTCCTTGAGGATTTTGATGGCTTCCTGTCTTATATTTAGGTCTTTTCATCAATTTTGAGTTTATTTTTGTGTATGGTGTAAGAAAGTGGTCCAGGTTCATTTTTCTGTATGTTGCTGTCCAGTTTTCCCACCACCATTTGCTGAAGAGACTGTCTTTATTCCATTGGATATTCTTTTCTGCTTTGTCCAAGATGAGTTGGCCATATGTTTGTGGGTTCATTTCTGGGTTCTCTATTCTGTTCCACTGATCTGAGTGTCTGTTTTTGTGCCAGCACCATACTGTCTTAATGATTACAGCTTTATAATACATCTTGAAGTCTGGGATTGTGATGCCTCCAGCTTTGGTGTTCTTTTTCAGGATGAGTTGGGTATTCAGGGTATCTTCTGATTCCATACAAAGTTTAGGATCGTTTGTTCTAGCTCTGTGAATAATGCTAATGTTATTTTGATAGGGATTGCATTTAATATGTGGATTTCTGTGGGTAGTATTGACATTTTAACAATATTTGTTCTTCCAATTCATGAACCTGGAATATTTACTTTTTTTGGTGACTTTTTCAATTTCTTTCATAAGCTTTCTATAGTTTTCAGGGTATATATTTTTCACCTCTTTGGTTAGGTTTATTCCTAGGTATTTTATGGTTTTTGGTGCAATTGTTAATGGGATCGATTCCTTGATTTCTCTTTATATTGGTTCATTATTGGTGTATAGGAATGCAACCAATTTCTGTGCATTGATTTTATATCCTGCAACTTTGCTGACTTCATGGATAAGTTCTAGCAGTTCTGGCAGAATCGTTTGGGTTTTCTATGTAGAGTGTCATGCCATCTGCAAAGAGTGAAAGTTTGACTTCCTTCTGGCCATTTTGGATGCCTTTTATTCCTTTGTGTTGTCTAATTACTGAGGCTAAGACTTCCTATACTATGTTGAATAACAGT